>NC_073266.2:57187441-57812441 GCF_029289425.2 Pan paniscus
GAACAGGGAGAAATATGTCACTCCTGCAAATAGCCACAACAGTCCTCAGAAGGCAATGGGCTGAATGAGGCATGTGTTGTTGCCACTGTCTCTCTCTGCTAATGCTGAGGAGAAAATCTCGGATTTTCAGCTAGCGACCAAGTAAAGTCAGATGGAGTGGGAGCTTAGCATGGCCCAGCTTGGTAAGCACCTTCATTTTTTTAAAGCACCCTCAATATTCCTCATACCATCTTTGGAAATCTAATATACTATAGCAATTTATATAATACTGGTTTTGATCCTTGCAGCAAATCATCAAGAGGATGTGCTGTGTGGATTAAAGACCTGAGTGCCAGAGCCAAACTGACTGGCTGAATTTCTGCTCAGCTGTTTACAGTTCTGTGATCTTGGTCAAGTTATTTAACATTCCATGCTTCATTATTCCACCTGAAAAATGGGGATAACAATAGTAGCTGACACATAGGGTTGTTGTAAGAAATAAATACAAGAAAACATGTAAAACACACTTAAGGGTCAGGACTGGTACCCAAGTAAGCCTCAGTGTTAGAAGTCATTCAAATTCAGGAGAACTATGGTTACTCTGATCTGATCTAAATGATGGTTGAAGCTGAACCTACAGATTTCCATGATCTCATAGCAGAGTGGCAAAAAGGGAGCAGGCATTCCCCTCTATGGAATACAAATTATCCTGTATCCCTCTGAAGTGTCCAAAGGGAAGCAAGCACTCACTGCAGCTGATGGAAACACTTTAACAGATTTTTTGTGGGGGTTGGGAGGAGTTGAGGCTTATTAGCAAACATGTATTTCAATTTTTGTGGAATTATCTAATCTGAAACCCTTTTTTGATAATCAAAATTAGTATCAAAGACTTATTGAGCCTGGGTGTGATAACTCATGCCTACAATCCCAGAGCTTTCAGAGGCTGAGTGGGGACAATCACTTGAGCCCGGAAGTTCAAGATCAGTCTGAGCAATACAGGGAAATTCTGTTGCTATAAAAAAATTTTTTTAATTAGCTGGGTGTGCTACTGAACACTTGTGACCCTAGTAGATGGGAAGCTGAGGTGGGAGGTTTGCTGGAGCTCAAGAAGTTGAGACTGCAGTGAGTGGTGATCATGCCACTGTCCTCCTGCCTGGACAACAGCGTGAGACCCTCTCCCCAGCAAAAAAAGACATTGAGTAGCTGCTATGTGTAAAGCTTTGATAATGACTCTGAAGTGAGAAACTGAAGTCTTACAACAGAGTTCCTCTCCACATACCTACCAACGGTTCAGTATATAAACACATGGCATTGATAACATGTGCTGGTGAGTATGAACATCCATCTGGGATAGGAAGGACCTGCATGAAAGCCTTGTCTTTCCCTGGATGAAGTGGGAGCAGAAATTATGCATTTGGGTTAAGAGAGGGCTGGACAAAGTAAGGCCAAAACAGTTCGGGAGACTACTGACCTTGACCCATTATGGATGTGAGAGTGGGTGATCACAGAACATCCATAGGGCTTCCTTTACACTAGAAACTTCCTTAAGGAAAAAAAATCAACATTTGTGTTTAACAAAAAAATAATTTGTTTCTCTCTTTTCTAATACACATCTATCATATGATTAATAATGGCAAATATTGCTGGAGCATCATGGGATATACAAGCCGTATAAGACTCAACACCCTATACCAACAAACTTGTCATCTAATTAGAGAACTATACAACTTATGGATTAAAAAACAGCAAGTATAAAACAGAAAAATGCACTAACAAATAATATCAATCAAAAAAACCAGGGCTACATAAGCTAAGAAAGCAGAGAAACATGTACATCTCAAATCAACAGCAATTATGCTGCATCCCAGACCTGTTCTTTTCAGAACAAATGGGAACTAGGGGATAAAGGAATCTTTTTCAGGTTGCAAGAGCCCCCTTGAGTAAAAACAGAAAACAAGTCAGACAAGCTTAAGAATTCACTCTGCTTCTCAATAGCCTCTTCTCTGCCCAGTTTTCTGTGGTGACAGGTCACTCCTTGTCACTTTAAGCCCCAGCCCTTCACCATTAATTGCCCCTCTCAGTTTTTATTTATTTTTCATCTTAGGGGAAAAGGAGGTGGGGAATAGATTTCTTTCCCAGCTGTTCCTTTCTTGTAGCACATTCTACAAACTCCAACCCTGTCCCACCTGCCTGAGAAACTACACCAAGGGGAGGAGGGTAGAAAGGAAAATAAAGGGGAAGAGAAAAGTGGTTAAAAACTTAATTTAATATACTTACTAAAGATGCTGAAAAATGCACTTACTTCAGAACCTCCACCACTGAGTACTGTGAAGTAGCATTTAGCTCTAATAGGGTTTCTGCTTCATCAGCTACAATAATTATTTTCCTTAATTTGCCTTGGACATTCTATATAACGATCTCCATGTTTAAGAGGGGGTGTTCTTTCTATAAGCGAAAACAAAATGCATGTGTGTGATTTGCTTCACCTCCTACATTTGGCATGCTTTCTTTTTCCCAGGCCTCGAGTGTGTCTTTACTCTCTCTCTCTGTCATCAGTATGAATTTCTGGACATTAAGACCATCCATCTCCACTCTCCTACCCCATCCCTACCCCCAATCTAATTGGCAATTTGCCACCTCTACCCTTGTCTTTAAAACTAGATCAGCTTTCCTGCAACTTGCAAGAATATTCTGTCCCCTGCAAGAAACCCCAGAGAGGCTGATCTTGAAAACGTGCAAATGTGTTATTTAAAAAATGATATTGAATATCAAACTGTGATGTGTGTTTATATCTTTTTGATCTCTATTTTTGTCCTTTTTAACTATCCCCTTACCCTGTTTCTGCGAGTGTTAGCTACAGATTTTCAATCACACCCACCGGCAAAGCCAACCCGCAGGGAGGCTCTCAGCAGCGCCCTTTCAGAACCAGCCCAGCAGATGAAAGGCAGATGGAAAATTCCAGGGGTTCCGATCTGAGCATTTAAATGATCATTTAGGGTAACACAAATCTGCGAGATATGTATTTTTAGTTTCCTATGCAGAGCAATAGAATGGAGACAATGCAAAGGACCCTGGTGAGTGTGTTGCACAGAAAATACTTGAGAAGAACTACAGTCAGCAGAAAATGAATTTGTGGAGACCCTGGAAAGGTCTCTGGACAGCAGAAATGCGATTTATAATAATCTTTTCCACTTTGGGCAACTCTGTCTTTACAAATTGCACTCACTACCATTTCTTTTTCTTTCCTTTTGAGTTTTTTTTTTAATTATCATCTGGTACAGGAGTGATAGAAAAGCACATAGTTTTACATCCATTCTACAGATCCTAAATGATTCAGAGCCTTAGGAACAAATCGGAGACAATGCTAGAGCCACATCTCTGATGTCCAAGAAGGGTTCCCTTGCACTACTTTATACTCCAAACTATGCTTACATACTATCTAGAAAACAAGGCTATCACTTGAGAACAGGCTTATCACCTCAATATTTAGATGATATTTAAAGATAAAAATTTTAAATATTTTAATATAACTGTCAGCAATCTCTATGCTAGACAACAAATGCTTGCATGTGCTATGATATATGATTTATAAGATTTAGAATTCTTCAAGGTGCCCTTTCCACACCCTAAGATGAAGAAATAAGTGAAAATAAGATACACCAAAAGTCACTCAAGTGTCTGTTGGCTTAACAGCAAGTCCAGTCCTAAGTAACTTTTGCCTGCCACACTGTCCAACCAATGATATTAATATGTTAAAACAGTTTTTTCTAGAGACCTGCTATAGGTTAGAACAGCTTTACACATGTAGAAAACACCAGAAGGACATTTTAAACAGAGATGTTACCTATTAAATTCAATCTTCATGTTTACAATAAGAATATTGTGACTTCCAAAATAAAGCCAGATCTTACTGATGGGCTTTCTCACTGATGGGAATAGCAATGGGAATTTGAATCAGGTCCAATTATAGACTACTTGAAGGAGTGCTTGTACCTAGCTTGCTTTCTCATATCACAGAATGTGCACTTTCTCTTTGCTGCATACTTTTCTATTATTTTCATCTTTTTTTAAGAGATGAGGTCTCACCATCTTACCCAGGCTAGAGTGCAGTGGCTATTCACATGCATAATCATAGTGTACTGCAGCCGTGAACGCCTGGCCTCAAGCAATCCTTCCATCTCAGCTTCCTGAGTAGCTGGGATAAAAGTGTGCACCACTGTGCCTAGCTTATTTTTCACTATTGTGTGAGCTGTATCTTCAGCTCCTGGATTATGGGAAACACTCCTAACAAGAGACCATAGACGTATGAAGGCATTAATGACTAAAAGGTATGTATTAAAGAGAGGGACAATTTCCGCCTGCTGTCTCTTATTTAAAAATCTTTCTATTCTTTCCTCCAACTTTCCTTTTGACCTTCTAGAGCTACTTTAACTCCTATGAAGTTCTCTGATTTGTAATATACAATTCCACTTGGCTATGCATTTTAGAAATAGCAAATAATAACATATATTGAGGATTTCTAGGTGGCAAGCATGCAGCCGAGTTCTTTACATGCGTGATCTGATTTAATAGGCATATTAATCACATGAGGTAGGTGCTGTTATCCCTGTTTTTTGATAGTGATGATACTCATTTTCCCTCTTTACTTATCCACATTGATACCTAAGAGAGAACACATAATATCTTTCCATAAATTAATTTTGTCCATTTTCTTTATTTTAATAAATGACATGATCACCAAAAATACAGTTATTATCCTGGATCTCTCTCTTTCTCTCATCCTCCACATCCAATCTGTCAGCAGTCCTATCAACTCTGTCTCCTAAATATATCCTAAACACTTGCACTTCCCTCCAGCTGCTTGTGTATTGTCCTGGTTCAATCCACCACCATTGCTTGTCTAGACATGTGCAGTAGTCTTCTTACTGGCATGCCTGCTTCTATTTCTGTCTCACTATAATTGAAAACAGTGATCTTTTAAAAAATAAATCAAACTTAATGTCCTCACTATAAACCCTATAATGGCTTCCTATCACATTTAGAATAAAATGCAAACCCTTGTATCCTGGCCTTAATGATCTGGCCACGACCAATCTTTAGGCTTGATCATTCTCTACCTTGCTCTTTCTTTCCCAAAAAGACTGTTGCCTAAACTCTTCAATTTCATCCCTGCCTTAGCATCTTCACACTTATTTCCTCTACTTGGAATGTTCTTCTGCAGCATTTTACAGAGTGCATTTCATCATTCAAATCTCAGCTTTAAATGTAACCTTGAGATGCTTTTGCTAACCACCAAATTTAAAGTTTTCACCTAGCTATTCATAACACTTAAAACTGCCTGATATTTCCCTTTCTTACTTTTTCATCTGCTTATTCATATTCAGTCTCCTCATAACAGCAGGGGTCATATTTATCTTATTTACTATCAGGACCAGCTACATAATTTCTAGAGTCTAGCAAAAAATGAAATTATGGGGTCCTTTGTTGAAAAAATACTAAAAATGTCAAGACAATGACAGCAGAACATTAAGCCAAGTGCATGGCCTTCTAAACTTGGGGGACCTGTGTAAACACCTAAGTCGCAGGCTTTTGAAGTCTGTTCATCATTGTACTCAAGCACATAGTAGCTGCTTGAATACATTTTTTGAATACATTATTTATTCATTTATTTGTTGAATTAATTAATTAATTAGGTTAAGGAAACTGAGCTGAAGATTTAACTTGTTAAACACAAATAATAAAATGCAAATTGAGAATAGAAACTGAGGTAGTCTGATCTAGCATTTCCTCTCAGCCACTGTGCCACATTGCATCTCAAGGCTAACACAATCTAGTCCCCTACTTCCCCCAAATATTCATTCTTTTCTTTCAGTAAAATCTAACATTATGCAGAAATAAAGAATGACAACAATTAGCTATAATTCTAAGGAAGTATGTGTTAAGCATTCTGAGAAGGGTGTAAAAAAAGTTATAGAAATTGAAATGTGAGTGAGGTGGGATGGTTAGAAGTTTCATTTGTGGTAGATTTGAAGGCTGATAGGATTCTGGTGCATGGGCAATAAAAAGAGTTTATTATAAAAGAAGATCCACTAGAGGAAGCATACAGAACAAGAATGTGGTGAGAAGTTGAGCGTGACTGAGGAAAGGCTACGTGAAGGGGAAGAGGCAAGAATAAAATAGACATATCTGTCAGGTCCTGAATTTGATAACTATTAGATGCTTAGGGGCTTTATTTTTTCCAGCAGGAAATGAGAGCCAGGGTAGTGCCATTCTGAAAGCAGAACCTCAGGAAGATAAATATTGCTATATCAAACAGAGTGAGCAAGGAGGAGAAATCATAGGCCACATGCATGAGCATAACTAGAGTGCTGACAGCAGGGATTCCAAGGAAAAGAAAGATAATGGAAATCACAGAGACAATGGAAACCTAAATGATTAACTGAGTACAGTGAAGTAGCAGGCTTTTCAAGTGATAATTTTGAAGTCTTAAATCTCCGGCATACCTACTATGTGCTTAATGCTTTACATGTTATGCTTAAATAATGTATGTAAAATATATTTGTACATATATTTTACAGACCTGGGAGGAATATCTTATTTATTTTCAAGTCACACCAAAGGAAAGGCAAGGCTCAGAGAAGTGGATTAATTTGCTGGAGGCTACATAGTAAGCAGAGGGGGTGGGATATGAACTCATAACTGTGTGACTCAAATGAATCCTGTCTGGGTAATTGGGGAAATTAAGAATGGAAACAAGGAAGTGAGGACTTGTTGCTGGCTGAGAAACATGAGTACTTCATTTATTGCCTTAGAGAGGTCATACTTGTTTTATATGAGGATGCAATGTCCCTTTGTTGTGTTTAAATCTAGAAACTGTCTTTGCTTGTACTTGTACAGTAAATATGTCAGGACTAGTCACTTACTAAACATTCTATAAATTCTTTATAAATATTATGCAAAGTTGCAACACATAGTTGCGAGTAAAAAAATACCTAGACTTGAGGAGAACTAGATCTCATTAATTTGGTCAAATTAAAAACCAATGGTCATTATGAAATAAGAAAAAAAGGCATTTTAGTACATTTAGGATTAACAATAAATAATTATTCTTCCCTACCTGTTTTCTGATCTCCTGGGGTTACTGAGGGTTGATGAAAAAATAAACCAACACCAGCAGCATTTACTGAGGTAATACTCTCCTCAGTGAATATTTTACTCAACTACCTGCCGTGAACACACCCTGATGTTTAGAAATGATTTTTAGCAATATTGCTCATTAAACTAGTACATCAACTCATTCCCTCCCCCATATCTCATCAGAAGCAGTTCCAATTTATACAAAAGCTACTTGTTTTAAAGTAACTCATCATCCTTTCAGAATCTGAAGTATGTCTCCCCTTGAGAACCATATGACCATTTTATTTAATTTTTTAAAATAATTGAATTAAATATTGTTTTTCTCCCTCAAGGGAAAACAGGCTTCACAAGTGAAGAATTCCCATCCAAAGAAGCTGTAAGCCCTACATCCTGTCAAGAAGTTCATTTGCATACATCCTCTTCTATTATATTGACACATAAAACTGAGTTTATATTTATCTTCCACTTAAACATTCCTTATTAAATATCAATAGCACAGAGGGGTAAGTGAGAACCATTTTCTGTTTCTTATCTAATGAGGCCAATTTGGGAACTGAGAAAGAAAGGAAAATCAGGCAAAATGAGTTCATATGCTGGTGATAACTAATCAAAGCTTGGTGTAGAATCAATTTATTAATAACTCTATTTTGAATACCTTTCACATACAGAGTCATGGGCTAGATGCCATGGAGGGGGAGAGGGTAATACAAAGGAAGATTCTGAAATTCAAGATGACCACTGTCTATTTGGGATGGTGTCATAACCATTAGAAAAAGTAATTACACATTACAAGATAAATGCAAATTTCATATGACAAAAAATATTTTAACTATTTGTATACCCAGACCAAAAAGCTAATTCCACAGTGTGTCATTTAAATATGAGGGAAAAAATCCCAGGGCATTGTAAAATTGTATAACACTTACAGAAGGCAATTTAGCATTACATGTCATATATACAAAGACATTTACTCTTTAGCTTTGAAATTACTTCTCAAGGTATTCATCCTACAGATATATAGGCACACAGGCAAGAATGATTCATAAGCAAAACAAGTCCATGTACAGATATTTTATATTTGAAAATATCTGAAACAACCCATATGCCCACCAGTTGGGGACTGCTGAACTATATTATGGCACATTCATCTGATGAATTTTTGTAGCTATTCAAAATAATGGGGTAGCTTTTTATGTATGGATTTAAAAAGATCTTCAATACATATTGGTTAATAAATCAAAAAGCAAAGTATAGAACAAAGAGTACAGTATAATATATAGTGTTTCCTTATAAAATGTATCAGAGATGTCACATATAAATATGAGCTGGTGAAATAACTTTCAGGAGATATATATGTGTGTATATATGTGTGTGTGTATATATATATGTTATAGTTAAATTACTTTCAGGAGATATATATTCATGAGATATATATGTATGCACACACACACACACACACACAAACACACATATACATCTCCTGAAAGTTACTTCACTAGCCACTATTTGAGAAGGTGCCAGAGACATTAGAAAATGTAATTATTCATTAAAAGAGAAATGCAAATGTCTCTTGTAATAATTACACACATACATATACATACACACATACACATGTCTTTCTCTCTTTTACACACACACACACACCCCCCATGTATATGCCTAAAACACACTGTAAACTGAGTTTGCCTCTGGGAAGCAGAACAAGGATTAGGGGTAGGGAAGCAATAGAAACTTTAACTGTATATTTTTTGCATATTTATCATTTTGTTTTGTGGTCTTGTGTGCACACATATTGCCTATTCTAAAATTAATCCAATACAGAAAATTAGTAATACAAAACACATGATGATGTGAATTGGTTGAGTATAACAGACTCTCTACTGCTGGAAGTCAGTGAAATGTAGGTGTACTTCAAGGCGATACACTGAGACCTTACTGGAGGAAGAAGCCTACTTCGGGATTGAAGTTGGAGTAGTGATTGAGTGTGGTGTGAAGGTAACTAAGTTTACCCCCATCTCCAGAAAATGAATGAGCTTCTAGTTCCTACCAAATTCACTTTCTAGACTGGTGGTCTCTCCTCAAGGTCACTCTGAAGGACCTGTAAAAGGAAAACACAAAGACACCCAGGAAATTCTGACAGCACTCAGGGCTGACTGGGTGACCAAGTTAAGGCAGGTTGGGACACTTTTGAATTGGACTGTGCAGGGGTGCTAGTTCTGGCCTAGCGCAGGAGGGTCCTGCACAGCTATAGTAAATAAGATTCTTCAGGAATAAAATCTGAGCATCTTGAATTACAATCTATTTACATGCTAAGCAAATTTGCCCCTTCTAGATGCTGCTTCTCTCTCAAAAGCCTCTCAAGTTTAACAAAAAAGATTGGTAAAGGTGGTGGATTTGTAGTTTTCTGTTGCCTGAAGCTCTTCATCCTACAGCTGATCAATTCTCTCACCTCCACCCTCAGACTCTTTGGGGCTTCGTAATCTAACGTCTGGCCATTAACTCTGTAGCTTTATCTGGCACAGTTTTTATCCTTATTATAGGAGAAAGGGCATTCAAATTGGAATGTACAATCATCCTTGTTGAGAACCATCTTTCATCCCATATTACTTACTCACATCCATCTATGCTGTAGAAATTGGGGGTGAATCAGGATCCAAACTAAGCAATCCACCTGGCTTTGGGACACTGCTCTGTCTCCTGAGTTAGGCTCAGAAGAAACTTCTTTCAGAAAAGATGAAGATTTTAATAATCCTGAATTACTCTTCCTCCTTTCTCCTTCCCCTTTTAGGACTCAGGTGTAATTATTATTTCCTGGATGGGAGTAACACTGAGCAATAAATCTATGTACATTTAACTGATAACCTGATAACTTTTCAAAAAAAATGTGTCTTGTTTTGTGAAAGACAAAATGCACCAGACAATCAAGGAGATTATTTTATTCAGGTTCTTGAATATGGAGAGGGGTCATTAATGAAAAACAGTTCCAGGAAGAGAAAGAGGGCCTGCACCGTTACAGAGGCAGATAGGTGAGGAAGTGGTTCATGAGTCTTATTGGAGTTATGTGGAAGAAGGGAGATGGGCCATATCTCAAAATATGTGAGAAGATAATTGTTCTTTGTAGTTAGTTGAACACAAAAAAATAGGGAGTACAGACTCAGGTAAAGTTTGAAATTGTTGTTTGCTTCCATCTTCAAGCAAACTTCAGTCACACAATTTTCTCAGCTCCTCCAGCTCCAAATGTAGCCTTTGACCCTTTGTTTCCTTGGTTGCCAACCCCAGTTCTCCATCAACTTTTCTCATTATGACCTGTCTATACATTCCTGATCTAATTCTTCCCTGTATTCCTGCCTATATCATCCAACTCATTCTTAATTCTGATTCACTGATATCTTCTTAATGTCCCTAATAACTTTTCTTGTCACTAAGGAACCAATTTCACTACTTAAGCAACCTGGAAGTCTGTCACCTAAATGTCCTTTAATGACCAATGTCACTGAGCCTTTCTTGTCTATTTCTATGGTGAAAGAACTTCTTCAGCCCTGGAAAAATACTGGCTGGACCTCTTTTTCATGGGGTCTGTCCTGAGAT
The DNA here is from genome assembly GCF_029289425.2 of Pan paniscus. Lineage (NCBI taxonomy): Eukaryota > Metazoa > Chordata > Mammalia > Primates > Hominidae > Pan > Pan paniscus. Next base: position 57,198,146 of record NC_073266.2, read on the forward strand.
GAGAAAAACAATGACAAAATATTATCAGTTATACATGAAAATTGAAAGCCTAACTATCTTCAAATTTTACCAAAGACAGATCAGGAGGAAATGAATAGGCAGGAAAACAGGAGACATGTAAGTGATCTAGGTTGAGCAATAACTGTTGACAAGAAAGGGGTTATTATTAAATACTAGGACAGGTTATTAAGGATGGTTATGAAAAATGCAGAAATGTCCAGGCTACAGGAATTCATCGTCTTAAGAAAGCACAATGTGTACTGATATTTCTTTAATAAAATATATACGAGAGGAATATACTTGTTATCCAGAACCTTAACCATCCAGTCACATGATCTTACTTTCCAATTGCATCAATATATCCCTAGATTCAACCCCTGGACTGCTTAGAACCAGAGGAAATTAAATTATGCATAGAACTCTAGTCGTAGCTCTGAGACTTTAATTTTCTTCTTTCTTTTTTGTTTTTTACTTTTAAAAATATTTTAGGGATATATTTAAACCTTGTTAGTCATTTAAATATAAGAAGAAGTTCAATATTATTGTTGTTGTAATTAAGTGGAACATGTTTTCACTCATTTTTTTAAAGCAAATTCAGTGCTAACTCAAGGTATCTGCAAAATACCATGCTAACCTCTAAATGTGCCTCTGTTGCCAAACACATGTCCTGCACACATGTGCTTCTGAACATTGATATTCTTATGCAAATAAAATGTATCTACAAGGATGCATATATCTACATTCACAACTAATTATACTCCTAAGTACTCGTCTTTGTCTTCTATTTATGCATAATTAAATCCCCTTGCTCTTTATCTGCTTCTGTAAGCTTTAACATAGAGATACAGGGAGAAAAAAAATGAATGACACCCCACCCTCACCACACACAACCCACAAACCTGCTGGTTTTAAAGAAAAATCCCTCATTTGCTCCAGTTGTCTATGCCAAGCTTTTTGCAGTGAAACACCCCTACAATGTGTTCCAATGGGTTCTCATTTGGGGAAAGAGAATGTTACAGAGGGGCAATGACATTTCCTATGTCTGTTCCTGAGCCATTTTAAAGAGAGTAAAATGTGCAGGAAAATGTTCAACTGATTTTATAGCAAAGCATCATGGTGCTGTTATCAGCTTCCTTGCGGGAAATGGTAATGTGTATTCATATAAACACAATGGGGTTGAACATCACCTCATATTCATTCAGATGCCTCCCAGCACCCAGGCAACTCACACAAAAATGTCTATTTGCTCCCCGCATCAGCTTTCAGCAACCAAGCTTCCTCAACCCTACAGGCCCTGCCGCTGCCCAGCAGCTCAACGAGCAATTGAGTCTATCTTTTGCAAGCACATCCTCACTCCCACCATTGACAAGTATTACCAGACATTTATTTGATTTTCATTTCTATTTAGAATGTGGGCCTAAAGATAATTGGGCAGCCTTCTTCAAGGTAGTTTTTGTTGTTTGTTTTACTCCATAAACACATAAGAGCAATAGTCATTTGTTTTTAAACCAAAATACCAGAGAAAGCAAAACAAATAGAAAACAAAAACAAAGTAAAAAATAACAACCAAGAAGGAAGCACTATGACACAAGCGCAATGTCAAGAACAGAAAACAGACTCAGACGTCTGGTTAGAACCCCCATTTGGAAATGCAGTGATTTTATGGGGAGATTAAAAAACAACCAAAAAATCCTTCAAAAACCTATCACTGGGCTGAATATTCAGCCGTGGGTATATGAAGTCAGCTGTCTATGGTGAGTCTGTTTTCAGGCTGTAATTCTGACTACTGAAAGGCTAGTTCTGGCTCTCCAGCTAGCAAGTCAATCTGAGCAATAAATACTAATTGAATGTAAAGACTATTGTTAGCCACTGTGACTTTTCCTGAACAAAATGCCACGGTTCACAAAATGGGAATAGCTATATCTGACCTAACTTCTACTGGGAATTTTGGAGAAATTAGTAGAAGATGGAAAGAAAATTCAGGAAGGATCCATAACCAAATAAGCATCTAAGATAGGTATTGGAGCATAACAGTTTGATATATTGAAGAGGAGGATAAAGTTATGTTCAGAGAGAAAGAGGCAAGAAATATCTTAGCATATTCAATCTATCACCATTTTAAACGCAGGCACACAAGAATAAAAGGGCAAAGGAAAGAAAGGTGGAGAACAACATTATATAGTTTGAGGATCTTGAATAGCAGAGAAAGTAGAAGTTTAGATTATATCCTTGATGACAAGAAACCAATGAATGAATATATTTCAGTATTTCACTTCTCATTCCAAGAAGGGTGTTTCTTAGGTTGTATCTCTACCACAGTGATACTTAGGAAGAAATGCAATTTTCAGAGGCAAAGTCATGGCCTAAATATCCCTGATCTTTTCACTTTCTTTAAAAGGTGAAAATTAAGTTAATTTTTACATCAAGTGAAGTCATGCAGGAAGAGATCTCAGCCAAGATGATTTAAAAATTATATGGGAAGAAGGGGAGAACAATTTCCCTTTGAGCTGGTGTAACGAGGCTGGTGATCTGGGGCCGGTTTTATGAACACAAGTCCCAGATCTTTAGGATTACTCTGGTTAACCAATTGATGGCCTCTGAAGTTAGCACCCAGGTGTTGTAGGACTTTTCCTTAGTTTAGCTAAAAATGGAGTTCTTGTCCGTCCCACAGCCATAAAAATTTAGGCTCACAGACCCTGTAAAGGGTGAGTAAAGCAGGGTTTTATTGTGTGAAAAGGGGAAAAAAGGGGAAACAGGGATCCCTCACAAGGCCTGAGTCCCCTGCTAGAGCGCCTCCCACCCACCATTTGAATCCCAGGTTCCACACAGGAAGAGCAGGGGCCAGGCTCCTCCCTACTGCAAATGTAGTGAACTTCCTGGGGCTCCACCTCAGTGGGCAGGCTGGTTGGAGTTTCTCCAGGGACTCTCTCATTCCCCCTCTAAAGAAGTTCATCTAACTGCCATTAGATTAAGGATAAGGAAGAACACCAACTTTAACTGCTTCCTGCTGACAGGGGGCACTGTTTTGGGGAAACGGCAGAGTTCCCTTAGAGGCCTATCTAAGGGTTCCCAGCAGAAGGGGCCATTGTCAGATGCTCCATTGTGTGACTGTTTGGAGTTTGATGGCCTGAAGGCAAGAAGAGACAAACCAGGTTATTAGAAAACAAGTATCAAAATGAAACAAGGGGAAGGGTAAGGACAGCTCAAAGATCCCGAGGCCTTTTACCAGTTTGCAGAGGGAGAGGGAGGCCAAAAGCCTGACTGGTAAAAAAAACTTTTACCCTTTTGCCGGCATGTTGGGCTTTTGGGCTCTCTTCCCCTGGGCCCAATCTTAAGCCAACAAGTTTAGGGTTTGGGAAATTAACTCTTTTCAGCTTGGAAGATGCATCTGAAGAGAGTATGTTCATAGTACGGAGACACAATTACCTATCAGTGAAGAGGGGACCGAGGAGGAGAAAGGAATAAAAAGAAGGCATTTTTTCAAAGAAGTCCCAGGGTTTCAGGATGCATTCTAAAGGGGTACAGACTGAAAATGAATGGCTACACATCTAGAAAGAGGGGAGCAGGCATCCCTGGTTCCCTTCTCTTTGTAACAGATATCCAGGGGTAAGTGAGGGACAGAGAGAAAAGCATCCTCTTTCCCTCTTCCATCCTCACATCCCCAAGTTCCAGTGACCTTGGCAGGTGCTGCCATGAATTGCAAAGCAGCTCGCGCTCATGAAGCAAGGGGGCCAAGGGGGTGGCAATCATCCACTCCTTCCCACATATGCCCTAACTCCCCTGCTGTCAGTAGCCTTGGTTTCCCTAGACCTCATTTATGCCGTGGATACTAACATGGCCTTTATCCATGAAACAGGAAGCTTGGGGTTGACTTAATCAGCAGGAATCAGCCACACTCACCTGTGCTGTGCCTTTTAACCTCTGTTGTCATTTGCCTCTGGATCCGTCAGATCCAGTATTTTTTCCTAGGACTTTGACCCAAAGCTTGGAATTGAGTCTGGAACAAAAATGTATCTCGAGGGGTTGCATGGACTGCTTATCATAAGCCAAATGCTAAGGTGAAACTGAAACTGAGTCCTCTACCAACAAGGGAGAGAAAATGATGTCATGTGACACACCCAGATAACTTGGAGCTATAGTTATGCTTGCTAGGATTTGGGTGCATGGTGCTTGGCTTTGGTTAGCTCCCTTGGTTTTACTTTCCCAAAAGGAAACCTCTGGGTGATGCGGATCCTATTTATTCCATCACCTGGCAGGATCTGCAGGATAATTGCTCAGAACTAGAATATTAATCTGGATTTCTACATTACCCATCCCTCTTGTTCTTTTTGAGCTGCAACCAGAGATTGCTGGTTGGTTCACACAAACAAGCATGGTTAGTCTAAAAATGTAGGCAAAAACTTAAAAACAAGTAATGAGTTTAGAAATTAATGACAAATATAAGTTTTGAAACATGATTCATCTCTCTCCATTCCTCATGTTTGTTAAAAAAAAAATCATCATAGGACTAAGTTGTTTAAATAGACTTTAGTTTTATACTTGGCCTGATTATTTGTATAAAGTACAGCCACAATAATTATTTCTACATAGGGCTTTTGGATTGGCTTTGATGGAATTCTCTTCCACAAGGAATCTCAGATAAGACTTTTTAAAGCCAAGCCCAACCATGGGTTTGTATCCTCAAACACCTGTGAGTTGGATGATCCTCTCTCTTAAGGTCCCAAGATAAACTTGGAGCTCCTAGACCTGTTAGAAAGTGACATTCTTTACTGACCACAGTCAGGAACCCTGTACAGGGACTGCATAGACAAGGGTATCAGGCCAGTTTCCCCATTGGGCTTTTATCAGCTCTGTAAGCTGATATTGACTCCTTAAAGGGAAGCATACCCTTCCCATCAAAGCCTTAGTAAAATAACCAATTCTTCCAATTGCATTCTGTTGCAAAAGGAAATGGATTCTTATTGCACTGATGCAAACAACTATATTGCCATAAGTTAAGAGTATTCACAGATAGTTTCCAAATCCTAGAGTACCCAGGCAGAGAGAAACAAACACACTCCCAATCTTGATCATAAGGGCACACCTTGCTTAATTATTAAAGGCCATAAATAGTTCAAAATAAGTTCCCTTGACTATGAAAAATAAAACATGGATCAGTAATATCCTAACCAAACGTCAAAAAGTTTGCTTTAGCTTTCTGAGTTCAGTCCATTTAGTTAACTGTTGTTCTGCTTGATATTCATGAACATTTCAGCTCTTCATGAGCCCTGTACATTTTCCTTTATTCCAATGTTACAATTTCCAAAATTATCAGAAGCTTGTATTTGAGAGCACCTGTTACTATAGCTTATTATAAACCATCTTTTGAAAAGAATTAAAAGACAACAATTGTTTGTGAATAACAAAATGCCCAGGGTAGTTCCACTTAGAAACACAATTGACAAAGAAGTTTGGTTATCTCTGAGGTTAATAATAACATCAAAATCTTAATTAATCATAATTAAGTATATGCTATCATGATTGACATGCAAATTTTAGAAATCCCATACAATTTTGAAACATATATTAGCATTATTCACCAAGATATAACCTAAGAAAAATTGAGCATCATTTTGGCAATCCCTTGTAGCTAAACATGCCAATAATCCTATTTACCTCTCTTTTCTGGACACTTCAGGGGCACTCTGAAGTATTTGAAAAGCCGGGTACCAGGGAAGACAATTTTGAAACTGAAGTTTGATTTTGGGAAGGCTGTTAAATGTTCGAGGTTTCAAACACTTGATATTACAAAACAGAATTCAAGATTACCATAAGTTACTCATTTTGCCCAAATGATAATGCAGAAGTTTTAAAGAAGCAAAAACCTTTATAAACCTTTACAAATATTGCCAAAGAGCAGATTAATGCCTTAGGAAAATCTTGTTATGCTTTTATTTCAATGCTCAATTTACAGAAAACCGTATAATACCCTGTTTTTGAATTTCGTCACTATGTTCACACAGAGAACCTCTTCTAAAAGATTAATTCCACAATTCTTCCACCACTTCTTTGAACCTTCAGCTTTCCTAATTTAACACAAAACAATCCTTTAACCCTAGGCAAAAGTTTACATTCCATGCCTTCTTATAATCTTTACTAAAAAACACATTTTACTGTTTTTACACACCTTGGATGTAAATCTATTTCTAGTAGCCTAGCAATTTTTAATTGTAAGGTAAAACTTGGTAAGTTGCTTTAATTGCGTGCTAACTAAGCCAAGATTGGCCTTCTTAGTTAAGGGTGTGGTTAATTCCATATGTTCCCAGGCCTTACCAATTGTGAAGCCAGCAAGTCAAATAGTTCTCAAAACCCAAAAAGCAGCTTGTAACCTCAAAACACTTAGCATACCTTGCATCTGACATGCATTTTACTAATAGTCTTTAGGACTGTTTTTATTTCTTAAAGATTAAAGTCACGTGAGCTGAAAAGTACCATAGCTTTTCACTTCCCTTACAAAATACTTGATCAAAGGACTTGTCTTTCTTTAAGCCAAATTAATCAGAGCTCTTCTTACACACATCATACACAGTACATATACAGGTAGAAGAAAACCTAGTCGCTGGGTGGGGCCCTTTAAGAGACAGCTCTAGGAAAACATGCAGATGTAAAACCAGAGAGGGCTCATCCCCTATGGCAGGCTTGCCAAACAAAGCTTTGCCAAGTGGTTACCGGCCATGGCCTGCAGGATATAAAGCAAGATGGAGGCTTAATTTCACAACCAAAACTTTGCAGAAAATATAAACAGTGATGGTTGTTGCGGGCGGGAGGGGGCGGCGGCGGGGGGCGGGGGGTGCCTGGCCTAGCAAAACATCTTCTAAAAGAAAAAAAAAAACTTTAAAACTTAACTTGCTGATTGGGTACAGAAAGGGTAAGAAAATAAACAGTTTAAAAATGCCTGGGGAAGTCCCGGTGCGGTGGCTCACGCCTGTAATCCCAGAACTTAGGGAGGCCGAGGCAGGCGGATCACGAGGTCAGGAGATCAAGACCATCCCGGCTAACACAGTGAAACCCCGTCTCTACTAAAAATACAAAAAAAAAAAAATTAGCCAGCCGTGGTGGCGAGTGCCTGTAGTCCCAGCTACTTGGGAGGCTGAGGCAGGAGAATGGCGTGAACCCGGGAGGCGGAGCTTGCTGTGAGCCAAGATCGCGCCACTGCACTCCAGCCTGGGCGACGGAACGAGACTCAGTCTCAAAAAAAAAAAAAAAAAGCCTGGGGAAGAACCTCTTATTCTTATGCAAGTGGTTTCTCCACCAGGGAGAAAAGTTTGATTACTGGCTGATGGAGCTGAATCTCTTGGCGGGGAAGGGGAAGGCTCCAGCCGTTCATGGCGGAAAATGCCAGCCAGCTGCCCCGGGATCCTTGAGCCGTGCCTCCCATTCCGGCAGGGAGTCGGGGGTGGAGGGGAGACACTGCTCACCAGTTGGTCCCAAAAAAGGAAGGAAAAGGTCAAGCAACAGTGAGAGGTTTTGAGTCTCCATTTCACTCACCGCTTCTGGTGCCCCCACATTGCGCGCCAAAAATGTTGCAGGACTTTTTCTTAGTTCAGCTGAAGACAAAGTTCTTGTCCGTCCCACGGCCATGAAAATTGAGGCGCGCAGATGATTTAAAGGGTGAGTAAGGCAGGGTTTTATTGGGTAAAAAGGGGAAAAAAGGGGGGACACAGGTATTCCCTCACAAGGTCAGACTCCCCTGCTAGAGCACTTCCCGCCTGCCGTTCGAATTCCAAGTTCCACACAGGAAGGGGAGGGGCCAGGCTCCTCAATGCTGCAAACGTGGCGAACTTCCCGAGGCTTCACCTCAGTGGAGAGGCTGGTTAGAATTTCTCCAGGGACCCTCTGTCACTTGGCTGTCTCAAAGGGATTTCTTTCTAATTGACAAATTAAGACAGCAGCTTTGCATATAGCCCAGATGTCTACATTGAGAAAAAATTAGATTGGTCTATTGTCAAATGTAATCTCATTTTCCTAAATAATAACATGGTGACCCTCCTGAATTAAAAAGACAAGACCTAAAGTATTATATTAAAAACTTTAAAACTTTGTTTTCCTCCAAATGAAGTGAAAATTAGATACCAGAGAGGTAATTGAGTTTCAAACCTGATTGTAACATTGAATATTTCAGCTTTGTCTAATATATGCCTAAAGCATAAGAACAAGAAATGAAACAATGCTGATTCAAAGTGGAGTGTCAACTTGACCACTAAAAGTGAACCACTTCATAAAAGTAGGAACCCAAAGAGGTCCACTGATTCACAAAAGAAGATGCTGAGAAAACGTGCCTGTCTTGAACTTGGCATTGGGTAGAAGGAAAAAATATATTTTACGTATGTGTCATATGTGACATATATGTGTCATATAGACTTATGGGTAATCTGTGAAATACTATATGACAAGACAAAAATATGACATATATCACACACGACACATATATATCACTTATGATACAAATAAGCCACAATGACATATAGATGTATGTCATATGTGGCATATATTTGTCATATGCCATGTGTGATATGCATTAGTCATACAGCATATGAAATGTATGTCGTTTCATATGCCAAATATATGTGACATGTGTCAAATATGCATCTTATGTGACATGTATAACACATGAGTCATGTGACATAGGTGTGAAATATGACATGCGGCATGCATGTGGTGTGTGTCATACAGGGATCATATGGGTCATACATGACAAATGTGTGTCATATGTGTCATAGGCGACACGTGTCGTATGGAACGTGTGTCGTGTTATACACGTGACATACGTGTCATGTGTGACATGTGTGTGACATGTATGTCGCATACAAGTCGTTCGTAAGACGTTAGTTTCTATGTAAATATGCATGCCATGTGCGACGTGTATGTGACGTTTGCATGTGTCATATGTGACGTGTCAAATGAGGGTTATATTTCATGTCCCTGTCATCTGTGTCACGGATGTGGCACGAATGTGGTATGTATGTGTTACATGTGTCATAACATGCAAGTGCCATATGTGACTTACGTGTGTCACGTGTGACGTGTCCTGTGTGTCTTATAATGTGTAATGTGTGTCGTATGTAACATGTACACATGTGTCATCTGTCACATGTAGATAATATGCATGTGTCATACGTGCCATATCCTGCATACACGTGCCATGTAGCTGTCATATATGGCATTTTCCATGTAGGTGTTATGTATGTCATAAGTGTCATATATGGCATATGTGTACATATATCTCTGGCGTTTGTCATGTGTGACATGTGACATGCATGTATCACACGCTAATGCATGTTATGTGCGACATGTGACATGCATGTGTCATGTATGTGCAATATGTAACTTGCAGGAAACCTGTATGTGTCACATGTGTCCTTTGTAATCTGTAGGAAATATGTGTCATGCATGTGAAGTGTATGTGTGACTTGTTTGTCATGTGTCATATGTGCCATATGTCATGCATGTGTCGTGCATGTCATGCATGTGTCGTGCATGTGTCATGCATGTGACGTGCACGTGTCTTGCATGTGTCGTACGTGTCACGCATGTGCCATGTGTTGTGCATGTGTCGTGTGTGACATGCATATCCAACATGTGTTATATATGACACATATGTCACACCATTGTGTTGTTTCCTTTATGTTGTATGTGAAGCATGTCATATGTCACGTAACAGGAATGCGGGACATTCTGTTCCATATGTGTTATATATGACATGTAAGTGTCATGTGTCGTATATACATCATGCATTCGACCTGTGTAACATGTGTATTATATGTGACATGAATTGGTCATGGGTGACATATAGGTGGCATGTGTGTCACATGTGTCTTTTGTGATGTTTCATGTGTCCTAGGTGACACATGTGATGTTTCACATGTGTCCAGGTGTGTGACGTGTATGTGTTGCACGTGTCACGCATCTGTGACGTGTGTCATACATATGTGATATGGGCATATGTTTGTTCTATTTGGTCATGTGTGTTATGTGACATTTTGTGTCGTACATGTGACATAAATGTGCCGTGTATGACATGCATGTGACGTCCATGTGTGCCGTGTATGTGTGTGACCTGTATGTTACATGTTACATGCATGGCTGCCACATGCATGTGTCATGTGCGAGTTTATGGCATGTATTTGTCATGTGCCTTATGTGACATGTATTTGTCATAAATGAGTTGTGTTATGCCTGACATATACGCATCATGTGTGTCGCGACAAGTGTGTGATGTGCATGTGTCATGTGACGTGAAATGTGTCGTATGTACCACATATGCCACACATGACATGCGTCATATATGTGACATGTGACAGGCATGTGTCACGCGTGTCATATGCGACATGTTATATATGTGTCATATGCATGTGTTATGTCATATGTGAAGTGTCATATGTACTATGGCTGACATGTACGTTTCGTGTTATGTAGTAGTCATGTGTCTTATGAATTTCATGTCATGTGTATCATGTGACATGTTATGTGTTTTGTGCACTCTATAAACGTCATGTATGACATGTGACATGTATGCACCATACATATGCCGTGTGTGTGATATGTGTGATGCATGTGACATGTATGTGCCATAGATGTCATTTGTTGAGTGTGCTCCGCATATCACGTGTGTGTCATGTGTGACAAGCAAGTGACGTGTATGTGTCCTGTAGTTATAAATTAATGTATCATGTGTGACTTGTACATGACATGCATGTCTTTTGTGTGACGCATGCATCATACAAAACACTAAAAGTTCTGTAATCTCCAGCTTTTTTACCTAAAACTAATCTTTTGCATTTGAAGCCGTTCCAATGCTAACAGAGTTACCAAAAAGTAAAATCTGTAATAGCTTTCAGATAATAAAAAGAGCTTACATTTTCAGAGTCCAGAAAGCCAAAAGGTAGATAACAAAAATTAAAGGTCCATGAAATCCCGGGAATATATTAAAAGAAGAAAAAAGTCCTTTTTAAACAGATTTTCTCCCACCCTTGGAAAAAGCATCTTTTCTATTGTCAATGGCCTGTTTATTCTTTTCTTTCTCCTTTGCTTTGCTGATCAGAATGGAATTGACAGGTTGTTGTCCTAAGCAGTTTTGAAGAATTGATCAGGCAAGACTAATATAGACTTTGATCCCTAATCATTCATCATCATGTACAATTAAAATAAGAAAAGAGCAAAGCTTGGTACACACATTCTCTGGGTTCCATGCAAGCAAGCACTTAATGATGGAAGCCAGAGAGTTATTTCACTTTTCACAGAGGCTAAAGTACTCTTCAAAATCAAATCTAGATATGAGTGATATATTCATTACTCCAGCAAATCTTAGTGTTCTTAAGGTAATTAGACACCTGTTATAGAGAAACTATTAATGACCAAATAATTTTTCTTTGTTGTAGAAATGAGGAGGAAGACAAGAATATAATAATTAATTGGAATGTGATTTTTAAAAATAAAGTGATTTCATAATATATATTTTTGGGATGTCAAAGTCTAAAATAGAATAAAATCTATATCCTAACTAATTTCACTCAGCACCTTTCACTATAAAATATGCTTAGGATTTAGCAGCGTATACATTAAATGAGTTTTGATGTGTTAGTATGTATTTATTTTCCTTTAATTCTGTATCTTGAGCTTTCCATCACCAATTCCATCACATTCTCCTTGCTTTTTTTTCCAGACCACACTGACACATTTTTCTGAACTCTAACCGTGCACCTTTTCTATGCTATTTATTTTGTTGCCTACATTATGCCTTATTTTTATCCCCTATCAATTTTGAGTACATTTCACACATGAAATCAGCTTAAAATACTTTGAAGCCAGATATTGTGAATACCACTTTTGACATTCTACAGTGCCTAGGAGGGAGCTGTACTCAAATAAGTGCTCAATGTATTCCTGTTTCAAATTGAAATAATTAACAAATAAATTTATTTTATTTGTACCATGAATGGATGGTGTAATACCAGATCCAGTTTTATAAATATGTCATGCTCCCTAAACAGGAAAGTTATTACTACTAACTACTAAATGTTTTGCTTAGGATAATGGTGCCCTTATGTGTAAAAAGTCATTTTTAAAAGTTTTACCCTAAATAAATATATGAATTAAGCAATATCATTAGTGACATCCTTGTAGAAAATAAGAACAGTCTACTTTAAAATCAATAGGCACTTTAAAAGGACTACTTTAAAATTAAAGTTAGTATCAACAAGTTTTTGTTTTTAGTTTCACATTTGACAAACATAAACTAGTGTTACCCAATGTTGCCCAAGGTCAAAGTAAGTGAGACAGCAAAATCAATTATTTGGTTAATCAAATGATTGATTATACCAGTATAAAGTCACCAACTTCCTGAATTAAATTTTCTCTGAAGTTGTGTAATAAGAAGGAGAGGAATGCTAGCAGAAGACTGACCAATTCTTTCAAGTCTAATAAGCATACATTAAAATCGAAGTTTCATCAATTAGTACTTACTTCATTTGAGAGAACTTCAATTACTAGTTACTGCATTTGAGGTTCAGTTTCCCCATCTCTAAAATGGGAACATTAACTACTTTGCAAAATTGTTTTAGATATTAAATAAAATAAAGGATTAATAACATAGAGTATACACAATTTTATTGATGCTATCCATGGCATAGCATATGCTCAATAAACTCCTTACTATACCAATTATCCATCTCTCTTGAAACAGATTATAAATTCAACATTTTCTTTACATTTTTTATTTGATATGTCAGTCATTGTGACTTACTTCATTTCCACAGTATCCTCTAAGAAAGCTGTTTTGCTCACAGCTCTTTTTGAGGGAGGAGCCCCAGCTCTAGGTTCCAAGCAAGCAAACACTTAATGATGGCAAACATGTACTTCCTGGATAAAGTAAGCAAGCACTTACTTCCTAGATGTGCCTTATTGAATGGGAAGTGCTCCAGACTCAAAGGCAGCCGGTCCTTAGACTGTGCAGCAACACATGAATCGCCTAATATGAAATAGATGCTTTCGGTGAGTGAGCTGGGACAATTGGATTCTTGTTCTCAGGAATCAGAATGTAGAAATATAGGGAGAGAAATTAGTGATGAGAAGGAGCTTACACTAAATCCGGTTGATGAGTTAGAGCAGGGAGTAAGGAGTTGTAAGCAAACCAATATCAAGAGACAGACAAAGACAAAGAAGATTTTATAGAAAACATAAATAAAGAGACACAGCAAAATAGAGAATGAAAACTAAGAGGACAAGGTAAAGTAGCAAAGAATAGATGGAGAAGTAAGAAGACCAGACATACAGAGAAGCAAAGATTGAGGGAATAAACAAAGAGAAAACTAAAAAGAAGATCCACCACAAATTATTGTCATTGTGATTCATAGAGGTGCGGTGTGACCAGAATTTCTCCATCTGAGAGAATCCCAGCCCTAATTGCTCCTCGCAGGAGAGTAGCTTAGGTCTCCTCCTCATTCTCACATTCCCCACATCTTGAACTATAAAAATGGCTTTATTGTAACAAAGTAAAACTTTCAGTTTAAATAAAATGTCTTAGGAACATTTGGGGAGATAGAGGAAGACCTGTGTATTAATAGCAAATGAATTAATTAAGCTAATATAGGAATTTCTTCATGACATTAATTTTTCCCACCTCCCATGTGTGACATTGCTACCTCCCTCCAGTTGCTCATGTTGTCCTTCCACATGGAAAATGTCTTTCCAACTTCTTTCTAACTTTATAACACCTAGCTATTTATAAAATGCCCAGTGAAAGCCTCCTAACCTCCTGATTACTCTACCTATACAATATCTCTGGAAAACATTCCTCAGCGGTCGTTTTTACACTTAATACTCCACCTCTTATGCTTAAATTGTTGCATTATTAACCAGTGCATTGCTATTTTACCTGTTTTGTGTATATATCTAATCTTCCCTGCAAAAAAAAAAATACGTTATTTGAGAGCAGAAAGTGGGGTAGGCAGATGAATTCCTTTTATCATGATCATATGATATTCCCCGTATTAGTCCATTCTCATGCTGCTATGAATACCCGAGGCTGGGTAATTTATTTTTTTAAAAAAAGAGGTTTAATTGACTAACAGTTCTGCAGGGCTCAGGAGGCCTCAGGAAACTTACAATCATGGCAGAAGGGGAAGCAAACACATTCTTCTTCACATGCCGGCAGGAGAAAGAAGTGCAAGTTGCAAAATGCCAGATGCTTATAAAACCATCAGCTCTCCTGATACCTCACTCACTATTCCGAGAAACAGCATGGGGGAAACCACCCCATGATTCAGTCTCTTCCCACTGGGTCCCTCCCACAACACATGGAGATTATGAGAACTACAATACAAGATGAGATTTGGGTGGGGGCACAGCCAAACCATATCATCCCCCAAAGTAGTAGTACAGAAAAAACATATATAAATAAACAAAAATCAAATAAATAAATGAATGAATGGATGGATAAATTAGTAAATTTAGGGTAGTTCAAAGGCTTATATAAAATTGTTCATAGGGAATGCACAGGAAAATTTCTTGTTTTTTTAATGAGCAAAACACTAGCATTTGTGCATCAGTTCCTTTGAGTGAGATGGGCTTCCTTGATTCTTTCTATGAACATAGTTACAATTATTTTTATCACCATCAAAAAAAGCCTTGAGTGGAAAAATATATTTTAGGTATCATATCATCATAATTGTATCCTATCAGTCTTCCTATGCATCTACTTGTGTTAAAGAGGGTGTGGCAAGAAATTAACTACTTATAGAAGATAAACTGACAAGAAGGACAGAGGAGGACTTGACAAAAATCAAGATATTCAATTGGAATTGTTTATTTTTATGTTCTTTTTAATTTCGGGAGAAAATATCTTTCATCTCTTCTCTACACTTGAACAGCAGGTGGGCAGACACTGAAATTTTTCAGGAGACTGAGCGTGTGGGCAAGTCACTTGGAAGAAGTTCAAACGTCATGTATATTACTGATGTTGACAACTGTAACTGCAGGACACAGGAGAAGCAATCCTAGCTGGGGTAGAGCTGGCATTTTCAAGGTATTTTTTTTTTTTAAATATAAATGCTCTGACACTGATCTAAAACCCTAGTTCCCGAGGGCTTTGGTGTGTAACTGCAAAATGTGAGGCCAGTCATATACAAAGGCAAGGATGGAAGATTTTGCTTGAATAAAATTGGGAGCAGCGTATATATTCTGCCACTTCTAAAATCAACTCTGGCTTCTTGAGTTGGAAAACACCAGATTTGCTATTCATTCTTTATTATTATTATTATTATTATTATTTGTTTCCACCACTATCTTTGCCTTTCCAGTGTCTTGACAAAGTGAAATGTGTTTCAGGATCATAACAAGCAGTTTTGAAAAGCATTCAGTTGAGTTTAATATTGCTCTCCTGTGTTTCCTATAGCATGTGTACATGACGCCTGTATGTGTATGCATGTGTGTATGTGTAAATCCAACTTGTGCAGATGGCTGCATTCATTTTTCAAATAGACATCACAGCCTAGTCCAAAAGTAATTGATAAGATTATTCAATATGAACATAGGTGTTAAAAGATCTGGAAAGACATCAGTGCAGGTGTGAAGCTAATTAAACCTGTTGTGGGGGGTGCACAGGAAAGATCATGTGGCCTATCTCTTTGAAGAAATAGGCTGTCGTTTTTAAATCCATATTATATTTTATTTTATTTTCTTAATTTCCTTTTAATTGTCTTATAATCATTATGAGACATTGTATTTCACTAATATAAAGACATTAAACAAATTATGGAGATATAGAGATATTCAAATTCTCTTTTCAAGCAAAAGAATATGAGTTTTCACTCTGGCTGGCTTTGATTAATCTCCCAGTGATTTTTACCTGAGGATACAGCCCAATGGCTAGGATAGAATGGCAGAATTTCTGTAGACCAATCAGAACCATGGGCTCAAAAGGCAAGCATCGCTTTCTTCTTTGGTTGTCATGGCTTTTCTTTCTTTCTTTTCTCTCAGATTATGGCATTCTGTTTGATCATTTTCACTCCAGAGCTAATCTTTCACATTTGCGGTTCTGTGTTTATTTATACTTTTTTGTTATTGTTGTTTTTAATACTTTAAGTTCAAGGGTACATGTGCAGGTTTGTTACATAGGTAAACGTGTGTCATAGGAGTTTGTTGTTCAGATTATTTTTTTACCCAGGTATTATGCCTACTACCCATTAGTTATTTTTCCAGATCCTTTCCTTCCTCCCACCCTCCCCCCTCAAGTAGGGTCCCAGTGTGTGTTGTTACCTTCTATGTGTTCATGTGTTCTCATCATTTAGCTCCCAATTATAAGTGAGAACATGCAGTATTTGATTTTCTGTTCCTGCATTAATTTGCTAAGAATAATGGACTCCAGTTCCATCCACATCCCTGCAAAAGACATGATCTTGTCCTTTTTTATGGCTGCATAGTATACAGTGGTGTATATGTACAACATTTCCTTTATCCAGTCTATTAATGATGTGCATTTAGGTTGATTTCATGTCTTTGCTATTGTGAATAGTGCTGCAATGAACATATGCGTGCATGTCTCTTTATAACAGAACAATTTATATTCCTTTGGGTATATGCCCAGTAATGGGATTGCTGGGTTGAATGGTATTTCTCTCTTTAGGTCTTTGAGGAATTGCCACACATTGTCCTCCACAATGTTTGAAATAATTTACATTCTCACCAACAGTGTATATGCATCCCTTTTTCTCCACAACTTTGCCAGCATCTGTTATTTTTGGACTTTTTAGTAATAGCCATTCTGACTGGTATGAAATGGTATCTTATTGTGGTTTTGATTTGCATTTCTCTAATGATCAGTGATGTTGAGCTTTTTTTATGTGATTGTTGGCCGCACCTGTGTCTTTTTTTGAGAAGTGTCTGTTCATGTCCTTTGGCCACATTTTAATGGGATTGCTTGTTTTGTTCTTGTAAATTTGTTTAAGTTCCTTACAGATGCTGTATATTAGACCTCTGTCAGATGCATTGTTTGCAAACATTTTCTATTTTGTAGGTTGTCTATTTTCTCTGTTGATATTTTCTTTCACTGTGCAGAATCTCTTTAGTTTAATTAGATCCCATTTGTCAATTTTTGCTTTTGTTGCAGTTGCTTTTGCCATCTTTGTCAAGAAATCTTTGCCCATTACTATGTCCTGAATGGTAATGCCTAGGTTATCGTCCAGCTTCTTTACAGTGTTGGGTTTTACATTTAAGTCTTTAATCCATCTTGAGTTAATTTTTTTATATGGTGTAAGGAAGGAGTCCAGTTTCAATCTTCTGCATATGGCTAACCAGTTATTCCAGCACAATTTATTGAATAGGGAATCCTTTCCCCATTGCTTGTTTTTGTCAGGTTTGTTGAAGATTAGATAGTTCTAGGCTTGTGGTCTTATTTCTGGGTTCTCTGTCTTTCCTTTTTTTTTTTTTTTTTTTTTTGATACCGAGTCTTGAATCTTGCTCTGTCACCCAGGCTGGAGTCCAGTGGTGCAATGTTGGCTCACTGCAAGCTCCACCTCCCGGGTTCACGCCATTCTCCTGCCTCAGCCTCTCAAGTAGCTGGGAATACAGGTGCCCACCACCACGCCTGGCTAATTTTTTGTATTTTTAATAAAGATGGGCTTTCACCATGTTAGCCAGGATGGTGTCGATCTCCTGACCTCATGATCGGCCTCCCTCGGCCTCCCAAAGTGCTGGAATTACAGGCGTGAGCCACCGCGCCCGGCCTTTCTGGGTTCTCTATTCTGTTCTATTGGTCTATGTGTCTGTTCTTGTATCAGTGCCATGCTGTTTTGATTACTGTAGCCCTATAGTATAGTTTGAAGTCAGGTAGCATGATGCTTCCAGCTTTGTTCTTTTTGCTTAGGATTTTCTTGGTTATTCAGGCTGGTTTTTGGTTCCATAAGAATTTTATAATAGTTTTTTCTTGTTCTGTGAAGAATATCAATGGTAGTTAAATGGGAATAGCATTGAATCTATAAATCACTCTGGGCAATATGGTCATTTTAATAATATTGATTCTTCTTATCCAAGATCATGGAATATTTTTCCATTTGCTTGTGCCATCTTTGCTTTCTTTGAGCAGTGGTTTGTAGTTCTCCTTGTAGAGGTCTTTTACTTCCCTAGTTAGCTGTGTTCCTAGGTATTTCATTCTTTTTTTGTGGCAATTGTGAATGGGAATTCATTTGTGATTTGGCTCTCAGCTTGACTCTTGTTAATGTATAGAAATGCTAGCAATTTTTGCACATTGATTTTGTGTTCTGAGATTTTGTTGAAGTTGCTTATCAAACAAATTGGGCTTAAATTGTTAAAGCCCAATTTAAGAAGCTTTTGGGCTGAGGTGATGGAGTTTCTTAGATATATGATCATGTCATCTGCAAACAGGGATGGTTTGAATTCCTCTCTTCCTATTCGAATGTGCTTTATTTATTTGTTTTGCCTTATTGTTCTAGCCAGAACTTCTAACACTATGTTCTACAGGAGTAGTGACAGAAGGCATCCTTGTGTTGTTCCAGTTTTCAAAGGGAATGCTTCTAGCTTTTGCCCATTCAGTATGATGTTGGCTGTGGATTTGTTATATATGACTGTTATTATTTTGAGGTCTGTTCCTTCAATGCCTAGTTTATTGAGATTTTTTTAACATGAAGTGGTATTGAATTTTATCAAAAGCTTTTTCTGCATTTACTGAGATAATCTTGTGGTTTTTGTTTTTAGTTGTGTTTATGTGATGAATCACATTTGTTCATTTGCATATGTTGAACCAACCTTGCATCCCAGAGATGAAACCTACTTTATCATGGTGGATAAGCTTTTTGATGTGTTGCTGGATTTGATTTGCAAGTACTTTGTTGAGAATACTTGCATCAATGTTCATCAAGGATATTGACCTGAAGTTTACATTTTCTGTTGTATCTCTGCCAGGTTTTGGTATCAGGATGATGCTGACCTCATAGAATGAGTTAGAGAAGAGCCCCTCCTTTTCAATTGTTTAGTATAGTTTCAGTAGGAATGGCACCAGCTCTTCTTTGTACATCTGGTAGAATTCAGCTATGAATTCATCTGGTCCTGGCTTTTTTTAGTAGGCAGGCTATTTATTACTACTTCAATTTCAGAACTCATTGTAGGTCTGTTCAGGGATTCAGTTTCTTCCTGATTCAGTCTTGGAAGGGTGTATGTATCCAGAAATTAATCCATTTTTTTCTAGATTTTCTAGTTTATGTGTATAGAGGTGTTAATAATACTCTCTGATTGTTGTTTGTATTTCTGTGGTATCAGTGGTAATAACCCTCTTATCATTTCTGATTATATTTATTTGAATCTTCTGTTTTTTCTCTTTATCAGTCTAACTAGTTATCTGGTTCATTAATTTTTTCCAAAAAGTTGCTCCTGGATTTGTTGATTTTTTTTTTTTCTGATGGGGTCTCACTCTGTTGCCCAGGCTGAAGTGCAGTGGCATGATCTCAGCTCACTGCAACCTCTGCCACCTGGGTTCAAATGATTCTCCTACCTCAGCCTCCTGAGTATCTGGGACTACAGGCGCCTGCCACCACACCCAGCTAATTTTTGTATTTTTAGTAGAGACAAGGTTTCACCATATTGGCCAGGCTGGTCTCAATCTCCTGACCTTGTGATCACCCACCTTGGCCTCCCAAAGTGCTGGGATTATAGGCTTGAGCCATGGTGCCCAGCCTTGCTGATCTTTTGAATGGTTTTTCATGTCTCTATCTCCCTCAGTTCTGCTTTGATTTCGGTTATTTCTTATTTTCAACTAGCTTTGGTATTTGTTTGCTCTTGATGTTTTAGTTCTTTTAGTTGTGATATTACTTTGTTAACTTGACATCTTTCTAGCTTTTTGATATGAGTATTTAGTGCTATAAATTTCCCTCTTAACACTGACTTAGCTGTGTCAAGAAGATTGTGGTACATTGTATCTTTGTTCTCATTAGTTTCAAAGAACTTCTTGATTTCTGCCTTAATTTCATTATTTACCCAAAAGTCATTCAGGAGCAGGTTATTTGTTTTCCATGTAATTGTATGGTTTTGAGTGAATTTCTTAGTCTTGAGTTCTAATTTGATTGTGCTGCTGAGAGATTGTTATTATTTCGGTTCTTTTGCATTTGCTAAGGAGTGTTTTACTTCTGACTATATGTTCAATTTTAGAGTAAGTGCCATGTAGCAATGAGAAGAATGTATATTCTGTTGTTTCTGGGTAGAGAGTTCTGTAGATATCTATCAGGTCCATTTGATCCAGAGCTGAGTTCAGGTCTTTAATATCTTTGTTAATTTTCTGTCTCAATGATCTGTCTAATATTGTCAGTGGGATGTAAATGTCTCCCACTATTTTGTGTGGGAGCCTAAGTCTGTTTTAAAGTCTCTAAAAACTTGCTTTATGAATCTGGGTGCTCCTGTGTTGAGTGCATGTATATTTAGAATAGTTAGCTCTTCTTGTTGAATTGAACCCTTTACCAATATGCAATGCCCTTTTTTGTGTTTTTTTATTTTTGTTAGTTTAAAGTATGTTTTGTCAGAAACTAGAATTGTAACTCCTGCTTTTTTCTGTTTTCCATTTGCTGGGTAGATGTTCCTTCATCTCTTTATTTTGAGCCTATGTGTGTCATTGCATGTGAGATGAGTCTCTTAAAGACAGAATAACAATGGGCTTCGTTCTTTATCCAGCTTGTCACTCTGTGTCTTTTAATTGGGGCATTTAATCAATTTACATTTAAGATTAATATTGTCATGTATGAATTTGATCTTGTCATCATGATGTTAGCTGGACCTTTTGCAAACTTGTTTATGTGGTTGCTTTATAGTGTCACTGATCTGTGTACTTCAGTGTGTTTTCATAGTGGCTGGTAATGGTCTTTCCTTTCCATATTTAGAGCTTCCTCCAGGAACTCTTGTAAGACAGGTCTAGTGGTAATAATTTTCCTCAGCATTTGCTTGTCTGAAAAAGATCTTCCTTCTCCTTTGCTTATGAAGCTTAGTTTTATCAGATATAAAATTCCAGGTTGGAATTTCTTTTCTTTAAGAATATTAAATACTGGCCCTCAATCTCTTCTGGCTTGTAGGGTTTCTGCTGAGAGGTCCACTGTTTGTCTGTCAGGCTTCCCTTCATAGATGACTGGCCTTTTTCTGTAGCTGACCTTAACATTTTTTCTTTAATTTAGACCTTGGAGAATCTGATGATTATGTGTCTTGTGGAATATCTTACTGGGATTGTCTACATTTCCTGAATGTGAGTCTTGGTCTGTCTACCTAGGTTGGGGAAGTTCTCATGGATGATATCCTGAAACATGTTTTCTAAACTGCTTCCACTCTCCCCATCACTTTCAGGTATAAATCAGCTATAGATTTGGTCTCTTTACATAATCTCATATTTCTCAGAAGTTTTCTACATTCCTTTTCATTCTTTTTTTCTCAATTCTTGTCCATCTTATTTCAGATAGACAGTCTTTAAGCTCTGAGAATCTTTTTTCCACTTGGTCTATTATGCTATTAATACTTGTGATTGCATTGTGAAATTCTTGTATTGTGTTTTTCAGCTCTATATGATTGGTTACATTCTTCTCTATACTGGCTATTTTGTTTGTCAGCTCCTAAAAGGTTTGATTGTAATTTTTAGCTTCCTTGCATTGGGTTACAACATGCTCCTTAAATTCAGTGAAGTTCATTTTTATCCATATTCTGAATTCTACTTCTTTTATTTTGGCCATCTCAGCCTCAGCTCAGTTCCACACCCTTGCTGGAGAAGTGATGTGATCATTTGGAGGAAAGAGGGTACTCTGGCTTTTTGAGTTTTCAGGTTTCTTGCACTGATTCTTTCTCATTTTTGTGGACTTATCTACCTTCGATTTCTGAGGTTGCTGACCTTTTGATTTTTTTCATTTAACAGTCTGGCCACTTTTCTGTAGGGCTACTGTGGGTTTCTGGTGGTCTGCTGCAGTCTCCAGTCACTTCAAATTCTGTAGTACCTGGAGGTATCACCAGTGAAGGCTGCTAAACAGCAAAGATGGCAACCCACCTCTTTCTCTGGGAGCTCTGTCCCAGTTAGGTATGAAGCCATTGCTGACCTGAATGCACCTGTAGGTGTCAACACAGAGACCCTTGCTGGGAGGTCTCACCCAGTCAGGAGGAACAGGATCAGAGATAGACTTAAAGAAGCATTTTGGCCATGTTTTTGTAGAGCAACTGCACTGTGCTGGGGTGCCGCTTCTGCCCCTGGTCAGCTTGGGCTCTCCAAAACCTGGGGGTTGGAACAGCTAAGTTGCCTGAACAGCAAAGATGGTGGGCCACCCCTCTCTCTAGAAGCTCTGTCCCAGGAAGTTTTCAAACTTCTGTTGGCTGAAGAACACTGGTGAGGGTGGTTGGAGGCCCTAGTTGGGAGGTCCTGCCCAGTGAGGGAGAACAGATCAGGGAACTCCTTAAAGAAGCAGTCTGGACACATCTTGGTAGAAGAGCTGTGCTGTCCTGGGGGATCCCTTCCACCCCCAGTTTGGTTTGTACTCCCCAAAGCCCACAGGCTGCAACAGCTGAGTAGCCCAAACAGTGAAGATGGTGACCCAGCCCTCCCCTCGGGAACTCCGTCCCATGTAGGCACAATACTGTTGCTGGTGGCTGGCTGGAATTCCAAACCAGTGGGTCTTATCCTGTGGGGCACCACTGAAGTAGGGCCTGCAGACCATTGCTGCTTATCCTCCTGAACTCATTCCTCTTCCTAGGGGTGTGTACAGAGGTCCAACCTCCTGCCTTGCCAGAGACGCAGTCACTTTTGTTGGGAAGCCCAGAACCAGAATATGTAAAGCTCCTCAGTTTCCACATATGCCTGAGCAGCTGCTCTGCCAAAATTCCATGCAGCTCTGTGTGTCAGACTGAAGGCCCTGGTGAAGTGGCTCATGAAGGGGATCTCTTGACCTGAGGGTTGCAAAGATCTGTGGAAGAAGTATGATTTCCTGGGTCACAGATTCATTCTCCACTTGCCTGGGCAAGAGAGGTTCCCTTGGCTTCATATGGCTCCTGAGTGGGTCATCGCCCTGCTTTGCTTTTCTGCGTTTTCCCTGGGTAAAGCTGTTTTCCTGATCTGTTTCAGTTGAAGGTGTTGTATTTACTGGCCTCTTTCATTCCTCTCTGTGAGAGCCACACACCATAGTTCCTTCTAGTCAGCCATCTCTGCCTCAGTCCTCTTTTTCATACTTCAAATTAGCTGTATGCATGCTTTTATAGAAGAGAAGGGCCCTTAATGTATCTAAGTTATCTTATAAAAATTCTTAATTTAAGACTATAGGTACTGCTAATTAGTTCTTCTCTGTTGCAGAGTTGTAAGCTGTCCAGCAATGAAGAATTCTGTGTGAAAAACTAGAGGAGGTACTGGTACAAGAGAACATGAGGAAGGCAGAAAAGGAAAATATGTATATTTGAGCACTGTTTGCAGAGTTCAAGTCATTGTTTGGGTAAACAAAAGTTCATTATATGTTCAATGGTTCACTCTTTCGATAATCTTATTTTTTGGGTGTGGAGTGATAAATTAAAACATGTTATGATGACAGAGAGACAAAATAATTCTGGGGAAGGAAAGGTTTGTGCCTTCTCTTTCTCTCTTTTTTTTTTTTTTTCTTGAGATGGAGTTTCACTGTTGTTGCCCAGGGTGAAGTGCAATGGCAAGATCTCGGCTCACCGCAACCTCCACCTCCTACGTTCAAGGGATTCTCCTGCCTCAGCCTCCCGAGTAGCTGGGATTACAGGCATGCCCCACTACAGCTGGCTAATTTTTAAATTTTTTGTAGAGACGGGGTTTCTACATGCTGGTCAGGCTGGTCTTGAACTCCTGACCTCAGGTGATCTGCCCACCTTGGCCTCCCAAAGTGCTGGGATTACAGGCGTGAGCCACTGCACCCGTCCTTTTTCTCTTATGAAATTACATATAGCTTTAGGGAATTAACTTTTGCTGTCACCCACTTATCAGATATTCTCCTCTATCTTTTCTTCTCCTCTTTCCGAATTTCCTCACAACCTGCACTCCACCCTCTGCCCCATGCCAGTCTGTTGTCTATCCTGCTATAATTCATTCTTTACATGGCAATACCTCAGTGATATAAACTCACTTATTTGCCAAAGGGGTAAACACAACTTCAGCTTCAGCTTTCACCACTGATAGGTCAGCGTCACTCATGAGAACTCTGAGGACAGCACTCAGAAACCCTCCTATTATAGCCATTCTTGAACAAAAAGCTAAAGGAGGCCTAACATTCCATTCAATCCCAATTCAGTTTGAAGGCAAATCACTTTTTGGATTGTGGATCTCTTTCAGCCTACCAAAGGGAGGCATAATTTATTTCATAAACTGAGGAGTTGTGAAGTGAGTGGATGAGTTTGGATCTCAAATCTTCCCCTCTTTAAAGAGTATGGCTTTGGAGAAGTCTCAGTCAAATGTGGATACTTCTTTATTAATTCAACACACCATGAGAGTGTTAGGGATTACTCTTATTCCTGAGCATGTTAGAGCTAAGCAAAGTAGACAAGGCCCAGGCTCTAATGGAGTGTATATTTAGTGGAGAAGTATAGCTCATACACATAAACATTGACAGACAAGAGAAACTCTGGAAATGTAAGTGGTAAAAGAAAAACAGAGAGTGGAGTGCTAGGTCAGTGAATCTCAAACTTTAATGTGCACACAGATCACCTGGGGATCTTGTTACAATGCAGATTCAGATTCAGTAGTCCTTGGGGGTGAGGTTTGAGATATTGTATTTCTAATAAGCTTGCAGGTGATGCCAGCACTGCTGGTCCTTGGACCACACTTTTAATAGCAAGTCTTCAGCTACTTACTAGCATTAATTTTAGGTTGTGTAGACATGGGTCAGCTTTTCTGATTAGGCTTTGGTTAAGTGGAGAACCCAGACATTGAAGGTATGGGGGGAGAGCATTCCAGGCAAAGGAAGGGGTTATTACAAAAGGCCTTAGGAGCAGGAAGAGATAGGCAGGTCAAAGGAATGGAAATAAGGCCCTTGTGACTTAAGCATAGTGATCCAAGGAGAGCAAGAGACAGAGTCAAGGTTCTATCATAAAATCTGGAGTAAGGAATTGTATTTTATTCTCAGTGTTAAGTGAGACCATGGCAGAATTGAAACAATGATCTACTTTCCATTTTCTAGGCTCATTCTGGGATATGACACAGAGAATGGGTTATGAAATAGAAGTAAAAAATCTAGTTAAAGGCCACTGCAGCTGTCTAGGTAAAAAAAAAAAAAACAAACATAGTGGTAGATAAGATCAAGATGATAGAAATGGAGATAGAACACAGATAGATTAGGGAAATGTTTTGGTTTTCATTCTCAGTTGTTGATGGATTGGCTATAAGAAGTAAGAGTGGATTAAGAAAATGTGGCACATATACACATGGAATACTATGCAGCCATAAAAAATGATGAGTTCATGTCCTTTGTAGGAACATGAATGAAGCTGGAAACCAACATTCTCAGCAAACTATCGCAAGGACAAAAAACCAAACACCACATGTTCTCACTCATAGGTGGGAATTGAACAATGAGAACACATGGACACAGCAAGGGGAACATCACACACTGGGGCCTGTTGTGGGGTGGGGGGCGGGGGTAGGGATAGCATCAGGAGATATACCTAATGTTAAATGACAAGTTAATGGGTGCAGCACACCACCATGGCACATGTATACATACCTAACTAACCTGCACACTGTGCACATGTACCCTAAAACTTAAAGTATAATTAAAAAAAAAAGAAGTAAGAGTAAACATTTCTCTCAGTTTCTTAGCTGGAGTTGCTCAATGATAGACCCATTTACTGATTTCCCCAGGGGACTTGTTGAGAAGCAGATTTTGGAGGGTAAATAAAAAGTTCCACTTAGGCTATGATAAAAACAGTTGTCCAGGGGATCTTAAGCTCTAAGTAAAGATGACAGGGAGAGATATGCATTTGACAATTATCCATATATAAATGGAATTGGATAATACTTTGGGAGAAATTATAAGCAACAAAAGAGAACTCAGGCCCTAGCCTTCATTCCCTCTACCATTTAATGTTTGAAACCAGGATCGGCGACCCAAACAATTGGGTTGAGATTGTATAGTCATTGACTTAAGATAAAAGCCATGAGTGCGTGATGCAGAAACAAAGTAAAAATATGTTTCAAAAAGGGAAAGAGTCATGGAATTGAATAGTTCTGTGTGACCAAGGGACTTGGAAAAGTGAAGGTAGATTGCTGATGATTGTGCCTGCACACACACACACATCACACACTTTGTAGGGTCAAAGTGATTAGAGATAATGGGTACAAAAATATGAGAAATACCACATCACAGAACTATTGAGTATCCTGTACAGAGGCAGGACTTCTGACAAGGTCTTTCTAACTTTAGAATGTCTGCCTTTTTCACTCTGCCATCTGATTTCTGATCACACCAGCACCTTTCATTTTGGATGGGAGAGTCAATTTCAGCCAACATACATTGGCTACATCAAAACATAGCCTTTGAGAGAATGGAAAGGAGGGGAAGGGAAGTGGGGAGGGGAGGAGGGAGGAGATGGGAGAGGTGAGGGGAAGAAAGGAAGGGAAAGGAAAGAAGAAAAGGAGGAAGGAAAGAAGGAAGGAAGGAAGGAAAGAAGGAAGGAAGGAAAACTTGAATAGAATTCTGGGTTTAAGTGGCACATAGTGTCTTAACTCTACAAGTTCAGTGAGCTAATTATTTCTAAATCTTCTCAATTCCATCCCTCTCCAAGTAAAATCCATGTGCTCATCTCCTTACTCTGGCAGTTTTTGCAGCAATTTCATTTATGTCTCATGGATCCAGCTCACCTGAAGGGTAACCCCAAATAACTCTCTTTCCTTTTATTATTTATCTCCTGTGCTCAAAAACCTCTGAAAATTACTCTCTCCATTTTGAAAAAAATCAAAAGATATTTGTCTGGAAGTCAGACATTTTTAAATATTCTCCCCATTTGAAAATATATCTTCTTATCACCAACACACATCCAACCTTAGACAAATCTCTCTTTCCATAATTTTCCCCACCTCCTTGTGTATTCCCAGTTCTAGAATTAGATTTTCCTTAATAGTTTCCTGTGTGGAAATCCCTTCCTATTCGTATCCAAATACTTCAATTTGACCTATATTAAAGCCCCACTTTTATGCCCCTTTTAAAGCAGGAAGCCTTACTTGACCAAACCAAGCCAAAAATTGTTTTATTTCCTGGAATTCGTATAACATACAAATCTCTGCCACATGGCAAGCTAACAGTCCTATGCTTCCAGTTAATTTCACCAAAAGATACATTCAACACACAAGTCATTTGGCACCCATTTAATGCCCACTGCTATATTAGGACCAGAGGGGACAGGAAAACTTATTTGCACCCTCTAGAACATAATAGAATTTCTGTCACTGACACATTTTGAGCTGCTAAAGTGAAAAAGTAGTATTTATTCTAAATTTATAAGTGCTGAAGTGGCTAAACTAAATATTAACGACTGTGCCAATGTGTAGGATACAAAGCAAATGCACAGGTCAGCCAGGGAGAGTGAGACCTGAGAAATTTCCCCCTGGCTCCCCTGGCTTCCTGGATATCTGGCATTGTTTGCCTGCTGATTAGTGAGGTGTCTCTAGGTACGTTAATGTGGAAGGCTGGATGTGTTTGACAATAAGTCAATGATTCTTTTTGACGCGACTTTAATAGTACTGAAGAAGTGATTGTAAGATGATGCTTTTTAATGGGATATAGATATAAGCGACCTGCTTTTTATGACAAAGGTCAATGGTATTGATGGGTAGTGTAGAGAAGATAATTTCCTTGGCATGGTGGAAGACAACTTGCATGATTCATGAAGGTGTTGCTCTCTCTTTCTTTTTTTTTTTTCATCTCTCCCACAAAGAGGAAAGAAAAGCACTCCTGCCAATTCCTTCTTGTTGCCATTTCATCTGAAATAAGGAAGAGGTGATGTCCTACAATGAGCTGCTCAACAATTGATGGTGACCTCTAGCTGGCCAAGGCCTTCAGAATTTGACAATCATATATGGAGTGAGTTTATTTTACAGTGAAGGAAATGGATAAGTACCATTCCAATGGGACATACAAGCAGTCAAGGAGCAAAGGCCAAGCGGCAGAGATAGGAGGAGGGCAGGCAGCACAGCTGCACTGGAGCGTACATCCCTGTGTCTACATGATACTTACAGGTTGGGCAAAAAATTACCAGAGTCAGGTCTGCAGAATTATACTTTGTTGAAAGGTCATGGGCAGGCAGAATTAAGGGAACACTGTGGGTAAAGGATACTTCTGGAAGCCTAGCCTGCTGACCTTGGGCTGAACTGGAACTGCTGGTTAATCTTGAATCAGACAAAGAGCAACATGGACACCTCGAGGAAGTGCCCACAGCCCAGCAACAAAAGTTTCTGCAGAGATTTCTTTGCCACAACAGGCTGTTCCTGAACTTTAATGAAGCTTATTTTTTATGATGGGGGAGAGAGAGGAAATAGAAAGAAAAGAGTATGGAGAAGTGAAGAGAGAGAGAGACAGAGAGAGGGTAGACAAAGAGAGAGAAGGGAGGGCAGGGTGAGAGAGAAAAACAGAAGAAGGGGTGAGAGGAAAACATGACATAAAAGTAAGGGAAACACAGAATTTATCCATGGTCAGTGTTTTGGGAGCTGAAATGTTTCAATTGTCCTTTCCTATCAGAATAGAATTCTCTCAGAAGCCACATCAAGGCAGTCTTTCTAGAGAGAACTTTTCTAGAGAGAACTGGGTCCCAATCTGCCTTCTGCGCTTGGCTCTCTATTCATCTATTGGGACATTTCAGAGACTTCATTTTGGCTAATCAGTCATCTGTCCACTCCTGGAGTTTTGTTTCAAACTGGGATACATTTGTCCAGATGAGTTGTACCCTTTCTAGTATCAATCTGCATGCCTGTTTCTGCCACCTTTCCTCTGCAAGTTGCAGATGCCCTACCCCACAGCAAGCAGTGAAAGGAAATGATGGCACAATGTTGGCTGACAGTGAGAGAGCAGTGGTGGGTGCTACAGTGAGCAGCTACAAGCCTTCACACTCGGGGTTTTGCCAGTCATCTAAGTTCATTGTTAGAACTTGGAGAAGGAGACGGTTCTGCCATTGTCCCAAATGACATCAAGGCCACTCATTCAACATACTCATTTTTTAGTTCCTTAACATTTTCGTCTCAGAAAATAATTGCTTACCATCCACTCCTATGACCAAAATTTAGGCTTTGTCAATAAAACCAAAATCA
The DNA here is from genome assembly GCF_029289425.2 of Pan paniscus. NCBI lineage: Eukaryota > Metazoa > Chordata > Mammalia > Primates > Hominidae > Pan > Pan paniscus. The sequence continues at coordinate 57,227,448 of NC_073266.2, forward strand.
AGCCAAACCAAATCAGACCAAACAGCTGACCTGTTCTATTTATAAAATATTAAATTCTAATACACTCCAATCTGTTGCCCTTTAGCTCTCTTGCTTGGTTATTATCCCCAATATATCTAAACTTCAATCTCATTGATACTGTAGTATGATCACCTATCTAGGTTTTCTTTCTATCTATTATAAATCCTCACTGCTGTCTCTTGTCATGTGATCGGGCTTCTGTTGTTCAACATAGCAACACTGTCATCCATTCAAGAGTCCTTCTTTTCCTATAGCTGATTTCTGAACACTATTGAAAAAAATACTCAATATTATATTAACATTCAGGGTCTCCAGTCACAACTAGGCCCTTTGTGCTACTAGATAAATGTACCATTTCCCGTATTGTTTTAAAATATCTTTTCTCAAACATTTAATTCCTTCTACTCCAGCGCTGGTTCCATATGCAACATCATTGAGAAAACAGAAGCTATTAGATTAAAACACCATCAACTTGCAACACCTCCCTACAAGATAGCTTTTCAGTAAATCATTCTTTGTGTTTGAAAGAGCTCCCCTTTCCCATCTAATGCTCATCCCTAACTGTATGCATTTGACCCTACAGTATCAACCATCTTTGGGTCAAGTTGAATTTCTTTCTACTTGACTGTTGCTCCAGATTCCTTTCCATTGGTATTGAAAGTTACTCAGGCTCTCATATAATTTAAAACAAAAAACACTAACAGGAACATTTCCTCTTTCCACTCTACTACATCTTTTCTCTTTATAACTATAAAAAGAAAGTCACCTTTCTTCATCTCAGAGTTACTCTTCAACCTATTGTTCTTGGGCTCTATTCCCACCATTTTATGGAATAATCCTTGTCAATGATACTAAGGACAGTGTCATTGCTGAATCCGTCATTTGCTTTCTGATCATTTTCTTGCTATTATCTCTATAGGCTTCAAATTTGACAATCATTCTGTTCCAGAAATTTCTCACGTCCTAGTCTTCTGTAAACTCAAGCTATATGCATCTCCCATCACCCTTCTGGCTGCTTTTGCTCAGGCTTCTTTGCTCTTCCCTTCCTCCACACAAGCTGTAAACACTAATATTTATCAGGTCCAAACTCCTCTCTCTTTCTCTAACTTCCCCTTCTTCAGTAGATCTCAGCTTGGAAATCATTTCCATTGGGGATCTTCACAAATAGGGTTGTAGTCCTTCCAATGTAACTTTCCAAAGGACCTCAAGCCTATTTCCTATTTGCATTTATTTCAAATCTTGTCATTGCTACTTTACAGGGTGACATCCCCATGGAACTATGAATTCCTTGGAAACAAGTATTGGCTTACCTTTGCTCTTGTAACTTCAACACTGAACTTCATGTTGGCAAACTTTTGTCACATCACAAATATTTGTTGAATAAAATTTGATTGTAACTGAGGGAGACTGGTTTTCTGAAAGTTTCCAGACTATCTGATATAATATGGGATATTTGAAAAACAGTAAATTAATGGGTTCAGTATGGCTGGTAAGTTTAATTAGATGGCTCTGAACCACCAAAATTTATTTCCATCTCCTTATAGTGATTGCTGTGTGATTCTCAATAGACAACTCAGGGCCCCTGTGTTTTTTTAAACTTTTTTTCCATTTAAGTATTCAAATAATTAAACTACTTTGCTCAATTCTTCTTAAAGGATTTAAGGAACGGGTTATGAGATAAAGTCTATTAATTACATATGTAGTCATGTTTGGGTTTTATGGTTATCACATATTTCTGGAAAAAAAGTATATGTCTGGATATGCGTGTCTATATCTACATATAATTATGTGTAAGCTGATTACAATTTTGGTTAATAAAAAGGTAGCAATTACTAATAAGGGTGAGGCTGAAAATATAGCACACATGAAGTTCTATTCCACAGTAAACAAGTAAACAAATTCATGTTATATTTTTTCTTTTCTTATAAATACTCCCAAAGTTAAAAGTTATTGGCCTAGTTTCTACTCTGATAAAAATAATGATGACTAATATTTAGTTGAATTTTTACCACTATATTTTACCTAAAATATTTGCCCTTCATTTCAGGAAACTAGCTTCAATTAACACTTCAATTTACTAAGAAATTTTAAGCACAAGACAAGAGGGCTCATATTTTCTTTAAAAATTGAACTATTCTTAAAGAACATTCCTAAAGATTTGAACTATACTTAAAAAGACAATGTGTTTGTAATTATTTTTTCCCTTATACCAATAGTAGACACCATTTCAATAATGTAATGATATGATTGCTTGTGAAACACGGTTAGCACAATAACAATTTTCCAAATATAAATCTCAAATAATGAAACTGTTGTCTCCTAGAAAAGATAATGTTGATTTGTGTTTTCATGAATACTTTCATGTTTTCCTGCAAGGTACCAAAAATTCACAGAATCACAGAATCTTAAAGCTGGAAAGGGCCTTGGTGATTGTAGAGTCCAAATATCTCATTTTACACATGAGAAAACTGAAAACTGATTTCCCAGACCCACAAAGGGAACTAAGAACATTCTTTTTAGTTTCTCTGCCACATATAACTCTTTTCTTCTTCCCCAAGCACCAAAGCCAGCATCTTTCACCTTCTCTAATGTCTCATTTTCTGCCTCATCTGCAAGGAAATGCAGAGTTCCAGGCAAGCCCAGTGAAGTGCAAATCCCTTGCATGGCCTCTGCTTTCTTCTCCAGGACTTTTAATACACTCCTCCTTCTGTTGGGAGAATCTCTTCCTTTTCACTGCCCATTTCCTGTTTTAAGACTCAGCTCAAAGGTTACCTCTTTCAGGAAGATCTCTCTGACCTGAAAGGCTGAGATAAGTGTCTTTTCATTACACTTCTGGTAAGCGCTATTCTTATTGACACCACAGTATGTATATTATTGCATCGGAATTGTGGACTGACTTCTCTGCTCGCCTGTTCTCCAGGTCCCAGCACAGGGCTGGTTCATAGCTGGAGCTCGAGGAATATTCACTACATTTATGAACAATTTCATGAGTAGAATCCGATACTCATACATACTGAAACAAAAATATGAACATAGAGGGCATTGTGCAAGACAATAACAGAAAAAAATGGATTCAATCATTAATTCATCTGTGATAGTATTAGAAATTAATGTATTATTAAACTTTATTTCACTTTACCACATGCATAAATTTGTGCATGTGCGCACACATATTAAAATGATAGAGCTTGAAAGGAAAGAAACACTTTCAGCTAAAAATTGTACCCAAGTGACTAATCCATAGGCTCTGCGGAATAATTTCTATGCAGCTCCTTAGGGCAAATACAATAAACGAAGACCTGGACTAACCATGTATTCTTATGAGGATGCTGCGGCTGAGCTGACCAAATGCCAAAACCCCCTGTCAAAGCATGTGCAGGGAGAATGGGCTACCTGTTTGCCTCTCTGGACTGCGTTTTCTGATGGAGATTCAGCTTGGAACAATCTTAAGCCCTGCCCTTGCCTGGGTCTTTGAAAAGTACTTACTGTTCCGTGCCAGTGATCAAACCAAAACCTCCATCAATTTCTCTGAGAAAAAAGCTACATGATCCAGCTGACAAAATGATGTATATTATGAATAATAAATTTCTCAAGGGCTTCAGTCTACGATATTTACTAGACAACCATAATTTGTAATGTTTACTTAAACACTGGCTCTCAACAAAACACTTAGAAACACTTAGCATCTTGTCCCTGAGCAGTTTGCATCTGAAATTTGGACTGCTTAATTTTATTGAGTGGAAAGAATTTTAGTATGCTGCTACCCCAACCACCACCAAGACTGCCAACATAAGCCATATCTGCACCAGAACTGGACTGTGATGACTGGAAAAACACGTGAGTGAAAGCTGCAATGTCACTGTTTTTGGAGCAAAACAATGTCTGTCATGAATCACTGCCTAGTGAAAGACAAGTCTTCACCATGACTCCAGGAGAAAACACGACATACTTTATATATAAGCAAGAAAGTCCAGGCTGGAATACTTTCTGTAACCTCTAGAGTCCTTTTTCTTTTTTTTTTAATCATCTGATACACTTTACTGGTTGCTTTAGCATTTAAAATGAATTAAGTGCTATTAAACCCCATTTTTAGGTAGTTTCATCAGTACAGCCTAAGGGGATATAAAGCAAGGAGCTTTCTCTGGCAGAAATCCAGATACTAATGGTGTTAAAATGCTTTCTTATTGCATTTAAGTCAGTAGTTAGGTCAAGTAGACAAACATATTTTAGAATATGTTTAAATAAGCACTCTGTTAAGTGTTTCTTTTCAACTCACTCATATTCTCTTACTTATTCTCTTTCCTGCTAATACAGAAAGTGACATAGTCACAGGCACTGTGGCTTTTGTGTCTAGAAATACTGAGTTTGTTAGTTAAAGTTGGAGTACCTGAGACTAATAGAAATGATGATGATTATGATGAGGAAACCGGGGGCCAACAGAACATTGCAGAGGACAAAAAGAATAAGAAGGGTAGCAAATTGCCACTGGGTAGACAGACATCAAGGTGACACGTGTCCCTGAACACTTGATTGTATCTTGTTTGCAGAAGTAAGAAAACTGGCTACCAGTTGTGCACATAAATTTAGGTTTTGTTTGGTCTGTGAAAAAAAATGAGTCTCAAACCTCATTTACAGCTACCACAGTTTTGGCAGAGAGTGATATTACTAAAGAAACTTAACAAGGACTGTGGCATTTTAATTGTAAGCGTCTAACTATAAATAAAGTTTGGATATATATTTTTTGTAGCGAGTGAAGAGAGACTAAAAAAAGGGCAGGAAATGAAGGGCATAAGGAGAGATTTTCATTGCTGAAATGGTGTGTGAGAAGTCGTGCTCCTGGACAAAAATGAAAGGCTAGGCAATCCTTAGTTATGATTTAGAGTAAGCAAGGTGGCAAGTGGATGAAATAAAAACAAAGGAACTCTTAGAGCAAGAAAATTATGTCCATAAAAAATAATCATACTCATGTGGTGAAAATAGAATAAGAAATAATGAAAATGAGAATTTCAGGTAAGCTTTGCAAAATGTTGATAAATTATATGAGGCAAAGGGCCATTTCAAATTTTTTTTATATGTTTATATGTACCTAGCACTGTATTTGACAAAGAGTTGCTGCTCAATAAGTAATCCTTTCGTATAGATGATGGATGGATAAATGGATGGATGGATAAATGGATGGATGGACGGGTAAATGGATGAATGGGAGGGACTCTTCCTTTGCGATAGTCAATATAAAATTAGGGATGAACCTTAGAATTTGGGAAGCAGTAGAAGTTAGTATCCTAATGTAGGAAGTTCTAGAGACACACAGAGAAATCCCATAAACGCTTGAATTAACATGTTATGAACCTTCAAGGGGGAATTGCTATCTGGATGCTGCCCATTGACTGATCTTGATCAACATCTGCTAGGATGTCCTCTGAACACCCACTACTGATCCATCCCATCTAACATGGAAATGGTTTGATGTTCAAATATAGGATGCAGTTCATAAGTATTTGCTTAATTTAGAAACATATATGTTTGGGAGAATTACATATGCTGGATCACACAATTGTTTAAGATGCCAGGATATGAAAAGTATCTGGAATCTCTCTTCTCTCTCTTTTGAAAATATGGAAAATAACCATGTGATCCTGCATACACTAATAAAATGTGATTTTATATTAGATATTTTTCTCTATCTTTGAAATGTATTCAACTTCTCTATATCTCTCAGATCTTTCCTTATATTTGCTTGTTATATTAGTCTTCTGAATGTATGTATTTGAGATACTTTCAGTGAGGTACATGGTCATTCAGCAATTTAATTCTCCTGAAGAAGTAGAAACTTAAATGTGCACAGAATATATTTTCCCCCCATTACTGTAATATTCAATTGGACTAAATTATTCTGTAACAGCATTTGATCATGCAGCTAGTGGATCTGGCTTCATTTACTTTAAGGTTAGTAAAGTCACAGCTTAAATTGCTTAAGAGTTAGCAGCATCAAAGTTTCCTCTTCTTCCTTTATTAACTTCTTTACTTGTAAAGAGTTGAAAACTGGCATAGGAAGTGGAAGGTCAGTGTGGAAGAAATACTACTGGTCATCATCTCTACTTTGGAAAGGTCAATGAGACAAGGATTTACAAAGGATGTACAAAGAAAAAAAAGATGCTCAAGACTTTTCTTGTTTCAAGCCATTTAATCCTCAAAGGGAAACCTAAATCATATTAAAAAGCATGAAAATAATAAGAATAATAAAAGAAACATTCAGATGGATAATTATTTTACTAAATGTAATAGAAAATATGGCATATTATTAATGTATATGCTTTAGGAAAATATTGTCATAGACCTTCTCATTTTCATTTGCAGTGAATTCAAGTGAGTGTCCTAAAGGAAGTGAAGAGAATTATTCTCCTCTCTGTGGGACTTTGACTTTCTAGAGCCAGACATAAAAGTGTATTTACCATCCGAAGACAGGTGAATCATAAAATCGTGTTAAATGAGAAAATTTATGGAGGAAGTTGTGTTAAATGAGAAAATTTAATGAGATAATGAGGAACCCAAAGATGAAAGAAGTAGATATCACAGAGGAAGGGGAATCACAGGGAATTTTAAGACCAGAGGAGCTGGGCTATGGTAAGAACATCCTCATCAGACCTGAGAGAAGTCTGCAAATAAAGGCAGCACAGATAAGATCATGATAGTATTAGAATCCAGACCCAGAAGCAGATCTGAAAGGCAGGTTACAGGAGCAGGAAAGTTCACACCCTTCACCTGGAGACAGGAGAATCCAGGAAGATGATTTTAATCATTACTTTTAGGGTCAGAATAAGGGGTTAGGTATAAACAATTGGAAAGGCAAAGGTAAGACAAGTGTGTTTGTGTGTCTCTGTGTGAGTGCATACGTGTGTGTGTATAAACAGTCCCAAAAAGGAGTGGCGGTGTGGGGTGGGGTGTTGAGGAGCATATTGAAGGACACAAATCTGACTTGAAATTAGAAATAGATTCAGCTAAGTTTTCTACACTCTCTCCTGTGCAATCATGGAAGTATTATATTTTATGCAACACTTTTAGATGTTTAAAAATTAGCAACCAATGTTATTAACATCAATCATAAACTACATCTGCAATTCAACCACTTGATATAGCCCTGCACATAAAATAGACATGCACCTTCATAAAAGAAATAGTTCCTTCTCCCAGCACAGGTTGATAAGCAATCGTGTATCATGATGTATATAGCCAGGAAGAAACTGAAAAGATATTGTTCAAGAGACGCAGGCCAAAAGCCTGCCTTCGAAAAGTTCTCCTGGACTTTTATTTCCCACATAGAACATTGAGGATGTTAATTTTGAAGGCACCATCAGACCCCTTACTGAGTCATATCACATTGGTCTATTTTAGGACAATAAAAGGTTGAACTCCCTTTTCTGGGATTTAAAAGTTGGGTTTCACGGAGTGCAGCTATTTCAAATCTGCAGCTGGCAGGCCATGGAATTGATACAGCATAATAACACTGAGCTTCGGAACTGGGACTTCCTTAGGATGGAAATGCCACCATGGTACTCTTCAATGAGCAGCTTAAAGAAGATTTCAGTAATACTGAGCTGCAATTGCTCAGTGACAAAGGTACTCCCTAGCTGTGCTTTTGACAGGGTTTAAACTCATGAGGGTATAGTTCATAGGGTACAGAATATAACACTTCCTTCTAAGTTTGGAGAGGTATAATATGCACAATCACTATCTATTATTAGGGAAGGCTGAATGACAGGTAATGTCCAAAGATAGAAATGCTATCAAGTACAAAGCAATCTTCAAGAAGACCTGCTTAAACCAATTGCATTATTCCTATATTTTCATATTTCTCTCATTAAACTACTTATAACTTTATATATAGCCTTTAGGGCATAGGGATTAGAGAAAATTTCAAAGAAAAAATAATAATTGCTTTGCTTTGGATTATTACCCTTTCATAGAAAACTACTAAAATTAAATCTACTAGTTAAATAGGAAGATATTAATTTAAGGAAAAATACTGCTTTCAAAATTTTCGAGTGCCCTAGGGCTCATTCCTGGGATCCTTTATCTCCTCTCCATAGGTAATCTCATCTACTCCCATGGCCTCAAATTCATCTATATGATAATGACTCCTAAACTGTATCTCTAGCCTTGACCTCTCCCCCATCTCCAGGCGAGTATCTCTAAGGGATGCCTAATATGCATCTCAAATTTATCATGTTCAAAACAGAACTCTTCACTACCTTCCCCATCTCTCACCCTCAATCTCCTTTTTCCTCAATTTGTCTCATTTCCCCAGCTACCTGCTTCACCAGCCAACCAATCCTATTGCTCACGCCAAACAAAAAGGCACCTTTGATTCTTCTCTTTCCCTCTCTCTTGACATAAAATTCACAAGTAGGACCTGCTGAATCTGCCACCAAATTATATCCCATCTGTCGACTTCACTCCATCTCTGTCTCTACCAGTCTCATCTATAGACCCAGTATCCCCTATCTCTTGACTGATCTTTTTGCTCCTTCCTGGTCTATCCTCTCATGCAACAGACCAGGAAGTCTGCAAATATTGTAACGTGGATCATGTCTCTCCTGCTTAAAATCTTAACAAATTTTCAATATATTTAGAATAAAATCTAAATTTCTGACCCTGGTCTATTAAGACCCATATAATCTGACCTGAGTCTACCTTTGCTCTCATCTAATAGCCCTCTCCCCTGAGCCAATGCTCTTAAAGCCATAGAGCATTCTTTCTGATCTTGAAACATGCCAATCTTGTTCTCACCTTAAGGCTCATTATTCCTAATGCCTTATCTGTCAGGAATGCTTTCCTCCCTAATTTTTATGCTGCTGGTTCCTTCTTATAATTTAGGACTTCTCCATTTTAATTCTCTGCAAAGTATGTATCAGTAAATAATTTCTAGTTGAACGGTGTCATCGCCTTTACAATTCGCCACTATATATCCAGTGCCTAGAAAAGTGTTAGTTTCCAATAAATATTTGGTGAATAAATGATCTTCAGAATTATTGTGTTAATTCTATAACTACGAATGTCACCGTATTTGAAACAATTAGCTTCTTTATTGCTAGGGTGGGACAACAATCTGATCATTTAGTTATAGAGATTCTAGATATAGAGCTGTAACACTTTGTAGTCTATAATAATGTCATAAACAGCTTCTGATAAAAATAACTCAAAAAATGGGAGTGAGAAAAGTGAAAACCAAGATATCAATTTGCTCAATTTTTTTCTATTTGTACTTTAATTGGTAATTAGATAATTTTGCTACTAAACTATAGGCAATGCCTTAGTTACTATTTTATAGTCCCAGCTACTAATTTTAAAAAGTTTCCACTTAATTCAGAAATAAAGATTAGTTGCCTTCTTCAATTGAACTGTCTATTAAAATAATTAAGAATGGCTGTTAAATAGTTTGAAAACAATACTATATTTGAACAGTATGTCGAAGAGCAGGCATGAGCTGGTCTTTGCTTAAATTCTACCTCTGTTCCTCACTAGTGGTGTGACTTCAGGAAAAATTTTTTCCTTCGTGAACTTCAGTTTCCTCTGGTTAAAAATGATATGGTAACACTTAAATCATATAATTGTTATAAAGTCCCTAAATTCCTCACACAAAATAGAAATTCAATTATCATGAATTATATTCTCTTTTTTCTTTCTTCTTGTTCGTTGTGGACACTTCTCTTCAAATATCAAGGCTTTATTTCTGTTTTTAATTGTAGTCGATGACTTCGTGTTCTGACAGCGGTTCTGTAATCAGGCTGGAGGGGAACTATCGCAGTTAGAAGAGTTGCACAATAAAACCTTTTGGCACTTTGTTAAAGCTCTTCGGAAATCTTCCGGTACCAGAACTTTCCCTCCTCCGCACCACTGCATTGCCACCACAGACTGTATTTCCTAGCAAGAAAATTTAAAACTAGCTTAGAAGCAAAGGGAAGAGAGGACTCCTGTGCTTATATTTAGTTTCTACAAGGAAAAGAGAATAGATAAAAATTACACGTAACCACAGAACTCCTTATCTGTAAGAAATCCTATTGTCTTTCACCCAATGAGGAAACGAGTTTTTGCAAAATTGATTGCTTCCCTTGTCTTATAATTTTTCTTCTTAAGGCACTGGACTCTCTACAATCTACTCTATGTATTGCATTTGCATAAATTTGTTCCTGTACCAATCCTCCAGTGCTAGGATTCATTTGCTGACTCTTTGGATTCCCATTTAAAACAACTATAAAGTTTAAAAATTTCAGCTTTATCCAGACTCACCTTTTAAGGAGAAAAGAGAATATTGAATCTAAAATAGATAATAGAAATAAAGTAGGCAAAAATAAATAACTTTCATTTCCCATGTGCACACACAACCTATGAGGTTAGGTGGCATAACAAGTTGATGTCAAATTGATGACTAGACCCAAGCCTACCAATTCCTATTTAATGTTTTTAATTCCTACACTGTGGGCCAATTTCTATATGTGAAATATATAATTCTTGCTTGTGTAAGTGTGAATAGCTATGGTGGCTTTATAGCCTTTTCTCAGCATTGTTGCAAAGACCCAGGCACACTGCTCTTGCTGATGGGACAGTCTCTCTACAAAGTAAGCAATGACACTTGGAAAAAGAGAAAGCCAGAATGAATCTATCATGATCTAGGGGATATAATAATCATTCAATTAAGGTCATCTATTTATTTTATTATAAAACATTAATATCAACAACAATATTTAATGCATTCAATTCAACAAATAAATATTTATGGAACAAAATATGATTAGCACAGTGCCTAGCTCTAATAAGTGCTTGATAAATGTTAATTATTATTGTTTTATTTTTCTGTGTCACATACAATACATAATTTTATTAGGAATCTATAAAGTAGCTATTATTGTTTTAATTAGTGTTATTATAACTATCATCCTCACTCAAGTTTTACAAGTGAGAAAACAAAACAAGGCATAAACATAATCTCTGCCACTCTAAACCAATGAGAATTTGACAAGAGGTTAGAGATTATCTATTTGTGTCCTGCACCCAGTTCAATGCTGCCCTCTATTAGTTTTAGGCAGAAAGTCACATAGTCCCCTTGTAAATCCTTTGAGACCCAGGGATTCCAGTATGTAATTATTTTGTATTTTACTCACTGTAGTCTGCAGAAGGATCTTCATATACTGAGCCCAGTTCTCTCTCCCAGTAACTTCTACCAAATGGCCCTCTGTTAAACTCTCTCTGGGACTTCAAGAAATAATGTGAATCTCTCTTCTTTATGGGTATCATGGTATCATGGTGAAAAACCATCATGACATGTCTCCTTCTCTTCTTCAAGTTCAACATCCAATTCCTTCAGCAATGCCCTGTCTGATATGTCCTGTACTTTACTATTAGTTGCTTTTTTTTCTGTGCTCCCATTTATCCATGCCCATTTTTTAAAATGGGCAGTCAGAACTTTATAAAATATTTGAGTCATGGGCTAGTCCAAAATATAGTGGGACAAATAAATGTCCTCAATCTTTAGCCTATAAAAATCCTATGCAATCCAAATTTCAAATTTCAGCCCAAATGTCACCAGTTTGATACAAGCATCATCTTCACTCAGTTGGCAAGTAGACATCACCATTTTAATATTTGTTTATATACAAATATGTTCCCTAATCTCTGGAAGACAGCTAGGATATATCTGAAGCATTTATGTGAGCATTTTGTGTGTTTTGGTGGGAATGGCAACAAAACATTAATTCTATACATCCAGCACCGCTACTCCCTGTCACATGTGGTAGGCAGTGGAGAAACTGAATGAGTAGAATGAGTATTTTGTGTAAAGAAAACATCAGCTCCAAACTCCCTGAGGCAAAAAAGTGCTACGGACATTTGAAGGAAGAAATGAAATCCAGCATCTTGGTGTGGTGTGGAAAGTATGGTATGACATCTTAGTATCTATAGTTTTAAAGTAATTCTTGGTACATTAACACTGATAAGAATATTGAACAGAGATGACCAAGTGTAAAGTTCTATGTCTCAACAAAATGATATCTTTCCAGGTTGACAATAACAATTTAAAATACTTATATTGTTGTTCAACCATTTTCACTCAAGCTCCAATTAATCCATCTTCTATATTTGAAAACATTGTGAAGAATTTTTTATTTGTATTGTTGAACAAAACACTAAAAAATATTTTTTTCCTTTTGGTTTGTGACTATTAAAATTTTTTTACTATGGAAAAAAGAAAGGGTTAAAATTATGAATGTATAAGTCAAATGAAAGTAAGCTGATTTTTTAATAGACAGCTCATCAAAATCTTTAAAAGAGCACACATCACCACCCTTTTCCCCCATAGAATACCCATAGTTTTCTGTGGAATTCCAGTGATCTCTGGAAAAAAACATGTGACAAACATTCCATTAGGTACATTTTCTAAGAGCTTTACATTATCCTGAGGTTGTAAGATTCCCTATACTTACTATCAAACAACAGGGTAGAGTGGCATATAAAAATGTGACATGATGAATACTGCAGCTGTTGGAACTCAGAAAACAATACCCCAAAATGAAAGCCTCAGAAGCAAAAGTTTTCCTCTCACCTTCTGCTGCCCTCCTGTCTCCCAGTCCTATCCTTCCCCAGGGCTAGCCATAGAAACTAGAACCCCTTTTCCTTAAGGTGGGTCATAGAAACTTGAACCCTGTTTTCCAAAGCCAGCCAAAAACCCTAAAAATATGAATCTAACTTTCCCTCTGCCTTTCTTTGCAAAAACTGGCCATAAAAAATTATCTGACCTACGTTGTTTGGCTGTAGGACATGAGAACCTCGTTCAGGAGAGGGTCCTGCTCCATACCAAGAAGGGAAGAATGCATGCTCAGAGAGGCCAAGAAGAGTCTAGATGGACAGGCCGGGATGGTTTCCCCATTCGGTCTAGAAGCATTAGATCATACCCTTTTTGTCCAATCATATTTCTACATGGCTGTCCATATGTTATTGAACCTAAGCACAGAAATAGACAATTTCCATTGTGTCTTTGTGTCTTCATTCTGAAGGCTCCCATGTACATGTGTGTGCCTTTTCTCCTATTAGTTAGCTTCTCGTCAGTGATTTTCAGCGAACTTTCAGAGGGTGAAAGGGGGGTTTCCCTTGGCCCTTATACTGCTAATAATTATTACAGAAATTCAAGGAGGAAAATAATCCAAAGATAATGAAATATTAAAACTGGGGTAATTTTCATGGAGGAAGAATATTTTAGGACCCATATGCTGCAGGACATAAAGGTTGCTGGTGGGTCCAACAGAGGTTTCTGAGTCAGACATGCCCAACACAATACATAGGTCAGGAACTGTGGCTGCTGAAACTAAAGACATTTTTTCTCAACCTTTATAAGCTTTAATTTTTCCAACCTATCAAACAAGTCTTTTTCAAAATGACCATAAAAATAAACACTGAGAGATATTTATGGAGCTGCTGGTGACAAGTATCATGGAACAAGGCAGTGCTTGATAAAGGCAGTAGGCTTTGGAAGCCAACAGTGGATTGGTCTCCTTTGTGTTGTGATTTTAGAACTCCTGCCTACAACTCCTTTTCCTACCACTAGAGACACATCCATATGGATACAAGGGATATTTAGGTCATCAAGAAGGGATCCCTATGATTTCAACCTATGATCAGTACGACTTGTTCCACAAATTCAGAACTGGTATATACTTCAATTTCTGATTGTGTTTAGTTAATCCAACCACCCACCCAATCCCGCTTAAGGACAAATATTTTTTGGCACCTACTTCCCTTCTGTAATTTCTTAAGGACACGGGAATTTATCCATTGAAGTGTTTCAATTCTCTTCCAAGTGGCCAAGGAGAAACAGATTAGTTCTGCTTATGTTTGTTTATTTTTGGCCTCAAGGCATCACTCTGTAGGACAGGGCCTTCTGACTCAGTGAAGTATTTCTTTGTTCACAGGATGCTCCTGCAGCCCAGATCTTGCCCAGTCTGCACAAGTATCTTGAATTAGACTCATTCTTTTCTCCCTCCCTCTCTCCTTTCTTCTTTCCGTACTTTTCACCATACCATTTCATGCACAACCATGGAGTCCCTACAGAAAAATCAGACATTCCTGAGAATCTTAGAGGCTCGTAAACTGGGACTGGGATACCAGTCTAGATTCTCTTTTCTTCCAGAAATTTTATTTTAGGGAACAGTTTGACTTTCCCTGTCAGTGGGTGGAGAAAAAGATCAGCCTGGTCTTTATATCCAGAAACCAATGCCTCATTATCCAAAGTAATCATTTTTTTCCCCTCAGCCAACAGAAAGGCAGGTTTACTAAGCTTCTCAACAAATAGAAGCTGTTACTCACTAGCATTTTCTAAGAACAGTCAGTGACTACTGCCTCATATATGTGGTACTGAGAAAAGACATCGCAGAGGGTTTTTTCTGATCACTGCTGGTCTGTTTCAGGTTACTTGGTGAACCTCACCCCTACATATAGGAGAGAGGGTCACGGTTCTACTGTCTTCTCAAGGAGTCCTCTTTTAATTCAAGGCTTAAGAGGCACCCTGATGCAAAAATATTTCTAAGGAAATAATAACTTTATTATAACTTTATTGTCTAAGAAAAAATCTGAACAGATGACTTTGGGAGGTTGAAAGAGATCAGAAGCTACAATTAAAGGAGTAACAGGAGAAGTCTAAAGGCAAATTTCCTCTTTGATGTGATGTTGAAGACCCACAGCAGACTGGGAGCTACAAGTTTATTTTCTGAGTTATTTTAGAAATTATTTTTCCTAGGGAAGATTTAAAAACATTATTTACATGTGAACAAAAATGATCATATATGAAGATAATTTATGAGCTCATAGTAACATCCTAGTTATTCCTCAATATTCAAAATGAAAGACAAAAGCATAATATGCTTTAGAGAAGATGTGGATTTTTTTTTTTCTTATTTCAGAGACAGGGTCTTGATCTGTTGCCCAGGCCAGAGTACAGTGGTGTGATCACAGCTCACGGCAGCCTTGATCTCCTGGGCTCAAGCAATTCTCCTACCTCAGCTTCCCAAGTAGCTGTGACAACAGGCACATGCCACTATGCGTGGCTAATTTTTTGATTTTTTGTAGAGACAAGGTCTCACTATGTTGACTAGGCTGATCTCAAACTCCTGAGCTGAAGCGATCCTCCTGCCTTGGCCTCCCCAAGTGCTGGGATTACAGGCATGAGCCACCACACCTGGCCAAGACATGTATTTTTATATCAGATAGAATAGGGTCATACCAGCAAAGAGCACAAAATGTTACGCAACTGATGTCTCAGAGTTCTCCTTTATAAAACGATAGCTACATAACTGTGAAATATGATTATATTACTCCTTTTAAAAATTGCTACAATGATTAAATTAGATAATTCATGTGAATAAATGTATATTTATTGGCTTTCAACTTTTTGGCTGTGTAATTTAATCAATTTACTTAACTCCTGCACCTCAATTTTCTGATTTTTAATGTTTGCCTTATTATAGTAACTACTCAAGGGATTATTGTGAAGATCTTATACATGTTAGTTCTTTGAGTAGTGACCATTAAGTACACGTGATGATGATGATGATGATGATGATGACATACCGACTGCCTGGCTGTAGTAAACACCAATCGATTATGATCATTAATTTTTATTCTCTATGCAGAACTCTTTAACTTAAAAAAGTCCACCTTCAGTAATTTATAATGTGTTAACTAATAACATAGTTGTTAACTTCACACTCTTCCTTTCTATTTCAATGGTCTATTTTTTATTTTCTTCCTAACTTTGTATCTGTCTTCCTTTCTTTCTTACTAGGTAAGGCCTGAATATTTTACACCTAACTTTAGAAATGCCCATTAAGTTATATAAAATAATGAACAAAACATGTAAGTTGAACTAGAAAGAGCACTGGTCTTAATAGAAAGAGAGCTGGGTTCTAGTCCCCATTCTGACACTTTCTATGAGAGCTTGAGGTGGATTATTACTTGGAATCTAAATATACATTTATTACTTCTGCTCTTGAAACTCAGCTCACTGAAGGACCATTATAACTCTTCTTGTCTCCTAGCTTCTAGTTCTCTCCTGACCTTGAAGTTGTTGTTTCTGCTGCCACCCTCCTCCTTTACAGCATCCATTTCAAATTTGAAAGTCTCCTTGATTATATCATGATTGTTTCAGAGGAGCTTTCTCTTTCAGTCCATCTTATAGAAAACTGACAAGTTAGGTTGGCTGGCCTTTAAACTAGTACACTGCACAGTCCAAACAGCCAAAATGAGGAGAGGGGCCTGATGACCCAGAACAGAGTTTAACTCTGTTCTGCTGGTGTAAGCAAACGTTTTTCTTACAAGGCAACAGGTATAGAAGGCAATATGACTGATTCATATAAAACAAAGTTTAAGACTATGTGCCTGGGCCGGCATTTGGCACCAAGAAAATAAAGCTGAATAAGACATAGTTTTGGCCCTTCAGGAGCTCATAGTCTAATGTGTTAAATAGAAATTACATTGAGATAAAATGAGTGCGTAACTGCTATCAAAAGGTATGTGCTTTCTGCAAGGGCAAAATGAAAGGATCTTAGCTTATGTTGGATATTAAGAAACATTTACTCTTTAGAGTATGATCCTTGAGCCTGAGTCTTAAAGGATGAGCAAGAATCTGGAAAAAAAAAGTGTCAGAAAGTCATTCTACATCACAGAGACATGGATGAAGAACAAAGGTAAAGAAGTCTGGCAGAGGACTGGAGTGTGAGTGTGTGTGTGTGTGTGATCCTACAACTACCGCCATATGCTGGGTAACAACATTTTGGTCACCAATAGGCCATAGCTAGGGCGGTGGTTTTATAAGATTACAATACAGTATTTTTACTATGCCTTTTCTATGCTTATGTATGTTTAGATGTGCAAATACTTACCGATGTTTTATAATTGCTTACATTACTCAGTACAATATTATGCTTTATAGGTTTGCAGCCTAGGAGCAATGGGTCATACTCTCTAGCTTAGGTGAGTAGTAGGCTAAACCATCTAGGTTTGTTTAGGGAAATGATGATGTTTGCATAACAACAAAATTGCCCAGTGAAGCAATTTTCACAATGTGTCCGTGTAGTTAAGTGACACATGACTGTGGCTCAGCACTTCTGGTCATCTAGAGAGTAGGACAGATGATTAATACATGAATGAGAAGGGAATGGGAATAGAAAGAAAAACACTGTGAGGGTCAGAGCGGGTGGTTAAAGACATAGAAGAGAGGGAGAATAACTGATGAATCTCTGTCCTAGCGGAAATGAGAAAAAATGAGATGGAGAGAATTGCTGGATGGAGTGCTACTATAAAGGGCTTCTCTCCCTTGAGACAGGAGGAAAGGAAGTAAAGAAAGGAGTACAGGTAGATAAACATTTTGATGGGGAGCAGAGTGATGAGGCCAATTTCCCCAGTGGCTTTCATTCTTCTGTGAGGTAGTTGAGGGGTTTGCCTGCTATGAGAGTGTATAGGGTGGTAAAAACCTTGAAGAGAAGGCCAATGTTTTGGCATATTCACTAAAGATCCCAGGAAAGAAAAATCACTATGTGTAAATAAACAAAATAACTAGTGAAAAATAAATAATCAAGAATAAGTAAAATATTAGGCAGCATAAAAGGTCCATCCAAGATTGTGTGCAGTGAATTTGTTGATAACAATAAGCAAGGCTGGATGATTTCCACCAACATTGTCTTGTTCCCTGGCTCTAGGAGAAAAGAATGCAGATTGTAGTTTTGATCTTTTTCTATGCTCTCTGTAAGTTTCCAGTTAGGGTTATGCTTTTTCCAGAAGAGAAGGTGGGAGGGCTCTTAGTAAGAATGATTCAGGTGACCAAGCTTGGGGGTCAGGCTGGCAAGGCTTATGGCAAGAGCTAGGTGGGGAACAAAGAGAAGCTGATTTTCAGGATAGTGTGAGGATCACTCAAGCAGAGGACTTTATGAGGTTGAAGAATTGGTGGAATGAGAGAGACTATTAGAAAGCTATAAGATGAGGTGATGTGGTGAGTCAACAGTATAGTATGAGACTGCTGGAATTACTGATGTGATAATAATTCTGGGGTTAATGCTACAGGAAGCTAGAGCTAATAATAGTTCAAATTAGGCCTAATATTCAAACCGAACAGGGGACGTAGTCAAATGATAGAAAATTTCGACTCTGTTTTCTGCCCCATGATCTGGCATAATGTTTTTAAGGAAGGATAACTCAATGGCTAGACTTTTGTATAGTATCTTCTTCTTGTTTTCCCCCTTGTCCCACCTCCTTATCATTTTGAAACAGCTTTACTTTGAGTCCTATAAAACCCCCAGTAAGCAAAGTTGTAGACTGTGAAGCTCTACTTTATTTGGTGTAAATAATCAAAGTTACTTAAGGTTTTACACATATTACAGAATTCCTGGGGTCAGGGTCAGGAGGAAGTATTTCTGGCCCTGGTACATTTGCTGAAAGTTTGAATCAGGTGAGAGTGAAGGAAACAAGACCCTAGACAAAATAAAGAGGTAAACATCTGTCACCTTTGTCCTCCTGCTCCTTGTGTGACGAAGGTTGCCATGGTGCTAGAAGAGAACAGAACTCATAGAAAACAAGCTAAATGTACTGAACGTAATATGAGGAATTTTTTTAAATCTTTGATTTTTTTTCCTCTGACTCAGACTTGGTGAGAAAATTTTTTGACTCACTCAGTATGTTATATACCATGTTAAGAGTAACTTTTTCCAATATAGCATATACTCCAACCAGAGTAGTTTCAGCTTTTCCTATTTCATCCTGGGGCCCTCGGGGATGCAGCTATTGGGCTACTGTGTGTAGTTTCTGGTGATAAAGATTTCTGATGTAAAGGATTTCCAAGGGATGACAAAGTCCATGATGAGGGACTGGGTGTGGACAAAATAAGTGGTTTGGAGACAAAAGCCCTCAGCTTTTAAGGTGCGAAACAACCTCTGCCCTTTGTTTTCAAATAAGTCATATCTGGCTGATCAAAATAAATACTGTAGCACCATTTGGAAGCTTCCTCTGAAGAAAAATGCCTGCTCTGGGCCAAAAGCTGCAGCAGTGAGCCTGTTCCTGCCAAAGTGATTTTTTCCCCCTTCTTTGTTCCTCTTGATAATCCTAACAGTCTTTTGTATGTACACAGAGCTGAAAGCTATAATAACCCCAATTTTACAGATAAAATAACTAAGGCTCAGGAACAGAACGAATCTTCCCCCAAAGTGCACGGCAGGACGGTAGTGAAGCTGGAGCTAAAGTCTGAATCTTCACATCCTGCTCCCTTCCTGCATGGCCGGCCTGGTCCCTGGCAGAGAAGACCAGTGTTTCTCCATGAGTTCATGTGCATCTGTG
This sequence comes from Pan paniscus, assembly GCF_029289425.2. Classification (NCBI taxonomy): domain Eukaryota; kingdom Metazoa; phylum Chordata; class Mammalia; order Primates; family Hominidae; genus Pan; species Pan paniscus. Next base: position 57,246,834 of record NC_073266.2, read on the forward strand.
CGTGTGTCCTCTGTGCACTCAGGCCTCCAGGACTTTTGTCACCGTCCAGAATCACTGGTCTTGACCATGACACATTCTCCAAGAAGCTGAACTCCCCTGTTTTTGTTTGTTTGCTTATTTTTACACAGTAGCACATCTGTGTGCAAAAAGAGAGAATGTGGTGTCCAAGCTGCAGGATCTGACCCCTGAAGCCTCGCCAGCGGCGTCTGTCCGTCTTGCTCTTCTGTCTGAGCTGCGCTCCGGGGAGGCGCCTGGCTGTTTAGCCGCCGTATCCCCTGGCAATCTGTTCAGGAAAATAGACCAGAAAGGGCTGCCCAGGGCTGCGCCAGCTTCAGAATCCTGCTGCCATCTAGGGATGAGATGAAGCGTCTTCCCGCGTACAGCCGCCCTGATGGATCGCTGGGGCCTCGGGCGGGGTGCACCGCTGTCCTTTCGCCGCCGTCCGGGCGGCACTGCACGTGCAGCGCGCGGTCCCCCACCCAGCGCAGCCCGCAACACCCCTGGTCTGCCGCAGGAGACCCTGCCGATGCCACTCAGGGTCAAGACTCTGGCGCGGTGGAAACCGCAGAGCAAAAGGAAACACAGACAAAAACAGTGAGAAGGTAAAAAGAGAGCGAGAGAAAACAGCTAGGGAGCAAGGAGCAGAAACCCTGCAAGAACAGAGACAAAAAGCGGAAGGTCCATCAGCGGAAGCGGGCTGCCCTAACCACCTGCGATGCGTGTGTTTATGGAACCTTGTCACTGTCACCACGCTGGTGTCCACACGCAGCTTAATGAGGTCCAAAGCGCCAAGCTACTTTATTTTCCATATATGATTTTCAATGTTTCCTTTTGCAAAAAGGAGCGGGGGCTGTGTAGGGGGGAGTGCAGGGAATAGGGTGGTGGAGGAAGTTGAGGAGGGGAGGGGGGAGAGCGGAGAGGCTGGGTGGGCGGGGGAGATACTACTGCCTTTAGTAAAGATTGCATAGAAAATCCGGAAAGAGGAGACTTATGGAGTTAACTTTATTGTCTTATATTATGGTGTAAGCATCTCTTTCTTCTACAAACAGAACAATGGGCCTTTCAAAGAAGGGAAGGGGAGAGGGTTGACTGGTGGGGGGGTGGGCGGTGGGGGAAGGGGAGGGGTCAGGGATTGGGGAAAGGGTCCTGCTGTTGACTGCGAGGCCCTGCTGGGAAACTTCAAATCACATTCTTTCTGAAAGGAAGTGTTATTAAAAGTAACTTTAATCCTTCCAGCCAGACGGCTCATAAAAGCATGCAATTAAGTCAAACAAATGACAAGAGCATTTTCTCTCCTACCTGTTTCCCCCTTCTGAGAGTAATTAGTACAGGCTAGTCTTGTCTCATTTTGTGCAAATAGAAGCAGAGCGCGGCTTTGGTAGGTGCCAGATTTTCTCTTACTTTCCTCAACCTGCCTCTTCCTTCCCTATCGCCCCACCCAAAACCCGGTTCAGCTCTTGGTACCAACCAGCCTGTCTGCAGATCCAGCCAAGAACAAAGGGGCGAATTTCAATATTTCCTCTTTGTGCAAGGTTAATTGAAAATCAAAAAGTCACTTTTCAAATGTCATACTAAACCCGCCACTGCGTCAATTTCCTTTTGGTTCCCATCTCCATAGGCAAGAGAAAAGTGTTTTGCGGGGGAGGGAGGCGGGGGAAGTAAGGACACAATGAGGGAAAAGAGAAAGAAAGAAGTGAAGGGATTAAAAAAATCAGAGATACACACACACTTTGATTGCAGATAGGCTAACATGCAGCGGGAAATTGTTTCCCAGAGTGTCCTCAGTCAAAGGCAGCCTTTACATTTGATACTGCGTTACTTGATATGCCAGAGACAGAACTGCATCCTAAACCTAGAGAGATTAGGCCTCCATGTTTTTATGTTTTAGTAGATGGATCACAATATGATTGTCATAAATGCCATCAGATTTTAAAACCTTAAAGGGTAACATAATAACCTGATCATCTTCATTCACCCTTCCCACTTTTTATACACCTCTGAAACAGGTACAGAAACACACACACATCCCCACAGATAGAGATACAGCCCTATGGGGTTCTGACAGTCAGTTTTTGTCACAAGGTATTTTGGAAGTGTTGGGCTGGAGTTTAATGATCTAGCATCCTTAACTTTGCTTCTGGCCCAGTGACTGTTCTCTGCCTGGATTTCCTGACACTCAGTTTTCTCCTTTCTAAAATAAGCCATAGTATCAGCCTCCTGAATTCACTACTCAGACTACATGAGGGGCCACATGAATAGAACAAACCCATACTGATGCTTTACCCTCTTCTCACGTTCCCTAGGTCTTGTCCTTGATTAGGTGATCTTAACAAGCTCAGTTTTCTGGAGTGGGAACCTGGCTTGTTGGTGCCAGTATTCCTGAGGTCTGCAGAATGGCCTGGGGATAGAACTCTCTGTTGCCAGGCTTCCTCATGCTCACTGTGTGTGTTTCCCGTGCTCCCTGCCGCTCTGCTACACTCACTTGCCAGTCGTTCCTGAAGCCAGTTGCTTTCCTGCCCAATTGCTTTGGTCTTTCTGTCTAATATCTGTGACCTTATTTTCCAGGTATGGGGCTAGGGGTGTACCCTCTCCTATGATGTACCAATGAATCTATTTCCTGTGGACCAGCCATGGTAGATAAGCCATGATAGGCTTATCTACCAGGAAATATTTGATTCACTACAGCTTTAACTTTTAAATATGCATACAAATAATTTTTTGGTTAGATAAGCAGAGTGAAGAAGCAGAATTGTAAATTGAATTCATTCTAAGATGACCCACCTGCATAAACCAGGCCCCTAAACCTTTTTTCATCTTCAATAATATTGTAATATTGTGGTGATATCAGATGTGTCTATCAACCCTAAATGAAGGGTAGGTGGAGAAGAACATTACAACTCTCTAAACTCATTAGAATGCAAAGATAGAGTTTCTGTAACAATAGCCACTAGCTGTGTCAAAGTTCTCCTAGTGGTATTATCTTCATTGGTAAGATTGATCCTAGACAAAATCGGTGTCTTACCCTTTTAGATTTCTATCAACCCATACCTGTATGCAATATGCTGTGCCCTAGTAGACTCTTTCTTACAGATTTTCATTAAAATATTGCATCTGTTATACAAGTTTTCTTAGCATGCCCAGATAACAATTACTTCTTCATTGTGCAGCACTTCTTCCCATATAAACTTCTGTCTTGGTCCACTCAGGCTGCTATAGCAAAACACATTAGACTGAGTAATTTGTAAACAACAGAAATTTATTTTTCACAGCTATAAGGGCTGGGAAATCCAAGAATAAGGCACCAGCAGATTTGATGTCTGATGAGGGCTCCCTCTCTGCTTCACAGATGGTGACTTCTTGCTATTTTTTCACATGGTGAAGTCAGTGAACAAGCTACTTTAGGCCTCTTTTATAAAGGCACTAATCCCATTCATATGGGCTCTGCTCTCAGGATGTAAACCCCTCTCGGAAGCCCCACATCTTAAAACTATTGCATTGGGGATTAGGTTTCAATATATACATTTTGCGGGGGACAAAATCATTTAGATCACAGCAGCTTCTATTAGCTACTGGTAACAATTTGTTGTAAATAATTGGACATATGTGTGTCTCCTTCCCACTCTCCAAACTTACTGAAAATAAGGACCATATCTATCCACTTTATAGTTTAGGAACTTAAGGGTAGATGTTTAATAAATAATTGTTGGAGGTTGAAGAAATATAAAAAAGAAAATGCATCTGGGACTGTAATAGCATAATATCTAGATATTTTCCAAGCAATTTAGTAATAAAAACCAAATTTGTCATCGTGTTGGGCCAGCAAAAAAGCAATCAGATGGCTGGATTAATTAATACCTGCAAACAATCATGTTAGAATTTTCACATATAGTCTAAGTTGACAGAATATGCATGTGCATCCCAAAACATTCTTTTAGCTGGTGAAGCTGTTTATTTAAGACATGCTTACAGTGAAAATTTGCCAGCATGACTTCTGTTTCCTTAGTCCACTTGAGTTTATTAATCTGATCTAGAATTTCCTGTCCTCAACACTACCACTAAAATGAAAGAAAGAGAAAGAGGAGGGAGGAAAGGAGAAAGGGAGGAAGGAAAGAAGGAAGGAAGGAAAAGAACGAAACTTTGTATTTAACAGATTCATCTACTCTGGAGTTGAAGTGGAATTCTGACAAGCCAGTTGGGCAATTCTAAAGGAAAACTTTTAAATTCCTACTTTTAAAACATTGGATGCTGAGAATAGTAGGTTATTGCTGCTTATCACTATTATGTTATATTTCTACAGAGAGATTCTCTAGAATCTTTAGAGGGCTCTCATTGAATGTGGAGTTTAAATATATGAGTAGAATTTATTTACAGTGGTAGAACTGGGAATTGGAACTAATGTATGCATAGTGCGAGGGAAAGTCTGAGAACTTGGTTTTAGTAAAACTGGCATTTTGCCCCGATACTTCCTTTAATCCTCTATATAACCTTGGGCAAGGAACTAAATCTCTCAGATACTATATCTTCTATATTTTTAAAAGAGAATGTGTTGGGGAAGGCAATGGGTGAGACAATGCTGATCTAACATATGAATTATGGTGAGAATCAATTGAGTCAGTATCTGTGAAATTGTGAAAAAAGTTACATGCATGTTAGAACTAGAAGACATTATTTATTACTTATATTTTAGTAACCTATCCAAATATATTGAATGCTTACTTTATGGTGACTTTGCTGCTCTGGTGCCAGAAGCTGGGCTCCAATTTGCCTGAATCTCTTAATGAAATCTGCTAGTGCAGAGTGTGTCATATTATCAAAAATTTTTGCATTGTCTTTTGATGGTAAGTACACACATATTCAAATATCTCAAAAAGCCGCTCCTGTTGAAAAGATGGATGTAAGTGTTCTAAAGTCCGAAAGACAAGGGAGCTGTGGTAAAGGTTAGGATAGCTTTGCCAGACCAATGTCTCTTCTCATTTATGTCACATGCTTTTTATACCCCTCATACTCTCTCTTTTTAACAATCTCCTTCTCTCCCTTAATGCTAGTATTTTGTAAGATATTCAAAATGTGTATTTAATCCATCCAAGTTTGTAGTCTCCAGTGTCAAAGCTTCTGCTTAATGCTGAGTTAATGCTCAGTCGTGCCAAAGCTTGAAGCTTTCAACGCAGCCCTGAAACCAGCTGCGACACATCACTAACGCTGAGGCTTTGGCTCCAGAGACTGCTGCCTGCATGGAGTAAATGCATCATTTTTTAAAGCTTTGTCAGTGCAATCTAAGAGCTGTGTAAAGTGTAATTGGGGATCTTTGAAAAAAATATATATTTGAAACCATTTTACAAGAATCATCAGGGGAGGCTTGCTTGAAACTTTTTCTTCTTAACATCTCACTGCCCCAGAAACAGGTCTATCACTTTGGGTAGTTTTTGCTTTTGAGCAGATTGTTTCTTTTCTTCAACCATCTTTTCTTTTTCAGTAAGCTGAAGTAAATAAATTTGAGAAGGGAGACATTCTTCTCTGTAGTCTTAGAATGACAAATCTTGGAAGGAAGAACCTGGTACACCCTATCGTAGGCCATTGTTTCTCCAGGTGTGGTCCATGGATCAACAGCATCAGTGTCTCCTGGGACCTTACTAGAATGCAAATTATCTATGGGGAGCACCCAGGGATCCGTGTTTTAATAAGCCCTCAAGGTGATTCTGCTCAACATTAAAGTTTGAGAATCATAGCTCTAGGTTATCTGAATTCAGAAATTCCTGATATTGCATCCTTGGGAGATGATTGTACAGCCTCACTCAGAACATTTTAAGGATGGGAGACTCACTATATTAAAAGCCACCCAAAAAAAAACTCAACCTATTCTGTGAGTAAATGTTTTCAAAAAGTCATTTTAAAATGTATCGAGAGATACCTGCTTCTATAGCATTCTTTTTGTTTTTATTCTTCTTATCTTCAATGCTTGGCATTGAGTAGGTGGTCAATATATTTGTATTAAAATGAAGAAAATATTGGCCTTAGTTTTGTTTTCTAGACAAACCTATCTAATCCAATAAATCCATCTTATCTTTATTTCATGAGGCAGCCTGTCAGATATTGAAAGCTACTAAGATGTGTAAGTCCTCTCTTCTTTAAGTTAATGATGGCTGGAGTTCTCGCATCCACGTCAGAGGACACTGCACACAAACTCAGGCATCCCCTACTGACTGTCCTCTGGAAGTGGACTCTTTATCTTCTAGGAACAATGAAAAACCTCAGAACCATTACATATCATCTGGAAATAGACCAGAGTTTCCTGTGTATACAAATGCAAATAATTTTTAATAGAACTTAGAACTTTAAAATTAAATCTATTAAAATTGACATTATTAGTTCTGACCTGTTGAACTTTTCCTCTGTTATTCCTTCTTTATTGACAGTAGTTCCCCTGTGTTTTAGAAGGCTAAAAAAGTTGTGTAAATAATAAATGCTTCTTAAAAAAGTATATAAATTAGGAAGGCAAACAAGAGAAAAATAAACACTTATAATTATACAACCCAGAAGAAATAGTAATTAGTAATTGTCTTTCTCCTTCTCTCTGCAGAAATATCTATATCTATACATACACATGCCCTGAATATATGACCATATTATAATTTGTATTATTTAGAACAAATGTTGATGCAAACACACACACATACACATCAGGTATCCCAACTTAGTTCTAAGTAGGGATTTGACATATCTGATAAACCTTTGTGAGATGTCTGCAACCTCTTGGAACGATGACGGATCCAGGCACCTTAGTGTGAACTATTAGCTTGGTGCAAAAGTAATTGCAATTTCTGCCATTACTTTCAATGGCAAAAACTGCAATTACTTTTGCACCAACCTGATAGTTAGAAATCCTTCAGAACTTTTTGTCTTTAGAGTTGTCTCCCAACCTAATCTCCATTTGACTCATGTTTAAAAGCTGTAGGAAACAGAAAATCTGTAATTAGAAACAGCAAATGCTATTTCTTCTTTTTTTTATTTTGTATTTTGAGACAGAGTTTCATTCTTGTTGCCCAAGCTGGTGTGCAGTAGTGCAACCTTGGCTCACTGCAACCTCCACCTCAAGGTTTCAAGTGATTCTCCTGCCTCAGCCTCCCAAGTAGCTGGGATTACAGGTGCCCGCCAACATGCCTGGCTAATTTTTTTGTATTTTCTGTAGAGACGGGGTTTAATCATGCCAGGTCTTAAACTCTTGACCTCAGGTGATCCACCCACCTCGGCCTCCCAAAGTGCTGGATTTACAGGCATGAGCCACTGCCCCCAGCCCAGCAAGTGCTATTTCACCTACAAACCTGCATCCTATTAGAACCCAAGCAACTTAACTGGCAACACAATGGGAACAGGACACCCTTTCTCACTTTACCATAGGATGGTACTCAGCCTTGGCCCTCCAAGAGCTGCCTGGTGCTGCAGGGTCTCAGGAGGGTACCAGGAAAACACTGGGGCCAAGCAGTGCCTGGGGGCTTGACATGATACCGAGACAAGAAGAAAGGCAGGGTGCACTGCAAGGCCTAGAGTAGAATGGCAGCATCACCACTGTGCCAAGAGCAGTGGTGGCTTCTGAAAGGAAGTAGTTCTGCCTGAAAGAACAGCAGGAGAGACTACATGGCCAGTAGGGCAGGCCTAGGCCCTGTTTGGCCAGGCATGGAGGACACCTTGAATGTTGACTTTTAACTGAACATCTGTGGATCACTCTGAAGTGATCTGCAGAAAGTTTTGACAGTGAGATTTGTTTAAGGAATTAGGTTTTCATGAGCAGATAAGGCAACAAATTATTTTAATTTGATAAAATTGATTATATTCTCAACTTGTTAACAACTTCATGTGTCTGTGTGTGTGTGTATGTGTGTGTGTATATGTATGTATTTTCAAGATAGGGTCTCACTATGTCATCCTGTCTGACATGCAGTGGCTATTCACAGGCACAATCATAGCACACTGTGGCCTGGCCTCAAACTCCTGGCCACAAGTGATCCTCTCACTCCAGCCTCCTGAGTAGCTAAGACCACAGTCACACAACCACCATGCCTGACTTATAACACATTTTTAAAACTAACTCTTTACCATAAACATTGTCTTATGCCCATAGCTATTCACAAAACATCATAATTGTTAGTGGCTGCAGAGTATCAAGTACAATGTACCAAAATGAATTTAATGAGTCTCCTATTATGTGACTGTTACATGTTGAATATGTCCCCTACCACAGTTTATATGTTGAAATCCTAACCTCAGTATATCAGAATGTGACTGTATTTGGAAATAGGTCTTTAAGGGGGAAATTACGTTAAAAAAGAGGACATTAGGGTGGGCTTTAATTTAATACGACTGGTGTTCTTATAAGAAGAGATTAGGACACAGAAGCAAATAGAGGAAAGATCATATAAAGACACAAAGAGAAGATGGCTAGATACAAGCCAATGAGAGCAGCCTCAGAAGAAACCAGTCTTGCTGACACCTTCATTTCGGACTTCTAGCCCTGTGAGAAAATAGAAGCCTTCAGTTTAAGTTATCAGTCTGTGTTACTTTGTTATGGCAGTCCTAGCAAATTAATACAGCAACTACTACTCACAATGTTTATTTAATAAATAACATTTGTACATCCTGCTACACATCACTGATTATTTTCCTAGAATCAGCGCTGGAGGTGAAATTATTGGTTCCAAAAATTATTAATAATTTGTATTATTAATTCTACTATAGAGTATATTATTATTTTCAACTTTCTTTTTTTCACAAATGTAATACATTTGATTTTTTATCTCCATGTTGAACATAATAAGACTAAGTATAAGACCAAATTGTGTCCTAAAGTTCATAATTATAGGGTTCCCTTCCAATGAACAGTCATGCACCCACAGACTGCATGGTGCTTCATCACTGGGCAGCAGGATAACTGTCATTCAGACCACATTCCATCCATCTTAATAATGTATAGAAGATGCTTCCTAGAATTAGAGGATCCCTCTTGGGGAAATAAGGACCAGATAATTGCCTCTAAAAATCACCCCTCTCAGCTGGAAAGGGAAATATTATACTTACAAGGGTCCTTCAGGCTGTTAGCACCTTAGCATGTTTGTGCTAAGCATGTTTGTGCTAAGCATGTTAGCTTAGCATGTTTGATGGTTTGATTTTTGAAAGCAATTAATCACATTGTCCATCAGCAAGGAACAAGACATTTCTCTATTTTACTCCAGGATAGCAGCACCACTAAGTTTTAGATAGCTTCACCTGTAGATCCCTTTAGAAACATTTCTAGAGCTAGGAGAGGTGGCTGCAGCCCACAGAAGTCCCCTGGAGGTGCTGGTTTTCTAGGAGAGTGTTGTGTGGTGTCCACTGAGAACATTGTCATGCTACATACCTGGCAGAGATAATCGACAATGAATATTTTGTGGATTACCTTGGGAAACCAATATAATTCATTCAGGAGCACATGTGAGAATATTCCTAAGACCATCAGGGGAGAAAAAATGAGATATTTTCTATGAAATGGACTGAGCGGGGAGCAAGCATTATAAGGATTGGAACCAGCTGAAACCCTAAGAGAGACCTGGGAAAACAGAGAATGCATATATGAATTTTATCTTGAGAACCACTCTCTAAAACCCAAGAGAGAAATTAGAAGTATACTATTCTCCGTAGTTCCTGACATTTCCCATCCTCAGAACAGGAGCTCTGAGAGAGACACGGGATTAGAATGAGTTTTTCAAAACCAACCAGACCTCAGGATTTAATGTTGTGGCCTAGTCTCTATGGAGGGCAGCTATAGTAGAACGGTTAAGAATAAAGCCTCTGAGCTTCACAAATTTGCAGACTAAGATATTTGAACTTCCATTAATTAAGACCATTATCTATTTCTACTTTGAGTTTTTCTCCCTTTCACACTTTCTCTTTCTCAAGATGGCATTAAAATGGCTGCAGGCAAATTTGCACTGAGCTAAGGGAAAGTTGATTTGAGGATACATTTAGATTGATATAGTGGGATATGGTTAAGTGATTTGCAATCCTTTTATGGATGATTAAGTTCTTACTAGATCAGAGGATGCATGGCTATCCAGGACTTTTCCTATTTCCGACTGTGCTGACTCGAGGGACTTGCGAACATGAAAGCATAGGGTCAGGGGCTGACTGTCCTATGAATGTGCCGTTCAGTTCCTGGCACCCAAAGGATTGGGCAACTGAAGGAAAATCAACGAGTGAAATGTGTGTAGCGAGAGCTAATCAGCAGAAAATTCTTCCAAACTGTACTGCTCAAGTATGAAGGAAAGTTGATGGAGATTTCCCCAACTTTGATAGCAATCTGAAAATGTTTTTCAAATTCACCAGAAACAACATGATAAAACTGAAAGCCTTTTTTTTTTTTTTTTTTTTTTTTTTTTGACAGAGTTTTGCTCTTGTCGTCCAGGCTGGAGTGCAGTGGCGCAATCTCGGCTCACTGCAACCTCCGCCTCCTGGGTTCAAGCAATTCTCCTGCTTCAGCCTCCTGAGTAGCTGGGATTACAGACACACACCATGCCCAGCAAATTTTTGTATTCTTAGTGGAAATGGGGTTTCACCATGTTGGCCAGATTGGTCTTGGACTCCTGACCTTAGGTGATCCACCCGCCTCGACCTCCCAAAGTGCTGGGATTATAGGCGTGAACCACAGCACCCAGCCCTGAAATACATTTTTTAAAACTACAGCAGTAAAAATCAAAGTTCAATCTTGTTAGGAGAAAGTCTGATTTTCTATTATCTTAGAGAGAATATTATAAAATCTTATGAATAGTGTACAAGCACAAGTGTAGAAAAAATATGAAGAGATAAACTATGGGTACATCCATGCAATGGAATACTACTGAACAATAAAAACAACTGAACTGTAGATAGGCACGCAGCTTGAATGAATCAGAAAGATTTTTTTTTAGTGGTAAAAGTCAATCTGAAAAATTCATAATAGTATATGATTTCCTTTGAATGACATTACGCAAAAGGTAAATTATATGGAAGGAGAACAAACCATTTCTTTTTAGGGAATAGGGTTGAGAGATGGTTTTAACTACAAAGAAATAATATGAGGAAATTTTGGGGTATGATTAACTGTTCTGTATCTCAATTTTGTTAGTAGTTACATGTATCTACATGTAGATACATGTAGATAAGCTGTATATCAAAACAAAGTTAATTACATAGTACATTAATTTAAAGATTGCAAAAATATTTTCAAAATTAAAATATTATATAGGTGTTTTAGGAAATCAGTATTTTTATACCATTATATAGTAATATCTGGAATTTTTCACCTTTAAAAATTATAATTTATTTTTATTTATTTCATTATACTAAATAAATACTAATTTAAAAATATTGTTTGTGATTTTTTGTTCATAATATTGTATTGATTTCCTGAAAGAGATATTCAATTGCCTAGTTCTCAGGATCCCACAAAACCCAGTCCTGTCCCGACTATGCTGGGGGAGACAGCAAATTGAGAACCTGTGCAGTGAAAGAATCATAATTGGCCCAAATATTTCTGTTTGCTAGAGACCGCGTACTAAAATCCTAGCATCAGTTATTGGTTATATACAAGTTCACTGTCAGCTACTGTGGGTGAAGAAGGTGAATGTGGGGGATATTCTTAGACACTATGACCCTATAGGCAGAACCTTGCATGAAAGAGGAAAATTAAAGCCATAGGCAAGAAGGCAGGATTTAGTGATGACAGAACAGCAGAGATGCCCTGGGGCTACTATACAGCCTGTTTTTCTAGGAGGAGCCTATCCTGGCCATGCCACAGATGGTACCTCTTAAGGACTTCAACCATAAGGCATGATCTGGAGGCTATTTAGGGTTTGAGTGACAGATATGTACAGTAGAAACTTCTAGGATGGAGCAGGTTTCAATTTGTGTATAGATTTGCTAAATAGGTTTCCATATTTGCTATACAGTGGTTTTTACTTTCAGTATAAATTAAATACGTTAGCAAAGTTCTGCTGTGGAGAGTAAGGTAATGCAGACATCAGTGAAGCATCGTAGTGTCTTAGAATTTTGTTTTAATTCTTGGCCTGGCCACCAGATTAAGGTTGGAATATAAAGAACAAAGATCCCAAGGAAGTAATCTGGGATTCAGATGACTTCTTTGGTCCTTGGGTTTTGACTAAGAGGAAACAGGAGGCTTTGGCAGCTGATGACTTCTCAAAAGCAGAAGCTAGTTGCACTGGATGGGGGATTTGTGCCATCTTTATGAGCATGTAAAGGACAGAGATGGTATGCAGACTCCTAAAGTGACAACTACTGTCACCATGCCCTAGAATGGCACAGAGCTAAGAACAGGACAGTGACGCTTTGCAAGCAAATATGAGAACAGGTGAGCCCAGCTATGGGATCGTACCTAAGAATCTCTACAATAATTTAGAAGTAGATGAATCCAGCAGCATCTGTGGCCCCACTCACAGAATAATGACACAATCACATCATGAAGTTGGAGCACATAATCACTAAACAGAGAAGAGGTATGTTACCTGTGTTGAAGCAAAGAGAGAGAGTACTGTGGTTGACAGCATGGTCTTTGCAGTAAGGCACTCTGGGTTTGAGTCTTCTTTACAACTAACTACCTATGTGACTGCAAATAATATAATCTCTTTAAACCTCAAGTTCCTCATGAGAAACGAGAACATTGTAATATGAACTGTCCCATTGGTATGTTGTGGAGATGAAATGCACTAATATATAAAGAGTGCTTTATACAACACCAGCCATATAATAATCAAACAGTCGCTAAGACTGTTATTCTTAAGCATTGGATTTGCAATCTAGAGTGTAATATATCTTATCAATATTATATATTAATTACACTTTATTACACATTATTATACATGTTAATTAAAAATATATAAATTACTATTAATATGCATTTAAATGCAATATTCAGCTTATGGTAAGCATCTAATGAATGTTTGTCAAATTAAAATTTTCTGAAATTTAGGTAGCTTGGATGGAAAGCCTAGTGATTCCACTGGGAGGTCCTGCATGATGGCCCTGCTTTGAAACATGCATTATGCAAATCCTGGTACTAGTAGTGGGAGATTTTGGAAGTCAGAGTTTATGAGGTTCATCAGGAGGAGTGGTTCTACACATCAGCAACTAGTGGTGTGGTCAGTGAAAGTCGACGGGGAGGATGTCAGAAAAGAAAATCACCATGGTTACTCAGCAGAATTTCTAGGGCTCAGATCACTCTAGCCACTGGGTAAGATGTGATACATACAGACCACAGTTTCCGCAGGAAAATATAGACAAAGGGAGAGGAAGACAGAGAGAGGAAAGGAGAGAGAGAAGAGAGGAGGGACGGAGAACAAAAAAAAGGAAGAGAGGATTGATGTCCTTCCAGATTTGGAACCCAACAGAGAACCTTGAGGCTCTAGCCTTTATTATGTCAGCACCCTTTGGATAAGTTCTAATGAAAGCCACTCTCACAAGCCTTTTCATAAGTGTTACTTTCCTGGGCATAACACTTTAGATGCCAACAGTCTTTGTGTCCAGCTAATAGAAGATGAATTCCTTACTGTTGCTTCCCAATATATTGGCAAATAAGAGTGCAGACAACTCTGTCAGTCATAATCTTTTCATCCTTTTCATTGATGCTAAATTTAAAAAAAAAGAAAGAGAAGAAACAACAAACTCCTGAGATTAAATAATGATTTTCTAATTTTTATATCCCCTAGTTCTTATTTTATAGTATCAATATGGGTACTAGATGAAATAACTCCCAAGCAGCTTTCTCCAGAGAAATACAATGTTCCTGACCATCTCAGGAATATAATTGCCATGAGCAGCACTGGTAATCAACAATTACACAGAATATTGATTGTGTTATTTCATCTCCCATCTTGGCCAAAATATGTAACCAATGGTGTATAAGTCACACTTTTCCTGACCTCTTTGTTTGACAGAAACCTCTGCAGTCAAGGATCTCACTGCAGTCCTGTCCACAGATGCCTGTGGGTTTCTTTGTTGTTATTGTTATTCTGCTTTGTTTAATTTTGTTTTGTTCCATCTTAACCCATTGAATACAAAGCAGGAAACCATGTAGGGCCCTGGCTCACTGCAGAGGCAAGGCTGCCCCCAGAAATATGTATGGCATCCAGATGTAGTGGCTCTCTTATGAAGCTCAATGCCTCCCCTAATTATCCCTTCAAACAGAACTTGGAGGAAGAGCAATGCCCTCTTGTGAATGCAAATGGAAACTGAGGCCCAGTGAGATTTAAAATTAATCGGAGGGAGCAGAGTTCAGAGGGAAGTTAGAAACCAGTCATTCTTCACACCTGTGTGTAGTCCTAGGTACTTGGGAAGCTGAGGCAGGAAGACCGCAGAAGCCTAGGGGTTCAAGACCAGCCTGTACAACATGGCTAGACCCTTTCTCTAAAAAACAAAACAACCACAAAAAAAATGAGTCTTTCTTCACAGTAGCCCAAGTAATGTAAAAAGTTTCAGATCACTAGTACGTCCACTCAGTTACACTTTGGAACCCCAGAGAGCACAGTTATTGGGGTCCTGTAGCTGCGGGCTACAGGAGATTTTACCATTTTCATCATCACCATCTTCTTTCACCGAACTTGCTGAACTACAGCTATTTGTCCATTTATTTTATTTCCAGACTGTCCTGTGAACACTTCAACAGGAAAGATGGCATTCCTCACATCTATTCAACCAATAAGCACGAATCAAGGAACATAGTCCTTTCTCAATCACTGATTATTAAACAAATAACTTTGCCACATTTGTGCCAGAATATTTTATGCAAATGTTAAAAGTTTAGTAGAGATTTACAAATGATATATGTAAAAAAATGAAGTCAAAATTTTCCCCTAGCCATATGAGGCATTAATACTCACTTGGTGACATTGGAATTTGGGATGCCTGAGCAACTAAGAGTTCAATTCTAAATAGAAATAAGGAAGGATGCTTCTGGAAACCTGATACTACACACATGGGAAGGCAAAGTTGAGGGTGTTGGTATCATCTGGCCAGAGATCCAATGGCAAGTAAAGCACACTAAGGGTTACAATCATGGTGTGAAACTTTCTCGAAGACCATATCTGACATCTACCTGACCTTGGGAAAATTACCAGGGTAACTCAGTGGAGAAAACCTAAGTCAGACTCCATAGCAACCTTTGAAGGAAAAATGTACACAGAGTAATATCTGGTACTCAACAAGAGTGGTTCGGCTCCATGTGAACCATGAGGAAAATAACTGGAGATAGCAGAGTTAGAGGCCAGAGTCCTCTTGGTCTTGCAGAAGATTCTATGTGAGCACTTTGCTTTTTTGTCCTTGGTGTAAATCAACCTTGTCCAGCCCGCAGTCTGTGCCCTACATGTGGCCCAGGATGGCTTTGAATGTGGCCCAAAACAGATTTGTAAAGTTTCTTAAAACATAAAATTTTTTGCAATTATTTTCTCTCATCAGCTATCATTAGTATTAGTGTATTTTACATGTGGCCCAAGACAGTTCTTCTTCCAATGTGGCCCAGGGAAACCAAAAGATTGGACACCCTGGGTATAGATAATGCTTGTCCCAACTGGTATTGTTTGGAAATTTCAGAGTTTATCAGCTTCATCCTCTGCTTTAAAGACATCTGATTTGTCTGCACCTTTTCTTCTCTCTACTACCCTGCACTGAATTCAGCATGGTTGGTTTCCCTAGGCAAACACATTCTTAAATATCTTTACCTAATTATCCTCCTTGTACTCTGAAAAAAAGTCACCATGTGTGGTTTATGAATTGCAGAAATATTTTCTTTACCATGAACCCCTCTCTTGATTTGATTTTCTGGTCTGCTGTTTGTAAATATCAACCTACCACACAACTAGTTCCTATACAGACTTTGCAAATGTCTTTAATGTAAACACAAACACACCACCAGGTTTTCCTTCTCCATCCAGCTTGTCTTCTACCTGAGTTTCCTGGTAAGCACCTCAAATTGCCCTCCAATTTGGGAATCCTATCAATCAGCCTGGGGTGGAACACATCCCCTCACTATGGCCAGCACAGGCTCCTCCTGGAAGGTCCATCTCATTTACCAGTCCACCATAGTGGGAAGTCACTCCAAACAGAGAGAGTTAGCAGAAGCACTGTGCTCGCCAGGGCCCTCCACTGTGCTTGACTTCATGTAGTGCTTCTCAGTTAAATTCCAGATTCTGTGCCTGCATCCCATGATTTGACACCACTCTTCTCAGACAGTGTTAGCAACCATTCTCTGACTGCCCTGCCAGTCCCATTTTCCAGGCATTAAATCCTGAAATAAAGTCCCTTCCTCACTGGTTTAAAGTACTGAAATCTCAGGACCCCTCAGGACTAAAGTCTCTCAAGTTGCAACTGTTTATTTCCCCTTAAATATTTGAGAATAAGAGAATTTACATTTCATTGTTAGTTTAATCCTTTAAAAATAAGCCCTACAATGTATTCTCTCTTGACAACAAAGATCTACGTCCTTTTTGTTTTGTAAAGTCTATCTTCCCTTTTTCCCTCAGTTCTTTTATTCTTTTGTAATCTATAATTTACATCGCAAAATTTAGCAATTTCCTTCTGTGCTAGACATTAGTGCTATGCTCTAAATGATGCCTGTTTTCTTTCCTCCAGGCACATCATAAGATAACATTTTCCATACCCTCTGAGGTTTGTCTTGACTTTTCTTTGGCCAAGATATGCATTTGCCTGGCTCCTCTCTCCCACTTTTGGAATCATAAGCACAGCATAGAAGCTTTGCTCAGACAATCTCCTGATTAAGTATGTTAAAAACAGAGCCACCCAACTCGTGGCTGACAAACAACATGAGTAAGGAATAAACGTTACTGGTTTTTTGTTTGTTTGTTTCTGAGATTTGGGAGTTATTTTTTACCTTTACATAAGCAAGTCCAACCTGGCTGTTATATTCTCAAAAACCTTGGTATCATAGGCCATGTTGTCAATAGGATTATAGCACTTAAAACCAAGTACTTCCCTCTATTTGTTTGATATCTAATATGTATTTAAAAGACAGCTAGAGATATGTAGACAATAATTCATTTGTTCAATATAAATTGATTGAACACATCCCTGTTTTATCTTTTACTGTGAAAGTGATTCTTTTTTTGAGAGAAGGAAAATAATTGGATGATAGGAGTACTTATTGAATATAGTCAAGGTCATTTAGCTTAGATTAATTGGCCAAAATGCCATTCTGAGGAGAAAACGAGGTGTTCCTAGGATGTCAAAACCACCTTTAAGTTTAATAAATGGCCAGTGGGATCAGTATGAGACAAAATCACTGAGATAACACTTATCTGTCTATCTGGTTTCTGTTTGTATATGTGCATGTACGTGTGTGTGTGTGTGTGTGTTTGTATTCCTCCTACATCATATATTATTTGTCTTAGAACCACCAAAAAAAAGATAGAAAAAAAGAAGTACCATGATATGCTTTGGCTCTGTGTTCCCACTGAAATCTCACCTTGAATTGTAATAATCCCCATGTGTCATGGGAGGGACCGGGTGGAAGGTAATTGAATTATGGGGGTGGGTTTTTCCTGTGCTGTTCTCATGATAGTGAATAAGTCTCATGAGATCTGATGTTTTGATAAAGGAGAGTTCTCCTGCATGTGCTCTCTCTTGCCTGCCACCATGTAAGATGAGACTTTGCTGTTCGTTCCTTCACCTTCCCCCATGATTGGGAGGCCTCCCCAGCCATATGGAACTGTGAGTCCCTTAAATCTCTTTTCTTTATAAATTACCCAGTCTCAGGTATATCTTTATTAGAAACATGAGAATGGACTAATATATACTATGACAGACTAATGGGAGAAAAAAATGCATAGTGAGTACACACTTAAGTAACAGTGCAAAATATACAATGCAAACACCTTGAGAAGAGCAAAATCATTCTGGAGGGAAGAACCATATGAAACTCATGGAATTGTTGAGACTAAAGATGAATCTTAATAATTCTGAAGGCAGGAGACATGGGAAAGCCTATTATTGCCTTTATGGAACCATGAACGTGTTAGAGGGAGTATGCGGAGATCATAACACACCTGGATATTAGCTTGCCACTCATTCATTCGACATATTTGCTGAAAACCTACATATAACCATGTTGGGAATTATAGTGGCAAGCCAGATATCTGCCACCCCAATTCTCATTGAGCTTTGTAGTCTAGCACATGGAAAACAGTAAACAAATGATTATTTAACTCGCAATTGTGTTGAGTGCTGTGGAGAAATACAGTGTTATTTAAGGGTAGAGACCAAAATGGTTTCACCTGGTCTGGGATGACAGGGTGAGGAAGGCTCTTCAAGAAGCAGTTTGGGAGGCATTTGCAACAGTAGAGCTAAAACACAGAGCAAAAAGCTAAGAGGGCTATAAACAAGGTTAGGGAGGAAATAAGAACTCTGGAGGCCTCATTCTTCATAGTATACAAAGGAGGTTCTTGAGGAACCTACTTGCATTATTTTGTTTCCTTTGTCAACATTTCCCAGCATAAATGTCTCTATATGAGTGATGTTTGTTCATTTAAGGAAGAACTCATGGAACTATTTAAAGAGCTGCCTTAAGAAACATGACATTAAGAGGTAAAATAACCACCTATTTCTAATTTCTCTAACCTTCCCATTAATGTGGTCTCATAATCTCTAAACTATAGTAGTATCTGAGCTAAGTCTTTTATTAGGCTGTATTGCCATCAAGTAGGGGTAACTTCCTTGAGGATTAATGTGTGAAAGCATATTTTTCTTTCTAAGATATTTACGTTTCATGAGGTAGGTGTGTGTGTGTGTGTGTGCATATATCACATACATGTGTTTGTACATTTTCTATGTGCAGGAAATGCCAACTTTACTTTTTCTAAAACTTTTACATGAAACAAAAGAGAATTATTGGCATTCACTCATTTGGAAATAAATTTATAGGGAATATATTTTGGTTGTTTCTCTTCATAATTATTTTTAAAATGTCATTGGAGCTACTTTTTAAAACAAAAATCAGGCCCCAGGATGGCATTTGCCAGCTTTCCTTTTGGGGGATAGGCCAATCCTACCTTTTCTTTGGAGGCTGTCACTCAAGGTAAGTGGAGCGATGTGTGGCTGGGAGCTGGGGAACGGTTGCCAAAAGCCTTGCATCATTGCTTCACCTCAGTGGAACTTCTGTAAGGGAAGAATAGGACATTATTGAAATCTTTCTGAAATAAAAAGACAGCCTCCCTAAAAAGCACTGAAGTGGTCCCCCAAAATGTTTCAAAAGCATCTTGAGCAATATTGGCATGAAGGAAGCCGTGTTTCTGCATACCAGTACTCTGGGGCCAGACTCGTAATGCCCTCAAATGAGAGCAGAGGCAGCTCCCGCAGCAGCTGTTGAGAGAGGTGACAGAAAGTGGGAAGACTGCACAATGGAAAGGAAGGAGAAATTCTCCAAGGAGACACTGAAGCAAAGATTCAAACAGTATGACTCAGCCAGTGGTTGGGCAAACCCACTGGCAGATGGGCCAGTAGTATACACAAGAATTAGGAATCATGTAAGGGCCTTGGGAGCAATGGTTTAAAGCCAACTTTTCCTTGGTGAAGCCTGAGAAAAATGAAGAAGTTCTGCTTTTTGTTGACCTGTGGTGGATAGAATAAATATAAGTAGGGAAGTTCTAGTGTGGGTAGTCTGTGCTCCAGTTTCCCTGTGAACACAGGGACATGTTATATGGCTTGAGTAGATCATCAGGTCTAAGATAAACTGTATGATGCATTCTTTTTTTATTTTTTTCCATTTAGACTAAAAATATTTGCTTAACTCACAATATATCAAATATTAGGCTAGGCACTGAGGTACTATTTGTAAACAAGATAGCCTATGGTTTCTGACTTAGAGAATTTTTGGTTTGTTGGTGAAGACAAACACGATAATAAGTAGTCATAATACAATGTCATAAATGACACCAATAGGAAACTATAGGATGCATTGGAAGCACAGAGGAAACATATTTGGTGAGTGGGAAGGGATCAAGGCAATGTCTTCAGAAAATGTGGGCACTAAGCTGAATCCTGGCATCTGAGAGGAAATTACCTAAATGAAAAGTGCAATAGCAGCTGGTAAAAAAGAGGGCAAGCTTAAGGAAGTTTTCTTTCTAATCAGAAAGGAAAGAAACAGCATCTGAAAAAGTCTGATAGCAAGGGTTTGTTGCAATTCAGAGACAGGCAGGTTTATCATGGTTCTGGGTGTACAGTACTCAGTTAATGGTTTGTAGATATGAATTGTAATCTAGTCCTTGAAATGGTTTCTCTTGTTTGCTGAACTGCAAGCCACTTTGAGCTGGAACAGTAACAGGATTTGTGAATCTAAGAGGATGCTCTAAGTAGAATGTTCTCATGCTTTCATTATTTTCTTCTTCCTGTTTCCTCAGATTTTGGCTTCTGTTTTCATTCTTCCAAAACTTCCTATCTGCACACACACACACACACACACACACACACACACACACACACACACACAGAGTCATCTATTTTTGTTCTTCACAATTCATTCTTTGTCATTCTCCAATTTTACCATATGAAAAAATGAATCCAGCAAAATGAGATTTCCTTTTGGTCACAATTCAAATCATGTTGGGATTATCTAATTATCCATTTTATAGAGTGCTGTGATCCAATTAACAACATTTTAAAATGTAATTTCAAAGAAAAATGGAAAAACATAAAATGGACTGAAAAGCATAAGTGTGGGTTTAAAAAAAAGCATCCTAATCTACTCATGGGTTTCTACAGTTAGTCTTATGTATGATGCACAATAAATAACGTGACAAGTTTCAAACAGCCACAAATTACCAAGGATTAATGAATGCTCACATAGGAATACATTTTTAATAGAACCCTATTGTCCCAGGGTTTTGGTTTATTTTGACAATGTTTTGCCTCTCTTTGTTCATGGTGAAAATTTTTTTCCCTTTCCCTTTGGCAGGAGAGAGAGCATGTGGGGCTTTGCCAGAGAGGAACTTGGATGGCAATCACCTAAGAACTCCAAACTCAGTGCCAGGGCAGACTGGTGTCTATTTTGGTGGGTTTCCAAGTTCTGAACATTGGAATTTAAATGCAGATGGAGGCCACTCTGGACGTGTGTCCACGGTAGTTGGGGTATTGTTGGTTGTGAGCTGGTCTACACACAGATCACACACAGATCTCTTTGTGGTGCTGGAGAAGTTGGAATCAGCTCATAGGGGAGTCCCAATGTGGAAGACCCAGGAGTGCAGCAGGCTTTGCTTTTTAAGAAGTAACTCATTAAAAATGAAATTGGAAAGAGGTCTTTGATCTTGCTTGGAGCCCTAGACAATCAAAACCAAAAATGGAACTGGAATTCCATAGTCTGAAGGTTTGTGACCAAAATCTTAATTCAAAGCTGCACTTTATTTTCCCTTTCATTCAGTTCAGCACTTTTAAGATCAGAAATCAGTTACCTTTATGTCATGACAGGGTTTACATTAAGCTACTCGAGTCTCCAAAATTACAACATTAAATCAGTTACATAAAAACAAAAACTAATTCATTGACATTAGCTCTCTTTGTAATTGATGAAAAGAGGAAAGAAGTGAAGTTTGAAAAAAACCCCTCAAATTTACACCTAAGTTAAAGACTGCTAAAGTGTCTTTTTCTTTTACTGATTTTCTATTTAAATTGAGAAATTAAATTTGACTGTGTAATATTTCCACATACGTAAATTCCAGAAACTACTCATAAAATAAAAAGAGTTTTTCATCATTCAGGAAGATATTTCCTTGATGGGTTTGTGTTCATCAATAAACTATGCCTTGCTTCAAAATGTACAGGCACGTAGGGCTGCTTCTAGCATCTCAGCAGACTCTTAGAGTGGATTCCATAAGGGCTGATAGGAGAGTAGGGGTGAAAATACATACAGCAATATATCTATAAGCTACATGGCCTTGAGGGGATTGCCTAAACTCACCTGTCTTTCTCTAAATTGACTTCATTGAAAAATAGGGGTAAAAACAGTGCACCCTTTAGTGTGTTTTTTTAATGACTAAATGAAACAATATTTGCCAAGCATTTTTAATACAGTCTGCTGTTTCATAAATGATCAACAAACATGTATTGCTGCAATTATTTATATTTATTATTGTTGATTTTACACAGCAATGTCTTCCAGTAGTTAACTTTCTACTTTTAAAATAATTGGAAGAATGTAAGCTCTCAACTAGTCCACTAGTCCTGAAACAATAGATACCAGCTGGTAGAGATAATAGCTGTCTGGAAGAGAGAGATACATACCACATCAAAAAACAACAAAAAAAGTAAGTTGGATACATGCATGAAAAAATGTCTAGCAAGATATAGAAAGGGAGCAAAAGGATGTTTGCTTTAATTTATAAAGATCAACATGAATAGAGATAGCATATCCTCCCTGAGATAGAATGTTGCATCCTTATGTAGAGAGAAAGTTGTATCCTTATGTAAAGAGAAAATTGTATTATCTGGCCTAAAATTCAAACTAATGGCCTCATTTTAAAAAATAAAACAAACAATAAAATCACACAAAAATTAAACCACATAGTCATAGTGATAAAATGGTACTTGTAATTCAACCCAAAATTAGATATTAAATAACACATTTTTTTTTCTGCAGGAATAACACCATTTTTTTCCTTCTCTATCATCCCAGGGATGGCTCAAGTACTCAAAAGGCAGCACTAAAATAAGGCTATGTCTCTTCCTGAGAATACTCTGGACTTCATTCTCTGATTAAAGATCACAACTGCTTCTTCGTTGAGGAAATCATGTATTTCAAAGCCACCAATGAACAAGGTTTGCATTTGTGTTCATTTAAGAAAAGAAAAAAACCCTGAGCAAACCTTTCTCTGTGCATTAAGCCTTCTGACCTTTATTGAAATAACAAAACAGTTATTCAAAGGACACGAGGATGAATTAAAGGTAACTTTCTATTTGCTAACATTCAAGGGGGGAATAGCTTGCCCGACTTTCTCAGAGAACTGCTCTGAGAGAATGCATTCAGTCCTCTAAGGAAAGTGTTCAATTATGTTTTTTTTTTTAAGTTAAATGTCTGGATATCAAAAAGTTTGATATGTTAACAATGAAAAACTACATTAGCAAACTTAAGGCTGTCTTGAAGTAGCAGTACCAAAAAGTTTCTGGGGAAACAATTTAGAATCTTGAGTTCTAGGCCTGTGTGCCTCTAAGTAGTAGTGTGGACTTAGGTAAACAGCTTAAGGGAATCAATGGATTTTGTTATTGGTGGTGGTGATGGTGATGCCTCATTTTGTTTTCCCTTCAGAATGTTATGCAAAATGTATAAGATTCTTGGAGGAAGGAACTTGGTAAATCCTATGAAGTCCTTTAACTAGAAGTCCTATGTATTCTTCTATTTTCTGTTCCCATTGCTATTACCTAGGTAACTGTAATAGTCTCTGAATTGACCTTCCCGCTGTAGTCAACCTCCTCATCAATCTATCTAATAATGTATTCATTCCAGATTTATCTTTATCATTTCTCTGTTTATAAGCCATGGGTTACTTATTATTGCTACCAAATTAAGTACAAAATTTGGTCCAATACGCAAAGAGCATAAAACATGGTGCCATTTCCATTTCTTTTGTGACTTTCTCTTTTTCTTCTACATAAAACTTATTTTCTAAAAATGGTTGGCTCTTTGCCACTATTTAAATACGTCTTACATTATTTTGCTTTTACATCTTTGATGGCTTGGATCCCTCTTCCCTGGAGCTCTTATATGCTGCCCTACACAAAATATGAGCAATGTCCCCACACAAAACACATGTAAACGCACATACATGTTTCAGATGAATCAACTTTGGCAAGGTGTCCAGGTTGAAAATGCACAGATTTTATTGTTTGGCAGGCATTTTTTTCTTCTTAGTGCTAAGCATTTAATTTTTAAGGGTAATTCCATTCCTACTGCTTTAATACTCTCTTAGGAATCTATTACATCTGTGATTTTGACATAAGACATTTAACCTTAAATCATTTTATTTTCCGTCCTTAGAATGACAATCCATGAATTACACAGTAAACAAATACTATATGTATGAGACCGATTCACTGTCACAAACCTGGAGAAGAAAACCCTTTTGAGGTTTAAAGCTGAGAGGGAGATAAAAACTTGGTTGTACTACTTCTGGGAAATGCTGAAGTTATCCACATGATTTTCCAGTCACTGATTATTTTAGCAAAGTAACACAAACAGAGGAGGAGCTCTGGACTCTAGCTTCTCATTTCTAAAAGAACAGATGTACGTTATCCCCTTGAAGCTTTTCCTAACTGGACAATTCTTTCATTCTAGAAACCCAAAGATCAAGTATTAGTTATCAACTATAAGAAATAGGATTCGTTTCTAAGACTACATATTAGTAGATCACAGACTTCATACTTACTCTTATTTTATTATTATTTAAAATTTTCTAAGACTTTAAAGAAGAATTAAATATGGCTTGGTGGAAATGATGAATTTTATCAATAAATCTAAATTCTAGTGATACATCTGCCACTTTGTTTATAAGCTTGGAGCACACTTTTATTCTATGTGTGTACATATTTCCATTTATAAAATGGGGTTATTGTAAAGCTAAATTGAGATTTTTATTAAATGTAGATGAATAGATTGAAAAATAATGTGCTCTAATTGAATAAGTCATTCTTAGACTTTCTCACCTTTACTAAAAATTATACGCTGTAATAATTTAAAAACATTTTATTCGTAATTTTAAGACATATTATCTTACAGACCTATAGAAAACCAAAATAAACAAATACATGTTCCTCTGATACAAAAAAAAATCAATCATTGGCATTTTTATTTCTCTTTTTTGTGACTTTCTTGAATACGGTATAATTTTCTACTTTTCAGTAATGAAACACATATTGGAAGTTATCACTCAAATGTCAGTACGAAGATGATGCCGGGCTATGCATCTTCATTCTCAAAATTCTTAGAGAATTTTTGGTGTTGTCAGAATTGCTAAAATATATCATGTGTCTGTTATACAGAGGAGACTCCAAAATGGCCTGGGATATGTCACTTAACTGTAATAACACATGTCAGCCAAACAGTTTTCATAGATCATGATACTCCTAATAAGAATAAAGCACTAGAGCTAAAAAACAAAATCCCATTCATTTCTGTATTAAGGCTTTTGTGGCAAATTAAAGACTCGACTCAATCTAAATTCAAAAGAAAGGGACATTTCATAAAGATATGGGAAGTCACATAGAACTCAAGGATAAGAATTTGACTTGGCATTAAGAATAGCTAAACAGGTCCGGGCGCGGTGACTCACGCCTGTAATCTCAGCACTTTGGGAGGCCGAGGCGGGCAGATCAGGAGGTCAGGAGATCGAGACCATCCTGGCTAACACGGTGAAACCCTGCCTCTACTAAAAATACAAAAAATTAGCCGGGCGTGGTGGTGGGCGCCTGTAGTCCCAGCTACTAGGGAGGCTGAGGCAGGAGAATGGCGTGAACCCGGGAGGCGGAGCTTGCAGTGAGCCAAGATTGTGCCACTGCACTCCAGCTCTGGGTGAAAGAGCGAGACTCCGTCTCCAAAAAAAAAAAAAAAAAAAAAAAAAGAATAGCTAAACAAAGGGACTCAAATTCCAAACAGATTCTCAATCTTCCCTCATTCTTTTCTGCAGAATGATAGCATATATTTCTTTAATCTAAGGAAGAGAAAAGTATGAAGTGGAGCCTCTACCTCTTTTTACAAACTTCCAGAAACTTTCTTGAGCTAAAGTTCAAATATTTTTGGCAGGTAATGGGATGTATTGGTCCAGCACTGATAACAGGTTATCCTACAATCAAGTATACTCTTTCCAGAAAGCTGAGTTAGGTAAGCACATAGCAACTTCTGGTGAAGCTACATGGATGGATACAGCAAAGGGATAATTTTAGCAGGAAAGGTTATACCTGTTACTAAAAAGCCCCTGTGAGACGCATTTCTGATTTCTTTGTCTAAACATAGTTCTCTCTTTTGATATCTCATTGTTTTTATTTCTATAACCCAGACATATTGGTACCTAATTATACATTGCCTTATATTGCTCTTTATCACACAGATACATACTCTGTTTCTAAACCAAGTACAAATATTTTGGTGTAGAACCACATCCCGTTTCTGTTGCATGATTCAGAATGCCATGATGGTGCTAGTGTGGTCCTACCTATGTAGTAGCCACTTGAATAATAATTCTTTAAATTCAATTGACTGTTTTGCATAAATAACAATAAGTATGTGTTTTATTTCAAATAAAAAAATGGCTTAAATGAGTTTATTTTCTGCATCTAGTTTTTGAACTTACAGATAGGTCAGTTTAGTCAGATCAATAGAACCAATCATTCATGTTGAAGCAAGTTCTAACTCTTTCAGTTATATTTATCTTTTCACTGAGCCACCTATATGTCTATAAAAAGAGGGAGAGAGGACAGGGGTTTTACATGGCTGCAGGTGAGAGATTGACAGCAGGAAGAAACTGAGTGATGTGGTTAGCCAAATGATATGACACTCCAGAGCCTCAAAGGAGATTACCAGTAAAGGTAAGGTAGACTAACTCTCCTCATAAAATACCACCATCAGATTTTTAAAGTACTTATTTGCAATCCAGATAGGTTTTTGAAAAATTTTGACAAAGATATTTATTTAATGTAGAATTATTTGGACCAAAATTTTCTAAATAAAATATTATGTTATAATATTTTATAAAATAGTACCTCAATATATACATATTTGATTAATATAGTTGCTAAAATGTATGCACACTTTTAGTTAAAATGTTGTAGAAATTGATGCAAAACAATATTTCATTAAGACTTTTCTTCATCAGTCAGAATACTTCATTTTCCTCAGAATCACTTATAGACATTTCTACTTATTACTTTTAGTAAATACATTTCTCTGGCAGAGAGAAATATGTAAGTTATTAATTTTGCTAATTAATTAGTATTAGAATCAGTGTTATTGTTGATTACAATCATTTTTGTGTCATTTTCCTAGGAAATCTTTGAATACTAAGCTGATACCAGCTACTTTATAAAATATTGTCTTCTATAAAGTATTCCATGTCTGTTTTTGTGAGTTACCTACAGCTATGTATTTAGTATTTAAAGAAAGATGTGCTTCTGATTTATTTACCTACTTCTAGCATGCTAATTTAAAAATTAAATTTTTCCTTTCTTCCCCAGGAATACTTTTTAATATGACTTCTACAGAGATGGTGATAAACATATTCTTTCCTAAGGGTCAGACATTGTTTTGGAAATTATTAAAATATTTATTATAACAATATAACTATTGCAGAAGGTCTTATATATTTCATCAAGTTTTATTTATTTTTATTTATTATTATTATTTTTCTTTTATCCTACTTCCTGTTTAATTGCAGAATTTCACCAAGTTTTATAAATGTTTTCCTGCAAATTATAGTCTTTACTTTTAAAAATAAATCATGGCTAATTTCTTTTTATGTGATGCTTTTTGTTAGGAAACAGATGAGTGGGAGTTGGGAACTCAAGTCTAACCTACTTAAATCAGAGAGAGCATTAGCGCAAATATTCTTAAGTAAGCATTCATTGTCTAATCAAACGAAACTGGCTTACTCAATGTTCGGTAGCATGTCTTTTCAAATCCTGGCTCAGGCTCTTGACTAATATGGGCTGCTCACTCTGATCCCATTGGGGCTGCAGAAATCTCCTATTTCCTTTCATTTTCAGGTATGCAACTGCCTTTCTAAGCCATGACTATATTGCTAAATGAATCATTGATTTGGAAAATCTGAAGTGACCTTCAGCTTGTTCTCCAGCTCTTCCTCAACAGAAAAGAGAGGCAAAATCAGCAAAATATTGGAAAGAGGTAGTTTTTCTAAAGGTATTTGTGGCAGGTAGAAGATTGGAGGCCACTCAGCTATGTGTGTAAGTGTGTGCAGGGAGAAATTAGGTTCTATATTCAGAAGTGACATTCTTTGTATTTTCAGTGTGGCTCCAAAAACAGAGCCTTTTTCTTATAGTTCAGAGTCAGACACTGCCCTTGGCTTCTCAGCCATTCTAGTAAACTATTTGTTACTCAGAAAGCCTCAAATTCTTCATTGAATTTATTTGGACCAGTTTTTGTGCACTTATCTCGTTGGCATGGTAATAGTCTTTTGAATAACCAATACTGTGAACAATTATACAATTAAAAATTCTACTTCCATTATTATTCTTAACTTCTCCTTTTATATTTTGTTACAGTTATGAGGTATGTTTTATTAACTATTCTAGACATAGATCTAGCCCTGCCTTTACTCAGCACTGCCTTGCTCCTTTTCATGAGGGTTGATCTAGTTAGACATATCAATATTCAATGAAATGTATAGATTACCCTGAAAAAATGGCTCAATGAAGTTCATGTAAGGTCAATGGAAGATTAAGGCATCATATGCACTGAGCCACTAATTGGTCTCATACTAGTAGGATATAGCTATCCCCACCCCCCTATATCTTGAGTCTCCTTCCTCTTAGGTGCTGAGCATTTCCAAAGGCTTCTCTAGCTGAAGCAGGTATAAGAAAATGAAGTGACATAAAGCATCAACCCTTAGGTATAAATGATTGGCAAGTCTCAACCTTGCTAAAACTGAAAGACTTTTCAATTAGCTATGCTTAAAAATTTCTACTGAATTACTGAAGCCATAATTATGTATGTAATTCAAGTTTCCTTTGAGCTGACCTACAATGAAAGAAGTTACCTAGATGACCTCTTAGGTCCTTTTCTCTCTCCAGCAATCATGGATACTTTACGAATCTCATAAGGAGTACAGCTCATTTATTATTAACACCATTTTAGAATGAAGGAAGAAGAGGCTTAGAAAGGTTTAGTAGCAGAGAAGAGAGCAGCCTTCTGATTTGTGGGTTCCACATTCTGGATGCAGAAAACTTTCAGTCATTCTTATCTATTGTGAGGCTTGTACCAGTTTCTCCATAAACTTACAAAACCAAACCATTTTGACAAGCTTTGTTCCTGCCTCTGACTTCTTTCAGATAGTGGCTAACCATCTTCTCATGATGAGTCATTTTTGCTCTTCCTCATTCCCTTCTTGATGTTCAAGTAGGTGAACGTGATGACTATAAAAGGCAAGCAATTAATATCTGGGGTTAGGCAGAGCTCTGTAAGCCAATCTCCAAGACTGAGCAAGCTCCTTTGACCTTAACTGTAACCTTGGCACATGAAAAGCAGCTTCCATTCCGTTTTACCAACATTTCGGTCAAAGATCAATTGCCATTGTAATTATATCATATATCACAGGATGGGGAATCAGTGAGAGGGCAGGCCCTTTAAACTAATACATATCATTAGCATTTAAAGAACATGAAAAACAAATTGAACATTAGTCCTCATGTAAGTCTTTTTTCTAGAGCAAATAATTTTCCAAATTAAAATGAATAAATTAATGAAATTGTCACATGTCTGAGAATAAACTAGGTTGGTAATGCCGTCAAGCTCTTAGCAAAGTTTAGCTCATTGTGCTTCTCTGTCTAATCATTATAACATCTAATCAAGGGGAGCTTAAATACTTCAATGAGCTCTCAAAATAAATTTGATCTGAGCAGCTCAGGTCTCATGGATTCCTAGGGTTACTGACTAGGTGAAACATGTTTTTGTTTTAATCCCTGTCTCAGCTCAAAGAGGATTAATGCCCGTAATTCTCCTATCCCCATTTAATTGAGAAATGAAATTTGAAGAGGCACCTCCTGGAACACTCCACTTTGAAATATGACCCACCCACTGTCTATATAATAAATCTTCCTCTGCTCTCACACACTTATCCACATCCTTCCTATCCCAAAGAAGGAGGAAAGAAAGTTATTGTGTGTGTGTGTGTGTGTGTGTGTGTGTTTCTGTGCATCTAATCCAAAACACACAATGTTGTTGTTTTGTTTTTCAATTTTGGAATTATCCTAATAAAGGCATTCTCTGGGAAGCTCAGACTGCATCTCAAACTTTCTCTGACACTAGCATCCGCATTGGAACAAATAGCCCTTTCACTAAAAGCAATACAGTTATTGCATTCATGTTATATGATTGTAATTTTCACTTTTGCTTTCAATACAACATTAAAAGAAAAATTGTCTATAGGAAAGAAAGAGGCAATATACTATATCCTGGAACTAATTCTTTGGC
Source organism: Pan paniscus (assembly GCF_029289425.2). NCBI lineage: Eukaryota > Metazoa > Chordata > Mammalia > Primates > Hominidae > Pan > Pan paniscus. The sequence continues at coordinate 57,277,042 of NC_073266.2, forward strand.
AACTGTAAAAAAGGGGGCCATAATTCTGAATAGAGGCTCCTGTCCTAAAACAGACCCAATGCTAAGATCTAATAGAAAGGGCACAGAGAAGCATAAGGAAACTTAATGTCACTTTCACGTTTTTTGTACAAGTTGATGTGAGGATCTAAAGAGGCAATTTCTGTAAAATGCCTAGTAGAGGACCAGGCATATAGTAAGCCCTCAGCAAATGCTGGCTGTTATCATTATGTTTTATAAAGAATTTTTACATCTTCCTCCTAAGCCCTGAGGCTTCATAACGAAGCCTTATATATGACTCTCAATGGCTCAATGTCTTTCCTAACCTAATGTAGAGAGTGACATACCATTGCTTCCAACATAACCTATTGGTCACATGGACCAACATAAGACCAATGTGGGATGACCCTGTACATAAGGGTAAGAAGCAGGCATCACTTGGGGCCATCTCGAAGGAAGGTGACCACAACTGCCTAATGGCAGTTGAATCCTTTATCAAGCTACCCTCAGTAACACTTCAGCTTTCAAGGACCAGGTTTTTGTGACTATTGTGAACAGGATTTCAGTGAATGAAGATATATCCCAAAATAACATTTCACTTAAAAGTTGAATATCTGTTATCAATTTACAAATGCTTTTATGTTATATCTCACTTGAGCTTCAAAATAACCTTTTAAGACAGACAAGAGTAGAAACTACTCCAGTGATTTCATAGATAAGGAAACTGAAGATCAGAGAGACTTAATGATTAACCTAAGATTTAAACTAGATATCCTCCTAGCATTCTCATGGCACTTATTCTGCTAGCGTAGGCTGCCTTGTATATTTTTTAAATGACTATCTGTTTATGTGCTGGTCATGGGGTTTGCAGCAAATCACAAGTGTGTAATTTTTTTTTCTTAAAGGCATTTAATCTACTTTCTAAAAGTCACTAGAATTCAGAAACTGATACTACTTCTTTTGTTTCATTATTTGCCTCCCTGCCCCCAACACTCATACATATTTAGAGACACGCATGGACACTCATGAACACACATATTCTTCTTTCTAGTCCCTTATTAATGGCAAACTAAAGTTATTTTAGAATATACTAGCTGTCATTGTGCCACAGAGAAACCTCTCTTTCATGCAAATTGATATATGTATATAATCATACATGTTTATATATAAACTTTGTAGCTTTCCTCCCTCTTTTCTAAAATAAATTACGAAAGGTTGTATGTTCAGGCTTCACGCAGAATTTTTCATTTGAGGGAGACTTTTTCAACCCTTTCTATTTGAGTTGGTAGCCATTTATGTGAAGAGAAAATGAATACTAATGGAAAATCCTAGAGTGGATTTGGAAAATCATTATAACAGTTCTGCTATAGATTTGGGCCTTTGACAAAACACCCATTCAAGGATGAAAAATCCACTATTTCTCTTCTGCATTTCTTTTTCCGAATACAGCTAGATTGAATAACAGGCCAGATAAAGGATTCAGAACAATTGCTTTACTAAGTAATAGTGAGCCCATGTTCTAACCAATGGGACAGAAACTGACCCTCTGTATCTCTGACACAGTTGCCTTTCATTGACAGATTTACAGTGGAGGGGTTGGGAGAGCAGATGAATTAAAAAAAAAACAAAAGCAAATCAAGATCCCCCATAAATTTCATGATCCCCACATCTTCCACCTCAGCACCTATTAGAACACCTTACTCTTAAATTCTGCACATGCGGAGATTTATTTGTATCCCAGAGGTTTGCTCAGATGTTTCCTCTGTGCTTTCAATGCAGGCCCACCCTTTTCTTTCTTCATATTAAAACCACATAGATTCTCCTTGAAGCCTTCTCAACTGGTAATAATCATTTACATCCTTGCTAGTGCTTATGATTTTCAAATTACTTTTAGATAATCTAACTCAGCGATCTCCACACAACCTTAGACACTTAGCCCGGCAAGTATTGTGCTTTTGCTTTCATGGATGAGAAAAAGGAGACTTGGAGTGCTTTGATTAGCAAACAAGGTTACAGAGCTAAAAAAGGAGTGACACTGGAGTAGATCCCAGCTTAAATGAAACCCACTGCTTTACCTGCCCCTATAGCCTGCATGATATTTCCCTATTCTGAGTGCTTGGAGCTCTTGGAGTCTCTTACATCTAATGTGATCATTAAGAGGTACTAACTGTCTGATTGCTTCTTGTGTGCAGCTAACTCACTGGTGACCCAGCACTTTGGGAGGATGAGGAGGGTGGATCACAAGGTCAGGAGTTCGAGACCAGCCTGGCCAACATGATGAAACCCCGTCTCTACTAAAAATACAAAAATTAGCCAGGCGTGGTGGCATGCACCTGTATTCCCAGCTACTTGGGACACTGAGGCAGGAGACTTGCTTGAACCCGGGAGGCAGAGGTTGCAGTGAGCCAAGATCGTGCCACTGCACTCCAGCCTGGGTGACAGGGTGAGACTCCATCTCAAAAATAAGTAAATGAATAAATAAAAATAAAATAGATTGAGCCTCCACATTTTGCATGCAGCTTTCTTGGTGCTTGTCCTTCTCCTGTGCTTACTCAAAGATGGGACATTGTGCACAATGAGAAGAGGATTGGGACCAGTAGGGAAGAATGAGTTAGATATTGTGGGCCCTCTTTTTTTGTTTGTTTGTTTTTTTTTTTTTTTTGCTCCCAGAAATCTTTGAGGTAAGTAACATAGTCAATTGAGGTCTGGAGTTATGTACTCCATTTATTCATTTTTTCTTAACGTAGTCCCTCCTTACTATGTGATATTCTCTGTCCTAGACCTTGAAAATACAAGTTAAATATGGCATATTCTTTACCTCTATGAGCTTAAAATTGAGTGGGGAAAGTTTCATTTTTTCTTTGAAATGAAAACAAACTTAAGTGCCGATATGCATGAGAAAAATAAATTGTTCATTTCTTTACCTACATCTCATCAGGAGTAAACACATTCTCTCTCTGGCTAAGCCAAATATACCATAAATCCCTCCTAAAAAAATACCCTGAAATTGAGAATCCAATTTTAATGGCTAAATTATATTTACCTTGAACTGAGCATTTTCTATTAGGATTTACGTATGCATCTTGGGGATTCTGAAAGTTGGGCTTTTTTTTCTTTTTTCTTTTAGATTTTAACCTGAATGGAAAAGACAATATGAGGGTGATGAAAGACTCTAGATGGTCCGTCTTGGGTAAGAAGAGAAAAAAAACATTCATTCCACTTATATCCAAGGTGTTTCACAGATGATATGAAATACTTTTGAATGGCTCAGCTCTTTAACTAATTCCTTTGATAAATCCAGGAGTCAGAACTTAGAAATATACAATAGACTTTTTCCTAATCAGCAATGGCACAGGTGGAAATGTGTCCTCTGTGAGTGTATTCAATAGCCACTCAATGGCCTTTGACCAACATACTACCTTTTAAAATGCAAGATCCTGCAGTCAAAATTTCTGCTCACATTCTCAGAGCTGTATCTCTTCATCACTTATTGGACTTAAACTCTATTGTCTTCGGCTGATTTTTCATTAGGGTGAAGGGTCATTGACCAATCATTATGCATAAATAACTGGGAAATTTAGTGGTGAGCCTTCAATAGTGGAAGTAGCATAAAATAACAGCAATCATACCAAGCTCTATTGAGAGAGTCCTCAATGGAAGTAATATGAATGGGGATAGGGAACTAGGGGTGAGAGGGCAATTCCTCTGGGAGTTTCATCCCAGAGGAGACTTCACTTGAACTGAACTCCAAAGGATGAACAGAGTTTTGCACTACAAAAATTGCATAGATATAACAAGCTAACAGAACAATCCAAGCAGGTAAGAGCCTGGGCCATGGCTTTGTATCATTATGCATAGTTTGGAAGAATATTAATATTGATTCTCTGTACCATTTTTGAGTATATTCATCAGATCCATTGCTTGGTGTTAATTGCATTTTGTCAAACAAGAGCCTTCCACGCAATTTAGGAGACATTTAAATACTAGTTGATATATTTTACAAAACTGTATTCTATACTCAATCCAGAGTTAAAATTGAGTATACTTTTTTCCATGATGTAATACTATGTTACTTTAGTGGCAAATTCTCATATTCCTTGAAAAGCTCATCATCTTGAGGTGACATTTCAAAACTGCCTTCATAAAATTAGGAAGATCCCAGAAAGCTTGAAACAGAGAACAGTTATTCCCATGATATATGATCTTCCTGGGCCTCTACCTCATAAACTTCTAACTTCCTTTCAAATAGTATAGAAAGGCCGATTTTTCCTCCTTTGTACACAACATTCATTTTTTTCCCCTCTCTCTGGGCTATTATTTATTATTTAACTTGGTTACTGTATTATTTAAAGAAAAAAGCAGTTTGCAATATTGCCTGTATGGGAGATTCTATAGAGGGTAAAGTAATATTGATTGCACTGTAGCTATTAACTACTGTTCCGGAAACAAGGAAGGAGTATAAGACACTGAATCAGGGCAAGAAGTACATTCACCCTCCTACAAGCTAAAAAAGAAAAAAAAGGTAGCAAACCACCTTCCAAATTATTCACAAACTTTAGAATTTCTTCTTCAAGGTCCAAAGAGCCAGCTTGAAATGTTAAGATAATTGGTGAACTTACAGGAATAGAAATGGCCCTTAAGGAACAAAAAAATTTCTCATACTTTTAGAGACTGTAAAAAGAATGACCAAACTTCCGTAATTTTGTTCTAGTCCACATTTTCAACATTAACTACTAAATCCTTTATACAAATGCACTGTCTATTTAGACTGCTTTTCCTAGAACCCCCCATACATCTTTTTCTGGTTCTTTCTGATGATCATATCGCCCCTTGAAAAATCCAGATTAAAAAAAAAAGTATGAATTTACATACACTTATATTCCTTGGTCTTTCTCCATAAATATACCTGGATCTCTCTGTTTTGGTTGTAAGTGTAGAAGTTGGTGGAATCCTATTTCCAATAGGGGTTAACTAACCAAATGGGAATTCTATAGATTGGATCTCACAATGGAATATTTAGAAATAAATCTGTAAGAAGGCCTGGGAAGCATAAAGGACCCAGGGGGAGAAAACGCAGTCAGTAAGGCTAGAAATGGAAGAATCCTTTTTAAAAATCAAACTGAGAAAAAAAGAAGCACATGTCAAAAGCTCGGTATGAAGTCAAGTCACAGGGACAATGAAATCCAGAGTAGGGAACAGAGGTCAAGAGATTAGGGGAGGGGTTATTTTTGGCAAAAAAATCAAGAAGAGTGTAATTTATCACTGACATTTAATTGGCCTCCATGGTGAGATGCATGGAATTACCACCAGTATTTAAAAGGCTATAGACAAGGAAGACAGAATCAATCAATCAGATTTCCAACTGAACTTATCCCTCTGTTAAGTGTTGTAGCAGCAGAAAATACATGCTTCCTTAAGGGAAGTTAGAAGACCAAGGTAGCACATGAATCAATTAGAAAATACTGTTTCACCGTACAGAATACTGGTTTCTACAGTCCCTCTAAAACACCCTTGCTCAAAGTGATTGATTAGTAAATACTTGTTAAATAAACCTAAGAGCTGTTTGTGTTTTCTAGATTCTATGTACTATAAAATTAGAGGGGAGAAGAAATTTAACAAGGGTAAAGGGCAAGACAGATCTAAAAGGAAATGGAGCCTGAACTATGCATTTGATAGTAAAAGACAGGGGCAACAAGAAGGAAGAGAGGAACAAATGGGAGAAAAATGAAAAGGGATGAGTAAAATAATGCCTCAATAAATTAAATCATTGCTCAGATGTTAAGCCAAAATTCCAGAGCCTAAAACCCAGTTGTCTAATCCTATTCATTAGTATTTCATCCAAAAACGTACACATTTCTCTCTCTTCACATAATACCTCACTTACATGTTTCTGGTGTTCATTGATGAGTATCACATAAATGTCCTTTCCTACTTGCCCATGTACATATGAATGAATCACAAAGCCTTACCCTCTTGAAGCCAGGCAGGTCAGCGCTCAAGAATGACCTTGAACAAGCTATTCTTTGAACTTCAGTCTCTGCATCCTGTAAAAGGAGAAGGTTGTAGTCCTCTGTGGTTTTTAAATCTAAAGCAAACCTTCACCACATAGTATTGTTTTTATTTAAATGATTTCAGTCTGAAGATATACACATATAATGGTCAAAATGAATATGTTGATTTCTGTACAAATTAATGTTTTTTGCTATTTGCACTGATAAAATTGAAACAAACACAATGATAACAAAGTAGCTATTTAACTTAATGATCATTTAATTTTTCTTTTGATAATGCATGTTTTTATTTGGACTAATACGATGTAAATTATAACCAACAAGTTTTAAATATTCTCTCATTTGAAGCATCTGCTCAATGAAGGAGAATCGCAGATATGTGAACTCCTCCTGCTTCTGCTGTTTGTAGGAAGAGGCAGACTTGAAACCCTGCATTGTCTGTGGCCTAAACATTGCACAGATGATCAATTTGTGAAATAAGGGATTTTTTATTTGTATTTGCCTAAATAGAGAAACACTAATGGTGTGTTCCATCAATTAAAGAGAAAATAAATAAATCTACCAATACTACTGCATTTGTTCATTCATAAATTCATTCATTCATTCCTCATTCATTCATATGCTAGATCTTTGTAATAAAAAAATTGAAAAAAATTAAACTCTTCATTATAAGTCTCATCCTAGGAAGACAGACAAGTACACATATGATAAGACAAGAAAATTAAACTTTCTCAAGTGTTAAAGAGCAAGCACCATCATATGTGTTTTTTAATATCACATTGCGTTTAATCTAAATGCGCTAAGGAAACACAGGGCCAACCAGGGAGCTTGATGTAAGTTTTTTGATAAATCTTAATAGTGAAGAATGGGGTGTAGATTGTTAGAAAAAGACAAATCCATGGGGATTTGAATGTTATTCGTACTGTTTTGAGTGGACATAAGACAGTCCTGTGTAACTAGAGAATAAAGTACGTTTAGCACCGTGATGGGAGAAGAGATGAGAAAGATAAGCTGGATCAAATGACTTAAAGGACTTGAAATCCATCTTAAAATAAAGGCTTCTACAATAAAAAAAAAAAGGTAACTAAAATCAAAGTGCCAAAAGGAATAAGAAAAAGGTAAGTAAAATCAAAGTTTTCTATTATAGAAGGAAAATGAGTTGTTATTTATAATGAAAAATTGGAGAAGACAGAAACTGGTTAGGGAGTGGTTGACATACCCCATAACATGAGGATCTGAGGGCCAAGGTATTATGGAGAATGGAATTATGGAGGATAGGGCAAGACAAGAGACATTTCAGAGAAAAAAAGCTGTGCTCCACAACCAGCTGTACTAGAGCTTGCTATTGTTCTCTGACGCCAAACCCTCCATTGGGGTAAGCTATGTTCAATTACCTTCATCTCGTAAGTGTTCAAGTGGGCTTTGCAGGAAAATTGGTATCTACTACTTCAGGAGGGAGACTCTTTAACCCAGAAGAAGGCAAAAAAATGTTTGAGCTGCCAAGTCTTATTTGTGTTTAATGTATTTTATCGAATTATCTTGAAGACTCAGTTCTTAGTTCTGTGTCATAAATACGAACACTATATTTCCTCCATTTGGGAATTTTCAGTACTTTCCTTAAAAGGAGGCTAGCAAAATGTAGTTTTTCTACAAACTCACTTACATGGGTTGAAAGAGGAGTTTATTTCCTAAGATGTACTATCTTGAATATTTATTTTAGATAATTATTTATGCTTACAGTGTCCACAGAAGACCTCCAAACCATGATACTTATGAAAGTCTTCATAGGAATATGCCAAGGAGAGTTGATTAGCCCATTATTTTATGTTATAGACATTCACTGACTGATCTCGAGGCTTATCATAAAGCTTCAGTAATCAAGACAATATGATATTGGTGAAAGAATGGACACATAGATCAATAGAACAGAATAAGAGCTTGGAAATGGATCCATACAGATATAGTCAACTGATCTTTGACAAACGAGCAAAGGTAATTCAATGGGGAAAGGATATCTTTTCAATAAATGGTGTTGAATTAATTGGATATCCATGTGCAAAAAATAAATAAAATAATTTAAGCACAGATTTTACATCTTTCACAAACATTAACTCAAAATGGATTATGGATCAAAATGTAAAACACATGACAAAAAAATTTCTAGAATACAGGAGAAAATATAGGTGACTTTGGGTTTGTTTATGACTTTTTATATACAACATCACAAGCGTGATCCATGAAAGAAAATATTGATAAATTGGACTTTATTAAAATCAAAATCTTCCTTTCTATGAAAGACATTGTTAAAAGAATGACAAGGACATAGACTAGGACAAAATATTTGCCAAACACATATCTGGTAAAGGAATTGTGTCCAAAACATGGAAATAATTCTTTTTTTAAAAAAAGTATTATTTATTTAATTGACAAAAATTGTGCACATATATAGTGTACAACATGATGTTTTGAAATATGTATACATTGTGGAATGGCTAAATCAAGTTAATTAACATGTATTACCTCCTATACTTATTTGTGGTACTGACACTTAAAATCTACTCTCAGCAATTTTCAAGTGACATTGTTATTAACTATAGTCACCATGTTCTTCAAAGAACTCTGAAAACTAAACAATAAAAATACAAACAACCATTTAAGAGTGGGCAAAAGATAGGATCAGACAGTTTAATAATAAACATATGTAGATTGCAAATAAGCCTATAAAATGACGATTACTATCATATGTCATTAGGGAATTGAAAATTTAAAAACAATATATGAATACATGCATTTTACAATGTCATATCTAAAATACTGACAATACCAAATGCTTAAATTAGGAGGAACAGGAACTTTCATTTATGGTTGGTGACAACACTAATAGTACAGCTACAATGGAAAAGAGTTTGGCAATTTCTTTGTTTTTGTTTGTTTTCTTTGTTTTGTTTTGTTTTGTTTGAGGCAGTCTCACTCTGTTGCGCAGGCTGGAGTGCAGTGGCTCCTTCTCGACTTAACTGCAGCCTCAGCCTCCTAGGCTCAATCTATCTTCCCACCTCAGCCTCTGGAGTAGGTGGGACTACAGGTGCATGACCACCATACCTGGCTAATTTTTTGTATTTTTTTTCTAGAGAGAAGGTTTTGCCGTCTTGCCCCAGTTGGTCTCGAACTCCCGGGCTCAAGCAATCCACCTGCCTTGGCCTCCCAAAGTGCTGGGATTACAGACGTGAGCCACCACACCCTGTCCAGTTTGGAAATTTCTTACAAAGCTAAACCTAGTCTTAGCATACATTCCTGCAATTGTTCTCTTAGGTATTTTCTCAACTTACTTGAAAACTTCCATCCATATAAAAATGGGCACTCTCTATGCAATCACCTCAAAGTGACTTTAATCCTTATTAATGTATGATTCTTCACACACTTCCGGAGTCCATTATTGAATATTTTATAGTTCAGGGCCTTTTAGCTCCTAAGCATTCTTCCCACTGGGCATCTGTTCCTGTAACGTGGATTCACACTGCATATTCAGTCCCGCTCAAACTGACCAGCGTTATGATGTGTTCTTCTCTGCAATGTGCCCTCAAACAAAACGAATTGAATCCTTTCGTGTTTTTACATTTCTTTAGTTAATTATTAGGAGGTATTGGAGTTGGTGCTACCCTGTGAATAGAAAATGTAAGAGGATATCTCCGGATACTCCTGACCCCTCTTTGAAATGTGACCATTTTGATGTGGAGGAAATTGTGCTGCTCTTGCTAAGTTAGCCAAAGGAATTGATCTGCTTGTAGAAAGTCCACACTGACTATGAGGCAGACCTGCAAAGGCTGATGGGGATACTGTCTTGCATTGGGTTAGGCAAAGCTGAGTCTTCCTTTATATTAAAATATTATGAACTGGCACCTAAAGAGCCAACACTCAGAACTGACTAAACCCAATCAAGATGTTCCCTTGTTGTTACTAAATTATACTAATTTGAATTTACTAATACTATTCCCAAAAAGGAAGCTATATTTACATTCTCCTATTACTGAAGTAACATCAATAGGTCAGAGGGAAATGGAAACGTTCTTATTTTTCTTTATATATAAGATAGCTGAGTGAATAGGTGTTCTCACGTCTATCTCTAGTGTACCTTATCACTTTCGAGTAGATAAGGAATAAATACTTAGAAATATTTGTGGAAATTACTTAAATCGTGATTGCACAAATAAAAAATAAGTTATGCAAGGAATGATTAAAGAGATTTGAAAGCTTTATAACTCCTGGTGATCTGGTGCAAAGATGGTCGTGTTTAAAAAATCTGAGTCCTATCAAATGAAATAGGAAATAGACATCTCTTGGAGGACATAGCTAGTTAGTCAAAAAAATGGAGGTCACGAATAACTCAGTAATAGGAAAAAATTGCAATAGTTAAGAGCTGCCAAAAAATACACAAAGTATTTTTTCGCATCCTTAAACTCCTGGGCTCAAGCAATTCTCCAGCCTCAGCTTCCCAAGTAGCAGGGACCACAGGTGCAGGCCGCCTGGCTAATTTTTCAAATGTTTTGTAGAGATGAAATTTCCCTTTCTTGACCAGGCTGGTCTCGAACTGCTGGCCTTAAGTTACCCTCCTGTCTCAGCCTCCCAAAGTACTGGAATTACAGATGTGATTCACTGCGCCTGGCCAAAAATATGGTATTTTTTAAAACAAAAACTATTGGGATCATCCATTAACCCTTATAGTCTAAAAATCATTCATAGGGATCAGACATAGAGAATAAAACAATCAATTTTTTTTTAGTAAAGCTGACTGGAACACTTGACGAGAATTGTTTCTGCATTGGTTTCCTAATTTGCTATTCTAGCACTTTAGTACTTTGCTGATACTGTCTATCCCAGACAAAGCTGATTTACCATAGAACTCTTCAACAGGAATCTGTCTCAAGAAGTTGACATCATGATGAAACACAGAGCAAAAAGTACCCTCTCTACACGTAGGGGAGCCAAAAGAACAATCTAGAGGTATTGGGCCACTCTCAGGTTCTTCTACATTCTGAAAGCAGACAACCCTTTCACCTCCCATAGAGGAGAGTAAGCAATGGTCCTGGAGCATAACCACAAGTGTGTCAATCACATGGGTATCTTGTTAAAGTGAAGATACTGATACAATAGGTCTTGGCTGGGATATTAGATTTTGCATTTCTAACAAGCTACCTGGAAATTTATAAGCCTCTGGTCCATGAAGTAGTTAGGAGATAGAGAGTCCAGGATGGTTACTGTGGCACGTCTTCCCATATTCAAGCAATGACTTTGACGCTAACTACAACATCTTGATTGAATTGGGTGCTCTGCTTCTCTGATTTTCTGCAGAGTGCAGGACCAGAAGCAGTTATTTTTTGCACATTATAACTGGCTAATGTCACAAAAATCAGTAATTGCTGAAATCTTGACAAATGTGCCCCAACATAACCATAAGATGATAATTGAATTAAATACTCATAAAATATCGAGATTTGGAACTGTTGATTCCAACTCTTTCACACTTTTCATATATTCTCCCTTCTGGCTCTAGAGGGTTTAAGTATTTTTAAATTAGCTCATTCTTCCCCTAGAGGTCTTCATTTCTTCATTTGTTTTATTTGATCACATTAGCTTATAAGCTGCCTCATATATTTTTGGAATGTGTTTGGGGACATAAATACAATAATGAAATTAGCATTTCCTCCTCCAAAAGTTGAGCTTCAGAGTGGGTTATGCTTATCTGTCATCCTTACTTGCTTCATCCCAGTGCTTTGCATATAATAAACCCTTAGTAAATATTTCTTGATTGATACATACACTTGAAAGTTTTTATTACTTGTATGTGTCTGAAATATCAGGGTTCTCAGATCGAATTCTTCTTTCTCCCTTTCAAACTTTATCAAATCTTTGTTATTTAAAGTGCTATTAAGTATCTCAAGTTTATCCTTTCAGTTTGGAGGTGATCATCTTCCATTCTGGGGGAGATGGGTCCTATGCCCCAACATTTGCGCACTTAATTAAAGCACAAGGGATGCTTAATTAGTGTAATAAATGCAATTAGAAATGTCGGTAATGAAGAAACTGTTGTTTAATTTTTAGAGCCATAGACAGGGGCAGCCAGATGGGTTAATTAATGAGTGTTAACTCTCCTTTGATAAACACTTTGAGCTCTGATTCAATGAGACTATACAAATGTCATACATTGTTGTTATTATGTTTAGGTAGAATAGCACTGGGGCCCCACTTCCTTAGGCCTCTCCATTTAACAGCTTTATTCTCAAGCTGACCTTTGCTTTCTCCAGGTGTAACTCTTTTGCTTATTTTTCCCAATAATAACTTAGGGTATACTCAACTGAAGAAAGTAAACGTCAATTTCCAAAATTTTAAGAGATGTCTTTTCATTTTGACTAATACACTGTTTCTTCTGTGAAAGAAACCCTTTTGGCTTTCACTGTTGCTAAACTCTGTGAGTGCCAACACTGCTTTGTGAATGAAAAAGACTACCATTCTTCACAACATGCCACTGTCTCTCACATTTCCATTAGTGATTTTTGAGCAACTATATATTCTTTGATAGAAGTTGTAGTTACTTTTAATGTCTTTAATTAAAAAATATAAAAATAGATGAGCCTCTTTTTTATATCTAGTGTAACATATTTCTAGTTGGATAAAATTTCTGGTTAGATCAAATTTCTGATTGGAAACAGAATCGACTCGTACGTGAGCTTTAAATGATTAGAAGAGTTAACTCTGGCTCTAAAGGCACGATCCATGACCTCCTCTCTTGTATTTGCACACTGAAAATATCCTAGTGGCACTGAGTGCCAGGAGAAAACAAAGGTCTGTGGCCGCTATTGCTCTTTGTCAGGCTTTACATAAAAGTACTGACTGCTATAATAGAGAATCAGCTTGCTAAAACATAACAAGAGTCTGCAGCTTCTAACTCAGTGAAACTCTACTTAAGTTATTATATGCTTGGATGGCTGCAAGAACAACAGATAGCTATGTAATTAATGCAAACCATGTCAGCTTCCTTCACTTCCTTCTTGTCTCCATGCAGACCAGTAATGAGGTGTCTCCTGGCACACAATCACAATGCACTGACAAACCATCTTGGTGTGTGAAAAAGACTCAGAAAAATCCAAGCAATGTGACACTACTAGCAAGCATAGTTCCTCTTCACCAGAGACTTCAGGTCATAGTTGGGCCTAAGGCAGAGTCTCTTGGCTGGAGAAGTCATTATTTATAGGACTATAGACAAAGTTTCATGTCTGAGAGGCTCTTACGTTATTACATAGAAATAAAATTTTGTTATCTATAAGAATGATTTGCGTCTTTCTCCTTACGTTAGTAATCCTAAGAAAATATTGAAAATGAATCATTCTTTAAAACAATTAAACAATTTACTGATTATTTTCACCACTATATGATGCACATGTGCCTACCAAGAAATTAGATATTTTCTTGTGTGTAGCTTCATTCAATAGAGTAAAATAGAAAACTTTTATTATTAATAAAAATGTGAAATTCCATGTCATATACTATGATGTATAATCTTCTATGCTTCATTGTGTCTATCCTTTAGCATCACCATTGACTGACTTCAAGAGTACACTTTCCCCTTACATAGCTGTGTTAGTTGCTACAGGTAATATTTAAAAGCATAAAATACAGTCTCTGACTCTGTGCTTTAACTTAATCCAGTTAGAGAAACAGAATATGTGTAAAAAGATGAAAAATTACGGAATTTAATAAAATCTAATTCCAAATGGAAAACATAGGCAAGAAATATGATAAGACATCAATACCTGAGAACAAGATTACCATTGGAGAGGGTAGACCAGGTGCAGTTTTTCTATGACTAGTAGACTCCGAAAGAAGGGAATTCTAAACAAGAAGCTATGTGGAAGAAGCAGTATATTTTAAACCCTCAACTCTTGTTAGAAAAAACAAACATCCTCTGAGGACTTCCTCATAGGTAGCAATATGATAAGCAATAATGCTCTGCATCAGGAATGAAATTAGGTATTAAAGGAGGGAAGATCTAACAAGTAGAAGTTATAATTACAGACCTTGAAACTCATGTTCTAGATCAGTGGTCTCCACCCTTTTTGGCACTAGGGACCAGTTTTGTGGAAGACAGTTTTTCCACGGACCAGGGTAGGAGATGCTTTTGGGATGATTCAGGCACATTACATTTATTGTGCACTTTATTTCTATTATTCTTACATTGTAATATATAATGAAATAATTATACAACTCACTATAAAATAGAATCACTGGGAGCCCTGAGCTTGTTTTCCTGCAACTAGATGGTCCCATATGGGGATGATGGGAGACAGTGACAGATCATCAAGCATTAGATGCTCATAAGAAGCAAGGAACTGAGATCCTTGCAACCTAGATCCATTGCATGTGTGGTTCACAATAGGTTTTGCACTCCTGTGGGAATCTAATGCCACTGCTGATCTGACAAGAGGCGGAGCTTAGGTGGTAATGTGTCTGGAAATACAGATGACGCTTTGCTCACTCACCTGCTGCTTACCTCCTGCTGCATAGCCTGGTTACAAACAGGCCATGAACTGGTACTGGTCTGTGGCCTAGGGGTTGGGGGCTCCTGTTCTAGATTTTTAGAGAAGACTACCATGTAAAATGATAGTGAATAATTATTAATATTAATAATATAATAGGTCTAATTGCTAAATCATATATCATAAAATCTAGCCTTTATGATAATTTACCTTTTAAACAGTCAATAAAAACTGGAACAATCTAGTAGGGTATCACAACGGTGATAGGTCTTAACTTGCATAATATTTGAATTTATAGAGAGAATAAATACCACATTGAAGTAAAGCACAAAATAAGCCATGAAGTCAGTACTCGGTATTGCACGTTCGTGAGACAGTGAAGAATTTAATTCAATTACAGACATGCCATAGGGAATAATGATTTACCAAACTTTATCGAGTTACGTGATAAAAAGTGTTATGTTAGGTAGATTAATCAAGGGTAGTGGTTCCATTCTTTGGTTTTTAGATGCTAGGAGGGCTGTGGAAATAAAGTTGCATGTAGCTCCACATACACACTGAAACATGTATCTACTAAGCAATAAACATACTTTCAACATGTTTCCTTTAAATATGTATAAATAGGCCAGGCGTGGTGGCTCACACCTGTAATCCCAATAATTTGGGAGGCTGAGGCTGGTGAATCACTTGAATTGAGGAGTTTAAGAGCAGTCTGGGCAACATGGTGAAATCCTGTTTCTACAAAAAAATACCCCCCAAAATGCTTATAAATATGAATACTACAATAAAAATAAATTTAATGAATGTAATTTCTTGTAATAGGCCATTCTATATTTTTTCAGTCAACAGATGTGATTATTATCTTACACTGGGAGATGCCTACCTGTCTCGTCTCCTCTCCTTTCCTCTCCTCTCCTCTCCTTTCCCTTTTCCCTTCTTTTCTTCCCTCCTCTCCCCTCTCCTTCCCCTTCCCCTTCCCTTCCCCTTCCCTTCCCCTTCCCTTTCCCTTCCCTTTCCCTTCCCTTCCCCTTCCCTACCCCTTCCCTTCTTTGCCTAAGCTGGAGTGCAGTGGCATGATCTCGGCTCACTGCAACATCCACCTCCCTGGTCCAAGCAATTCTCCCACCTCAGCCTCCCTAGTAGCTGGGATTACAGGCGCACCACCACATCTGGCTAATTTTTGTATTTTTTAGTAGAGACGGGGTTTCACCATGTTGGCCAGGCTGGTCCCGAACTCCTGATCTCAGGTGATCTACCCTCTTTGGCCTCCCAAAGTGCTAGGATTACAGGCGTGAGCCACCACGCCCAACCTTAATTTTGTATTTTTAGTAGAGACGGGGTTTCACCATGTTGGCAAGGCTGATCTCTAACTCCTGACCTTGTGATCTGCCCATCTAGGCCTCCCAAAGTGTTGAGATCACAGGCGCGAGCCACCGCGCCCAGCCTCCTCTCCTCTCCTCTCCTTTCCTTTTCGCTTTTCCCTTTCCTTCTTCCTTCCCCTTTCCTCCCTCCCCTTCCCCTTTCCATCCCCCTCCTGTTCCCTTCTTTCCTTTGGCCTTGTGAAGTATCTATATATTATTTTCATTAAAGTGCTGTCAGGGCTGGGCGAGATGGATCATGCCTATAATCCCAGCACTTTGTTAGGCAGAATCAGGCAGCTCACCTGAGGTCAAAAGTTCGAGACCAGCCTGGCCAACATGGCAAAACCCCGTCTCTACTAAAGAATACAAAAATTAGTGGAGTGTGGTGGCATGCGACTGTAATCTCAGCTACTCAGGACGCTGAGGTAGGAGAATCGCTTGAACCCAGGAGGCGAAGTCTGCAGTGAGCCGAGAACTCGCCACTGTACTCCAGCCTGGGAGACAGAGTGAGACTCCATCTCAAAAACAAAACAAAACAAAACAAAACAAACAAAAAAATTGCTGCTAGCCAGGCATAGTGACATGCACCTGTAGTTGTAGCTATTTGGAGGCTGAGGTCAGAGGAATGCTTGAGGCCAGAAGTTTGAGACCAATCTGGGCAACAAAGCAAGATCTCATCTCTAAAATACAAAAACAAACAAACAAACAACCATGCTGCCAACTTACATTGACATATGCTTTTTAATTATCAAATATAAAATGTACAGACTAAATGCTCAATATGTTTTCATTTGTGTTGTTTGTTATTGGTTTACTGAGTTATGCTAACCTAAATATGACCATTAAAATTGCTGAATTAATTTTTTTCTTAAAGTCTTATTAATTCAGAATCTACTTCTTATTTGAAAAGTTATAAGATATGTACATATTAAATATGTAAAGCCCCTAATGGCACTAGGATCTTCTTATTTTATTTCTCCCTACAGAATTAGACTATCTTTCCTTTGTCAAATAGCATTTCTAGTATATTTTTGAAGACCAGAAAATAAAGACAAAGAGCTTAGGATTTAGCTGAGAGTGGCACATTTTGAAGCCAAAAGAGCTTGTTTCATATACCCCACACTTTGGATTTTCATCAGTTACAAGATGTCAACTTGCTAAACACAAATGTTCCATCCTCTAAAAAGAACAAAATATTAAAAACAAGATTTGATGAAATAGAGTAAATAAGATAGAAGTGATATAATGAAACAACTGAAATTCATGATGTTTTATTACATTCAAATAAGAGAAACACAACTGGGTTCTCAACTTTCCTACCCACTCCAATCACAGATCCATCTAGTCCCATAACTTATTTCTGCAACATTAATACATATTTTTATTTCTCCAGAAATGGAGAATACCAGTGGATATGCTCTTGATAGTGGAATATGTAGTAATTGGTATGTCAAACTGAATGTTTCAAGCTGAAATTGCACTTTGATCACTTTTTTACAAGCTTTCCTTGCCAAGCTACTTGGGCAGGAAAGTACTCATTTAGCAAGCCTGGATTGCTCAAACCTTGGACTTTCCAAAGGGAGGGCAATCCTCAGTGACCACTGGCCAGCTCCTGGGAGATAATCTGTGAGCTTGTAAAATATTCTACCTGATGAGATTGATTTGGTATGCCTGAGGTCTTTGGCCAAGCAGACCAGTCTGACCATGTAAGTTCATTCTGATAATGTAGTTTTTGGTAAATGCTTGTGTTTTTTTCTGGAGGGAAAAGTAGTCTGGATTCTAAGCAAACTAAATGTCAGACATGTAGGAGCTACATGGCCATGAGACTGAACCCCAATAAAATCCGTTGACACTAAGGCATGGGTAGCTTCCCTGGTTGGCAATGCTGCACAAATATGGTCACACATTGTCTCTGGGTAACTAAGCACACCTCCAGAGGACATGTGGAAACATGTACTTGGTGTTCCCTGGACTTTGCCCATGGGCCTTCCGCTTAATTGATTTTCATCTGTAGCCTTTCACTGTAATAAACCATGGTAGACAAATATAAGAGTGTTTTTGAGTTCTAGGAGTCCTTTCAGAAAGTCATCAAACCTGTGGGTGGTCTTGGGAACCCCCAACACACTTCTTTTGTCTACTTCCTACTTCTCAGTAAAGATGTCCATAATTCTGTCCTCATTTCTTTTCTTCTAAACTCCAACACTTATCATCAATACAAAAGAATGTAAAGACTTCACATAATCACTATTTAGATTATTATTGTTTGATATATTATTTATTTCAAAGTTAAGTAAAATTCTTATTTTAGCACAAATGCTGTGATTACTTTTTTTCCCAGAAGCTTGCAATGCCTTAATCATTAGCACTGACTAGGCACTCAATTTATGCTTTTACATTAATGATTGGCCAACAAACTGATGAGATTAATAGTGAACTAGGAACATCTATTACTGACTGGTCTAATCATGTTTGACAGCCAATAGCATTGATTTAGAAATACTCTAGGTTGCTATTAATGAACTGCCTAAGCACTGATAAAGCCCATTATAGCCAACTTGTATCTATTCTTTGCAAACAATAAGCACCAATATTTATGGAATGAATTTGCAAAAAAAAGAAATCTTCTGTTGGATTTTGCAAGAACCTTTGTTGAATTTTCTATGAAGACTCTAGGAAGGACAGACTTACAGAAATTCTGAGTTTGAATTAAATATTTTAGGCTGGAGGATTATTTCATGTATCTGAAATAATCTTAATGTTTAGCTCAATCAGTTACTTTTCGTGTATTGATGTAACACATGATTTAGTGGTTATTTAATATGGTATAGCAAAATTTCTCTGCTACATTGGAATTAACTCTAGAGTGTTTGTGAGTATTAAGCAGAGGTTATCTAACATCATATTTAAAAAGAAAGCATATGTATTCGTGTACAAGCTTGCATAGATCATAAAATTCAACTCGACACAGCCATAGACAAAGGGTGGAGCATCAGGTATAATTAGCCTAATACAGCTAATAAAATGACAGAAATGGTGTTGAGAACAGACAACTTTTTAAAGTTTAGAATCGTATGCAGATTTTTGGTTCATTATCTGAGGTGAGATTACTCAGAAACCTGAGATAAGCATTTGTGTGCAGCGTGATCTATTAGGAAATGTGTTCCTGGGAGAAATAGATGAGCTTGAGGGATGCTAAGCAGAAAAGGGAAGGACGCCAAGCAAGAGTACAGTTTTAGGCAAAGAACTGCAGAAGGTGACTTCAGCCTGATTTATAGGGGGATTAGGATGTATGAAGTACACCTCAGATTTGCCAGTTCTACAGGCAAGGGAGCTGAGCTTTCATACCATTGAATTATTTGCCAAGGGCTGCCCCAGGAATCCAAACGCCTAGGTACTTTCCATTCTCTCTGAGGACAGGAAATCACCCCCTTTTTTCAAGGATATTCCTCTGAAAAGAGTCAGAGGTACAGGCTATTACAAGCAAAATAAAGCAAACATTAAAAAGGATCCAAAGAGAACCAAACAGAGCACTGACAATATCCACTACCAGGTAATAAAAATACATAGCTGTGCTATGTAAACATGATCAGTGGATTATCTGTGCTTTAAAGAATGAAATTCAAAAACATGCTGAAGGAGGACTTGAGAATTTATTGAAATAAATTATCAGGTTTTAAACAAGTTGTCTCGTTAATTATTAGGAGGTAGAGGTGGATGTGGGGTTTGGAGGGAACCCAATGGACGAGAGAAAGTAATTCAGTGAAAGGGGAACATCCAGGCAGAACCAAGAAGAAAAGTGTTTAAATCAACTCAGAAGATCTTTGTTGGGAATATGTTTTCTTATAGAACAAATATACTATAGGTCCAGAGTTTGACTCTGGGACATGTGAATTCTTTGGTTGAGGAAGGTAACTTAAACCTACAACACTTTGGAGTATGGTTATTCAAATAAATAGAAATTAATTTAAAAACAGGTCTTATAAGTGCTACATTTGAATAGTCCAGAGGATATATGAAGAAATACTTTGAATATATTGTTTTTGTTTTGAACCCTTATTTGTTTCTGTTTCTCCTGTAGAGTTTTCTCTCCTATTGGGTTCTGTGAGAACTTAGGAGGAATTTGTCTTGAAGATTATGGGAAGGACAAGGTGGTAGAGAATTAGAATTTCTGTTTGTAGTAAACTTTAAGTATGACTTTTAACATTTCTCCTTTTCCTGTACACATGGCCCTCTGCAATGTGGTTTTGACATGAGGTGTGTTTTCTCACTCCTTCTGGAATGGCTTTGTGACTTGCTTAGACAAATAAAATTAGGTGAATGCAATTGGGTACAATTTCTAAGCTTAGGCCTCAAAAACCTTCTGGCCTCTATTTCTTCCTCTTAAAACCTGGTGCTATAATGTGAAGAAGGTTGAAGAAGCTCTAGTCTTCTAGAGAATAAAGCCTTGTAAAAGTAAATGTTTTAAGTCTGTCATCTCCAAGTTAACTCATAGTAGAGTGCAGTCACATAAATGATCTCAGAATAGACCAACAGAAGAAACACCCTGCTGAACCCAGACCAAACTGCTGGCCCACAGAATTGCGATAAAATAAAATGACTGTTGTTTGAAGTTACTAAGTTTTGGGGTGATTTTTAAGGGAGCAAATGATCGTTGGTACATTGTAGCACAACAGCATGAGAGAACACACAAGCATGAGGCTTGCTGTCTGGGTTTGCATCATGTCTCCCATAGGCATCAGACAGAACACCTTCTTTTGAGCTTTCACACTAGCCTCTCTTGGGATATTGCTTAAAAGCCCCTCTTTGAAAAGCATGCAATCAAAATCAGGGTATATTTTAACCTACTTGTTCACCGCCTTAATTATACAGACAATCACATAATTACATATACCTTAAGCAATCAAACCCAGGAGACGCTCTGTAATATCCCACTGGGTAAATGCTTGGAAAAAGCTGTTGTGATAAGGAATTAAGAATAGATCAAGCCTATCATTATATGTGTTCATTACTTGTCTTTTTGTAAAAATATCTATCTATCTGTCAACCTATTATCTATCTATCTATCTATCTATCTATCTATCTATCTATCTATCTATCTACAGTCAAAAAAAAAAGAACTAGTTGAGTAATTGGCTGATGCCTTTATCACAGAGGAAACATCAACTCATTAAGTATGATGAACATATTTAATGTGTCTGGATCAGAACATAAGCAGTTAGCTGTTATCTATGGAGCTATGGAGCTAATTTAAAAGAAAATAGGCACAGTTACCCCTGCACATTTTCAACATACCATCAATGTCTTGCTTAGCGGAATTCTGAAATTGGTAGAAAAGCTTGTTGCCACCGGGCTTAAAGCCTTCCTCATCAGTCATGTTACAATGCTCTCGGGAGCAAACGCTCAAATTAAGATTATGAACACAATTCACTAACTTACCGATTGCCTTCTTATAAAAAAAAATTGCTGTCCTCTTGGCTAACACGTTTTATACTTGTTCCTCTGTTATGGTTTCCACACAGCAAGGAAGGACTTTTAAATAAAAGGGAGGACTTAGGGAGAAAGATAGCAAATGTAGATGATTAATGTCAGTCTGTTCTGAACTATTTGGTTGTTTTTATGTTCTAGTCTTTGAAAGATGCTGGAATATATGCCTGCTTGGCCAATTAGTCCCCAATAACTCTTCAGTGCCATAGTACTGTGTGTAGAGAAAACCTCAATGAAAAGAAAATGGACAATCAAGCTGGATAAAATACATCCCTTAAATGAGAACTACGCTATGTGAAAAAAAATAGAGAACAAGTCCTCAGCAAGTCAATGATCATAAGAAAAACAGTTATATTGACAAGTTATTTTGTGTGTTTGATGTACAATATGGAGAAATATTAGTAGCCAAATGAATGTGACACATTGACACAGATGCATTGTAAATATTATGCTATTGAGACCATAGATTCAGTTACATTCCTCTGATGAATGTGGATGCTTTCATTTCCTGTTTTAGAAGGCAACTAACCTGATTAATATCAAACTGCAAGCTCTGCCTTGTTTGCAGTAGGTGACTGCTCAAATTGTAGTTATTTTAGCCTCAGCTCTGAGATAATTTGTTTCTGTCCTGTTTTTCCCCCAACAAGTATGGTTCAAGGTTCACATACAGACTTGGCCAGAGTTCATATGCAGACTTTTAACTGCCTTCTTCCCAGGATTTCCTCTCCATTTTTGGGGTGGGTGGGCAGTGGGGTGCTGTGGTTGCACTGGGTCCTGTCATCTGGTTCTTACCAACACAAAATATGAAGGTTTTTAAAGGAGTTTCAGTTATTCTAATTATCCTGTACCTTAAGTTGTCTTTCTAATACCTAGTGCTGGTTTCTTCTAAATGTCAAATCTTTTACAAAAACTGTTCTGTCTCAGGAATTGTGTGTGTGTGATTGTGCATATTCAGACTTTATAGTTGTTACCTGCACGACTGTCAGTCTAGTAGGAATTCATTCCAGCCTACTAGAAGAAAAAGTTTATATATCAATTTTGCAGAAAAATAATCCAAATTGTATAGGATATTACTCAAAAAGAAAACTTCGGAAAAGTTGTTTAAATTTATAATCTTTTAGTTTTAAGCAAATATTTGTTAAACATGCTTACTTCTCAGTTAGTGGAACAGAAGAAAAAAAATGTAATGTCATCCCTGAATTCAGACACACAACACTTAAGAAATTACATTCAAAACATAGGTGCTTTAACTTGATAAGTACTTTAAATGCAATGCTATATCCATTGTTTTCAATGAACATAGCAACATTTTACATGCACAATATAATAATGTGGTAATTGCCAGAAATAGTCCCTTTTTGCAAATACTTAATGTAATTCTACAGGAAAAAATTTTAAGGCAGTAAAATAAAATGTATTTCACGATCTGCAATGATGTGTACCTTACTTTAGCCTTTTACTGCAACTAACTTCAGCAAATAAAATTTGGTGAATAATCTGTATTTTCTTCTTTTCTTTCTTTTTTTTTTCTTGTAAGCCTCTCTCCCTTCCTGTCTCCATTCTTTCCTACAAGGAATATTGGGTATTTATTATGTGCATGGCACATTCTAAAGCAGTGAAGATGAGACAGTAAATATTTCAGGGACAGTATCAATTACCTGAGCTTATGCTGTATTAGAGAGAAACAGAATAAATAAAATAAAATTAGACATTAATGAGTGAAATGCAGAAAATAAACAGTGTAATATGATAGAGCGTAATGAGATAACTTGCTTATATTGGTGATCATGAGAGCTCTTTTTGAGCAAGAGACTGAAAAACATTTAATGGTAAGATAGAACTTGCAGTGGCCCAAACTGAGAGGTAATCTCAAGCAGACGGCACAGCCAGTGCAGTGACTCTGGGAAAGAACATGTGTCGGGTCATCTAAGAACTGACTGCAGGCCTGTATGGTTCCAACTGGAGAGAAGCCAGCAAGAAGGGAGGCATAGCTAAGATAGGTATCACCTGATTATCTGGACCTGTGTGTTCCAAGGTATGGGTTTATATTTTATGCTAATTGCAAAAAATACTATTGAAATAATTTAACTCGGGAAAGTCTACGATCTGATTTAAAATTCCAAAATAATCTTGAATTATCTTGTGCGTGGAGTAATTTATAGGAGGGAGCAAAAGTTGAGGAACATGGTCTGACAGTAAGGTTATTAAAATATTCTAAGAGATGATGATGGCTTGAACTAAGATGGTCACAGAGAAGACATAAAACTTGGAAGATACTGCATTGTGATTTGGAGGAGAAAGTCAACTGGGCTTGGTAATAAGTTCAATATGGGAAAAAAGGAAAGACTAGAATAAAGGATGACACATGGATTTTTTGCTTAAGCAACTTGTTCAATGGTGATGCCATTGCTTTAAAAAAAGGAACAGTTGGTCAGTTGCGGTGGCTTACACCGCAATTTGGGAGGCCGAGGATGGTGGATCATCTGAGGTCAGGAGTTTGAGACCATCCTGGCCAACATCATGAAACCCCATCTCTACGAAAAATACAAAAATTAGCCCAGTGTGGTGATGGGTGCCTGCAATCCCAGCTACTCGGGAGGCTGAGGCAGGAGAATTTCTTGAACCTGGGAGGCAGAGGTTGCAGTGAGCCAAGATCATGCCATTGCACTCCAGCCTGGGTGACAAGAGCAAAACTCCATCTCAAAAAAAAAAAAAAAAAAAAGGAACAGTTGTATGGGGATACCAATAGTTCTATTTTAGTCATGTTAACTTTGTGGTGTTAATAGACATCCAAATGGAGATGCCATGCAGATGAAAGAACAAACAGTTCTATAACTTACAGGTGAGGTCAGACCTGTAGAGCTTTGGGTGTTTAGAATATGTAGAAGGTATTTAAAGCCAGATGATTAGATGATATTTCCTAAAGAATGAATGTAGATATCAGGTAGAAAAGTGTCAAGAGTAATCCCTAAAATAAATAAAGAGAAAAAATTATTAATATAGATAATAGGTTAGTTGTTAGGGACTTTCATAGGAGCAGTTTTAATGTCATGGAGTGGCATCAGTTCTTTAGAGTAGGCTGAAGGGAGAAGGTAGTAAGAGAGAGGCGAAGAAAGAGGAGACAGATTTTAGATAACTGTTTCAAGAATGTTGCTATATAAGGAAGCAGACAAAGACAGAAATGCTGGAAGAAGTGTATGTATATTCAGAAGATTTTTAAAATTTATTTTTTCTCTCTTTTCCCCCACACCTTTTGCCTTGCTTCTTTCTTCTTTCTTCCCTAATTGATAGAAGATACCAGAGTATGTTTCCATGCTCACTGGACTCACACAGTCATTAGGGATAAAATAGAGACAGTGGTGATGCTGGGGTGGGAAGAATAATTACAAGAACAAAGTTCTTTTGACAAGAGGGTGTAGAATCTAGAACATAAAGTGAAGGGTTAGAGTCTTATAGGAACTTGGAAATTTATTGCTTCTGTAATACTTGGTATACTTTTATGCCGTAGAATACGATTCAATTATTTTATTGCTATCATATATGCTGTGTTGTGTTACCTAGATATTCTCCTTAACAAAAGAAGCACTCACTCCCAAAGGTGGGATTGGCACAGTCAACGATTGGCAGTTTTCAGCTGAGACACTTTAGAGGTTGTCTTGGTCTGAAGAGACCATCCAACCTCAAGGTCTTTTCCCCTTTTTGTTGGCAGCCTACATCCAATGATTGGTCAAAAGGCTACTTCATTTGCCTCAAATCTGGATAACTACACACAGCAAATCCACCTCCAGAGTTCTCCAAAAGTCCATTGAATGCCATTGCAGGCCAAATTGTGCCAAATCCTGCTTCTTTCACTCACTCATAAGTTTTGGCCTCGAGGGTGTTCTCCATCTCAGAGTCTGTTTTCTTAAAAGCCAATCTACGACAGTTGATACTAAGAATGACTTTAACAAAAGGTCATTGCAAAATTGAGATTTTGAAGCTCCGGGTCATCTGACAATAAGGCCACCTAAGGCCACCACCAGTAGTAGTTGTAGACGAACTGGTGACTTCTGGCATGGTCATTAGGGCAATTGTTAAAACTTTTATAGGTGTTGAACTGAGATGAACTGAAACTGACAGAAAGGAATGAACAAACAGTGCCCTAACAATATGGAGGAAATGATCATTATAAGGGCTATGAAATTTGATGGTTGATGCTTAGGGCAGTTTATATCTTGAGAAAAACAATAAAAGCCTGAAAGTGACTCAACACCAATCAAAGGCTAAGTTTAATTTCCAGACAGCACTCTTGTCACAACAGCAGGAAAGGCTAAGGATCAGATGTCTTACTGAATTATAAGCATAGCAGAGTTACATTCTCAATTTTAGTAGAGATAAGTGGAAGTAGCGTGCCTGTAAGAAGAGGATGGAGACATCTGAGTTGATGTACTCAAATGTGAATGCTTTCATTCTTCTGAATCTTCTTGCTGCAGATTTAGTCCATTGTGTGCTAAATGCTAACACTTTCCATGCCTGAAGATAATGCAGGAGCTTCTGTCTTGAAAGACAACATGATCTCACTTCATTTTTTTTTTCTGACCAATAGGCAAAAATAATTAATTCACAACATTAAGGGAACTCTTGGGACTGTCTGGAAAGGAAAGGTACCTTACCTTGAAGAGCTAAAAACCTAGCCTTCATATAGGCAGGAGTCAGGAGAGTATGTACAGGACAGATGGTGATAGTGTTGATTCTGGGGGATAGAACATAAAGTTGGATAAGTGAGACTTTATTGAAATAGGAGCACTATTTGATAATACAAGATTTAACACTCCAGGCCGGGCACAGTGGCTCACACTTGTAATCCCAGCACTTTGGGAGGCCAAGGGGGACAGATTACCTGAGGTCAGGAGTTCGAGACCAGCCTGGCCAACATGGAGAAACTCTGTCTCTACTGAAAATACAAAAATTAGCTGGGTATGGTGGCAGGTGCCTGTAGTCCCAGATACTTGGGAGGCTGAGGCAGGAGAATTGCTTGAACCCAGGAGATGGAGGTTGCAGTGAACTGAGATCACACCACTGCACTCCAACCTGCAAACCTGATGACAGAGTGAGACTCCACCACCCCCACTCCAAAAAAAAAAAGAGGCCGGGTTTGGTGGCTCATGCCTGTAATCCCAGCACTTTGGGAGGTCGAGGTGGACAGATCACGAGGTCAGCAGATGGAGACCATCCTGGCTAGCATGGTGATACCCCATCTCTACTAAAAAATACAAAAAATTAGCCAGGCATGGTGGCACGTGCCTGTAGTCCCAGCTACTCGGGAGGCTGAGGCAGGAGAATGGTGTGATCCTGGGAGGCGGAGCTTTCAGTGAGCCGAGATCGTGCCACTGAACTCCAGCCTGGGAGACACAGCGAGACTCTTCTCCAAAAAATAAAATGAAATAAAATAAAATTTAACACTCTAGAAAGGACCCTGGGTTATAATGCTAACATATTGTTAGGATAAATTTCAGAAACATGGAAACAGAAATGCCCATTTCAAATGACCTAGGAATGGCAAAACTACTGTGGAAGATGGGTAAAAAGGGGATCAAGAGGCTCAGAAATTGGATATGCTACCTAAAGTTAGAAAGACCAGAAAATGTTCATGCTTTGTTGGAGGATACAGAGAGGAACACTCTGCTTATCAAAACAATGAATTCATTTATGACAGTGACATAAGTGAATTATTAGCATCAGTGACAGTGACTTCTTAGCATCACTAAGAAGCTGAGTGGTGGTGGTCCTCTGAGAAACAGGGCTAACTGTAGGAGATACTGTTATATAACTGAACTCACTAAAAACAATGGAATTGATAGTAGCCCCATTCAGTAAATGTCAGGTGTCAGCGTTCAACATTTAGAAGAGTGGGTATAGTTATCATCATATGCAGCAAAGTCACAGTGACAGCCAGTGTGTTCATAATTGTTGAGAGCTATAGAGATGGTTCATAGTGCAAGTCTTCCTAAGGGCTAGACAGATAGGCTCCCGAGAATATTGCCTGAAGTGTACAGAAATAAAAATACAAGTACAGGAATCAGGAAGGCAACGCCTACTGTCTCCGTAAAAGTCATAATTCCTTTACCAAGATTCCAGACATCATTCATTTTTTTTTCTACTGCAATCCATTAACTGAAGGAGATACTGGATCTCTGTGGGGAGTAGCCCTACAACAACCTGGGCAATATATATGGTAATGATGCCTTCAGTCTTTCCCCAAAGACATAGGACCAAATGAACTAGAAGTGGCAAGTACATTGAAGGCCTTTTGGGACACAATTCTCTATGGGTCTCCAGTGTTTCTACAGCCTTGGAAGCACAGGCACTGGCTGCATTTATTCTGGACTATCTTTTCAAAAATGTATAGCAGAGAGTATTTAAACATATAGTTAGTGTCTCTCTCTAGAGCAGATGGTAGGTTTTTTTTTGTTATTTTTCTGTCCATGGTGATAATGTCCAGCTCTTCCCTTGGGATATAGATCAGGCAGATTTACTACTCATTTTTAAAGATTTGGGTTTCTTAAGCTCAGGGTTGCTTGGCTGTAATGCAATCCCATTATGTGTACAGCTTGTTCCTAGTCCTTCTCCATCACTCTAATCAGCCTTGGTGGTCAAGGAGAACTGATGCAAGCATGATGCTCATGCTGCAGGCTGTGTTGTGAGTAAAACAATTCTTCATCTCTGATAGAGCAGTTTTTTGTCTTTATTCATTCAGCATTCACAAAACTGTTACAGGCTAATAATTTTAGCTTGCAAATAGGATAAAATATCATATACCTTACAGCTTGTCAGAAGGCCTTCGTAAGATTGAGAGAACTTCTACATCTGTAGTGTCCTTTAGGTTTAAAGGCCACCAGCTTTGGTGGAGTCTGGAAGTAAAAGGGGCTCTGCAGCACTTCTCGACTATAGAATCAAAGGTATTCTTTTGGTGATATTCAGAGTACAGAGAAAGCACTAGTAGGATAATCACATTGTAGGCCATTAAGTTTCTACACCAAGTATATGCCATTTGCAACAGGGAATTATACGATTTTCAGGAAATATTAGGCAAGAAATAAATTCTTTGACCATGTATCATAATGTGATTATAGGACAAGAAATGCCCATTGATTAGGGCTCTGTAGATCCACCAAGTAATAAGATTGGGCATTATCAACAATCCATTTTAAAATACAAGTAGTACCTCCAGAGTGAGGCATAAGCAAGACTGGGAGTCACAAGTAAGCTGCATTAGCAGGTGTCCCAGACTTCCACAGCATCCGCCACAGTTGCACCTTGCACCAATGCCTCTTCCACAGACCACACCTGTGATGGGACTGCCTGACTTGATATGACCAATTCACAGGGGAGAAAAAAGATGAAGTTTGTTTTATAGGTTAATGGGCTAAGTAGGTGGATACAAATAAAAAATGGACTGCAACAGCAATATATCCTTTCTCAGTGGTTGCCATAACAGACAGTGGTGAGAGGAATTCCTTCCAATAGGCAGAGGTTTGTGTGTTGCACCTGACCATTCACCATATATGGAGAGACAGGTGGCCTGAGGTAAGAATAGACTTTTGGATGTGGGCAGGTGACAAATGGCTAGTTGAAGGTCTCAATGTAAGAAGGTCTCAATGTGCAAATATCTTTCTAAAATATTTTCAAGCCAATCAAAGAACTTTTATTCTAGAAAATGCACTACACAACCAAACACACAGAGTAGTTACTTGATGTCAGCCATGTTTGGTTATTGGCCATCCTAATGCATCTGGAAGTTAAGGGAGAATCAGAACCAGATATAACAAATTAGGATTTGTCAGTCCTTTCAATCTATCTGTTATATATCATATCTTAATTTCATCACTTTCCTTAGTTCAACATTCCTTTGGATGAAACAAAATTGTCTGTGTACTTTGATTCCATCTCCTCAATAATTATTTTCCACTCTAGTTCTTACAACAATCATTACAAAAAAATAGGCAAGATCTACCCAAGATGGGAAGGCTGGAGAAGTTACAAATGATAAGGAATTTGATAAAGTTCTTATAATTACGTTTCCCCACTCTCCTACTGGGATCACTGTGTATGTTCTTGCAACCATGGCCATACTTTTGTTTGGGAGAATACAGTCTACCGAACATTCATTTTGTTCTCCAGAATGTAGGATTGAATAACTAATTATGGCACAGGCAATATATACAGAAATTAAGAACACAGGATTTAGGGTCAAAAAATATTTTTGAAATTAGTTACATCCTATATTAGCTGTGAACATGGACAAATTAGTTAGCCTTCTTGAATCTAAGTTTACTCATTTGTAAAATGGTTTAAATAAGGTAATTTAAAGGAAATGTTAATACAGACTCCTGCGCATTTGCATTCAATAAATGCTACTTAATAATATTAACATTTTCTATGCTAAAATTAAAATAGTAGCAGTTAAAATAGAATGTGGTCAGGATTAAATGAGATAAATATACTATTTCACATTTAATGCACCAAAATATTGTTATTCTTAAAAACTATTCTCTGGTTAGATTATTGAAAGATGAGTCTCACATTATGGTTATACTTTATGTTTTCTCAGTATTTACGTACACACATTTCTTATGTCTCTGTACAAAAAAATAACATTTTTAACTATACAAAAAGTAAAGTATTGTGAAACATATTAATTCAATCTCAGACTGACTGGGATTTTGTGATAACCCTGACAATGCTATGTTGAAATATACTTCTTAATCATAGAACAAAAGTGTTTACTGGGAAAATGGATAATGTAAATACTACTGAAAAAAAGAAAGTTTAAGGTGCTTAAGAGAACAAATCTTTACAGTTCTTTAATTATTCCTACCGATAGAAATAATATTGAGAAATTACAATGTATAGGCACTGTGTTTTTTAGTTTTTATTTTATCAAAGCTATGCATGCTTCTAGTTTTTGTTTTTTAATTATGATAAACATGAAGAGTTGAATCAAATTCATTGTAAAAATCAGTTTCCTGACCTCACCTCTATCCCCACCTTGCTTGTTACCCAGAGAAAACTCCCTTTGGCTCTTTTAATGGATTTATTTGCTACTTTTCTATACATCTCTAAATGGCATACTGAAATCCTTACTTTATAATTGTTTAGAAAGAGGAGAATTTAGCAGTCTTTCTTAGCCTACCACATCCTTAAATATATACACTCTTTGTATCTCCCCATTGTTCAGAAATGGTTATATCATAATTTAGGTTAGATCTACACACATTAAAAACTTTTTTTGTTTTCTCTGGTTAGTAATTATCAAGTTTCTTTTCTGTTTGTTAGTTTTCTATTAGTTCTTACTAATTTATTTTACGCTTTTTTGTTGAAATTTATTTCAATGCATTAAAATACTTTAAGTATTTTCTCTGTGTCATCTTGAAGCAGTATTTCCAGGTGTGTTCTAGCTTGTTTTAATCTGGGTTGAGTGAACTCTAGAACTGCTGCCCGGCTGTCTTTTGAGATTTTTCTTTATTGTCATCCAGAAAACTCCCTTTGCTTCTCTTTGGGTCAGAATCTACATTTCTATAATGCCATATTTTCTTTCTTTGATTTACGTGATTGTTTTGGCAAGGCATATGTACTAGGCCATTCATGCTTTGCTATAAAGAAATACATGAGGCTGGGTAATTTATTTAAAAAAAGAGGCTTAATTGGCTTATGGTTCTGCAGTTCTGCAGGCTGTACAGAAAGCATAGCATAGGCTTTTGCGTATGGGGAGGCCTCAAAAAGCTTACAATCATGGCAGAAGGCAAATGGGGAGCAGGCATCTCACATGGTGGGAGCAGGAGCAAAAGAGAGAGAGTTGGAATGGGGGCAGTGCCACACTTTACAACAACCAGTTCTCCCAAGAACACGCTCAATACTCAGCTACGCAGGAAGCTGGGGCAGCAGAATTGCTTGAACCTAGGGGGCAGAGGTTGCAGTGAGCCGAGATCTTGCCACTGCACTCCAGCCTAGGCAACAGAGCAAGACCCCTCTCAAAAAAAAAAAAAAAGAGTAGCATGGGCAAGAAGCAGTTTCAAGAATTAGAGTATGGATTCTCTCCTAAGGCCACAAATAGCTAGAGGCTCCCTTTTATTTTGCCTCTTAAACCCTGCTAGCAGGTATAAGCAGGGATTCAGATCACCTCAAAAGTCAAGCCTGTTTTAGAAAATCTCTTTACTTTGTTCCGTATGTGAGTTATCCTATGATGTTGTTATACCCTGCTCAGATTTCTTAATCTCTGTTCCTCATCATTGGATGTCAGATTTTAAATATTGTTTTTAAGGGGGCCAAAAACTAGAAAATCTGATGAAAGTAATAAACTATCTCCTAAAAAAATCCCCTCATATAAGAATTCCTGATTATATATTTTGGGGAATTCACAGACCCTTTGAGTCCAATCTAAGAGTCCCAGAAGATTATAAACTCTTCTACTTTAATAAGAGTAGAAAAATATTCTGTAAAGCTCCCCCTCCAAATTTTTACTTTTTTTGTGTATAAGAACTAGAAAGACTAACATTTTTTCCCAGGACTTTTAAAATATGCTTTTGAAAAAGATCCTTTGAAGCTACTGTAGGCAAAAGTTATTTTAAGTCACTGTTACCATGTTTTTTTCTTTCTGTTCTAACGAACAAGTGAACTTCTAAAAATTTCAGCTTATAATACAGACTATGAGAAGAAACATAGATATATAGCTGTGTGAAGGCTTATCCTTTTTCTCTGGAATTTCCAGGGTGTTCTCCATTGATTAAGCAGAATGAGTTCAACATCCACCGATTTTCCTCCTGATGCCTTCATAAATGTGTTGTGATGGTTAATTTTATGCATCAGCTTCACTGGGTGCCCAAGTATTTGATCCAACATTATTCTGGATGTTTCTGTGAAGATGCTTTTGGATAAGATTAATATTTAAATCAATAGACTGAGTAAAGCAGGTTTTCCTCCTTAATGGCAATAAGCTTCATCTAATCCATTGAAGACTCAAACGGAAAAAAGTTCTATACCCTCCCCTAAGTATGAGAAAATTCTCCCCGTCTGGCTCCCTTGACCTGGGACATTGGCTTTTTTTGTGTGTCTTCACATACAAACAGAAACATTGGTTTTCCTTGGTCTTGGGCCTGCTGGTCTTCACACTAGCTGCTTTCCTTCGTTCTCAGGCCTTCAGACTCAGACTGAAACGACACCGTGAGCTCTCCTGGGTCTCCAGTTTGCCATCTCACCCTACAGATCTTGGAACTTGTCAGACTCCATAATCGTATGGGCCAATTACTTATAATATATTTCTATCTATTTGTCTATCTATCTCCCATTGATACTGTTTCTCTGGAGAACCCTAACAAATACATATGTGTTAGAGAAGAAGACTTTTAAAGAAAGAGATGAAAAATTGTTTAAAATATAAAGATGAAGTACATTTTCCTTTTTAAAATAAAGATGTCTAATCCATGATACAAGCTCTAGAGATGAGCCCAGAATGCTCCGTAAAGCAGAGTTCTGTAGATCCTCATGATACATTTGTTGTCTCCAGAATCAACCACTTCACTGGACTCTAACTAGCAAAATGTTTAATGTATCTACATGTCAAATCAGTATCCTGGCTTTTCTTGCCATATGAAGTCTTCTTTATTTTAAACTTGAATGAGAAGAAATAATTTTTTTCCTCCATAATACCAAGTGATTTTGTAAGTTTACGGAAATAAAAGAGATGTACTTTAAATACATAATTGTTTAAATTTTCTGTTTTAGTTTTTGCAATATGATCAATCAGTAAACAAGGAATAGTAAATCGGAAGAAGCTAGGTCCAAATTCCAGTTCTTTCTCCTGTTAGTTGCATGCGAATAGCTAAATCACATATCCTAACTGGATTTCTATTTTTTTTTGTTAAATATAGAAAAAAAACTTACATGTTTTCCCTTATGAGGTCCTTATGAAGATTAAATGAAATAATATATGAAAATATAGGTACTACATTAGAAGAACTAGTATGAATAAATATTAATACTAAGAAAGAAAAGAAAAAGAAGAAATGAAATATAATATTAACGAACAGAGAAAAAACAGTTTTGCCAGCACAAGTGAAAATGAATATCATTCATCTCAAAGCCCTAATGCAGTATTTTATTTTGTATATGCATCTATGCATACCTGTAGCAGACTTAATACTTGTGACTATAAGCATGCAGGTAGCTCTGTTATAGGTGTAAACAAGCTGATTGGAACTGCCCACTTCCTTTCTTTGAGCTTTGCTCAAATGCTTTCAGAATGAAGAGGATACTGATTAATTTCCCAAACCTCCTCTAGGACTAAACAGCAATGGGATTATCTCAAAAAGCCTGAAAAGGACACAGTAAGATCATAAACTGTTAGAGCTAGAAGAGATTATCCAGTAACAATCCTTCCATACTCCCATTTTGCA
Source organism: Pan paniscus (assembly GCF_029289425.2). Lineage (NCBI taxonomy): Eukaryota > Metazoa > Chordata > Mammalia > Primates > Hominidae > Pan > Pan paniscus. The sequence continues at coordinate 57,310,854 of NC_073266.2, forward strand.
AACTCCCCATATGCACAGATAAATTTTGAATAATCTGCCCAGATTCATTTGGGTAATCTGTTGGGAGAGCAAGCATTCCAAGTTGGCCTCTCAGCCTCCTGTCTCATTTCCTATTCTTTTCCCTCACCGTCACACTATACTACACTGATGTTGGTTTTCATGATTTTAGGGGGGCTTCAAGACTTCCTGGCTTTCGTATCCTTGAATTCCTTTCAGCACACCTGGCTTTGCACATGAAGGATTGATTTGATCTGGAGTTTACTTAACAACTGTGCAGAGAGAGAGCACCACCAAAAACTGTTTTTGCCCCTTAGACAGATGTGATGGCTAAACTGTTTCGGCACCTTGAGAGAAGTGATGGTTGCAAGTTGGCGGATGATGTGTAGAGCTATAAATTACTTCTATTTTTGGAGAAGAGTCATATTCTTGGGAAAGTCACTTTCCAGGTTCATGTTAGGGTATTAAGGAAATGTTCTTTTATAAATAAGTATCTGGTTCCTCTCTTTTCACAGGGGGAGAATAACTGTCTTTCTCTAAGGGTCAAAGCATCTAATTGCAAACAAAGTTTTTATGGGTGGTGTGGAAAGTGAGTGTCCCCACGTGTCACTGAATCACACACTAACAACCTTAAGAAAAACAATGCAAGTACTTCCCTGACTCTAATTTAACTTTTAGACTCCCCTCTGAAGGCTTAGAAAATGACAGTCATAAAATGAACATACACGGGCCTTCTTCATCAAACATTTTTGAGAGGAAGCCCATTGAAACGAGTTCTGGGTGAAAGTGGGGAGTTTATTTCCAGGGTCCTATCATTTCCTCTTTCTATGCTATTTTGCCTAATTTAACTATTTCTCTGAAATCTTGGGGTTCCTATGCTTCCTTAGGCATTCTTTAAAGTGCAGGAAAAGGCTATTTCATTTCCCAAAGTGTTTAGGAATTCCCACTATTGCTCTTTTAGGACTGTTTTCATTTTAAGCAGGTTCCAGAAAGATAGCATTGTTTTCTTTAAAGGGATAACGCTTTACTGATGGTGTTTCCAATGGTTCTGTCTGCACCTGTGGGAGTTGTATTGTTGTAAGGTTTAAATTATGATAAAGGAGCAAGAAAATATTTTACTAACCTGGAGTCCTGTATCACTCTTTTGCCATACTGCCACATTGAAAGGCGCATAGTGCAGAGGAAAGTAGTACATTCCCTGGATAGCTTACAATTTTCTAAAACTTTGACTATCAGTTGATTCTTACTAGACTTTTGTAATAATGCTACATTCAAACCTACAATACCTATGATTATCACCATTAATAACACACACGTATAAAGAATTTGGAACATTTGTAAAAGAAAGCCTAAGAAATAGCCCATTCTTCTCTATCTTTGCAATTATTGGGCTAATGCCCTAAACTGTAAGTTCAGGTAACCAAACTTCTTCTGGGTTTGCCCTAGTTGTTATTATTCTTCTTTTGGTTGGTTCCTGTGCCTGCGCTATTTTTTGGATTCTTTCTTCAATGAGAAATATCTGAGATCTGGGTTTTTCTTCCTCATTCTGTGATTCAACACCCTCTTCTATTTATTTTGAACTACTCAAAATCCCAGTTAGCATCAGCTGGCAAGCAGCTCACGATTGTCCTAGAAGTTCATTTACCCAGTCAAGTATTCTGGTGTCCTGAGATTAATTTGGCTTGCTTAGTGGAAGATATTAAATCCTGCTTATATACCATACTTGAAGATTTTGTTTCCTAAGTCTCCACAACTTCTTTTACCTAGCTTTTACATGCCTGTCATCAAAATAGCAATGTTTCTCCCTTGTTCATTGTACTCTCTGGTAGCATTTCCTATACTAGAAGCCTCTCAATAGATATTAGACAGGAATTATGGATTCATTGCTGACTTTGTAGTCATCTTCAAACAATTACTCCTAAATTGTCATGCATTACAGTACTAAGATAAAAGCTGTGGTGTAAGCTTAGAAGAAAAATTGCAAATAAGAACAACTTTGTTTCCCATTGCAGTATGTAAGCCCTCCCCATAAAAAGAGACACTGAGCTATATTTTACTAGCGCCAAATGTATTTCCTGCTTACACCTTGAAGGGATATTAGATAACTAGAGCAATATATTTAATTGTTTTGTATTCTGAAAATCCTGGTATTTCTTCTTTCTTGATATTATCATATCTAACAGTTTCATTCCACTTCCTTTGAAGCTATCTTAGCTTACTGCCTCATGACCTCAGACTTCATAAAGCCCCTCAATACTTATTTTTCTGTGTTGAATCCCTCTGGTCTAAGCTACAGGCTTTCCTTCCAACGTGCTTACTATCCTAAAGCACAGATTGTTTATCTAAGTTTCCAGGACTCTGAAATGGCTTCCAATTGCCTAGGAAAGGATGTGTGCATTTTTGAGTTCAGTGCCACTCACAAGTGCTTTTGTCTCTTCCTTTTCTCAAGCTGCTCCTCCATGTGAATCCCCTGTACCAGGCAGGTTGAGCAGTTCACGTTTCCCTAAAAAAAAAAAAAAATCCTGGTGGATTTTAACTACTGTATGTAACTCATATCCACATCAATTCTGTCTGCCTAGAACATTCTACTTTTTTTTTCTACTTAAAGCTAATGCATCATCCATATGTTAACTTAAATTTTCAATGTTTAGTTTTTCTGTGAGTCCTTCTTTAGCAGTCTCAAAGAATGTCCCTCCTCTTATCTTCAGCCACATTTATTACTTGCGTTAATCATGTTGGCACAACTTAATCATTAGTGATTCTAGTTATTTTTTCATATGCATCTCTTGTTTACTCAGCTGCATGGTAAGTCCCACAAAGCAGTCAGAGTAAGCTCCCTGTAAGACATATTCGATTATATTTTTCTCTTGTCTAAAACTCTCCAACAGCTCCTTGTTGTGGCTAGGCAAAAGCCCAAGTGCAGGCTTCTCACAATCTGACTACCTCTCTAGCTTAATCTATTCTCATGTTTACTTTTTCTCCTTCTTCGAATTTTAAGCCAGGATAACTACTTTACTGCCTTTACATGCTTTTCTTCATTTCCACAAACAATCAGCCATCAAATCATGACATTTCTACCTGCCATTTCCATATTAAGAATCTACCTATTTGTCCCCTTTCTTATTGCCAGTAATCTAGTATATAGCAAAAGTCACTATCTTCTGAAATAGTGAATTATTCTCCTTTCATGTTGATTAATTTTCTAAAAGGGAGTGCTGAGTTTGAAGTGGTTCTGAGTTATCCAAATAGATATTCAGAATATTAATTTTGATATGCATATTCTGGATTAAAGAATATAAAATTGGAGTTATTATCAAATTGTTACTCATAGGAATAGATGAGAGGAACAAGGAAGAGAGCATAGAGGGAGTCAAGAAGAGGGTACAAGTCAGCACACCAAAGATACCTAACATTTAATAAGTGGAATCTAAAAAGAAGCTGCTAGAGAAAGAAAAAAACAACCCAATGTGGTAGCATGAGAATCAAGAGAAGAAAGTAATATAAAAGTAGGCTTTGCAATGCCAAACCATGAAAACAGATCCAGTGTAGATAAGGACTGAGATGCAATGTATTTCAACACTGATTGAGAGGAACAGGTCAACTTTACTGTGCATTTACTATGTGCCAAACACTTGACTTATAATAATTTATTTAAATATCCTAATCTAGTGAGATGATAGGTTTTTGCCTATGAAGAGTTATGGAGTAAAGTGAGAAGCTCTAGATTTGAGCAAGTTTTAATGCTAACTGGTAGGTGCTAAGGTTCGAATGTTTGTCTCCTCCTAAAAGTTACGTTGAAACTTAATTACCAATGAGATAATATTAAAAGGTGAGGCCATTGGTAGGTGACTAGATCATCATGCAAAGCCCACATGAATGGGAACAATGCCTTATAAAAGAGGACCCAGAGAGTTGCCTTGCTCTTTCTATCATGTGAGGACACAGTAAGAAGATACCATCCTACAAATCAAAAGTTGGCCCTTAAAAGACCCCAAATCTGCCAGCACCTTGATCTTGGACTTCCTAGCTATGAGACCTGTGAAAAATACATTTCTGTTGCTTATAGGCTCCCCAGTTTATGATATTTTGTTATGGCAGCTCAAACAGATTAAGAAAAAAATGATATCAAAGATTGGAGTGCTGCTGTACAAATACCTAAAATGTAGAAGTGGTTTTGGAACTGCGTAATAGATGTTGGAAGAGTTGCTAGAAAAATTCTAAATTTTCATGAATTGACCATAAAAGATGAATATGTGAGGGCTCAGAAGAAGGAAAGAACTGTAGAGAATGCCTCTATTTTCTTAGAGAATATTTATTGGTCATAAACAATGTTTGCAGCGATAAGGGTAGTGAAAGTCATTCTAATGAGGTCTCAGATGAAATGAGAAACATGTTAATGAAAAGTAGAGGAAAGCTGGTCAATGTTATAAAGTGGCAAGTAACTTGGCTGAATTCTGTTTATGTCCTAATATTCTGTGGAAGATAGAAATTATGAGCAATAAAATAGATATTTGTCTGAAGACATTTCTAAGCAAAGTGGTGAAGGTGCAGCATGCCTTCTTTTGAATGTTTGTAGTAAGATGCAAGAAGCTGGAAACAATTTTAAAATGGAATTTTTTTTTTTTTTTTATCAGAAGGGAAGTAGACCTTAAAGATGTAGAAATATCTCAGCCTGTTCCTACTGTAAAAAGTGAGAATGCTTGTTTGGGAGAGTGCACCAAGGGTGTGGCCAAGAGACAATTGAATAAGGAAATTCATAGAGATTAGCCACATGTTATTCATCAAGACCAACAGAAGAATAACCTAGAAGGCATTTCTGAGGTCATCAGTGATGCTCTTGCCATCACAGGCCCAGACTGAAAAGGCCTTGGGGCAAAATGGAGGCACCTGCATGACATCAGTGCTCTTCACCCAGTGACACCTCAAGGCTCTGTTCCCTGCATTCCAGTGCAATGCTTCTTAGCTGCCCTAGGTTTTACTCCAGCAGGCCCAGGTGAAGCATAAGTTGTGATGGTGACCCTTCTACAGGACACAGGTAGAAACCATGGCAGCATCCATGTGGTGCCATTTCTGCTGGCTTGCAGTATGCACAAGTCTTTGGGGCATGGCTGTCTCCACCAAGATAGAATTTGAAGGATGGAGCCATCCAGATCCTGTGTATGAGACCCAGACACAGAATTGTTACAAAGGCATGCCCAATGGAGGAAGCCCCCATTAGAGCAATGCCTAATGGAGCCATGGTGGTGGGGCCTTTTCCTCTTACTTTCCAATCTTAGATTGCTACAGCCATCACCAGCTTTCAATTTCAGTTTGTGCAAACTGCAAGCACCCGACTACAACCAATGTGGTGTGGGCTGTGTCCACCAAAACTGTAGGGCCAGGGTCATCTGGAGTCTAGGGTGGCCATCCCCTATCTAGAAAAGCTGCAGAAGAGGCTTGGCTTCTGCCTCAGTGGGCTCGGGGGGCAGAACCTCAAGTCGAGGATTATTCTCAAGCCATAAGTTTTTGAACTTACTCTAGACCTGTTACTCTTTTTATGTTTCCTCTTGATCCCTTTTGGAATGGGAATGTATATTCTATGCCTGTCCCATCCTTGTACTTTTGAAGCTCATAACATGTTTAATTTTACTGGCTCACAGTTGGAGAGTAATTTGCCTTCATATAAATTAATTCTCTCAATATCATCCATATCTGATTTTGATTATACTTAGGGAAGACTCTGGACTTAAACTTTAAAGTTGATGCTGAAATGAGTTAAAACTTTGGGGCTATCAGGAGAGAATGAGTGCATTTTGCTTACAAGAATGACTACATTTTGGGAGGACAGCAGTGGACTATTATGGTCTGAAGGTGCTGTTCCCTCAAAATATGGCATATGTTGAAACTTATTCACCAATGTGATCCTATTAAGAGGTGGTAACCTTTGAAAGGTAATAAGATCATGAGGGCTGAGTTCTCATGAATGGGATTAATGCCCTTATAAAAGAGGTTCAAGAGAACTGTCTTTCTCCTTCCATCATGTGAGGACACAGTGAGAAGTCACCAACTGTGAACTAGAAAATGAGCCTATACCAGACACTACATTGTTGATGCCTTGATTTTGGACCTCCCAAGCTCCAGAACTGTGAGAAATAATAGCCACCTATGGATAGTATTTTGTTATAGCCATACAAATAAACTAAGACAGTAGGTCTTGTAGAGAATCAGGGGTTGCAGGCTAGACAGATGGCACAGAGAGTGATTTTAGCTAAGAAGGCAAAAGACAATAGATGCACAGCCCAAGGGGACCAATGAGGCTAAAATAATAGAAAGAGGACCAAAATACCTTCCATTTTCACCTGAGCAGTGACTAGATGAATGCATGGGGCTGAGTGGAAATTGAAAAATAGAGGGAAAAATGTCATTTCTTTCTAATGGCTTCGTTGAAATGTAGGGGGTAAGCTCATTTGTTAAGAGCCAAATAGAATCTGGCAAACTCAGATGTGAGAGGTGAAGAGATCACTGAATTTGGAATCTGAAGATCTGAATTCAGATTTTTTTTTATCTCTGATGACTTTCTGACAGTATCTGAGCTGTCCTCTTTTATTTACTAAACCAGGTTCATATCTCCCAATTTTGGTGTTGTCATGGCAATGCCTAATGCAGAGCCTGCCACATAGTAGGCATTCCAAAAAATTATAGTTAAATCTGAATCTGCATTGCCCTGCACCTCACCCTTTTAGCTTATTGAATTAGAAGTCAGTAATGAGCTGTTTCAAAGCTTTCTGCCAACAGTCATTGTAAGGATAAAAAGAAAAAAAAAAAAAAAAAGAAAAACCTTCAGTAAGTAGACAGTGCTATTCTCTGTAGAGAGGAAGGGCGCTCTGACTTAGCACCCACCATGCCCGGGGCCATAATGAATCCTGGCTTCTTTTTCTCATCATTGCAGCAATTCAAAAGGAGAAAGTTCTTCTTGGCAAGGAAGTGCTATTTTCAGAGACAAGATTAGGCTCATTTTGGGCAGGAGCCGTACTTCTTCGGTACCGGCACCTCTGAAGATTAGGTTAAAAGGTAAGAAGGAATGACTCAGAATAATTGCATTGCTTTACTGTGAACTTTAAGATCTTTTAGTGGAGGAGTTTTACAAGCAGTGATAGATAGTCATGAAGAGAGGAAAAGCACAAACCCAGGGGAAAAGAGCTGTGATGCCTGACTGAATTTCTACAAAAAGAAGCTTGGCCAGCTTTGTTATGTTTTTCTATCTCCCCCAATTCCACAGGAATATTTTGAATATACCCTCATCTCCCAGCTTCTGACAACTGATTTTTCCCCATCCACCTTCACTTTGTGATTGCATATTTTTCTATAAAGCAGATTTTAGAAATTTTATTTTGAGACCAGGTGCATGAAGGTAAAGCTATCTATACACATGTTATATTCAATTGTTATTTTATAATTGGGGAAAATACACTCCATAGTGATATCTCTGAGTCAAACCTAAATGTCCTACCTCTCAATGCTAATCATTCAAACTATTGAAAAACAGGTGTGAATCCATTGAGTTTTTAGCTCAATGCTTAGCTGTTAAAAGAATGCAGAAGAAATAAAATTAGGCAGTTCCTGGACTTATGAGATAGGGTTTAATTGTGCACTTGATGATAAGGAGTAATATAAAATTGTAGATATTTAAGCATTGTTTGTATTTATTATTCCCTTACTTGTATTCTCCTCCTGCATCCATTCTCCTAGGTCCCACAGTCAGAGAACTGACTTTTTCTGACCTCCCATGTCTGATCAACTGCCAGGTCATATGACTTCTACACCCAAGTATCTTTAGAATATGTCCATTTATCTCTGGTCCCTATTGCCATCATCCTATTGAGCCACTATCCAGTCTTACCTGGACTACAGCAACAGTTTCCTAACTGTTTCCCTGATTTCCACCCACACCCTTTGCTAATCTATTCTCCATAATGAGCCAGAGTGATCTTTCTAAATACCAAGAATGACAATATCTTTAACTTTATACATACATCCACACTTTTATACCTCTTTTCCCTATGCCTGTTTAAACCATCTTGTTTAAAATAATTCAATGGTTCATTCTTACTCTTAAGATAAGAGCCCGAGCTCTTCGTCATGGTTTTAAGTCACTTGCTGCTCTATCCCTGGCTTGAATACCAGCATTTTTCTCCAGCCACTCTCTAAAAAAATGTGCAACCTGAACCATTGACTTCCTTTCTGCTTCTCCCTTACCTTCCCGACACCCCCTGCTTTCACTATGGTTCATTTGTTTTCCTCGTCTTTGGAAAGCTTTGCATCAATTCTTTTGTATTTCTACTATATTTTGTTTAAACACATAAAAAAAATCACCAGTTTATGATAATTGGTTATTCTTTCTATTCCTTATACTTCGATAGGGGCAGGGCTCAGTTTGACATTCTTTATTGTGTTATCTGAGCGTAGATCGGTACACAGCATTAAATAAATGGGTAATGGATAACTAACAGTTAAGTGAATAAATGTGAAACTGGGCAAAACAAAAATAAAGTTTTGTAAGAGAAGGGTAACTCTGATCTATAAAACAGCAGGAAAGAATTGAGATTGACTGGGATTTGAGATATCCACAGAGAGCCTTTCATTCTGGGAAATGATATGAGGAAAAAAAGTTATCAGTATAACAATGGAGAGACTATCTACTTGATAGTAGTAGTAGGTAGATGGTGGATACACTAGGAAATGGGGACACTTACCTACATGTAGGGAGTCACAGTTATAAGAAAGTAGAAGGCCTTGAAGACAGGGAAGAAATTTATATTTGAAGTGGCAATAAACATAGGATATATAAAATATTTGACCCAGTATCTGGAACCTGTCAGAGAAAGGTTTGTGTGAAAGAAGCTAAAATATTACTCTCTCCCTTATTGAGAAACTAAAGCAGCAAGAGACCCTCTTTGTACAATCCTTGAATTGGCGATGATTTTTTAAAACCGTGATCAGCAGGTAGGATGCCAGAAAACATAAGCTGGCAGGCTCTTTAGTCTGATGGCTAAGTCTAAAGCAATGTGCTTCTATGTCCCAGCTGTATAATACTAATAAAGATATTTAACCTACTTAAACCTCAGTTTTCTTCTGTGAAAATGGGGATAAAATAACTTACCTCATAAGGCTGTCATGAGGAAGAAATAATGTCATTTAGGTAAAGTGCTTGCCTCCTAGTAAACATTCAATGAAAGTTTCTATTATTTTCATGACATATTGTGCTTATTTTATTACTTTGTGTTCACAGTTTCTATTCTAAGGTAGAAAGGTTCAGCATGAGTTATGTATCCTTGTTAAATTAGTTTTCTGATTGTGGTTTTTGATTAAATGTCATGTAAGAGTCAAAGCAGAAATAAATAATCATACATGCAAGATGTTATACCACAAAAGAACCGTGGAACATAAAAGGTGAGGAGGATTTCACCCCTTGTGACACTGTTTAATTCACTTGAAAAACCATGAAACATTTAGAAGAACTTGATATTTTGTAAATTAATGAGTTGACTCATTTGATCAAATATTCAAAAATGATAAATCAACAAATGTTATGTTTTCATTTATGACAACTGTGATTTGCACAGCGAACAATAGCATTGATAACGGCATTCTCACATGCAGACTCTGTTTAGACCTCAAAGTAGAGCCACATATGGGGCAGCATACAGATGAATTAATGCAACTATGCTCTGGGACAAGGCATTGTAAAACTGGAGGTTTGCTGTGAGGAAGAGAAGGCTAGGACCTGAAGGCATGAGGGAAATGGAGTTGACAGAAGATACTGGCTCTAACAAAGATGATTTTTTCCAAGTCAAAGGTTCTGAAAGATGTACCTAGCTTGGCCACAGGTCAGTGCATATCAGGATAGAAAGCCCAATGGTTGTACAGAGCAGAACCCTTGAAACCAGTATTTATTGTAATTAGGCACAATGCCATCTTGTTGTGGAAGAGCAATTCATTCACAGCAGATTCCCAGCCAATGGCAAAAGCTAGAGAAGAGGACTTCAGCACTTTGGAAATTAATCTAGCAGGGTCTAGATAGGGAAATAGTATGCCATCCAGGTTGATTGAGCTCTACGGCCATAGGATAAGATGGAGCTTAGTTTTTACTAAACAAGATACAATAGAAGAGAAAAATGTAAAGATTAAATATGACTTGATGGAGGGCTATAATATAGTTCAGTAGAACGCCCTCACAGAATTTAAAGCACATTCTATGTCATTAGACATTCTGAATATTTGGCAGTACAATAACAAAGGACATGATATGTTAAGTAGGAATTGCTAACCTCATAATTCCTAACTGATAAACTTCCTCCCATCTCTATCAAAGTTGACTCAAAAGGTAGGGCCATGGACCTATGGTTCTACCCATAAAAAAGCTCAACTTTGGGGTGCTGAAAAATGGCACAACTAAGAGAAACCAAACAGCAACTAGAAACCTCCATTGTCTAAGACAGTATTGTCAGACCTATGCTCCATAAGGCAACAACATGTTATTCACTAAGGAGAGAATGATGGAAGCGACCATATCCACCTTCTAGTGTCCTGAGTACCGGGGATATTTTTTGGTAAACTGGCTATTTGCTGCAGCAATATATGATTGTACGTTAGCTTGAAAATGCGATGAGAGCTTCAACTGCTTCTGGCTGAACTACTGTAACTTAGGCCAAGGTAGTTCATGGAAATATTATTTTAGTTATTTTGTAATTATATATAAAGTTTTAGAAAAGAAATAATGACCAGGAAAAAAAATAGTCCTCTGTTTTTTGTTTCATTTGCAAATCAATGAATATGTTCTTAGGATGGTAAATGTGTATTAAAAATCTAAGAATTATCTTTCCCTCATTTATTTACAAACTCCTTTCGAGTAGTAATACTGCTTTTGATTTCTTTTCCATTATTATTATGTTTCTTGCAGCATTTTTGTATATGTGAGTTATCCAAATATGTTCCTGAATAGTAGATGACTGCTCCATACTTTCTATCATTTATGGGAAGATGGGTAACTAGAATATTTCCTGAATTTAATGGTTTAACATATAACTGGAAATTAAAATAAAATGCTATTGAACTCTTGGGAGAAGCTAATAGATAAAGCTTCATGCTTCTATAACAATAAATATAAATTTTAATGCGATCATTAGAAACTATCTTTAAAGGTCATCTATTTTCCTTAAAGGTTAAGATAATGGACTAAAAGCCAAATTTTATATGTTTTGTTTTTATTATTTTAACTTATGTTAACTTTTCTTTTAAGATCGTTGCGAGCTAAGATTGCACTTTAGTTTATGCTAAATGCTTTAGCCATTTAAATATATAGCCTTGTAAAATATAAAAGCCAAAACACCTCTGAGAAATTTATCTGGATGCCATGTTCTTTGGGCCAAAGATGTCCTTGTTAACCTATGGGAAGATCTTTCCTCTACTAACAAGAGACTCTGTTCCAGAAAACAAAATGGGCAGCTGAAAATCTTTTCCGTTGTTTTAAAGAACAAACACAGTTTGAAACTCTATTTTTTTTTAACCCGTTTTCAATAATCTCTACATTCAAAGTATAGGAGCTGAGACTGGCTTAAAGGAGGGAAAAAGGGATTATAAAAGCTCCACACAATTTGCCTTCTTCGGCACACCTACAGTTGAATGCTTTAGCTTCCTGCCAGGATGGTTAAGTTAACACTTAATTAGTATGTGTACCAAACAAAACGCGCTTCTGGGCAGCACTTTTTTTTTTTAAATTTTCCCCCCCACTGCCCCACAAATAAATAGACTGGTTTTCTGCCCAAAATATTCAAGAAAAAGACTGTGGTTGCCTGGGGCAGAGGCCAGATGCCTTGACTTCCAGCTTTCTTCCATCAAAGCCGTGCAGTTTGGAAATTAAAATCTACAGCAATAATGAAACATATTAAAATGCATGCAAAGACTTGAGGGCTTATAATATGCTAAAAACTGGCAATGCATGTTTACATCCATATATCAACTTGGATGTGCTGAAAAGATTTAAAGTGTAAAATATGCAAATATGTGTCATATTGTCACACTTGGTCTCTCTAATGGAACTCCCTTTCATCTCAAGTCGTCTTAATTTCATGAATATTACATGGCCCTCACACCTTTTACTCTTGCTGTTGCTAGGCTGAGAAGATTATGAAAATATGTTAATAGTAACTTTCATCAAATAAAAGTTGCAATATTCCAAATAAAGCATTTTTCCTTCCTCTTAAAATACAAATAGTGAAGGGTTTCACGCTATTTTGTTTCCCTGTGGGAGACTAGATAACCATAGGCCAATTAAATTAATGAGCAAAGACCATGTGAATGGCAATATCTGCACATAATCCTGGCTGGCTGCACATATATACAGGTAAATAGTTGTATTTAAAACACCCTTGAAGGATGAAAATATTCCTATTTCTGGGGTGTTCAGGATGTAAAGAAATAATTTCTAAATTATACTGACCTACACAAAAGCCCATGAATTTATATTTAATAGTGAAAAACTATAGGAAGTAAAGGGAAGAGGGGAAGTTTGAGAAAGCCACCTTCATTTATGAAGGTGAAAAAACAATGATAACATTGGGATCTCAGATAACCACAAAAAAGATAGGGATATATTTTGTCCATCTTGGACACATAGTCCTGGCCCTTTCAGAATGACAGCCTTGTTTCTGTATCCTGATAATGAACAAGGGCTCATTCTGTCTTGCCTTATTGGCTACTTTAATGAACAGTAAATGGCAAAAGCAACCAGAAGCATTCTATTTTGTATCTAATGTGCACCAATGGGGAAAAACTGTTGTCTGTGTAGAAATAATAAGAATCTTATTATTATTATTATTATTATTATACTTTAAGTTCTAAGGTACATGTGTACAATATTGCAGGTTTGTTACATATATGTACATGTGCCATGTTGGTGTGCTGCACCCATTAACTCGTTGGTTACATTAGGTATTTCTCCTAATGCTATTTCTCCCCCCTCCCCCCAACCCCATGACAGGCCCTGGTGTGTGATGTTCCCCACCCTGTGTCCAAGTGTTCTCATTGTTCAATTCCCACCTATGAATGAGAACATGCGGTGTTTGGTTATACAGAGTGCCACCATGGATTCAATAACAGGAAAAAAAAGGAAGTCAGGGTTATTTTAGGGAGACACCAAGCTTAATAAGCTTGGAGTAAAGATTATTGATAATCCATGGACAGGTATCCTATAAATAGGTAAAGGATGGTAAACTAAAAAAGTCACTTTCTAACGAGATCTCTGCTAGCAATTAAAATAAAGAAATTAAATGACACTTGATAAGAGCCAGCTTTGCGGCCCAGGTAACTTTCTCTAAGCTCTGATTCCTAAAAGTATTTGCAAAGATGATGAGAGGAAGGACACTCAACCAAGATTAATAACAAGGAAGGACACTCAACCAAGATTAATAACAACAAGTTGCCTACACATGCAAAGGTCATGGTGGGGAAGCTGCAGCACAGTGTGATCGGCTCCCAAGATAGGCAGGATAGAAGGAGTATTTGAAACTAAGTTTAGAAAGAAGACTGAGGGGGAGAATAAGCTATGGCTAAAGGCAAATGACAGAAGGTTGATCAATGACAAAGAGAAGATAGAACTTCATAACTGTATTTTTTTTGAATTGTTGCTGTTATTACTGCTTTTCTTTCTTTTTTGTATTATTGCCATTCCCGTAAAGCAATAATCTTCAGATTAGAATTATTAGACACAAAAGTAAAAAAGAAAATGCTGCCCTTGCTATGCAAAGCCATTGTAAGTAAGCATACAATTACTTTCATTTGCTTTTATTTTGTTTACCAGGTAATCCTTTTTGGTCTTAAGTAATATACAGTTTAAATATAAATTTTGAAAATTTCCCAATTTAAACAGAAAACAACATTCTCTGTCTTTTTTTCTCTGTTGCTAAAGACAACTTCTATGTATTGTTATGCATTACTTAGATGATACTATTTAAATAATTTTATGTGCTTCATTATTATACCAAATTTTATATCATGAGTACCTCTGTATATCATTAAGAATGCTTTATAAATCTCAATTAAACTACTACATGTTTCATATTATGTTTTTTCATCAATATTAGATATTTGTTTTAAATTTTTGTCAAAAATATAGGTGAAATACAAATTAGTGTTGATACGTTTTTGCCCATACTTACCTAAAGCTATCTATAGCTAGCTTTAGATAAATTCCTTTTAAGTAAATAGTGACACTGTTCAGTGTAGTTTTTATCATAACCAGTTTTATTAAGCTTAAGGAAACATAATAAAAGGAAATTAGAGAAATGATACTATAAAATATAATATTTCCTTTTGCATAAATTATTTTTTCTTATTGGCTGAAGTGTATTGACTAAATTTTAAAAGAAGAGAACATGCATAGGAGTATCTTTACTGGTAATTAATTTATTTCAAATAAACCATTGAAAAATAGCAAAACAGACTGAAAACCAACATTGTGAATGACACCAAAACTCTTTGAAAAGGGTGTCCAGCATTTAGTTAAAAATAAATATCACCCCAAAAAGAAGAGCAACCTGAACAAGGAGTGAAAAATACAAATAACAGAAAAAGACCAACTCATACTTTAAATAATGAAAATGTCTGAAATGAATTACAAAATGACCACACTTACTATGTCTGAAGAAATAAACAGCTGATGATACCTGCAGAACAAATGAAAGTATCTGAATACAGATTTGAAGAGAACAAAATAGAGCAATATATATATATAAAATACAATAAAGCAAATTAAAACCTTGGTGAAATGTTTAACAGTAAAATTGACATAGCTGAAGTTAGAGTTAAAATACCTATAGAAGATAGCTAAGAAGATATTATTCGTAATAAGCACATGGAAAAACGAAACATAACATATAAGAGAGAGAATATAGCTTTAGAGAGTAGAATGAATCCAAGTAAAATAGTGGAGAAAGGACTTGATAGAGGTAACATGCTTAAAGATCATGACTGCGAATTCTTCAGACTTGATAATAAACCATTCTACAGATTCGGCCCAAAGCAAGATAATTATATAGAAATTCATACTAAGATATCACAGATAATTTTTTGAAAATGAAAATCAGAGCAAAACCAAAGTCCATCAGCAAATGAAACACAGATTTCCTTTAAAGAATGACAGGTAGATGAACAACTGTCTTCAAAAATGCAACAATGAATGTGGAGAAAAAAGTGGAAGGATATCTCAAAGAACCAAAGAGAATCAATTGTGCATTTATTCTCTACATATGAAAATATCTGTAAATCTGGAAAAAGTGAAGCAAACATCATGGCATTTTAAAACAAAAGTTGAGAGAATTAATCCATAGAAATCCTTCTTTAAGGACTATTAAAATATGAATTACAGACAGAGAGAATATGAATGTTAATAAAATTTCTCTGATATTTTATCTGTGATGCAAAAAGTATTGAAAGTAATACACAGGTGGACAATTTAAATAGATACTGGCTACATAAAACAATAGTAATAAAGCATAGTTTAGTTTTAAAATAGAATTATAGTGCCAGACAATAAAGAGACATAGATCTCATGTAGTTATAAAGGGTTAACAGTAATCCAGGAAGAAAATTAAAAACTTTAATTAATTTTATACTTTTGCTAGTTAAGTATATGTGTTATTTTTTTCAGACTTAGCTATAAAAAAGGAGTGCATAAATACAGGTAAAATACATAAAGATTACAAAACAAGATAATAGCTGTAAGCCTACACTACATTAAATATAAAAACTCAATTATTCAGGCAAAAGGCAATCACAATCATGTTCAGATCAGAATAAGAAAACAAATGCTACTTACAAGAGCTATATATACAGCATAAAATAAAAAAGTTTATGTTTTAGATACTACGTGTCACACAAAATAGATTTTATAGAGATAAACACACTGGTAATAGAGATAATTATTTTATAATGATAAAAGTTTCAAATTATCAAGAAAATATAAATTTTAATATGTATGCTATTAAAATATAACCTCAAATATATAGAAAAAAAGTATCCATTGAACAAAATAGAAAATTTACAATCATTGTGAAATATATATCCTAGCAATTGATATAGCAAGTCAAAAATTGATAAGGAAATAGAATTATTCAATGGACATATATGGAATTACTCTAGCTGATGCAAAGCAGACTTCATTTACAAAAATTGATAGGATATTTTGTTGTAAAACATGCCTTAACAAATTTCAGGGGATCTATATCATATAGAATACACTTCCTGACTACTATGTAAATAAGATAGATGATGATAGCTAGATAGATAATAGATAGATCGATAGATAGATGTCAGATATTCACATATATCTGGAAGTTAAGAAATATTTCTCAACAAGTCCTGAGTTAGAGAAATGAAAATAAAAGTTAGAAAACTCTTTAAGCTAAATGATAATAGAAATAGAAAAAATTGTGAGTCACAGCCAATGTAGCACTAAGGTGGACATTTTTAAAGCCTTGAAAAGAATATATATCTCTATTTATCTGTCTGTCTGAGAAGGATATATATGTATGTATATTTGAGAAAAAGAAAAACTAAAAATTAATGAGCTTTATAGGTTCTAAGAATCTTGAAAAACAGTACCAAAAATAAGCCCAGAGATTATGTGAAAGAGGTGAATTATAAAATAATGGTAGTCAATTTCAAAATTAAAAAATATATATTTTATATAATAAATATACATACAATACATGCACTTAATAATGCTAGAAGTAATTTTTTTAAAAATCTGATACAGTTGATACATTTCAACCAGGATTATTGCAGGACAAAACAAAAAGGGAGAGGAGAGATTTGTGGCATAGATAAGCATGATGGGAATGTAAAAGGACATCACAATAGATTTTCCAGACATTAATAAGGGACTACATTAAATAATTATATTCCTATTTATATGAAAATAGATGAAATAGATAGCTGGAAAAATATAACTTACCAAAGCAAACTAAGAAATTAAAGAAATTAAGAAATTAAAGAAGTAGTATTCTATACTGCAATCAAACAAGAAAATATTTTTGGAAAATATTCTACAACTACTCATAATTAAAAATCAAATTTGTGAGGGAGGAGCCAAGATGGCCGAATAGGAACAGCTCCGGTCTACAGCTCCCAGCCTGAGCGACGCAGAAGACGGGTGATTTCTGCATTTCCATCTGAGGTACTGGTTTCATCTCACTAGGGAGCGCCAGACAGTAGGCGCAGGTCAGTGGGTGCGCGCACCGTGTGCGAGCCGAAGCAGGGCGAGGCATTGCCTCACTTGGGAAGCGCAAGGGGTCAGGGAGTTCCCTTTCCGAGTCAAAGAAAGGGGTGACGGACGGCACCTGGAAAATCGGGTCACTCCTACCTGAATACTGCGCTTTTCCGACGGGCTTAAAAAACAGCGCACCACGAGCTTATATCCCACACCTGGCTCAGAGGGTCCTACGCCCACGGAGTCTCGCTGATTGCTAGCACAGCAGTCTGAGATCAAACTGCAAGGCGGCAGCAAGGCTGGGGGAGGGGCGCCTGCCATTGCCCAGGCTTGATTAGGTAAACAAAGCAGCCAGGAAGCTGGAACTGGGTGGAGCCCACCACAGCTCAAGGAGGTCTGCCTGCCTCTGTAGGCTCCACCTCTGGGGGCAGGGCGCAGACAAACAAAAAAGACAGCAGTAACCTCTGCAGACTTAAATGTCCCTGTCTGACAGCTTTGAAGAGAGCGGTGGTTCTCCCAGCACGCAGCTGGAGATCTGAGAACGGGCAGACTGCCTCCTCAAGTGGGTCCCTGACCCCTGACCCACGAGCAGCCTAACTGGGAGGCACCCCCCAGCAGGGGCACACCGACACCTCACACGGCAGGGTATTCCAACAGACCTGCAGCTGAGGGTCCTGTCTGTTAGAAGGAAAACTAACAAACAGAAAGGACATCCACACCAAAAACCCATCTGTACATCACCATCATCAAAGACCAAAAGTAGATAAAACCACAAAGATGGGGAAAAAACAGAACAGAAAAACTGGAAACTCTAAAAAGCAGAGCACCTCTCCTCCTCCAAAGGAACGCAGTTCCTCACCAGCAATGGAACAAAGCTGGATGGAGAATGACTTTGACGAGCTGAGAGAAGAAGGCTTCAGACGATCAGATTACTCTGAGCTATGGGAGGACATTCAAACCAAAGGCAAAGAAGTTGAAAACTTTGAAAAACATTTAGAAGAATGTATAACTAGAATAACCAATACAGAGAAGTGCTTAAAGGAGCTGATGGAGCTGAAAACCAAGGCTCAAGAACTACGTGAAGAATGCAGAAGGCTCAGGAGCCGATGCGATCAACTGGAAGAAAGGGTATCAGCCATGGACGATGAAATGAATGAAATGAAGCGAGAAGGGAAGTTTAGAGAAAAAAGAATAAAAAGAAATGAGCAAAGCCTCCAAGCAATATGGGACTATGTGAAAAGACCAAATCTACATCTGATTGATGTACCTGAAAGTGATGGGGAGAATGGAACCAAGTTGGAAAACACTCTGCAGGATATTATCCAGGAGAACTTCCCCAATCTAGCAAGGCAGGCCAACGTTCAGATTCAGGAAATACAGAGAACGCCACAAAGATACTCCTCGAGAAGAGCAACTCCAAGACACATAATTGCCAGATTCACCAAAGTTGAAATGAAGGAAAAAATGTTAAGGGCAGCCAGAGAAAAAGGCCGGGTTACCCTCAAAGGGAAGCCCATCAGACTAACAGCGGATCACTCTGCAGAAACCCTACAAGCCAGAAGAGAGTGGGGGCCAATATTCAACATTCTTAAAGAAAAGAATTTTCAACCCAGAATTTCATATCCAGCCAAACTAAGCTTCATAAGCGAAGGAGAAATAAAATACTTTACAGACAAGCAAATGCTGAGAGATTTTGTCACCACCAGGCCTGCCCTAAAAGAGCTCCTGAAGGAAGCGCTAAACATGGAAAGGAACAACCGGTACCAGCCGCTGCAAAATCATGCCAAAATGTGAAGACCATCGAGACTAGGAAGAAACTGCATCAACTAACGAGCAAAATAACCAGCTGACATCATAATGATAGGATCAAATTCACACATAACAATATTAACTTTAAATATAAATGGACTAAATGCTCCAATTAAAAGACACAGGATGGCAAATTGGATAAAGAGTCAAGACCCATCAGTGTGCTGTATTCAGGAAACCCATCTCATGTGCAGACACACATAGGCTCAAAATAAAAGGATGGAGGAAGATCTACCATGCAAATGGAAAACAAAAAAAGGCTGGGGTTGCAATCCTAGTCTCTGAAAAAACAGACTTTAAACCAACAAAGATCAAAAGAGACAAAGAAGGCCATTACATAATGGTAAAGGGATCAATTCAACAAGAAGAGCTAACTATCCTAAATATATATGCACCCAATACAGGAGCACCCAGATTCATAAAGCAAGTCCTGAGTGACCTACAAAGAGACTTAGACTCCCACACATTAATAATGGGAGACTTTAACTCCCCACTGTCAACATTAGACAGATCAACGAGACAGAAAGTCAACAAGAATACCCAGGAATTGAACTCAGCTCTGCACCAAGCGGACCTAATAGACATCTACAGAACTCTCCACCGCAAATCAACAGAATATACATTTTTTTCAGCACCACACCACACCTATTCCAAAATTGACCACATACTTGGAAGTAAAGCTCTCCTCAGCAAATGTAAAAGAACAGAAATTATAACAAACTGTCTCTCAGACCACAGTGCAATCAAACTAGAACTCAGGATTAAGAATCTCACTCAAAACCGCTCAACTACATGGAAACTGAACAACCTGCTTCTGAATGACTACTGGGTACATAACGAAATGAAGGCAGAAATAAAGATGTTCTTTGAAACCAACGAGAACAAAGACACAACATACCGGAATCTCTGGGATGCATTCAAAGCAGTGTGTAGAGGGAAATTTATAGCACTAAATGCCCACAAGAGAAAGCAGGAAAGATCCAAAATTGACACCCTAACATCACAATTAAAAGAACTAGAAAAGCAAGAGCAAACACATTCAAAAGCTAGCAGAAGGCAAGAAATAACTAAAATCAGAGCAGAACTGAAGGAAATAGAGACACAAAAAACCCTTCAAAAAATTAATGAATCCAGGAGCTGGTTTTTTGAAAGGATCAACAAAATTGATAGACTGCTAGCAAGATTAATAAAGAAAAAAAGAGAGAAGAATCAAATAGACGCAATAAAAAATGATAAAGGGGATATCACCACCGATCCCACAGAAATACAAACTATCATCAGAGAATACTACAAACACCTCTACGCAAATAAACTAGAAAATCTAGAAGAAATGGATAAATTCCTGGACATATACATCCTCCCAAGACTAAACCAGGAAGAAGTTGAATCTCTGAATAGACCAATAGCAGGATCTGAAATTGTGGCAATAATCAATAGCTTATCAACCAAAAAGAGTCCAGGACCAGACGGATTCACAGCCGAATTCTACCAGAGGTACAAGGAGGAACTGGTACCATTCCTTCTGAAACTATTCCAATCAACAGAAAAAGAGGGAATCCTCCCTACCTCATTTTATGAGGCCAGCATCATTCTGATACCAAAGCCGGGCAGAGACACAACCAAAAAAGAGAATTTTAGACCAATATCCTTGATGAATATTGACGCAAAAATCCTCAATAAAATACTGGCAAACTGAATCCAGCAGCACATCAAAAAGCTTATCCACCATGATCAAGTGGGCTTCATCCCTGGGATGGAAGGCTGGTTCAATATACGCAAATCAATAAATGTAATCCAGCATATAAACAGAGCCAAAGACAAAAACCACATGATTATCTCAATAGATGCAGAAAAGTCCTTTGACAAAATTCAACAACCCTTCATGCTAAAAACTCTCAATAAATTAGGTATTGATGGGACGTATTTCAAAATAATAAGAGCTATCTATGACAAACCCACAGCCAATATCATACTGAATGGGCAAAAACTGGAAGCATTCCCTTTGAAAACTGGCACAAGACAGGGAAGCCCTCTCTCACCACTCCTATTCAACATAGTGTTGGAAGTTCTGGCCAGGGCAATTAGGCAGCAGAAGGAAATAAAGGGTATTCAATTAGGAAAAGAGGAAGTCAAATTGTCCCTGTTTGCAGACGACATGATTGTTTATCTAGAAAACCCCATTGTCTCAGCCCAAAATCTCCTTAAGCTGATAAGCAACTTCAGCAAAGTCTCAGGATACAAAATCAATGTACAAAAATCACAAGCATTCTTATACACCAACAACAGACAAACAGAGAGCCAAATCATGAGTGAACTCCCATTCACAATTGCTTCAAAGATAATAAAATACCTAGGAATCCAACTTACAAGGGATGTGAAGGACCTCTTCAAGGAGAACTACAAACCACTGCTCAAGGAAATAAAAGAGGATACAAACAAATGGAAGAACATTCCATGCTCATGGGTAGGAAGAATCAATATCGTGAAAATGGCCATACTGCCCAAGGTAATTTATAGATTCAATGCCATCCCCATCAAGCTACCAATGCCTTTCTTCACAGAATTGGAAAAAACTACTTTAAAGTTCATATGGAACCAAAAAAGAGCCCGCATCGCCAAGTCAATCCTAAGCCAAAAGAACAAAGCTGGAGGCATCACACTACCTGACTTCAAACTATACTACAAGGCTACAGTAACCAAAACAGCATGGTACTGGTACCAAAACAGCATGGTACTGGTACCAAAACAGAGATATAGATCAATGGAACAGAATAGAGCCCTCAGAAATAACACCGCATATCTACAACTATCTGATCTTTGACAAACCTGACAAAAACAAGCAATGGGGAAAGGATTCCCTATTTAATAAATGGTGCTGGGAAAACTGGCTAGCCATATGTAGAAAGCTGAAACTGGATCCCTTCCTTACACCTTATACAAAAATCAATTCAAGATGGATTAAAGACTTAAACGTTAGACCTAAAACCATAAAAACCCTAGAAGAAAACCTAGGCATTACCATTCAGGACATAGGCATGGGCAAGGACTTCATGTCTAAAACACCAAAAGCAATGGCAACAAAAGCCAAAATTGACAAATGGGATCTAATTAAACTAAAGAGCTTCTGCACAGCAAAAGAAACTACCATCAGAGTGAACAGGCAACCTACAAAATGGGAGAAAATTTTCGCAACCTACTCATCTGACAAAGGGCTAATATCCAGAATCTACAATGAACTCAAACAAATTTACAAGAAAATAACAAACAACCCTATCAAAAAGTGGGCAAAGGACATGAACAGACACTTGTCAAAAGAAGACATTTATGCAGCCAAAAAACACACGAGAAAATGCTTACCATCACTGGCCATCAGAGAAATGCAAATCAAAACCACAATGAGATAGCATCACAAACCAGTTAGAATGGTGATCATTAAAAAGTCAGGAAACAACAGGTGCTGGAGAGGATGTGGAGAAATAGGAACACTTTTACACTGTTGGTGGGACTGTAAACTAGTTCAACCGTTGTGGAAGTCAGTGTGGCGATTCCTCAGGGATCTAGAACTGGAAATACCATTTGACCCAGCCATCCCATTACTGGGTATATACCCAAAGGAATATAAATCATGCTGCTATAAAGACACATGCACACGTATGTTTATTGTGGCGTTATTCACAATAGCAAAGACTTGGAGCCAACCCAAATGTCCAACAATGATAGACTGGATTAAGAAAATGTGGCACATATACACCATGGAATACTATGCAGCCATAAAAAACGATGAGTTCATGTCCTTTGTAGGGACATGGATGAAATTGGAAATGATCATTCTCAGTAAACTATCGCAAGAACAAAAAACCAAACACCACATATTCTCACTCATAGGTGGGAATTGAACAATGAGATCACATGGACACAGGAAGGGGAACATCACACTCTGGGGACTGTTGTGGGGTGGGGGGAGGGGGGAGGGATAGCATTGGGAGATATACCTAATGCTAGATGACGAGTTTGTGGGTGCAGCGCACCAGCATGGCACATGTATACATATGTAACTAAATTGCACAATGTGCACATGTACCCTAAAACTTAAAGTATAATAAAAAAAAAGAGAAAATAAAAAAAATCAAATTTGTAAAAGTAAATTTTTTTCTAGGTATGGATAATCATATCATCTAAAACAAGACTTTTATAGGCATATAATCAAAGAAATAAATTGAATCTATAATACAAATATTCCTACAAAAATAAGTAGGCCAAGATGGATTTTTAAATAGATTTACAAACTCATAGTAGAAATAAGTCAATTTTTCAATTATTATTCCAGAATTAGAAGAGAGTCCACCAAATTATTTGTTGTAGCTAGCTAAACTTTTATACCAAAATATGACTAGAACAGTGTGGAAAGAGGAGTAGACAAATATAATTCCAGAATAGAGAAAAAAATGATCAACAAAATTATGCTGAACAGAAATTCGGCAATATATAAAAATGATAATTTATCATGATAATTTTGGATTGATTACAAGGATGCAAGATTGATTTACACCAAAAACAAAATGATTCAATGTAATTCACCACATTAAGAAATTAAAGAAATAGTATTTTATACTGCAATCAAACAAGAAAATATTTTTGGAAAACATTCTACAACTACTCATAATTAAAAATCAAATTTGTAAAAGTAAATTTTTTGTAGATATAGATAATCATATCATCTAAAACAAATCACACACTTAATGATGAAACTTGAATGTTTTTCTCTTTGACATTACAAGTGATACAAAGATATCTACTATTACTACAGCTCTTAAAATTGTACTCGAGTTCTCAGGCAGTGTAATAAAGTGACACATAAAATAAAGCTGTAACTATTGGGAACATGTTTGATCAGTCTCAAATAGTATGATTATGAATTTGAATATAGAACACCTGAAAAAGTATTCAAAAAATATTTTAGAATCATAAACAAATTGAGTTGCATTGCTGAACAATATACTGGCATATAAACATCAGCTACTTTCATATTATAATAATAGAAAATTAAAATATAAAATATGCCATTCACAATATTATCAATAATGCTGGGTATATATGAATAAACCTAACCAAACATGTGCAATTCCTCTACAGAAATTTTTCTGTAGGGGAAATTATGTAACTTTATTGACAGTATTAAAAATAACACCAAATAAATAGAGATTTATCATAGGCATGAACTGTAAGAGCCAATGCAAAATGTCAGAACTTCAATGTTATCCCATTCTACTTTTCATTTTTTTGTGACTGATAAGTTGATTATAAAATTTCTATGGAAAAGCAAAGAACCAAGTATAACCAAGTCACTTTTAACAAAAAGGACAAAATGAAAGAACATTCACTATCAAATATAGAGATTTTATATATATATATCTTTACTAATAAGCCACTGTGAATTGGAAAATAATAGACAAAGAAACCAATAAAACAAAGTAGTTTAGAAGCAGCCCCAGGAATATGGATATTTGATAAATTTGACCATTCAAAAATCTAGAATGTTTTCTTCAGCAAAAGAAATAACAGTAGTAAGAAACACAGCAGACTCTGAAAAGGCTAACAAAGGCTTATAATCTATAATGTGTAGACTAATGCTAATCAATAAGAAAAAAGAGAGGCACCTAATACGAAAAATAATTCATATAGATATTTCCCTAAAGAGAAATCCAAATAGCCAATATCATATAAAAATGTGTTTAATCTGGAATAAGATAAGCATGCTCACTTTACTACTTTTATTCAACATAGTACCAAAAGTCCTAACCAGAGCAATTAGGCAAGAGAATGAAATAGAGGGCATCCAAATTGGAAAGGATAAAATCAAGTTATTCCTGTCTGCAGGCAAAATAATTTTATATATATAATACCCTAAAGATGCCACAAATAAAAGTTAGAACTAAAAAATTTAGTAAAGTTGCAGGATTCAAAATAAGCATACAAAAACTAGTACCATTATATACCAATAGCAAACTCTGAAAAAGAAATCAAGAAAGCAATCCCATTTACAATAGCTACAAAAAATGTTGCTAGAAATAAATTTAAGGTGGTAAAAGATCTCTGCAATGAAAACTATAGGGCTGGGCGTGGTGGCTCATGCCTCTAATCCCAGCACTTTGGGAGGCCGAGGTGGGCAGATCACCTGAGGTCAGGGGTTCAGGACCAGCCTGGCCAACATGGTGAAACCCCGTCTCTACTAAAAATACAAAAATTAGCTGGGCATGGTTGCACATGCCTGTAGTCCCAGCTATTCGAGAGGCTGAGGCAGGAGAATCGCTTGAACCCAGGAGGCAGATGTTGCAGTGAGCTGAGATCGCACCACTGCACTCCAGCCTGGGTGACACAGCAAGAGAGTGAGTCTCCGTCTCAAAACAAACACAAACAAACAAATAAAAAACAATAAAGCTATAAAACACTGATTTTTTAAAAATTGAAGACACAGTTAAGTGCGGAGATATCTCATGGTTATGCCTTGAAAGAACTAATATTGTTAAAATGTCCATACTACCCAAAGTGATCTATAGACTCAATGTAATCTCTATCAAAATGCCAATAGCATTGTTCACAGAAATAGAAAAAAAAAATCCTACAATGTGTGTGGAATCAGAAAGGACTCCGAATAGCCAAAGCAATCTTGAGCAAAAAGAAGAACACTGAAGGCATCACACTACTTGATGGCAAAATATACTACAAAGCCATGGGTAACCAAAACAGCAAGGTATTGATATAAAAATAGACACATAGACCAATGGGACAGAATAGAGAACACAGAAATAAGTCCGCACACTTACAGGCAACTGATTTTTAACAAAGGTGCCAAGAACACTTATTGGGAAAAGAACAGCCTCTTCAATAAATAGTTTTGGGTAAATTAGATATACACATGCAGAAAAGAAATACTAGACCCATATCTCTCACCATACAAAAAATTAAATCAAAAGGATTAAAAACTTAAATGTAAGATCTGAAATTTTAAAATACTAGAAGCAAGCAAGATGAATGTTTTATGACAATGGTCTAAGCAAGGTTTTCTGAATAAAAACTCAAAACACAGGCAATAAAGGCAAAAATAGACAAATGGGATCACATCAAACTAAGAAACTTCTGCACAACAATAAACAGAGTGAAAAGACAACCTACAGAATGGGACAAAATGTTTGCAAACTATGCATCTGACAAAGGATTAATATCCATAATATATAAGGAACTCAACCCAATAGCAAAAGAAAAAAAAAACCCTAATATTCCAGTTAAAAAATGGGCAAAAGACCTGACTAGACGTTCCTCAAAAAAAAAAAAAATACATTCAGATGGTCAATAAGTATATGAGAAAATGTTCAACATCACTAATCATCAGGGAAATGCAAATAAAAAATACGGTGAGATAACACCTCACCCTGATTAGAATAGCTATTATCAAATGCTGCTGCGGCTGTGGAGAAAGAGTAACTCTAATACACAGTTGGAGGGAATGTAAATTAGTATAGCCATTATGGAAAACAGAATGGAGATTTTTCAAAAAATTAAAAATAGAGCTACCATATGGTACAACAATTCTACTACTTGGGTGTATCTCCAAAGGAAATAAAATCGGTGTGTTGAAGAGATATCTACTATCTCATTTTATTGCAGCACTATTCACAATAACCAATATATGGAATCAACTTAAGTGTTCATCAATGGATGATGGATAAAGAAAATATTGTGCATATATACAATGGAATATTACTTAGCTATAAAAAATAGAATGCTGTAATTTGTGGCAACATGGATGAACCTGGAGGGCATTATGTTATGTGAAGTAAGCCAGGTAGAGAAAGACAACACATGATCTCACTCATATTTTGAATCTTAAAAAGTTAATTTCATAGAAATAAAAAGGAGAATAGTGGTTACCAGAGGCTAGAGAGATAAGCAGAAGTGATGAAGAGAGAATGTTCAACAGGTACAAAGTCAGATAAGAATAAGATCTGGTATTCTATTGTACAGTAGAGTGACTGTGGTTAATGATGTTGTATTGTATATATCAAAATAGCTAGAAGAAAGAATTTTAGACGTTCCTACCACAAATAAATGAGGAATTAATGAGGTGATAAATATGCTAAATACCTGTACTTGATCATTACATAATGATCATTACATAATGTAGTGTATTAAAACATTACATTGTATCCCCAAATATAAAAATTGTTGTGTGCCAATTAAAATCAGCATTAAAATTAGAAACCAATTTGTTGTTTCATTTAGCATTTACCAAATGGTCTGAAAAGCAGCTAGTTTTGAGTGGGGCTCAAAATGGGTGAAGGCTCTGCAGCAGGTTCAGTTGCTTTGCCACATAGGCCATATGATTCAGCAGATCCAGTGGTACTTATAGTGTCAGTGGCAGGTAAGGATACTGTTGTCAAAGCAATTCCTATAGGTAAATTGCTCTTACAGTTTTAGAGCAAAGCCCTATCACCTTTCAAAGACAACTGCTCTTCTTTTGAGAAATAGTTCTTAGACTGCTATAGAGTTTTAGTAGATACTGAATATTTCACCATGAACCACCAAGTTACCATGTACCTTGAGGTGTCCATTGAAAACTAATGCTTTCTGTAATTGCTTTATGTTCTTATGACTTTATGCTCTGCTGATATAAAAATCTTAGTTCCAGAGATAAAAGGTTTCTACCAAGAGAAACGGAATTTATTCCATTGAACTGGAAGTTCAATGTAAGTAGGGTGACTTTAGACTTCTCATGCATCTGGATCAATAGGCAAAGAAGGGAGTTACTCTGTTGACTGGGGTGATTGATTCTGACTACCAAGAGAATATCAAACCACTATTGTACGACAGAAGTTAAAAAAAAGAGTATCTTTGGATTAAAGGAGATCCTTTAGGGTGTCTCTAAGTATTTCTGTACCCTGTGATTAAGGTCAATGGAAAACTACAATAACGCAATCCAGGCAGGACTACTTATGGCCCAGACCTTTCAGGAATAAAGATTTGGATCACTTTGCCAGATAAAGAACTACAACCAATTGAGGTGCTTTCTGAAACCAAAAGTAACTAGACGGGGTAGGAGAAGAAGGTAATTATAAATACCAACTATGACCAAGTGAGTAGTTACAAAAACAAGTACTGTAATTGTCTTGAGTATTTTCTCCTTAATTTGTTATGAATATGTTTGTGTGTGTATACATATCTTTGTTTTCTTTCCTCTTTTATTTCCTTATCATATAACATAATATGTATTGACTTAATTTTATAGTATTTAATTTTTATTAATTTTACATCATAGTATTTGTATTAGTCTGTTATTGTGTTGCTATAAAAAACTGCCTGAGACTGAGGCAATTTATAAAGAAAAGAAGTTTAATTGGCTCACAGTTTCACAGGCTGTACAGGAAGCATGGCTGTGGGTGCCACAGGAAATGTACAATCATTCTGGAAGGCCAAGAGGAAGGAGGTACATCTTACAAGGCTGGAGAAGGAGGAAGAGATTGAAAAGGGAGATGCTACACACTTTTAAACAACCAGATCTCGTGATAACTTATTCACTATCATGAGAATGACAAGGGAGATATCCATTCCCACAGTCCAGTCACCTCCCACCAGGCTCTGGGGATTACAATTTGACATGAGATTTGGGCGGGGACACAAATCCAAACCATATAAGTATTTAAGTTATAAGATATCAAAGAGAAGAGTAAACATCACTCACAGACAGTGCATTTTAGGTGGTGTGCAGAATAGCTGTATCATGTTAGGCGAATTATGACCTTGTTGCTATGTTTATTTGGAGATTAAATATGCTTTAAGGAGATGTTTATGAGTATCAAGTTGACAAAGGGTAGATTTGTGTTGACAAATTTTACGTGTCAACTAAACTGAGCCAGGGGATGCCTAGATAGCTGTAAGTTAAATGTTATTTCTGGATGTTGCTGAGAGGATATATCTGGGAGAGATTAGTATTTGAATCTGTGGACTGAGTGAAGCAAATGACCCACCTCAATGTTGCTGGGCACCATCTAATCTACTGAGGGCAGAAATAGCACAAAAAGTTGGGGAAAGGTTGACTAAACTCTGCCTATCTACTTGAGCTGAACTTGGATCTTCTCCTGCCCTTGGAACTCCTGGTTCTTAGGCTTTCAGACCTAGACTGGAATCCACACCCTTGATTCCCTGGCTTGTAGGCCTTTGAAATACCACCAGCTTTCCTGGGTCTCTAGCTAGCAAACAGCAGATTGTGGGACTTCTCAGCCTCCATAATTCTGTGAGAAAATTGTTTATAATGAATCTCTTAGTAAATATATCTACATATATGTAGATATATTATGTTTCTCTGGAGAACCTTGACTAATACATGCATGTGTGTGTGTATATATATGTTTAAGTCCTTAAATGCTAATAATGACTATTTAAAATAAATATGAATAAATTTCCATAATTTTTAATGTGAGAAGATTTTGCTTATGTTGTTTTCATATGTTTGAGGAATTTTGATCTTGTTTTCTACTCCAAGGAATAAAACACACCTGCTCAGCAACAGTTGTTCCCCATGGCAGACACTCTTATCTCCTTTGAGTTAGGGAACATGGGATTTCTTTCCTGCTTAACATCCCTGCATCCAGGTAGATATGGATTAGGGCCCAAGGTTGTTCTGATTTCTTGTTTATCCTCTTAGAAAATCACTGACAGAAAAAAAGTATTACTAAATCAAAAAGCCTCAGCCAAATTCCCAGCTCTAATATGTACTAAATATTTCTTCAGCCACTTATCAGCTTGATAATTTTTTTCTTTCATTTTCAAAATAGTCTACTACCTGTTTATCCCATCTCAAGGAGTCCATACAACAATCCAATATGAAAATTTATGCAAATTAATTATAATATTGTACGGTAAATACAAACTTTAGTGTGATGACATTGATGATATGGTGATGCTGATAAACTTTACCCCAAGCATCACGGTTCCATTTTGCCCCATATAAGAGCATTTCCTTATAAATGCTCAGATCATACTTGTTGATGTCAGCAGAAAGACTCTAATCCTCAACACACCGAACTGGGTCAGCCTTCAGGACATGATTTTAGCAGCCTCCACCCTCCATATGTGACTTTTTCTTGCGTAACACTGACGTTCCCATAGGCAAAAGCACTGTAACACTCAAACAAACAGTTAAAACTCAAATCCCATATTCCGCCAAGTTTCTGCAACTACATGTGGTTGAGTTATGATTCTCTTGTCAGCTCTTACTGCAGATTTCTTCTGCCTTCCCTTTTATTTTGCTTTCTGCATTATGTCTACCACTGCTTCATGGCCGTCATAGTTTCATCCTAATTTATCCCAAGGATCAATACGAACTCTGACATGTGAGATAGATATTTACAGAGCTTTTGTGGATAGTAGGTATAATTATATCTTTGAGTAAAAAATAATTTCACATTCTGTATCTGGCATCACTGCCTCAGAAATGTGTCATTCATTATTCACCATGGGAACTTTATCATCGGTTCAGGTCTTCAGGTCCTCCTTAGTTCTTGGTCAGCAACTTGTACTGGCCTCTTATTATTTTCTATCAATGTCTTCTGTATTCTTTTCTCTGAATTTGGGATTCCTCATCCTCTGACCTCCTCTATCTTAGCCTTCACCTGAAAAGTCAAAAATTTGTTTCTTTTTACTGGTATTACTTTTATCTTCTACCTCAAACTAGCCAGGCCTACATTTGGAGCTACTAAATACCCTTAATTCCCTTTCCATGCAAATTTTCTATCAACCTCTTAATCTGCCCTTGAATACGCAATAAACAGGCAGAGTGCACCCTTTCTCAGGATAAACTACATATTGACACACAACAAAAACCCCAACTCCGAGTTCTTGTACAACAAAAATTTATTTCTTTTTCATGCTACATACCTAGCTCAGATAAATCTTGATTATAGAATCCAGGTTAAAGGAGCAGCCCGTAGCTGCAACATGGCTGGCCTTCTGGTGAAGAGAAACAGAAGATGGTAGAAGAACATGGAGCTCTTTAAACATTTTTCTCAAAGTGGCATAATCACTTCTCTCACATTCAACTTGCCGAAACAAGTTACATGCCATTCTTCACATTGATGGGACAGGGAAATATAATAGACATATGAGAAGATGTACCACGTGTTTATTAACTATATAGAATAATCTATAATAAAATTACATTTTCCCTTAATTGGTACAAACTAACTTCACTCCTCTCTAATACACACAAGGTCTCTCCTTTCTCTCCTGCCAAACTTTGTTTAAAGAGAAGGAGGCAACTAGACCATGTATTGTCTCTGTTTCCCAAGCAAGAACTTAGAGAAACTGTTTCTTTTCCTCTCACATATAAATGTTGATATAATTTCTTAAAATGCATAGCTTTAGATGACCTGATAATTTCCCTATTCATAATGGTGGATGACATTTATATTTATGATCTAAATCTAGATGTGTTGCTTCATACTGGTAGATGGACTCAGTTCCAATTATAATAGTGACGGTTGGCCAGGAGCCAAAGGCTGCTAAGTTGGGCCTCTCTGCATCCCCAGCATTTAGAGCCAGCATTAAAAAAATGAAAATGTAGACAATTCTACTCCTTAACATGGCCAAAGCACCTGCTGAACCAATAAGCCCACAGGCCTAATTATTAAGCAGGGTTGTCCAATGATGGTAGGGCAGACCTTTCATTATAATCATGTACTTTTTCAAAGTGTTCCATTTATTATCTGTCTTAAAGCTCATCTATTTTTAACTGCCTAGATTTATTATAAATGGAGTAGCAAAGCTTATAAGGTCATGCAACCTTTGATTACAACTGTAGTAAATCAACCTAGATTCATTTTAATGAGACTCATAATTTCTTGTTGGATTTATTTTTTTTTTCTTTTAGTGTCTCTATGTTTCTCTCTCTCTCTCTCTCTCTCTCTCATTTTGGTGAGGGTTCATATCAGGCCAAGCTTTACAAAACCCAGGGTTTTGTCCTTGGTTGGACTATTCTCTCTCTCTCTCTCTCCTTTTTTTTTGGTCTCCTGACTCAGCTCTTTATAGTTTCTGCATGCAACCAAGTGAGAGCCATTCTAAGAAACTTGAACAGTCAGATTCATAGTAAAACCTAGAATTGAAAGTACAAAAAGTGTCAGTAGAAAAAGCAGGTCATAGGTTCTCACATTTATTTTCCTCCTGAATGACCCATCGACACAATGTGAAGAAAGAGTGTGGCTCCCAGTCATGAGATTTGCCACTGATAATAGAGGGGAGCAATAACTTCTGATTAGGTAAAGGAGACGGCACCACTGCCAGCAAAACAGTGGAAATTTTGTTAATTATTTGTTTGTGTTTTATCAAACAATCTGTGGGGAAGTGTTCTTTTCTATTATATTGATTATGCTGAACAATTCATTTGACTGTTTTTTGGCACAGGCAATGCGAAAGACAAGGGAAAACATATTTACTTATTTATTGCTTGTAATTTTCACGTCCTCCAAATGCCAGGTAGATGTCTGGGTGAATGCACATATAATCCTCAAAGCAAATTATATGAATTGATGTCTGAAACTCTTTTCACCACAACTGTATTTGCATATGATTCCACAGAAAATTTGAAGAAATAAATATGTTAATATATACAAATTAGCTCCTTGATAAAGAATTTGATTGTCCATATCTTTCTGACCACCATATCTCATGAAAAATATGTCAAGACAAACCGGGGTTTACCTTTTCATGGGGCCTTCCCAAGCATAGCTTTGCTGAGGAGCCCTCATTTTAACACTATGCTATTTGTCACAAAGCCCATGTCTAAAGAACTATTTGTCTTACAGGAAACTAAAGCTATTTAAAATAAAAAATAAACACCTAGACTTTCTTTTAAATGCTGTTCAATATATGTCATTAAAGCAAAGTAAAGTTCAAATTTGTCTTTTATAATCTAAATAAATACCATCTTTTATAATATGTTTATTATAAACAGGAAAATCCTATATTCAATTTTACATTGATTACCACATTTTCTAAAATCATTTAACATATTATCCATATTTGTAATAGAAAACTATAGAATTTGAAATAATTTTAGAAATTAACAAGTGGAAACATTTTAACCTATAGGTAAAGAGTCTAAGTCCCCAAGCAGCGACACTGATAACGAGTCAAAAACTGAGACCCAAAATTGGAGTCTGACTGTGGGACACACCTACTAAAGGATAATTTGTTTAAGATACACTAAAATTGTGTACATGAAGGCAAAAGCTAACAGGTCAGATTAAAAATGGAAAATATATAAGTAGAACAGAAAGGAAATTTTATTTTTCTACTTCATTATAAAATGATGTGCATGAAAGTACTTTTAAAATATGAAATTACTTAATTGGAGGCAACCATTACTTTACCTAGAGACTACTACACCTACCACTTTAATGAGTAGTAAAGGACATTCATGTATAAGAATCCATCAATCAGCCATAGAGGTTTGATAATACAATGCACTTAGCACTATCATTACTTGTATAATTAATACATGCTCACAGACTTACAATAGAATGGTGAGGCTAAACTAAAAATAAAATAAGATAAAATAACCCGAAGCAAAATTAAACAAAAATTTTAAACGTGAAAAAGTTCTAAATGATTGTCAATTCCCATGAGATAATTTTTTCAGAGCTACTGTAATTTTGAAAAGCTTATTCATACAGCTAACATCAGCCTCACCAAAAGATGGAACCAGAGCAGTTTTGATTGACAATTGGGTAAAAAGATGGATGAAAGGATATCCCAAGGTGGGAAAGAAAATGGGCAAAATTGAGGATGTAGAAACACCTTGAGTAGCAGGAAATCTCAATGAAGGGACAGCCAAGTTCACAGCACAAAATACATGCTGAAGACATTCAGAGTGAGCAATAGAAAGACAGCTGGGCAGGCCATGGAATCTAGCTGGAGGTATTTGTATTTAATTCATAAGATACCTAATATATTATTAATAGGGAGGGGTAGAATTTTTATAGAACGTTAGTAAATTAGTGAGCTCAAACCGTTCCTTGGTGACTCTGTCAGAATCCTGAGCTACATGGATTTTGACATTAAGTTCAATCTCAAAGAATATGTGAGCACCTTTTATACCATGCTACCAATTTACAGAATCTAATTAACTATCTATCAAAGTTTTTCAATTATTAGACTAAGTATCTCAGAGGTACTCAGTTTAAGTTGGTTAATATTATTGGCCTATATGTCAATAATTAAATGCATATATTTAATATATGCCAGAAGAAATCATGTTAATATCAGTGAAGACATTAAAATAACGTGAGATATTGACTGTCCCAAACTCAGAAAACTCAGATATACTTTCTCATAGACTGTTTTCTAGGATACATGAGATTTGTCAGTTAAATTAATATCTATAATTTATTTCCCAGTAATTTTATTTAGATATTCATTTAATAGAAATTAAAACATAAGGTTATAATGATCTTTGTATAACAGCATTCATAGCAGTTTCATTAAAAAAACAAAAATAGAAAACAAATGTCTGTCGATAGAAAAATGGATGAAAAATTCCTGGTATATTGATATAATGGCATACTACTCAATAGCAAAAAAGGAAAGACTACTGATATATTCAACAACAGGCACACAAACGTGTTATGTTGAGAAACTGGACACAAAAGAGTCAATATTGTACAATTCCATTTGAGTGAGATTGTAGAATAACAAAACTAATCTAGGTGATAGAAATCAGGTCAGCGGCTGTTTCTAGGGTGAGGAGGTTGACTTAGAAGGATTCTGGGTTTCAAAAAATGTGATATGCCCTTACAGGTATTTGTTAGACATTATGCTTGAAATCTGACATTCACTGTGTGCAAATTACATCCTAACAAAAATTAATATCCATAGTTGTTTTTCTACCTGCAATTGGCTTACATTGGAACCTATATTGGAAGAATTATTAGAGCTTCTGCCATCTACATTTTTTCTTCACTCTTTGGTTAATTGATGGTTTGAAAGATTTCTCCCTTTTTTCTCTGCATGTGTAATGCTTTTTGTTTTCAACGTTTTAGGGGGTGATACTGCTGTGGGCTTTTCTATTGAAGAGAATATAAACTTTTATCAGGTATATTTCACAAAAGTTTTGAATTAAAAAATTAGTTGGGTTTACTCCGAAACACAAGAGTAATATTAATGTTTTAATCATGAAGTGGAACAGAAACCATGAAACTCACCTAGCAAAAGAGGCTTGCTGCCCAATGCACTGGAAGCCAATACTATGACACTAGATTTTGAGGCGAAAAAAAAAAAAACAGCTCTTTATTGCAAGTTGACTCACAAAGAGATAGGAATCAAGCTCAAATCTTTCTGCCTGTGCTGGCTTCAAGGCAATATTTTTTATTAGAAAATTTTCTGAGGTGGATTCTGAGATTAGCAGGTGATTTGTGGAAGGAAAGGAGAGGTCTGGAGAGTCCTTGAGCATGCTCTGTTGTCTCTTTATGCTACCTCATGGATTGCATGTGCAAATTCAGGGGGAGTTAGCATAAAGCATGCTGTGGCAATTCAGATTGTGATGTTAGTAAGCTCACTTTGCACAGGCTCCAGTCAGCCATATTGGTTTCAACCTATTTCAGCCAGTTTTATCTTGATCTCACAAGTGGAGGGAGTTTCAGTGTTGTCTCCTTTATCGATTATCCTGCAAGCTCAAAAATATGTTAGTCATTAGTTTCTTACTCTTTGAGGAACAGTTTCAGTTTCAATTTTACAGCAAATTGTTTCATTTCTTATTTGCTATCCTTTAAGCCCAAGAATTTGGTATTTGATTGCTTAAACTCTTTAGGACACAGATTCAAAACCACCTAACCATCCTTAAACTATTCAGATGTATCCAGATGGATCCAAGGTTCTCGTAAATATTAAATGTGGCTTGCATGCTTTTTTTTTTTTTTTTTTTTTTTTTTTTTTTGAGACTGAGTCTTGCTCTGTCACCAGGCTGGAGTGCAGTGGCATGATCTCAACTCACTGCAACCTCTGCCTCCCAGGTTCAAGTGATTCTCCTGCCTCAGCCTCCCGAGTAGCTGGGATTACAGGCACCTGTCATAACGCCCAGCTAATTTTTGTATTTTTGGTAAAGATGGGGTTTCACCATGTTGGCCAGGATAGTCTCGATCTGACTTCATGATCTGCCTGCCTCGGCCTCCCAAAATGCTGGGAATACAGGCATGAGCCACCGCGCCCAACCGCGTGCTTTTTTTTTTTTTTTAATATCTCCTCCCATCTTCACCATAAGAGTCTCTCTCCTAATATTATCCGTAAATACGTTTTCTCTTCTTAATATTTTGATCAACTGCTTTAGTGTTTTAGTCTATTCTTCCCTCAATTTTCTGTGAGTTTAGCCCAGAAGGCATAACACTACCACCTTTTACTCAAGTAGCTATATTTGGGATATAAGTCCTTATATATTTTTTAACCTTCAGACATTCTAGATGTTAATGATATACTGTATAGGAGATTTCTTTTTCATTCAAAAAGTTCTGGTTATTAGGGAGAATGGAATGAAATGGTCTTTATCCTTTAAGCCCAATTTTAACACTAAAATTATCTTTTTTCAAGAATCTTACAACTTGAAATGCCATAGATCAGGTACATTAGAAATATAAAACTACTAGAATTTTTTAACATTAACAAATCTGTAGGTATTAAATTAGCACTGAGCAACAGTAAGAATAAAAATGAATTGTTATTCATGGTAATATACAAACAAACAGTTCCCTGGTTTGTGTTCTCAAGGATCTGATCCTGTAAGAAGGACTTAAGTGAAAGTAGTTAATTTTTTGAGGTGATTTCAGGAAGGAACAGGGAGGAAAGAAAGAATAGAAGCCAATAGACATGCACAATCAAACCAGTTATAACTGTGCCAAGTGGAGCTCCATCCCACTGGGGGACTCGGGGAGCCAGCGTAGAATGTGACTCTGAAATATCCCAACCCAGGTGTACTCTCTAGAAACTCAGTGAGAAAAATGTCCTAGAAGTTAGGACATCACACTTTTCGTATTCATGTCACAAATTCGCTAGTAACGTCACAAATTCTAGTTACATTACAAATTATCTTCCTAGTTACATCACAAATTCCCTGCCCAGAAGCTCATTCAATCCATAGAATGTGGTTTCCTCATATATCGAGAGATGACTGTTTTAAAAATGAATCTAGGGTCCATTCCAGCTATAATTATAAATGTATGCTTACTATGGTTGGAGTTTAAATGTGAGATAAAGCAATCCAAACTTAAACCACCAAAGTGTGCATTGTATATAAACATTTTATGATTAAAACATGTATTAACTAATAATTTTTAATAAATTAGCTTTTTCTTAGTGATTCTATCACTGTCTGATATAAAGCTTGTTGATCATTAAATATGAAGCCCAAAAAGGAGACACTAAAATTACCATTTTTCAAGAATCTTACAACTTGAAATGCCATAGATCGGGTAGATTAGAAACACAAAACTACTAGAATTTTTTAACATCAACAAATCTGTATGTATTAAATTAACACTGAGCAAGAGTAAGAATAAAAATGAATTGTTATTCATGGTAATATACAAACAAACAATTCCCTGGTTTGTGTTCTCAAGCATCTGATCCTATAAGAAGGACTTAAGTGAAAGTAGTTAATTTTTTGAGGTGATTTCAGGAAGGAACAGGGAGGAAAGAAAGAATAGAAGCCAATATACATGCACAATCAAGCCAGTTACAACTGTGCCAAGTGGAGCTCCATCCTACTGGGGGACTCGGGGGGCCAGCGTAGAATGTGACTCTGAAATATCCCAACCCAGGTGCAAGGCAGCAGTGTAGTTATACTTTTACTTGCCTTAGTCATTGTTTGAGATCAGATTTCCAAGGCACTTACTCTTCATCATTTCCAGCTTGCCCTGTGCTTGGTGTGAACATGCTCTTGTGGCCAGAAAGCAGCCCCACAGACGGAGATTGTCAGGGCTGCCTAGTGCTCTGCCTTCTGTGGGTAGAGGTGACTGCTAAGATATGGGTGTGCACCAACAGCTACATCAGTGTAGGTTGAGTCCATGGCAAAAATCTTGGATCAGCAGGGATTTCAACTACATAAATTGATTTTTAAAAAAGAGGTAAGAGTTGATTTTTAGCAAAGAATTTAAATCTAGTCACGGGTGAAGTTTGAAGTATCTTAATACCCTCGTTACTGCAAAATGCCAACTCCAGTATATTAGACTGGACTCAATTTAAATTTCTCCCCTCTCAGTTGAAAAAATACTGATCAGAAAAATCCAGTTCATTTTTTTAAAGTCACATGGCAAGATATTATCTGAGCTAAACCTAGAATCCATTTTTTTTAACTCCTGGGTTAGAATTTTATATTTTATATCACAAACACAAGTAGTGTTCAAAGTGTGATATTCAAAGGAGTAGCATCAGCGTCACCAGGAAACTTGTTAGAAATGAAAATTCTGGTCCCACTCCGGAACTACCAAATCAGAAACTCCTCGAATTGGTCCAACTTATGTGTTTTAACAAGTTTTCAAGGTAATTCTGATGAATGGTGAAGATTTAGAACCACAGGCACCTGATATTAAGATTGTATCTACACCTAAATAGGAAATGGCATTTAACCCACTTTTTATTACAATGTCAAAAAAATATGCTAGGTACATTAAAAAATATTATATACTGTGTTTTTCCTTTCTGGCTGAATTTTAGTTGATTTATCTGTTTTTAAAGTATTAAATAAGTTACTTAAGTTAAACAACTGGCTTGACTACCTTTTGAAGGAATGGACATGTGCATAATACATGTTTTAGCAATATATATTTTATCCAAGTGTTTTCGTTTGTAGGTCAAAATGTTAAAGAAGTTCTCATGTAAAATAATCCAATTTGGAAGCAACTCAACAAACTGTATTAAAATATAAAGAAATTATATTTAAAGTTTGTGTGACTTTCTAAAACCATTTTTTCTCTCCAGGCCTGAGTTTCCTCACCTAAAAACAAAAAGAATTGAACTAGATTTTTTGGAATTCTGATCAGTTCCATATTTCTGTGCTGTAATAACAAGTTGTGGCCGAATGATGAACTATTTCTATGTAGACACGGCCCTCCATATCATATTTCTGGCTGTATTTTCAGATTTTTTTTTAAAGAAAAAAACCCAGCAATTTATATAATCTGGGGTTTGAATGATAGAAAAATTTATCCTTTATACAGAAACTGTTGTCCAAAAGTCTTTAATTGAAGCTGATCTATTTTTTTTTTAATTTTGCTGTCCTCTGGTTCTGAGAAGGTAAAATATGTGACACTGGCACTCCCCAAGATTTTTTAGGGCTGAGTCATCCTCTCAGAACCAGGGCTTCCTGGCAGGGCAGGTGTAAGCATCAGAAAGCTGAAAGGTTAGAGGATTCTCTCAACCTATTTTTGGCTCTCTTCATTGCTGGCCTTGGCAACTCCTTTTCTGACCTATCAGAGCTTATCTTTGCATAGATGTTTCTAATATTTTCCATGATGCATCTTCAGTACATTACACAATGTTCTCTTCCTAATAGTGTGAGTCACCCATATTGGCTTTAGGAGGTCCATTGCTTGTAAATAAGCCATAATCAGCATAGTTTCCAACCGATGCACTACAGCTCATTTCTCCCCCACAGTGAAGGAAGTAGCTTTGAAAAGGACAGAATCACTCTTCTTCCCCTAATGTGCCATCACTGCACAACTGCAGGGTAAGCCAGTAGTCAGTTCTGAGGCTTTGTGTCAGCAATCAAACTCATTTGGTGACACATTAAGTATTATCAGGACACTCAGAGAAAAGAATGCACAGGCAAACCAAAAGAGAGTACGCATAGTGGCAAACTATAAATGTGTCTAATTCCATATTTTAAGTACTCACTAAGTGTTCTGTAGACAAAAAGTGCTACCAAATTGTAAGAATGTAATTTCAATAAGTGATCACCATGATCAAAGCCTGAATCTTTAGTTTTGCTGAATGTCTGAGACACTTCCAAGAGTACCATCAGGATTTCATTGACAGAAGAGCCTGTGAGGCCAGAGACGCTCTATCTCAGGTGGCAGGGCCATTTCAAGCCCACTCAGATCTTCTCTGACATATATTAAGAGGCAGCATAGAGTTGACAGGTAAAATATTTATTTTATTTTTCTTTGCTAAATGTGGTAACACTGATACAAGTCATTGTCTCCTTACTTGAACTGAGAGAAGAGAGCAGAAGAAAGAAAGCAACCACATCTTAACCCGAAAAAGTCATTTGTGTGGAAATAGAAATTTTATTTAAAAAAATTTTCAGATTATGTATTTTCTCACCATATGAGGTAAACATTACCTTCATTTGACAGATAAAGAGAAAGAAGCACTGACTGATTTCACATAGGCTCATGTGCAGTCACAGCAGAAATGGTGCTCCTGGCTCCTCATGCCAAGAAAGTGAGGATTGCACTCAGCATGGCTCTCCAAAATCAAGTTAGAAGATGGTGGATGGGGCTCTTATCTGTCCAGAATCCAGTGTTTCTCCACCAAGAAAACAGGACCCCATACTTGTTATGGAAAGTCATCTTTATCTTATCATTGTGCTCTAAGTTTAGATGGCACTTTCACTTAACTACCAACTCCAGAGTTGGTTGTTACTGGATTAATGTATCAACATATCCCAACACAATGGTCACAATAAGTGATGCAGAGGATGCTCATGATCAAACTGCTCCATACAGAGTAAACTTCACAACTTTTCCTGAACTAGATACAAGAAAGCACCTATGCCTGGGAGCTATTGACAGCCATATTGAAACTACAAAGAGAAAGCCCACAGAAGATGGAAGAAGAGGAATTGGAAATGAGTAATGTGAAGAGGGAAACTAAGTACCATTCTCACTGTTGGAGGGCTCAGTTGGTCTTGGATATGTTTGCCTTCATTTTTGCTGGTCTACCTTCTCACTTTCATCACAGTTTCCATTTATTGCATTCTTTTACTGTAAGCCTTTTAAAAATGTAATTTGCAATTCGGTCTCAGTTTACTTCCTTGTTTCCATTTTTTGTGATGATAACCCCAGAATATCTGAATACAAAAATCTATAAGAAGCACTGAAAACAGTCTTGTGTAGAGAACACAGAGATGCAGTTTTTGTTTTTAGAGAAAGACAGCCACTGAGAGGCCAGCTCATTGACAATTCAAGTTTACCTTAACATCTAGCACAATCTCCATTTCAAAGTCTTTCTCCAGATTACTGTTTGTTCTTCTTCAAGGATGGTTTCCTGGTTGATGCCAGTTTCAATGACCTCTTAGTCAAACAGCCCCTATTACTGCATGACCTGATATAGGAGGAGTTGACTTAAGGTCAAACTGAAGATGTTCAACTGAAGGTGTTTCAGTCTGACACAGGAGGCAACTGCTGTTTTCTGAAATAACCGAATATGCAGCCATGACTGCCCCCACATTTCTGGCTAGTTGCAGTCAAATGTCCTTTTCTTTGACTGGATAAATGCCTGGGCCAAAAACAAAAATCAAGCTAATGTTGATAGCAGAGTAAGACGGTATGCATATGAAAAAATTGTGTTGGTTTTTATTTCTGTTATGAAAGCAAATTTATTAAATAAATTGAAGACTTTTTATCCTGAACTCTCATGCTTAGATAAAAGGTGCATTTGGATTTTAAGTGATCATACCTCTCTTTGAGCTCTTAAACATTGTCACTAGATTCACATATTTTCTCTTGCAAGTTCGTATGATTTGCATTATTTAAACTTGCAAAGTTCATCAGTCCAGAGTTTTACTTATTTTATATCCTCCACAGGGTATTATAGTACAGGTTTATGCCTGGTAAAAATGGACAAAAACATCAATCATTGTGGTTGAACACCTGAATGTAAATTGTTACCCTGAGCTCTTACCTTATTTACTTTGTTATCTATAAAATGGGGATAACAGTGACAGTCTTACACCACACTGAGTAGCTAAGTGAGTTTTATACAATGATACATATGAGCTGTGCTTCAGTGCCCATAGCACACATTCATAAACTCTCTAGTTGTAGCCCTGCTAATTATCTTTGGGCTATTTTGTACCTCTTGTAAATTGTAGGTAACTGATAAATTGGCAAACTATCTTTTCCAACAGAGTTTTCATTGACTTCTTTCCTGCCCTAGAAAAAACAGTTTTGCATCCATGTGTAATTTAGTATAAATCTACGCTTTCTTTGACTTTTTCTTTGAACAAGTTATAGCATCTGACTGATTCTCTCATATGAGAAACATCAAATATTTAACACATGTTCATTTTTCCATCTATAAGAGAGTCATTATCTCATCTTTTTGAAATTTATCTTTTAACAGTTTGGAGATCTTCCACCAATATGCCCAGTGGATTCTCCTACCAGGGCCAGGTAACCTTCCTCACCAGAGGTGAGCACCTTGGGAAAAAGTACATCCTTTCTTTGCCCCCAGAGGTGACTTCAAAGAGCTAAAAGAGCTTTAATGACTCTCTGTTTATTCAATTTTAATTTTACTTTCTACTAATTTTGTGTTTTGTCTTTGGTTTTGGTTTATTTTCAGCCAATAAATTATTCCCGATTGCTAGCAGCAATGTTTGGATATTTGGTTTTATTGACTGATTATTTGATAATATCTGTATGAGGATTAATTGTTTACAGAGATCTATTCCCTGTTGCATAAGAGACAACAGATACTCTGGTTTATTAATTTTATTGACTAAGAGTTGTATTTCATGGTCTGACCACTTGGTAATTTTTACTCTCTGTTAAATAACAGATGATAGAGAATCTAGTTTGTTAGTCTTTTTCAATTATCTATTTTTAGCTCTAGACAATGAAGAATTTTTCCAGTGAGAAGGAGATCAGCATTTTGATAGGCCAGTAAGGTTCTGTGGTTGTTTATTTGCTCTGAATCCTTGGCTCAACTTTAGAAGTGAAGCTCTCTATTTTTATTTTTATTATTATTATTATTTTTGAGATGGAGCCTTGCTCTGTCCCCAGGCTGGAGTGCAGTGGTGCCATCTTGGCTCACTGCAACCTCTGTCTCCTGGGTTCAAGCAATTCTCCTGCCTCAGCCTCCCAAATAGCTGGGACTACAGGCATGTACCACCACGCCCAGCTAATTTTTGTATTTTTAGTAGAGACGGGGTTTCATCATGTTGGCCAGGATGGTCTCGGTCTCTTGACCTTATGATCCACCTGCCTCGGCCTCCCAAAGTGCTGGGATTACAGGCGTGAGCCACCATGCCCATCTGAAGCTCTCTATTTTTAACTGTATGTATATCCTGTGTCTATCACTCAGAGAAGGCTTTACCACCTTTTCCACAGACCGTATGAATGTGTAGTGTTTTCCAATCTCCAGATGAGACTGATAGATTAGCCTAAAAAGCCTCCTAAACAAACTCGTTCTAGTTGGCAGATAAACACATATCAATTGAATATTCCTAAAATTTCCAGAAAATTGAACTTTAGTACTTTAAATGTATTATAAAAAATGGTATCTTTATATAAGCCAGCTTAAAAATACTTTAAGAAATCAAGGGAACAGAATATAGATAAGTCTTTGGCAAATGAGACCAGCTTAATATTTTTGGTTTAATGAAAACAGCTATCAGTGTTAAATATAATACATGCATGCATTTATTATCCACCTCCTCTTTTTCTCTGTGAAATAGAAGTTACTTTAGCAAAAAGTTACAGTTACTTAAGTGAATGAACATGCACTAGGAACAACAGTGGCAGTGAACTATCACCTGGTAGGTGAAGTGATGTAATCTGCTTCTGTTCAGTAAGGGGAAAGATAATAATTTCA
Organism: Pan paniscus; assembly: GCF_029289425.2. Taxonomy (NCBI): domain Eukaryota; kingdom Metazoa; phylum Chordata; class Mammalia; order Primates; family Hominidae; genus Pan; species Pan paniscus. Next base: position 57,354,754 of record NC_073266.2, read on the forward strand.
GTCTAAAGTGACTGGTTGTTTTAGAAAAAGAAAGAGGGTAGTGAAGGAAAAACCTGAATAGATATAAAAAGCTATAGAAAGGCCATGGAAAGAAAATTGTATTTGCTTTCAATTACAAGCATACCTCAGAGATATTGCAGGTTCAGTTCCAAAACCACTGCCATAAAGTGAATTTTGCAATCAAGCAAGTCACGCAATTATTTTTTGGTTTCCTAGTCCATACAAAATTTATGTTTACACTATAGTCCATTAAGTGTGCAATAGCATTAGGCCTAAAAAACAGTGTACATACCTTAATTAAAATACTTCATTGCTAAAAATTGCTACCAATCATCTGAGCCTTCAGTGAGTCATAATCATTTTGCTACTGGAGTGTCTTGATTTGATGTTGGTGGCTGCTGACTAATCAGGGGTGGTAGTTGCTGAAAGTTAAGGTGGCTGTGGCAATTTCTCAAAATAAGATAACAATGAAGTTTTCCACATCAATTGACTCTTCCTCTCACGAAAGATTTCTCTGTCGCATGTGAGGCTGTTTATAGCACTTTACCCACTTCTTTCGAAATTGAAGTCATCCCTCTCAAACCTTGCCAACTGCTTTATCCACTCTGTTTAAGTAATATTCTAAATCCTTTGTTGTCTTTTCAATAATGTTCGTAGCCATCTTCACAGAAGTAGATTCCATCTCAAGAAACCACTTTCTTTGCTCATCCATAAGAAGCAACTCTTCATCTGCTCAAGTTTTATCATGAGATTATAGCAATTCAGTCACATCTTTAGGCATCCCTTCTAATTCTAGTTTTCTACTTCCATCACATCAGCAGTTATTTCCTCCTTTTACATCTTGAACTCCTCAAAGTCACCTATGAGGGTTGGAATCAGCTTCCTCCAAACCCGTGTTAATGTTGATATTTTCACCTCGTCCCGTGATTTATGAATGTTGTTAATGGCATCTGGAATTGTGAATCCTTTCCAGAAGGTGTTCAATTTACTTTGCCCAGATCCATCAGAGGAATAACTAGCCATGGCACCTATCGCATTATGAAATGTATTTCTTAAATAATAAGACTTGAAAGTTGAAATGACTTCTTGATCCATGGTGGGCAGGTGTGAAAACAGCATTAATCTCCTCGTACATCTCCACCAGAGCTCTTAGGTGTCTAGGTACATAATCAACTAGCAGCAATATTTTGAAAATAATCTTTTTTTTCCTGAGCAGTAGATATAAACAGTGGGCTTAAAATATCTAGTAAACCATTATTTAAACAGGTGTGCTGTTATCCAGGCTTTGTTATTCCATTTATAGAAAACAAGCAGAGTAGATTAAGCTTCATTCTTAAGGGCCCTAGGACTTGGGGAATGAAAAAATGAACTTTGGCTTCAACTTAAAGTCATTAGCTGCATTAGTTACTAACAAGAGAGTCAGCCTGTCTTTGACGTTTTGAAACCAGGCATTGACTTCTCCGCCCAAGCTATGAGAGTCCTAGATGGCATTTTCTTCCAACAGAAGGCTGTTTTGTTAACATTGAAAATCTATTGTTTAGTGTGGCCACCTTCTTCAATTTTCTTCGCTAGATCTTCTAGATAATTTGCTGCAGCTTCTATAATCAGCACCTGCTGCTTCACTTTGCACTTCTATGTTACAGAGATGGCTTCTTTCTTTAAACTCATGAATCAATCTCTGTTAGGTTCAAATGTTTTTTTTTCTGCAATTTCCTCTTCTCTCTCAGTTTTCATAGAACTGAATAGAGTTAGGACCTGTCTTGCTCTGAATTAGACTTTGGCTTAATTAGACCAGCTGTCGTGGCCAGTTTGATCTTCATCCAGACCACTAAAACTTTCTCCACATCAGCAATGAGACTGTTTTGCCTTCAAATCATTTGCATGTTCACTGGAGTAGCACTTTCAATTTCCTGCAAGAACTTGTCCTTTGCATTCGCAACTTGGCTGTTCGGTGCAAGAATCTGAACTTCTGGCCTATCTCAGCTTTCAGGAGACCTTCCTCACTAAGTTTAACCATTTCTAGCTTTTTATTTATTTATATTTAATTTTTTGAGAGACAAAAATCTCACTCTGTTACCCAGTCTGGAGTGCAGTGGTACAACCATTGCTCACTATAGCCTTGAACTCTTGTGCTCAAGCTATATGCTCATCTCAGCCTTGTAAATAGCTGGGAATACAGGTGGGCCCAACTATGCCCAGCTGATTTTTTTTTTTTTTTTTTTTTTTTTAGTTGTGTAAAGATGAGGGCCTATCCCTACTACCCAGGCTGGACTTGAACGCCTGGCCTCAAGCAATCTTCTCACCTTGGCCTCCCAAGGTGTAGCTTTTGATTTAAAATGAAACACGCACGACTTTTTCACTTGAACACCTAGAGGCAATTGTAGGGTTATTTATTGGTCTAATCTCAATTCTGTTGTGTTTCAAAAAATAGGGAGTTCTGAAGAGAGGGAAAGAGGCAAGGAAACAACAGGTCGGTGAAGTAGTCAGGGCACACACAGCATTTGTCGAGTCGATTAAGTTAGCTGTCTTATATAGGTATGGTTCATGATGTCCCCGAATAATTAAAATAGTAACATCAAAGATCACTGATTACAGATCACCGTAACAGATATAATTATAATGAAAATGTTTGAAATAGTACAAGAATTACAATGTGACACAGAGACACAAAGTGAACCCATGCTATTGGAAAAATGGTGCCAGTAGACTTGCTTGACACATGGTTACCACAACCTTCAATTTTGGAAAAAACTATTTTCTGTGAAGCATAATAAAGTAAAACACAGTAAAACGAGACATGCCTATAAAGTGTGTGCAAATGTTTAGTGAAAAAAACTATGAAATATGCTAAAATCTTAACAAAGTCTGTTCAGTTTTAATGGGCTTGCTTTTTTTCTTTGTTTATTGCCTTAAGCCATGATATGTAATTCCGTGTAATCTGCACAGATTTTGTGTTTTAGCAAGATAATTTTCTGGGCTTTATGCTTATTTTATTATGTCCTTGATTATTTAAGAAAACAAAAACTCCTCACGAAAGAACCGCGGTTCTTTATAATCATGTTACTTTCTATGTTTATTTTTAAATATTTTATTGTCACTTTTAAATAGGTAGACCGGTATTATTTCTACCTTGAGAGGTCAAATCTCCTGACAACTGCTTTTTTTCCTTCTTCCTAGAAATGAATTTTGAATGTAAAATAAAATAAAATTAAGATAAACTCACATGATATTTTTTGCACCTAACGTATCTTTGAGATTTTTTTCAAAAGTCTCCTTTAAAAATCACAAAGATTTGTTCTACCTTATAAAAAACAGGGACCAGAAATAAGTAAGTTTATTTGACAAGTTAATATTGATTAATTTTATGGAAAGAGTTTTTCAAATCTGAAGAGATGCTGTTTCCCCACATTAAATTTCCAGGGATATACCGTTATTTAAATAAGAAAAATTATATGCTCCATAGACTGTTTCTGGAGATGGGTCAGTGCCTGAGTTCTCCGAAATATGTTTCTATTTATCAGAGTTCTGGTGTTGCTTTGCCTTATAATATTAGGCAACAATGGCGTCTTATTCTTTGTTTCCATGCCTGATTCTTACAGACTTCAAACTCTATTATTGAGTATTCTTGTTTTCATGGCAGTTTAGTTATTTGCCTAGGTTCATTAAAAATTTGCCATCTTTTTCCAAGACATAATTGAAAACATTGGCTGATAGCCAAGTTTATCTGGAATGTCATGTTTGAGAATGATGATTATTTAATCATGTATTACCAGCCACTGTTGAGTAACCACATTTGACTTTATGGAATCAATGCTTAGGAAGCACTCTTGGTAAAACTGGCCTTATAACTGGCTTTTAGGATTCTCAGCCTTAAAAGTGGGTAGGAGAAATCATTTTCAGACAGGCCCAAGAACCTCAGAATATTTCAGAGACCTTAAAAAGAAAAGAAATCACTCAATGTGTAGGTATTATAGGTGAAATCTGGTAGAGAGAGTTTCTTGGCTTGGCTTCCTAGTGTAAAGAGGTTATGAAAAATCCAATCTGATTCCTAATGAAAATTTTCAGCAAAGTAAACATGAAAAGACCTATGTAGTAAATTAACACTGTTGCTGTTTCTATGTCAATGATAAAGCTAAGACTAATGAGACCAGACTTACGTTGTGATTGAGAAAAATATTTGAGATTATTTTTGATCAAAAGAGAAGAGACTGTGGGAAAAAAAGCACTTCAATGGAAAACTAAGCATTGTCTTTAGAACAACCTTATGAACTGTCTGATTCGAATGCTATTCATTATATTCAATTATATGCATTTGTCGAAGACATTGTGGGTTTGTTTCTAGACCATTGCAATAAAATCAATATGCAAAAAAGTGAGTCACATAATTTTTTTGTTTCCCAGTGCCTATAAACATTATATTTACACAATACTGTAGTCTATTAAGTGTGCATTATGTCTAAAACAATAATGTATATAGCTTAATTAAAATTAATTTATTGTTAAAAAGTGCTGACATAGAGATACAAAGTAGGCAGTAAGCACGCAGTGTTGGAAAAATTATGCTGGTAGAATTGTTGGATGCAGGGATGCCCAAAACCTTCAATTTGTAAAAAACACAATATCTGTGAAGTGCAATAAAGTAAAGCACAATAAAATGAGGTATGCCTGCATTTCACACCTATTTATTAATTGTAAGGAACACATAGATAGGCAAACTCTATCTTTTTCAAAGAGTGTCCATTGATTTTCTCTGCTTCTATATTTAAAAAAAAACAGTTTTGTACTCATTTGTAATTCTTTTCCTTTGTGTGTGTATGTGTGTGTGTGTGTGTGTGTGTATGTATGTATATATAATTACTTTTCCTGAACTGGTGATAGCATCTTCCTTGTTCCCTCATATAAGAAAAGCCATAAAGTTTAATGTGTTTAGATTTTACATTTGTATGACGGTTCTGATTTTATCTTCTTCTGAATATTATGTTTAACAGTACTATACAAACACCTCAAGATTGCTCATGGAAAAGTAAGCATCCCTAAAATATAGAGGGGGATGCTGTCATTATTTCAACTCTCTCTCTCTCTCTCTATATATATATATATATATACACACACACATATGTGTATATATGTGTATGTGTGTGTTTATAGTGTTACTATTTAATACACATTAGGTTTTGGAAACAAGATTAAAGATCTATCTATTGATAGATAGATAGATAGATAGATAGCTCATCTGTCAGTTGTTGTCAAATACCATGTGAAAGACGGATGGAAATAGTTTATAGTTTTGGTAGAGATAGATTATAATAGTCAGGGCAAGGAATAAACAACCTCAGAGAGTTAAGTAGATATAGACGATGATATGGTTTGGCTCTGTGTCCCCACCCAAATCTCATCTTGAATTGCACTCCCATAACTCCCACATGTTGTGGGAGGGAACTGGTGGGAGATAATTTGAATCATGGGGGTGGTTCCCCCATACACTTCTCATGGTAGTGAATAAGTCTCATGAGATCTGATGGTTTTATCAGAGATTTCCACTTTTGCATCTTTCTTATTTTTCTCTTGTTGCCACCAGGTAAGAAGTGCATTTTACCTCCTGCAGTGATTCTGAGGCCTCCCCAGCCATATGGAACTGTAAGCCCAATTAAACCTCTTTTTCCTCCCAGTCTTGGGAATGTCTTTATCAGCAGCATGAAAACGGACTAATAGAGTAAGTTGTTAGTAGTAGAGTGGAGTATTGCTGAAAAGACACCCAAAATGTGGAAGCGACTTTGGAACTGGGTAACAGGCAGAGGTTGGAACAGTTTGGAGGGCTCAGTAGAAGACAGGAAAATTTGGGAAAGTTTGGAACCTCCTAGAGACTTGTTGAATGGCTTTGGCCAAAATGCTCTTAGCAATATAGACAATAAGGTCCAGGCTGAGGTGGTCTCAGATAGAGATGAGGAATTTGTTGGGAACTGAAGCAAAGGTGATTCTTGTTATGTTTTGGCAAAGAGACTGACTGCATTTTTCCCCCACCTAGAGATTTGTGGAACTTTGAACTTGAGAAAGAGGATTTAGGGTATCTGGCAGAAGAAATTTCTAAACAGCAAAGCATTCAAGAAGTGACTTTGGTGTTGTTAAAGGTATTCAGTTTTATAAAGTAAGCAGAGCATAAAAGTTTGAAAAATCTGAAGCCTGACAATGTTATAGAAAAGAAAAATCAATTTTCTGAGAGAAATTCAAGCCTGCTGTAGAAATTTGCACAAGTGATGAAGAACCAAACGTTCATCTCCAAGACAATGGGGAAAATGTCTCCAGGCCACGTCAGAGGTCTTCATGGCAGCCTCTCGCATCACAGGCCTGGAGGCCTAAGAAAAAATAGTTACGCCGGCCGACCCAGGGTCCCCGTGCTGTGTGAAGTCTAGGGACTTGGTGCCCTGCATCCCAGCCATTCCAGCCATGACTAAAAGAGGCCAAAATACAGCTCGGACTGTTGCTTCAGAGGGTGGAAGCCCCAAGCCTTGGCAGCTTTTCTATGTTGTTGAGCTTGTGAGTGTACAGAAGTCAAGAATTGAGGTTTGGGAACCTCCGCCCAGATTTCAGAAGATGTATGGAAATGCCTGGATACCCAGGCAAAAGTTTGCTTCAGGGGTGACGCCCTCATGGAGAACCTCTGCTAGGGCAGTGCAGAAGGGAAATGTGGGGTCAGAGCCCCCACACAGAGTCCACACTGGGGCACTGTCTAGTGGAGCTGTGAGAAGAGGGCCACTGTCCTCCAAACTCCAGAATGGTGGATCCACTGACAGCTTGCACCATGCACCTGGGAAAGCCGCACACACTCAATGCCAGCCCGTCAAAACAGCCAGGAGCGGGGCTATACCCTGCAAAGCCTCAGGGGTGGAGCTGCCCAAGACCATGGGAATCCACCTCTTGCATCAGCGTGACCTGGATGTGAGACCTAAAGTCAAAGGAGAACATTTTGGAACTTTAAAATTTGACTGCTCTGCTGGATTTCGGACTTGCGTGGGCCCTGTAGCCCCTTTGTTCTGGCCAATTTCTCCCCTTCTACATGGCTGTATTTATCGAATACCTGTACTCCTATTGTATCTAGGAAGTAACTAGCTTGCTTTTGATTTTTCGGGCTCATAGGCAGAAAGGGCTTGCCTTGTCTCAGATGAGACTTTAGAACGTGGACTTTTGGGTTAATGCCGAAATGAGATAAGACTTTGGGGAACTATTGGGAAGGCATGAATTGTTTTGAAATGTGAGGACATGAGATTTGGAGGAGCCAGGGGTGGAATGATATGGTTTGGCTCTGTGTCCCCACCCAAATCTCATCTTGACTAGTACTCCCATAATTCCCATGTGTTGTGGGAGGGACCTACTTGGAGGGAGATAATTTGAGATGTGGGAGCAGTTTCCCCCACACTGTTCTCGTGGTAGTAAATAAGTCTCATGAGATCTGACGGTTTTATCAGGGATTTCTGCTTTTGCATCCTTCTCATTTTTCTCTTGCTGCCACCATATAAGAAGTGCCTTTTGCCTCCTTCCATGATTCTGAGGCCTCCACAGCCATGTGGAACTGTAAGTCCAATTAAACCTTTTTTTTTCTTTCCAGTCTCGTGTATGTCTTTATCAACAGTGTGAAAATTGACTAATACAGATGATACAGACAGATATAGAGATACAGATATGGATGTAAATATATATGTGTGTGTGTGCATATATATAGTATAGAGCTTTTGTGAAGTAGTCTAGGATAGTTTGATGGTCCCTGGGGCATTTGAATAGGTTTTAGTTAGAATAATCGAAACATTGACTAAATTTAGCCATTTATTTTTTAAACTATCATGTGGGTGGATCTGTAAATCACATACAATGGAAGTAAAAGGATGATTCAGTGTGAAGGTGCCAAGTGGAATGCAGATCTATGTGCTGCATGGAACAGGAGCTGCCTAAGCTGCACCAAGCTCAGCCATGTGCCAGAATCACGGCTTGAGCAGGCTCTCTGAGCTTTATTGTCAACTTTAAATGATAAGATAACAGCAGCTTCCTAGAAGATTGCTTTAAGAATTGCAGATTAATCATGTAAGTATCTCATACCTAATTAGAACTTATAAAGTAGTTGCAATTATTATTGTTGGAAACAACTCTCTCTATGCTTTAGTCATTTTTGAAGGTGTGTGCTTATGTCTGTATCTGTGTGTGTCTAGAAGGAGTCCTTTTCTACAAAATAGAGCATTTTATTCTTACTATCTTGTATAGTGAAGTTTAAGTTATCCTCATTTCTATTGCTTCATTCCTCTTATATATGCTTTTCAGCTTTTGACCATCACTGGGCCTCTCTGGCCACTTTAACAGAAGCCACTTTTAAATTTTGGGGCCATCAGAGGAACTTCATGAACTTTCATTTGGACTGTGGACTTTCAAAAAAGTTGCTGTCGTGTTTTCTGTTCTTCTCAGAAAAAAACAAATGTTTTAAGAGCATAAGAAATGCTGACATATTGTAGTGTTTCTGTGGGTTCACTGGCAAAAATGTGAGTAAAAGAGATTATGCTCATGCTGGTATATTTATTAGGAAGAGAATATGTAGAAACCAAGAAGTACTTGTTTTAACTTATACATTTGTGACAAGAGTTAAATTTGAGTTATTTTTGTCTTCTCTCCCAAATGGGGCACAACTAGAATGAGCTGGGGAAGACAGTTGTCACAAACGCACAGAATATAACTTTCAAGGGAGAAACTCAGATGTAGGTGTACTCAGTTCTGGCCTAATGTAGTCTGCATATCTGGCAGTTAGCCTGTCCCTGAGCTACATTTCCAAAACCTATTCCACTATGTAATCACCTGTAATTTATTTCCTGTCTTAAAGAAACCAGAAACCACTGCTAAGTACCAATGCTGACTTAGTGTCTGATCTGTTCACTGTACTCTGCTGGGGCACTGGGAGCGAGACCCAGAAGTATGAATATTTAAACTGATTTCAGGGGGTTTATAGCCAAGTTATGTAAAAGGACATACACCTTGGAATATTGTGAGGTATAAAATAAGGTTAGCTAACATCATTGGATATTTAATGTTTACTCTGTGCCAAGTTCTACTTTATGGGAGATTCTCACCACAACTCTTTGGTAAGTCGTATTATCATCCTCATTTAACAGATGGAGAATCTGAGAAACAAGCAGTTACTGAAAAATGTCCTAGGTCACATAAGTAGTGAATAGGCTTTCTAGGGTGTAAGGGCAAGAGATTTGGTTGAAGAGCATATGCTCTAGCCACTTTACACCAGGAAGAGACAATGCCTGCTTTAGGAGCCCAGAGTATTAGGTCCCTGTGAACTGGGTCCTCCACAAATGGCTTTGAGAAGGAAAAATTTATGCTGGACTTTTAAGGATGAATAAGATATGTTGAGATTTGAACTGGCACAGTAGGAGGGAGACAAGACCACCAGTCAATTTGAGGGATAAAATGAGAAGAATATCTGGGTTCATTGTTTTGAAATCTGTCCATCCATTCCGTTATCTCCATTTCATATCTCCATCTCACTTTGATTCTGACTCTTAAGTCTAGTCACAGCTGCAGAATGAAAGTCTGACTCATGAAAATGATCTATACTGCTATATGCTAAGAATGTGAGGTGGGTAGGAGAGTGTGTGCCCTATCTCTCATCATCCTGAGTGAAGAAACTGATTCCAGAGGAATTGGAATATGAAAAACTGAGACACTACAACTTTTACTTCTACCCCACACAACTTCAATAATGTATGACTTATTTAATAAAACTTTTAATTGCATATCTTCCAAATACAAAATGAGAAAATGTTCTTATACAAAAAGAGTATTTTCAGGTACTTTATCAACTCTATAATGTGGGAGAGGAGTAGCGACTCCATTTAGAGTGGGTTCTTTACACTAAAAGTCATTCTCACCTATTTCAACATCTTTATTAAGAGTGTGGTCATGTTACCAAGTAAAAATTATAGAGCCTTCCCCATGCCCAAGATATCTGGTATAAAAAAATCTGTATAAAATAATAATACAAGTTTTTAAACCAGGAGGAAACCGCAGAGATAATGTTACTTATTATATTAACCAGGAAAAAGACTTCCCCAAATCATAGCTTTCATTGGTGGCAGGGACGTAATTGGAACAATCGTTTCTAAAAATATATTTTTTACTATATAGAGAGCTCATATGACATCTAATCCTGCATTCCTGGCACAATGACCCTGATGTCCATTTTTAGCTGGTACTGTTATTGACAAGGTATAGTTTTCAGCTATCCTCTAAACTCCTATAAAGACTTTGTCCTTGTATTTTCAGGTCACACAGCATCTAGCTGAGTATCTGGAGCCCAGCGCATTTGTAAAACTGGTGGGTGGTGGTGGGGAATACCAGATGTAGCCAAATTACATGTCTTTGAAGAAGATGTGAAAATCGGCAGATTCTTAATCTTGAGGCATGCAATGAGTACTTTAAACCTGGAGGTTAGGGTATGGAAGAGAGTGAATTTGAACATTTACTTTAAAATTTGTGCGAACAAAGGAGAGTGAGTTTGAAACTTTAACCCTGACATCAAAATTAAATCTGTAAAAAATAAAACTTCCCATTAAATGAAACTCAAAATAGAAGTAAATAAATAAATACAAAGTTGGCATGAATACCCTTGCTAACAGAAGCTGCTGAATTTCCCACACCTCTTACAGTGATTAATCCCTTCCTACAGGCCAAAACCTAATTATAAACCATTCTAATCAGTCAGGAAATAGGACTACTATTCCTTTTTGAGAGAAAAAAAAATGTATAGGAGGAAACACTACTACTGCATGAGAACTCCAGAATGAGGCAGGGGAAATTTAGGTGTTAACGCAAATCCGAGGTCTCATGCCATGAAGCTTATTTCCTTGCATCAGTTGACTACTGCCTATATATTTTTATGAGGCCTCTTCAGTTTATTTTGCTGCTTTAAGTCCACTTAGTACCAGTTTCACTGTAGCAAGCCTTTAAACTTAAAGTAAGTGTTATGTAAAATATTATTTAGATTTTACATAAAGTGTATCTTCAGAACTTTCAAGTGCTCTAGGGCAAAAAGGAGAAAATCTTCTAAGAAAAAAATCTTAATATTCCAGATATAATGAGTTTGTTTTACATTATCTTTCTTACTTTTCCCCCCGCTGGACTATTTTCACTTGGGTTCCTTTCATATCCCAGTTAGCAAAGGAATTGACCAGAACTAAGAACAGCCCTAGAGCAATAGCTAAAATTCTGCTGTGCTTGTCAGATACTGTCTGACCACTGATTACTGCCCGAGGGGAGTTTGTTTTCTTTATAAACTTTTTGGTGGGTTTTTATCGCCAGAAAAACAGCTTTTATTCCTCTCAGGAGAAACTTCAGGATTGTGTTGAGGAAAGTATGAGCTTTTGATATTTTATTATTATTTTAAATCATGAGTTTTGTGTGCTATGTTAAAGGGTGAAAGACAGGCCTTTTCATTAAATTGAAATAAGGAGAACATCATAATAACAGATGATACAAATGTGATCGACCTGCAAACTCGCCTCAGGCAAAGGTTTACATGAGTCATGATAGATACATGCAACAGGAATCTGTTGTTTCTCCTACATTTCACCTATGGAAAACATACCATTTCATCAATTCTTGGGATTAAGTAAGGTGTTATCAGTCAGAGTCTCAGAAGAAAACAGAATTCACCCCAGGTTCAGATGAAACGAATGAAGACATTTTTATAGAGGTGTGGATAGGTTTAGGGGGAAAAAAGAGTGAGGCGTTCAGATACTAGCAACAGTGAGAAGCCTCTACTATCCTCAGGGCCAAAGGATTTCAGGAAGGCAATAGTCCCAGTAGAGCCCACTGGCAACTGGAAATATGGAAGGAAGGGCTTGCTGTAGGAACACAGGGCAGGACAGACAAGTATAGAGAAGTGTGCAGTGGGTGGGAGGGCCAACGGAGAATAACCAACACTTGAGAAATTGATCTATGGATTTGCAGTAGTTCTGGAGAGATTTCTTTTGGTCTAGTTTATGCTTTAAAAAAAAAAACTTAAAAAAAATATGCTCTCTGGCTTTGATGCTTTTTTTGTTTTGTTTTGTTTTGTTTTTGTTTTGAGACAGTCTCACTCTGTTGCCCAGGCTGAAGTGCAGTGGCACGATCTTGGCTCACTGCAACCCCCGCCTCCCAAGTTCAAATGATTCTCCTGACTCAACCTCCTGAGTAGCTGGGATTACAGGTGCACACCACCATGTATGGCTAATTTTTGTATTTTTTATTAGAGACGGGCTTTCACCACGTTGGTCAGGCTGGTCTCGAACTCCTTACCTCAGGTAATCCGCCTGCCTTGGCCTCCCAAAGTGCTGGGATTACAGGCGTGAGCCACTGCGCCCAGCCAAGACTTTAGATTACTGCTTTTGCTTTAGAGGGTCGACTCAAATTCTGTGTTTAGAGGGTCGACTCCATGTCTGTGGTTTCTCCCCCAAGGAGAATTATTTTCTCATCTAGAATATAAATTCCTTTAAGACTAGGAGGACTCAGTCATTGAGAACCCATTAAGTTGTGTATGAAGTAAAGTAACAAATACTCTGATTTGTAGCCTGGAATGCTGGTCATTATTTATACTAATAACCAATATTCATACTCTTCCTTCTAAAGACATGGTAGGATTGCACTTCTCTCCTCTTTAGAAGTTAGGCAGGGATATATTATTGCCCTGGCCAGTGAAATGTGATAGTAAATAATATCCGTCATGTGGAAGAAGAAGCCTTTATGGACCGGTGCCCCATTCCCACGTTCCCTTCCAGATTCTGAGCTATCCCAGATGCCAGAACTCAATTAGTGTGCCTTCTCTAACGAGTAGGGTATAGGACAAAGCCTCTCACTGATCCAGGATGTACAACTTGGGTAGGTAAGGGGGAAATTGTTTTATTTAAAGCCTCTGCAGTTATGGATTATTTATTATTGCAACTTATACAATTATGATTAATCCAGAAGTTTATAGAAATGTCACTAACTAGTTTAATAAAACACTTTAAATCCCATTGGTTAAAAATAAAAATAAGACCATATCAAACAAGGCTACCAAAAATAGGGAACGGAAGCAGCCTATAAGACATACTGTAGGGGCTTCTTTCTAAGGAGATTAGTAAAAACAAATATATCAGTATAAACACAGATACGGCTGCACCTTAATGTATATGTATAGAAAGAGAGAGGTAGGGGCCATGAGGGAATTTACTTGCCTGCAGTAGAAGTTTTGAGATAGAAAACTGTTCTGGAAGTATACACGCATAAGTAAAGCTGGCCTAGATTATCAAGTGAGCAGAGTTCATAAAACCCCAGTATCAAAGGATTGAGGAAGATCTTGAAAGGTCACTTGGTTTATTCACCTCTTTTCAAGGAGGATCACACCAAAACCATCGTGAAAAAAAAAAAAAAAAAAAAAAAGAAGCTATTCTGTTTTTAAGGCCATCTGTAGAAGAAGATTTTCCCTGGTCAGAACTGTTTTTCAGCTGGTATCAAACTTTCTATTTTGAGTGAAACGCCTCACTTACATTCAGAACACTAAATGCGTCACTCAACATCTGTATTCATTTTCTTGGGCTGCTGTAACAAATAATTACAAACTGTACAGAAATTTATTCTCTCACAGTTCTAGAGGCTAGAAGTCTAAAATCAAGATTTCAGTAGGGCGATGTTCCTTTTGAAAGCTCTAAGAGGTGTCATCCTCCCTCACCTCTTTGTAGTTTCTGATGGCTCCTGGCAATTCTTGGCTTCCTTGGCTTGCAACCATAGCTCTCCAAGCTCTGACTCCATTGTCACATGGTTCTTCCCTGTGTGTCTTTCAGTGTGTCCTCTTTGTTTAAGGTCATCAGCCATTGGATTTAGGGCCAAATCTAATCCAGTTTGAACTCATCCTAACTTAACTAGTTACAACTTCAAAGACCCAGTTTCCAAATAAGGTCACATTCTGAGGTTTCTGGTAGACATAAAATTTTGGGCAATACTGTTAAACCTACTACAGCATCCTTTATGACTTGTCCTGAAGCAGAAAACATCAATTTTTTTAAGAAAGAACTGTACCCTAAGTGTTTTTTCTTGCAGTCAATTCAAAATTTGTAGCTCATTTAATGGGGATGGCTTTCATTTTACTATTATTTTGATGGTTTAAATTAATGCAAAATTATTTTAAAATGTCATCATGAATATGATCTTTGTGCTGGTTTTTGGTGGGAAGAGAGAAACCAACCTAAGATCCAGCACTGAACTTGCAAAAATAATGATTTTTTGACTCTAGCTGATTAAATGAATGAGATGAACACACTTGATGCACACAACATGTCAAGCTGTATTATGACACAGTGGACAGCGTGGGGCTTCTTTAGCCATAAATACTGCGAAAGATGTGGACAGAGGCAATGCAGTATGCACTGAAGTTATCAGAAAGATTTTAAGGAGGAGAAAGAAGACGTAAAGGGTAGATAGGATTTTATGAAAGAACATATGTTGTAGCTAGTTGAGAGAACTACAAAATAAATCAGTAAAACGGGGTAAGAAGCAGCTGTCCATAGAATTGACTGGCCACAGAGATCTGGCCATAGAAGAGCATTTTAAAATAGAATGAGGGGCTTTGATTTATAAAAGTGAGCCAGGACCTGCATGTAAGACTTTCAATGTCAAATTAAATTCAAGCACCATTCTAATGGTGCTGGGGAGGCCCTAAAATCTCTGGGGCCCAGAAAGATATGGTATAGAGGATATTGGGAGAAAGTGGCCTTGGTGACAGAGTGAAGGTTGTGTTTTAGGGATGGGAGTTTAAAGATTGTTGCAATGGGCCAGGCAAATTTTGAGGGCTTGTTTCTTAATGAGTAATGGGAAATCATAACATGACGGCCATCAGATGAAAATTCTTGCTTAGGACAAGGGTGCTCCATAGAGAATATTCCACTGTGGGATTTATGTTGCTTTTCTAGCAATGGTCTATAGAGAAGAACATTTTCCTTCCCCGTGAGCCCCTTCATTCCTCAGGACATGGGAAAACCACCGTCACCCTCAGTGTGTGACATCCACTGTTGTGGCTGCTCTCCACTTAACCTGAGTTTCATTTAAAAGATTAATAATAAAAAAAGAACGTTCTCAGCCTTCACCTTTGGAAAAAAATCTCCTTATTCAGCAAAAGATAATGTAAGGTTGCCCTGTTAACTCAGCCTTGCAGAAAACATTCCTGTCAGTTGGCATGAGCTTTCTTCCTTTCACCTCAGGCAGGTGGTAAAGGCATTTTGCAAAAGAGGATTCCAAATTAGGTTAAGCACCAAAATAGGGAAATGACCTGGCTCACCCTGGTGGGGAGAGATTGAACTGTTGAAGTATATCCAAATTCACTCCTTTCAAGCCATGTTTCAGTGAGGTTTTGAGGGGAATAAAAATGGAAAAAATGGTCGACTCTGATGGCTTTCCAACTTTCTTTTAACAAGCCCTATCCCAATGTTCTGAGGCTGGAATACCCCACGAAATGATAATTTTACTTGCTGGTTTTATTTCAACCACACAATCCTTTCTTTGAGCATATCTTAATACCACTTTCTTCTGAAGGTGTTGGATGTCCTTTATCCCAGGGGCATGTGCACATAAGCAATGCCTCCTGGAGGTTGAAGCTTCTATAAGATACACAAAGATGATATTATTTTCATGAAATACCAGATATCAGGGCAGGTCATAGGAGAGTTATAATAGGAAGAAAGTTTCTATTATCAAACTTTGCATCAGCCAATTATATAGAATCCTACCCAAACTAATTTTTAATGCAGGGAGGCTCTGCCCTTAAGCTCATAGGCCTGTCCCCTAATAGATTGTTGCCACGTTTAGGGAAGCAAACCATTTATCTTATGGTTCTCCTGTGGCTGATGTGCATTCACAGGATTCAGGGCCTGAGCGATAACCCTTTGTCCAGGGAATATTTATAAGAAAGGTGTGTCTTCCTTTGATTAAAATGTCTCTCATCTTTCCCAAATCTACAAAGATCCTGTTGACTCAGTGTGATACTCTGTCTCCTGGATTGTTTCTCCTTCTCTGAAAATGTTCCCTGGCCACTCCAGCTTTTATTGAGGCCTACTTGCCTCTAAATGTCTACAGCCACATTTAGCATCTAGCCAAGTGCATATTTATTGAGGTGGTCTTTGCAAGGTATTTAATGTTTACTAAATTAATCAATGGAGTCCATGGAGAGAAATAATTCCTAGATAGGCTATTCAGAAAAAGATGAGTCTCTAAGTATGAGGCTTGAGTTTCTCTACTCATTTACAATATTGAAAGACATCAAAAGTTTTGTCCCAGTGTTTCTGATCTTCTTTGAGATGATGACATCACCTTTATCTAGACATCTGTAAAGAATGGGGGGAGAAGGATGTCTACTTCACAAAGATTGAAATAATTAATAAAAGTCTATGCTACGCCTATTTCAGTATTGACTTCTTCAGTGACACCACTGGGGAATATAGAAACATTTCATTTTCTATTGGGATCAGGAAAACCTTTCTACTTCTCTTTCATATTAGATCAAATAAAGGCACAAACTCTTTTGTGAAGGTGAAGGACAATTCTTCTCTATTTCTTGATAAGTCAAAGAATGAATAAATATTTTAAAAAGAATTTCCTTCCCCATTTTGGCCTCCTTATAGGATGACTAGCCAATGTTCAGAGAGCTGAAATCTCATTTGTGTAGGCCTGAAAAGACATATTATATCTTATTCTAATAAAGCTTTTTACTTTGCTCTTAGTTGCCAAGGTAGTATACAGGGAGGAGAGAGATTTCCATTAACTTAGCATCATCTTACTATTAAAATATTAAATCCCTCTCATTTCAAAATTTTGTAAAAAATATATCAGAGGACATTTTCAAAGTATGTGGCTTAGAATGTAGGAAAATAGACAACTTAAGTTCAGAAAACTTTTAATCAGCTCTTATTCTGGGACTAGACCCTTGATTTTGACCGAATCACTTCGGTCCTTTTGAGTCTCAGTTTCCTTATCTATCAGATAAACACTGGGTCGTGGGAGTGTTTTAAAGCTCAAAGGAAAGAACATATGTGAAAATTCTAAGAAAAATATAGGACGTGGTGTAACAGCTTTTTCCATTTCCATGGCATTGTTATTTTTAGCAATATTTCTGTGTAAGAAACTGAACTGTTGAAATACTCTGATTACAGCACTAATTTATAAAAATAACTATGTATTTATTCAATAATACAATGAATACCTGTGAAGCCCTGGCCAACCCAGCAACTAGCACATTAAAAGTAACTTCTATCTTCCAGTGTTCCTCTTGACCACACCTGCCTGCTTCCACAACCCAGAAAAACTAAGAACTGGGAATTTATACCTATTTGTATACTATGCATATGTGAAATGTATTTGTAATATAAATTAACAAACATATGTATAAATATATATGTGTGTTTATATATCACACACACACACACACAAACAGCTAAAGCTAAACATTCCTCAGTTATATTAAGTTAGTATTAGCTGTTGTTTTAACTTCTAGTTCCAATAAATTACTTTTTTACTGAATATTCTTAAGTAAGTTCATCAAAATTGTAGCATTTGACTTGAGTTTATTTTCACACATGTATACTATTCTATTGTGTGAATATACCACACACTATATGACTATTCTCATTTTGATGAATTTTTTTGTTGTTTTAATCTTCCGTAGATTGTTGCTATTACAAATGGTGTTGCTATAAATTTTGTTGTACACCTTTGGTGAACATGTGTAAGGATTTTCTTCTAGGTATTTACCAAGGAGTCAAATCATTGTGATAATAGGTTATATGAATATTCACTCTTAGATGATCATATCAAACTGCTTTCCAAAGTGGTTGTACCAGTTTACACTCAACACCAGAGTTTAAAAGAGCCTATTTGTATTTCAACATTTGGTATTATAGACTTGTTAATTTTTGCCAATCACATTGCATTAAATATAACCTTACTTTGGGTTTTATTCACTTAATTCAATATCACTAAAGACTTTGAGCATCTCTTCTTATATTTAATGATTATATGTGTTTCTTCATATATATTTATTTTAGTGGGAGTGCCATGTCGTTTTTAGGCCTAGTGCTATATCTTAGTGCATTCAGTTAGAGTTACAAAAGACTGGGAACTCTTTTTCATTTCTTTGGATTCTCTCAAATAGTATCCAGAAAAGTGTTTTGCCAGCAGGAGTTTCCTCCATAAGATGAATGGCTTCTATGACTTCCTGTGTCTTCTCAATTGGAAAGCCTATAGGAAGATTTAAAGTTTATACGGTGCTTTGCTGGGCAAGAAACAATGATAAATACACATTACCTAATTCCTTCTTTTAGGAACTTGAAATCTTGAAGAGATAGTCACATCGATTTAAACCCTCACCGTTTTATCACTTCTTCATTTATTTTTCTACCTTCAAGTTTTGTTTCATTCTGGCCAAAATGAAGGCATGATGTAATTTACATTAATAACTCTCAAATATTTGAAATAATATTAACAAAAATTTTCAATATATTAATAATAGCCAAAATTTCAATAGTAAAGAAAATGTAAAAAAAATATTGATTTGGCATATCAGATAGGATTATCTCAGCAGGCAAACTTTTCAACTTCCCATAAAGGGACATAAAAGCACATAATGGGACTATATGCTTTTCAGATGCAGTCTCCGTCTGCCTACTTTCAAATCAGTGACTGAAGATGTATACCACATCCAGGATTCCTAAATTATACTTCATTTGAGGCTTTACAGAATCTAACTTCAAAGCTACTCTGAAGAGCTTTGTGGGTTACCCAACTTCAAAGGGTACTTGAGATTATTTAACATCATTAAACAGAGCAATCTAAGAGACAAAGACACAGGCTAAAGTCAAAGCAATTTTAAAGACACTATACATCATTGTCTTTGCTATTACTTTTCTTTTCAACTTACTTAAAACTGTCACCCTTTACCCATTCATATGCATGTCCAAAGTTTATGCGTGTTTTGGGGGAAACTTTGTACTCAAACCTTGGCCTTATCATTTCCTGAGATTTTTCTCATTTTGTCTTAAATGTTCCTTGATATTTCTGGCTCCAGGATATTGACTAAGCATGTGAATTCCTCTTTAAACAAATACAATAGCTTATTTCCAAAAGTCATACTATGAGGCACAGCTGTCACAACATCTGACAAATATTCACAGCCAAGGATATGACCTAGCAAGTCTGAATGCACTTTCTCATTTTTCTCATATTTTCACATTTATCTCTCCTTCATTCAGAAGCATTTGTCAACCTGCCTCTATCCATGGCAGCCCTTCTTATTTTAATGTTCTCACTCTTACCCACAAACTAAATTTACATTTCTTGCTGTTATAAATTTTATATTTTTGTGTGTGGAGAAACATTCCATCAAGAAGACTGAAGCCCAGTAAACTCCCAAAGACAAGACTTTCAGAAGGTAAAGCACTCCCTTCCTTTATAGACTAGCAAAGATGAGAACAGATAAAAATAAAAATAAATAAGAAAAGGTTTTACATCAGTCTGTGAAGTTACTCTGTCTATTCTCATCTCTCTATCAAAGAGTCCTGGTAGAGGATTGAGGATATCAATAAGCTCTATGGCTTGAGTCTAACTCTGCAAAGGTATTTTTGGTAATGTGAATTTATTGTGTACAGAATATAAAAACATAGGTACAATATGACACTCAAATTATATATATGTTATATATAATTATACAATTATATATATATACACACACACATATGTATATATATTTAACTAGATTCCATTTTATACGTGTCTTTCAATTAGTTAAAATTCCAGAAATACAAAACAGAAAAATATCTTAAAGGTCATCTGCCCATCCTCTATTGATAAGTAGAATGACCATATAATTTATTGTCCAAACATATGTACTCTTGGAAATGAAAAAGCATACTACTAATAATTAGGTAGATATAACAGGTATTAGCAGAACTATGACAGGCAACGAAGGGTAAATGGTCATCCTAGTCTTAAAGATTGCATTAAGTAGTTTGGGCTCTTCATTGAAAGCGCTACACAACATCAGAAACCAGGTTTCCTAGTGTCTCGTTAAGAATACATTGTAACACATGAGTTAACTAGCTCGTGGTCTTTCAGTCTGAAATATGCATTGATCATTTTGCCCAAGGTCTGAAGACAAGTCACATCAAACCACTGACCTAAGAAAAATGGAATTAATGTTGCAACTGCATTCTCCTAACTTCTCACTGGACTTGAGATGGTAAAGGATTCTGACAGCATGCTTTCCCCTTGGGCAAACCAAACTGGGCTGACATGATCCACTTTGATTTGGCCAACTTGTCAATGAGAGGCATGACGACCTTCTGCACATATGTACTCATCTCACAAACTCCCTGGGTGCAGAGGTTGTGTCCTGCATCTGATTCAGGGAGGAATGGCCATTTCAGGTGGTTTTTCATCAATAGTTATCCTGGTTGCTCTATTTTGCACTCTGGTGTCTGCAAAACATGTTTGCTATTCTTGCTTATTTTGTCTTTAGTTTAGCATATACTGAACACCTGTTGGGTACAGAAATATGCTAGGGAATATTACATATATTACTGTGACTTATTGTGTATTAAGATTTTAATAATTTCTCTTCCAGGTGAGTCAGACAAATTTGTTTTGTATCTTACAGGCTGCTTGCTTCACTATGGGTCCTAAGGATACACAGGAAGCCTTCTGCCAGACACTTTCTGCCAGGTTTCCAATGGTGGGAGAAAGATTTATTAAGATTGCTGTTTAAGAAATACTCCTCTAATATATGCATCTTCACTTACAAAAAAAAAAAAGCAAAAAATGAAATTCCTGCTGTATTTCAGTCCTCCCATTTCAGAACAGTGAAGACATTCCAATTTGTTCAAATATACTTTACCAAAGGAAATTTGTAGAGGAAGATTCCAGAGTGAGTCTGGTTCTTATTGACAAATATCTGTTGAAGAATTATATGGGTGGAGCTCTTCTCTAGGCCTTATAGGTCTTCTTGCTCGAGAGAAGATTAAAATCTGTGAGAAGGAATAATTCAAGGACACAAATGACTTTGTTGTAAGGATAAGGCAAGTTGTAGCATAATAAAACTCAAAAGATTATATTAGAAGTTTAAAGTAGTAAGGAGACAGAAACTTTTCATGGGGAAAATGATATTTAAGGTGGGATTTGAAGAAATGATAAAGTTGTGACTTAGACAAACAGAAAGCAAACATTTTCCGGGTAGAAAAAAAAATAGTATGAGTTTCAGCATGGAGACAGGAAAATATCCAAAAGATTATGATTAGGTAATATACAAAGTTCACCTTAGCTGGAATTTGGGGACAAAAAAGAAATAATGCAAGATTAACAATAGCTCAGATGATTCTAAATTCCTTCTCAGAAGAAATCAAAAGGATACATATTAGTATATTCAAAACCAATGCTAATTTTTCATAAAAGACAACTTTTAAAATATGAGGCTTTGTTCTTTTTAAAGCTCTGTTACACACATTATTTGACATAATTTTCATAATGTATCTGTGCTATAGATAAGGCAGTTACTATTTCCATTTTATGGGTTGGATAACTGAGATAAACAGAGGTTTATTGCTAACCTGGTGGGCAGGTAGATACCCTCTCTTCCCTTCTCTCCCACCAGAAGCAAAGTGCTTGGTCAAAGAGCAATACCTTTCCACACGCAGGAGGTTTTCTTTCCTGTTGAGATTTTATTTGAGTTTTGAAAGTGGGACAATGTTTTTGTCAGGAAACTTCAGTGGATGAAACCACTGCTTCAACCCTGCTAATAAGGCTGCTGCACTCAAACTGTGAGCAAAACCTCGCCAACTCCAAGCTGCTGCTGCTCTGCAATCTCATCAGTCCACCTGCCGTGCACCTTGCGCTTTAGTCCCAACTCCTAGGCCCAATCAACTGAATATCTGCTTTGGCTTTGGGTCTTGGCCTATGATAACTGTCACTGCTGCCTGCTGTTCTCATTGCCATCTCCAGGCCCAGCATCCAGACCCCTAATGCAACTGACCAGCTTCTGGGCTGGCAGACACCATTGTGCAGATGGGGTCAGTATGAATGTCCAAGTGGCAAATCAAAGTAAATGCAGATGGGAACACAAGATGTAGATCAGAGCCATGAATCCAAATAAGATGGGGGTTTAAAGAGATTAAAACTGCTAATTAGTGACCTTGGAAACATTCTCATTGGCTAAATAATAAATAAAAATTCATCTGAGTTGGTTTTACTAGTAAATTTAATTCAGGGACTATGCTGAGATGCAGTGGATTCAGCTGGTTTTTATCCCTGAGGGTCATATGCAGGTATATGAAACAGTAGGTCCATGCATTATTTGCATGCGATTAGCATGCAATTTACTCTCTTCTACCTAGACTCTGCAGTCTATTCTCAGTCTCTTTTCAAGTAAAATTTCTATATTTTTTTTCTTTCAGGATGATCCTATTTATCTCTTCTCAAAGTTTTTTCCTTTATTCCACTGAAATCTTAACAGAAATACTCAGAGAGAAAAATATATCACAGAATCAGCATCCTACACAGCAAACCTCCTAGATTTAAATCAGTGAGAACTATGAATGTTCTGAGCTTTCCGAATTGCCTCTTCCCTGAATCTATTCAGAGAACATCCATAAAAGGACCTGCTAGTCTCCTGGAGCAGAAAATACACTACTTTTGAATAGGAATATCTAGGTTTGCGTTCTGGTTCCCCATTTCAAGCAAGTGAGTGAACTTCTCTGAGTTTCATTGTCCTTGGTAATTAAATGAGAGGAACAGTGATTGTCTTGTGGTCTTCACATGGTGATTGTTAGGATCAAATGAGACAGGATATGCACACGGTGAATACTGATACTGTATATAATTTTTTGGTATTTTGCTCATTTGGAATTTTGTCTTGATTTTTATTTTTAGAAATATTGCATTAAAATATTCATATTGTTTACTGAGTTTTTTCCTGTCCCTTAAGTTTTGTTCTTGAGGTGAATGCTTCACTGGCATCACTTTAGTTCTCAGACTGGGCAAGTATTATACGATGGTACCATAGTAAAGGTTTTAGCCAGCCAGGTACTGCTGGAGAAGAATAGATGAAGAGAACTACCCAATGCATGGGATATCTAAGTTAGTTTAGAGGAATCACGCTTGGACATTCAGAAAGAAACATTGACTCTATACCATTGTTAACCCTGAATCTCTCTGTGAGAAATTACTATTTCCCTTGGTCTCCCATTGCCCATGAGAATTCAGTGCCAACTCCTTAGCCTAACTTCCAAAATCCATTATCCCTCTGCTGTTCACTTAGTATTAATTCTTAAATCTACAATCGATCTGTCATTTCAGTTAATCATGACTACTATTTAGACAGCCTACTTTTATTTCAGTTTCCAATTTTCCAACTCCCTTGTTCTTCCTTCCCAGAATTCTGTTTTCCTATTCAGCAGAGAAACATTTATCAGCCACAAACTTCAAATGAGTCCTTACTTTTCTGCTAGGACTTCTCAGTCAGTTTCAGCCAAAGATGACCTCCCTTCATAAGATACACGGTGAGCACTGCCTCACTGTATAAAAACTAAGTATATCAAGTTTCTATCTCTGCTTAATGAATTTCTGTCTATATTCTGCTTTATTTATTTATTTTTCTCCAATCCACTGCTAAAATTTCATAGAGTGAAGGACATACATTTAAATTCCCCCCAGTAAGTTGTTACCAGTATTATACAAAATTAAAATACTTAATAAATATGAAAATGCACTTCCTCCCTGTATATATGCATTTAGTCACTCACATATACGCTTTTTCTCTGTTTGTAAAGGTTCATAGCACTCCTATATTTCAAGTCATATAATTCATATCATATAATTTCTATCACTTAATTTAAGGTATGGTAATTTCTTGTCCTAAAATACTTCTAGCAGTTTCTTGTGAATAAGTTGATTTCACTAAGTGGATGATTAGCTTTTCTGTGCAGGAAATTTGATGTCCTTTTCTTTTCTGTCATCTCCCAGGAATATCTGCTGAAAAGCTTTAGAATTTCTGACAACATGCAGCTCAAACTCCTGATAATTATGGCTGACATAGAAAACATACTTATATGTATTTTACATATATTTATTTGTTTATATAACATATACATTTTACATATGCATAGAATACAAATATATAAAAATTTCCATTTCCTCTTTGTTTTGGGTTGTGGAAGCAGGCAGGTATGGTCAAGAGAAACACTGGAAGATGGAAGTTACTTCAGTGTTCCAGTTGCTGGTGTAGCCAGGGCTTCACAGGTATGAATTATGAAGCAGGATATTTCCCTAACCCCTCCTTAGGACTCGCAACAGGGCTACCTTGTTTACTCAGCCTGCTGCTCTCAACTCCTTGTGTGAGGGAGTGCATGAGAGAATAAGGTGGGAACTGGAGTGCATGAGCATTGGAACTGGCTGGCTGTTTCAGTGTGCCTGCAGGATTCAACTCCATCCATTCAGACCCTCTGTGTTCCACCCCTCGCGGGAGGGAGAACGCCGGTGAGCGGGTGCAGGGACTGTTGCAAGCACTTTTGGGCGCCAGCAGAAGTGAATTTGTGAGCCCCGTGGCAGTGTCTAGGTGGGGGTGCCTGTGACCTCCGAAGCCGCAGAGGGAATATTACAGTGCTCTTTTAGCTCTGCCATCTGCAGAGAGCTTAAGTGTTAGCACCTCAGTTGGCCCTCTGCTTTTTCACGTGAGGTGGCTGCTTTTTGCCAGCAAGAGCAGAAGGCCAGTGTGACGGCTTTTTGTATCCACACTTGTGGCTCCCAAGCTCTTGTCCAGCACCCAGGAAAAATGAGGTCGAACAAACAAATTGAAGGATGGTAAATGCGGGGGATTTTATTGCTGATGAAGGTGGCTCTCAGTGGGAAGGGGAGCTGAAAAGGGGATGGGGTGGGTAGATAATCTTCCCCTGAATTCTGGCCATATCCAGCAGATTCCTCTCCAAAGTTATGCCATCAAGATGTCCCTCTGAAGTCAAGCCACTTCTCTCCAACGTTCAGATGTAGTCGTTCCATCTTCTGGCTGAGTCTGGGGTTTTCATAGGCACAGGATGGGATGGGGCGGGGTCATGGGTGGTTTAGGAAAAAGCAGCATTTGAGCAGGAAAACAGGGATATCAGTTCTTACTTCGGGCTGTGGTTTCACGCTTTTCAGCTTGACGGTTGGGTTTCATCAGAGACCTGCCCTTTTCTGCCTAGAATTTCTCTGCCCCCATCCCTATAAATTATAATACTGAATAAATACATAAATACTTTTATTATAGTTCTATAATTAGAGCATGTCAACAGTTCAGCTCATAACATGAAAATATTACTAAATATTGCAATGCCATGGAAATGACAAGAGCTGTTACCCAATGTCATATTTTTTCCAGAATTGTCACAGGTGGTTTCCTTTGACCCTTGAAACACTCCCAGGACCCAGTTTTTATCTTATAGGTGAGGAAACTGAACTCAAAAAGAACTGAAGTGACTCAATTAAAGTCAAAGGACTAGTCCCAGAATAAGAGGTGATTAAAAGTTTTCTGAAGTTCATTTTCCAACACCTTCAAGCCATCTCTGAAGAAAACCTCCTAGGTTGTTTTTTATGAAACTTTGAATTAAGAAGGGTTTAATGTTTTGATAACTATGGCTCGTGCAGAAAACAAAAACAAAAATTGTCATTAACTTTTTCACAGCTATTATATGCAAAGTTCATCTATGTTTGAGGAACTTATCTTTTAAACATGATTAAATATTTAGAAGTTAATCAACTGAAAATTTAAAATTCACTGAGAATTTTCTTGAACCATGTATATGGTTGCTCAATGAATATTATTGGTTAAAATAATTTTCTGACATAGACAAGGTATTGACTGGAAACATTAGAAATATATTTTTCCTTTATATTTACTTCTTTTTAATGTTCTATTTACAGGCTATAAACTCACAGAAAATATTTTGAAATTTTATAACACTCATAGTAAAAGCTATCTCATAAGCTATGCTCACTTTTGTCCAAATTTTACCCAGAAGAAGAAGCATGGGCGTGGTAGGCATTGGTAAAGTTCATCTGTAATTAAACTTCAAAAAATATATTACCTTCAAGCCAGAAAATGATCTCAAAAACAGAATAATTCAGGGGCTGTGGTGATGGGGGCCAATTTGTCAAGCCTATCATTGTTCCCAGGCATTATTTGTGTCAGGTTTATCTCTGACTTCCTTAGAAATCATTTTTTTTCTGACTCCATGAATTCCTGTGAAATTACTCTTCCAGAAAGAAAATATGATTTTCTAAAATTAGGTGATAATCTCAGTTTAACACCAAATATGAAGAGAAAAGGACTAAAAGAGAAATTCTCTTGAAAAAAATTTACTTCCACTGCACTATCTTAAAGTATGCAACTTCTAATTGAAGTTTTCCTCCCCTAATGCATTCACCTTTCATATTAATGTTCTCCTCTTTCTTTATCTTTTCAGGCAAACTATTAACTGAACCAGTGGTGTGCTGGGTGTACTGGCTTAAGAGCCCCATTTTTTAAATTGTCAGGAATTTTGAAAGCCAGTTATTAAACAAAGCTATTATTAAAAATAAAATTCCATGTACTTATTAAATGCATTATATTAAAAAACCAAAAAAAAAAAATGGATAACACATGTCCTCCTGTATATTTTACTATATTGACTATTATCTTTGCTTTTGAGGATACTTTTGTTTATTCTGTCTGCAGCGTGGAAGTATGGCATCATGATGTCTACTGCACATCTATTCCCAACCCCATATTCAGTTGTTTCATGTAGTCTCTTGAAATCCATGGAAACTAGAAAACACTACAAATAAAGCCTTGATTTATTGTTTTGTTGATTGTCTTGACTTAAGAAACTGATAGACAATGTGTTATTAATGCAGATTAAACTTAAAAATGTTTACCTCAGTGGCCGTTAGACTGTGAATACCACAAAAACTGAGCAAATATTTTTCTAGTATTTGAAAAGTATTATCCAATTCAGCAAATAATGTCACTTTTAAGTGAATAAAGTATGGGCATGCCTTCATTGCTTTAGTTTCTTGTTACTTGTAAACACACACAAGTATAGCAACCTAACATTTATGCTCAAACTATACTCAGTAGTCAATTACAATCATAGATTAGCTTTGGCCATAAGAGATCAGCAAAAATCAACATAGCATATCAATTGGCTATATGAAATTTTCAATGTGTATTGTATGTTTTGTTATTTTAAAATTGTGTTATATTTTTTAACTTTAAAACTTACAACACAAATATGTAAGTATATGTGTATATACACATGCATACACACACACACAATTGAGGGTTTTTGGCGTAGAAGGAGACAAACCAGAGGTTAAACATTTGCCAGCACATCACTGCTGATAACAAAGCTGCTACTGTATAACAAATACCTATTGAGGAATATGTGTCCCACACACTGCCCATTTATTTTGATTTGGAATAGTGAATTCTTCATGTCACAAAAGCCTTCATATTATAGAGGTTTCTAGGTGAAAACATATTTTTAAAAGTGCCTGTCATTGACGGTAAGATTGGAGACCCTTTTTAGATACCCTTAAATCAGACCTGATAAAATTTGACTATCCATATGTTTTTATCCAGTAACAGAGGATCAGTAACAAGTTTATAATTTGCTAGAATTTCTTGAACAGCAAACAAAAGACAGTTTGAGTCCTGGGTTAGTTTATATTTATATTTTAACCATTGATAACTCATTTTACTTCTCTGAAAATACAAAATAAAGAAATACACTATTTTATTAGTTCTCAGACATAACTGCATATCAAAATCACCTCCCAAACTGTTCAGATCAAGGGGTTCTGTCCTTCTAATCAGATCTATGAAAACAGAATTTCTGTAAGTGGAACCAAGAAATTGGATCATAGGATGTTTATGCCAGATGTAGAACCCTTGTACCTCCAAAAGCCTTGCAGGTCATGAAGTTATAATGGTAAACTGGCAGTAAGGATGTGGATGCAACACATTTATAGGAATGGATTGTCAATAATTTACCCATTTCCTGGCTCATATTTGTTTCTTTGCATATATACTTCTGGTATATATGCTGTGACCTCTTACTGTATTTCATATTCTAGTATTTCCCCTATTATATAATCAATGCTGCTATAAATAATTATTAGCCACTTTTAAATTAAAAAATTATATATGTCAGTATTTCTAAAATCTTATGCATAAAATATCTTGAGAAATTGTGACAAATCTTTTCTAAAACCAAGATTTTCTAAGGCTGAGACAGTCACTTTATCAACAGCTTGGTAATTATATGAATAAAAGAACACTAGTTTAGATAAATTTGTTAGTATACTCTGGTTATTTCTTATTTTCTTTATTTTTGGAATGTTCAGTACTCTAATCATTCTAATGATTTTTAAAAAATTATTAAAATTCTGAAAATATTTATTAATGTTCCCTTAGGTCCTATGATATAATTTTTATAATTCATTATAATAACAAAGACATAAATTACTGTAAAATTCTCATATATATCTCACATAAATTTTCACACATATTGAGTTTAATTTTTTAACAATATGTAGACAATTTTTTTTGTTATTTTATGAAAAGTAACTGAATCTTAGAAGACATTATAGACAATCAGTTATGGAGATAAACTCAAAGATAGGTAGGTATCCATGTTCAATATCACATGCATTTTCATAATTATAAGTTATAATTTTAGAAAAAAATATATAGGTGAAATGACAATTATTCTACCTCGTTGTTAACTGTTTCCTTAGAGAGTTGAATCCTATCTGCTTAAATGTTCTCTTTGGAAATCTTTTGGACTTTTTCCATCAGAATGCAAGAATTGCTTTTCTTTTTTTTTAATATGGGAAATCTTGGGTTTACATTTTTATTTTTATATGGTTATCAAGAAATATAAGGAAAAAGACAGGTGCTATTGCATTTTATTATCTCATTGGCTAAAATGTCTGACACGTCTTACAAATTGCCTGAAATTCTTGCCATCTGCTGCTGTAAACTTCATCTAAATATAAATTACAGTAAATATATTTCTTGAAAAAAATTTTTAACAACATAGACTTTGGTTATTTTATTGTTGTTTAATGACTTTTCTGCCATTTAAGTTTTCTGACTTCCAAAGAGATGTCTAATGACATCAAGAATGATTTCTGTGGAAGTGACTATGAAATTCAAGT
Source organism: Pan paniscus (assembly GCF_029289425.2). Lineage (NCBI taxonomy): Eukaryota > Metazoa > Chordata > Mammalia > Primates > Hominidae > Pan > Pan paniscus. The sequence continues at coordinate 57,384,019 of NC_073266.2, forward strand.
TTCCATTCTTCTGAAAATATGATTTAGTGGAGATATTCAAGTGTCTGCCATTCTAAGGGTACTGAATTTGGATGTGGAATATTAAGATAAGTTATAATAGTTCATTGGCTCATCAAACAGAAAAATAAACTTGCCCTGTTCCATTTGTGGTTTATGGTTAGCCTTGGCTTGATCTTTCAATTTTTCATTTACTCCTTCAATGACTATATGAAGAACAGCGATATTTGGTGAAATTAAAAAGTTGGTTTATATGGTTGTTCTATACAGTAGTTTTAAGCAGAAGATTTCTGCTTTTTCCATGCAAGTCTTTGACTCCCTGTCCCTGCTAGTGTGTAGTTTTTGATGTACATTACAGGAGGCTCAGGCTTCCCTGCCTTGTAACAGACCTGAAGTTTTCAGAGGGGATGTTAGAAAACATGATAACAAATAATGCGTGAACTGGATTAGTCCTGCTTCCTAAAACCTGGAATCTGCTTTGATCTGGAACACTGGGTTATTCTTGGCTTCTGTAGCTTTTGCTACACTGGCTCCTGCCCCTATTTTCTACATACCTCAAAGATTTCCACTGGAGTTGCTGCCTTGTATTGAAACACAGTGAACTTGATTCACTTCCAGACATCTGAGTTGGCTTCCTACAGGTCTTCCTCTTGTCTTAATTTAAACATAGACTTATTACCCAGAACTCTAATTTTACCTATTTATTTAAATATTGTCCCTTGTGTTATTTTCTTCTATGAGTATGAATTACTTCCTTCATGAACTAAGGAACTCTAGATTATCATGGTGATCCTCTTTTCCCCTAGCTCTTTTAATAAGAACTGCAAGCTTGACAGCTATCTTTAATAGGAAAAAGAGTGGAAACTACATTTCTTTCTTTTTTTTCTTTTTTTCTTTTTCTTTTTGTTGTTGTTGTTGTTGTTTTGAGATGGAGTTTTGCTCTTGTTGCCCAGGCTGAAGTGCAGTGGCACAATCTCGGCTCACTGCAACCTCCACCTCCCAGGTTCAAGTGATTTTCCTGCCTTAGCCTCCTGAGTAGCTGGGATTACAGGCATCTGCCACCATGCCTAGCTAATTTTTCATATTTTTAGTAGAGACGGGGTTTCATTATGTTGGCCAGGCTGGTCTTGAACTCCTGACCTCAGGTGATCCACCCACCTCGGCCTCCCAAAGTGCTGGGATTACAGGAGTGAGCCACCGCACCCCGCCAGGAACTACATTTCTTAAAATCTGTGAGTACAAAGGGCAAGGCAGAAAGGTATAAAATCTCAGTCTTTGGCAAGACTGAGAAATGGAAGAAGGAAGAAGACTAAAAATGGAAGAAGGAGGAGAAGGAGGGGGAGAGAAGAAGGCTGTGGGGGGAGAGTGGGGAAATAATTTCTGAAAATGATTATTATTTTAAAACCAAACTAAGAGTTTCATTTTCAGGAATACATAAATAAGCACCTATCAGAACAGCCTTTCCACAGGTGATAGCTATAAATTCTGGAGGCAAAGAAATATTTATTTGAAGACACTGAATGGAGATGAAAAACCAGCAGATGCTAGAAGGAAGTCAAGACTGAAAAAAAATACATTTGAAAGTATACTGGGTAAGAGTCTCATTTTTCCAGAATTCTATCCTGGGGACTGCCCCAGTCTGCACTGTGTAGTAAAGCTAAAACTCTGATAGCACACTCACAATTTTACTGGCCTGAAGAACCAGAAGATAGAGTTTGTGGCAACTACAGCCACTGGAAAAAGAAAGTAGGGAGTATGAGAAAGGAGATAGTCAGAGCGGGAGAGATCTAAATTCTGTAAATGAACCATTCCTGAATCTCTATCTTACCTCTGAACCACACATATGTTAATCTGACTCCATGTCTCTTCTTGTTAAACATAAAAGCATGGAATTGAGGTTTGAATGCCACCCAAAAAGATAGTTTTCAATTTAAATTCAACTGTAATAATAAAAGTGTCAATTCATAGAAAAGAAATTATAATCATAAATACATATGAACTTAATAATAGAGCTTCAAAATTCATGAAGCAAAAATGGATGGAATTCTGGAGAGAAATAATCAGTTTTGTAGCAACTCTCTCTTAGGAACTGATGAAACAACAAAACCAAAAAATCGGTAAACAACTAGATGACCTGAACAATACTATCAAACTCCTGACGTAATTTGTAACGATAAGTTTAGGGCAGATGATATATATACCAACAAAGGCCATATGCTAGACAAAAAAACTCCAAACATTTCACTAAATTTAATATATATATTTCCTACAGGATATATTTTCTGACCTGAATGAAGTTAAATAAAAAAGTAAGTGTTTACTGTATCTACAAAAATGGTATGTATTAAAAAATTAAAAATAAACTACTAAATAATCCATAAGTTTAAAAAAAAGAACTGGGTGCAGTGGCTCACGCCTGTAATCCCAGCACTTTGAGAGGCTGAGGCGGGGGGATCACGAGGTCAGGAGATCAAGACCATCCTGGCTAACAGGGTGAAACCCTGTCTCTACTAAAAATACAAAAAATTAGCCGGGTGTGGTGGTGGGAGCCTGTAGTCCCAGCTACTTGGGAGGCTGAAGCAGGAGAATGGTGTGAACTCGGGCGGCAGAGCTTGCAGTGAGCCGAGATTGAGCCACTGCACTCCAGCCTGGGGGACAGAGCAAGACTGTCTAAAAAAATAAATAAATACATATATAAATAAAAATAAAAAAAGAAAATGGTGACAATATTTCCAACTGAATTATAAAAAAACACAAAATAGCAACATGTGTGGGTTTCAGGTTATCTAGGGCTTAGCTTTAAATGCTTAGATTAGCAAAATAAAAACATGTCAACATTCAACACCCTAAAGTTTCAATTTAAGAAGCTAGAAAACAAAGAGCTAAGCAATCCTTAATTGAGCAAATGGAAGAAAATAATAAATATATAAGAAGTCCATGAAATAAAAAAGCCCCAAATATACGGGCACTTAATAAAGCAACAGTTGATTCTTTAAAAATATTAATAAAATTCAATAATAAAAAAGAGAAAGAACACAAATTGCCAATATCAGTAATGAGAGCAAGAGCATATGTATGTAAACTACAGGTCACGAAAGATAATAAGGAATCATCAAGAACAACTTTCCACTAAGAAAACCAACAACTTTGATAAACAGAAATATTTCTCAAAAAATGATGAAAGTCAATTCAAGATGAAATAAACTTTGCATATGTAAATCAATTTAAAGATTGCATTTAATTATCAAAATTTGATAAAATTTAACACCATGTCATGATAAAAACTCTAAGTGAACTAGGAGTGAAATGTAACTTCCTCTACCTGATGAAATTATCTAAGAAAAATCTATAGCAATATCATACTAATGGTGGAATAGTAAATGCTTTTCTCCTAAGATCTGGAATAAGGCAAGGATGAGGAGAGGTTTCTTACTACCTCTAGTCTTTATTGCACTGAAAGTATTAAGCATTACATTACAAGAAAAATATAAAAAAGACACAAAGTTTTGAAAGGAAGAATTAAAACTATTTATTAATGACATGGTTATTGATACAGGCAATTCAAAGAGATGTATAAAAGAATCATTACAACTAACCTATAAATGTACCATGGTTATAGGAAATAAGCTTAATATGCAAAAATAAAGATGAAGATATTTATCTTGGCAACAAAAACATAAAAAATAAACTTGCAAAATGATCTGATTTATAAGAACATCAAAATACATCAAACATGTTTAAATTTAACAAAAGATGTACAAGGCCTCTATACTGATAAACATAGTATATTGCTAAAACAAATTAAAGAAGCCTTGAATAAATGGAGAGATACACTGTGTTCAAGGATTAGAAGATTCAATATTTCTCAAATGTCAATTCTATCCAAAATTAAATGGAGTTATCCCAATCTTAACACAATTCCAATTAAATAGCTCTTAGAAGTTGGCAAGTTATTCTAAAATTGACATGGAAATGCAAGAAACCTAGAATTTCCAAAGCAATCTTGAAAAACAAAAAAGTAGGAGAATTTACATTGCCTGCTTCCCAGACTTTATGTAAAGCCGCAGCATCAAATCAAGACAGGGTGGTATTGTAGAAGAACTGGCAATTAGATAAAAGAACCATAGTAGAAAACTCAGTAATAGGTTCAAATTCATTAAAATTTAAATGTTCTGCTCATCTAAAGACACTGTTAAGAATATAAATCAGAAAGCTACAATTGGTAGTAAAATACACACGAGTCAGACATCTGACATGCTAATGATATCAGGAATAATAGGTAAAAATTTCTACAACTAAAAATAAAAAACAAACAAACTAATTTGTTAAATGGCAAATTACTTAAAGAGAACCTTCACTAAAGAAGATATATGAATTGGAAATAAGCACAATATAATTAGTTATCAGGGAAATTAAAATTAAAACCACACCAAGACACCAGTACCTATGTGCCAACATTAAAGAAATAGCAGCAAATGTTGGCAAAGATGTGGAATAGTCATAACTCATGGGGGTGATGATTGGGATGGGAATAAAGGCAGGGACTGACAGGAACAGGCATGGGGAAACTTTCTGGGTTTCAAGTGATTTTCTATGTTTTGATAGAGGCTTGGGTTACAGAGATATATACATTCATCAAAATTCAATTACTGTACACTTAACTTTCTTTAAATGTAAATTTTAACTCAAAAGGAAAAATCCATAAAAATATTGAGCTATACTTAATCATTAACATGGTGAAATATTTAGGGAATTCTAGTGATGTATGAAATTTGCTTTGAAATACATCAAGAATCTAGATAGTTGATATAAGGGATTTGCTGTAAAATTACTTCAACTTTATGTTTAAAGTTTTACATTTTTTAAAAAAAGCTAAATATATGACTATAACTAGCATTTATTCAGAGATTATTATGTACCTTTTATTCTAAATGCTTTACACGTGTAAGGATTTCTAGTCTTCAGAAGGATTCTTTGGGGTGGATTCTATTTTTATCCCCACCTTACAGATAAAGAAACTGAAAACAAATGGATTAATTAACAACTAAAAAACAATCTTGTCTTTATGCGGGTAATAAGGAATTCACATGAAATGGGACAGGTTTTATAGAAGAGCAGTGCATTGGAGAGGTGAAGATACTGAAGTGATGGAAACATATAATCCATTTTCTGTTTCTTCTACATTGCAACGAAGTAGCTTAAGTACGAATATGCACCCATCTGAGGGCATAGTAATATGAGACTTTTGATAGTTCAGTGTGTGTTAATGACACCACTTCTGAAGTATACATATTTTTGATATATTTGGATGGCCGTCTTTTTAGGGGAACCAGCAGCCAATTAATCTCTTTAACAATTTTCTTCCCCATTTCGCTCTCTTGCTGGGTCACTAGGAACCCAACCTAGCTTCTGGAAAGTTTACTAGGAACAAGAGGAGTGTAAAAGCCCATCCTGGATAGAGTAGCCTGAAAAGAAGTCTTTTCTACAGGCCCCATTCCCCTGCACATATACCCATGTGTCTGTAATACCCCAATCATCAGAAGAACCACAGCAAGTGATAGCATGCATTTCAAAAGGCAGTCCCTACACCAGCACCAGCAGCATATGGGGATTTTTTTTTAAATAAATTCAATTCTTGGGCCCCATCCTGTACCTACTGGATCAGAAATTATGGGGATGAGAAAGATTGGATAGTATCACAGTCTGTGCAAAAACTGGGGATTCTGACGCACACTAATGTTTGATAAACACTGGTGTAAAGAAATCCATTAGTAGCTTTCTGTACTCTTATTTTTTATGTGATCCAGAGCTCTTCAGCTTTACCTTGGGAGAATTGTCTAAATCTGCAAGAAAATGACTACAAAGAAAACTAGCAAAACCTGGTCCGGTATAATTCTCCAGGTCCTTTTTACTTGTCCCTTAAGCTATAGAACTCTCAGGTTATTATCATATTTTCAGATGTCAGCTTTTCCTTTTTCTCTTTGATGACAATAACATTGATAAGCTCTTTGACAATAAAGACATTGATAAATTTTTGACAAGGACTGTGTCTGAATCATAATTGTCTACTTCAGATTATGACACTCACAGTAGGTCATCAATAAATATCTGTCAAATGAATAATTTAGTGAATTAATAAATGAGAAAGTGAGTGAGTAAGCTTGCATGTGAGGGACAAATTATCTTGGAACTTATCAAGGTCTCAAGAAACAAATAAACTTACTGGCATCTCAGGAAATAGAAGAAACATTTTCCATTGACTAAACTTTGTAGTCTATATTTGGGGGTAGGTAAGATGTGAATAACTGTATGAAATCTGGTGCTATTAGCATAAGAGCCTTCTGCTATTGGGGATAAATCAGAGAGCAGATGACTGTGCTCCTTCTCCCACTTTTACCTCTCATTCCACTCTGTCAGCTGCGTGAGAGGAAGTCTGATCTGAAACCTCTCAAAGGTGGATCTGAGATCTCATCAAATACAGGCCGTGTGCAGTGGCTCATGCCTGTAATCCCAGCACTTTGGGAGGCTGAGCTAGGCGGACCACCTGAAGTCAGGAGCTCGAGACCAGCCTGGCCAACATGGTGAAATCCCATCTCTATTAAAAATACAAAAATTACAGGCGTGGCGGGCACCTGTAATCCTAGCTACTCAGGAGGCTGAGGTGGGAGAATAACTTGAATCTGGGAGGTGGAGGTTGCAGTGAGCCGAGATTGTGCCATCGCACTCCAGCCTGGGCCACGGAGCAAGACGCCGTCTCAAAGAAAACAAAAAAACAAAACCCAAAGATCTCATCAAATACAGTCCAAGGCTCAAATCCTATCACATTTTTGCAGGGCTCTGTTGTCAAGAAAGAAATTCTGTAAAACTTCTTTTAGTAATATATCATAAAAGTTAAATGTATTATTTAATGTAATTTATTATAGAGTCAGAACTACATTTTCAAAATCAAATTCATGCTTCTAGTAAAACATATCTATTGGGATTTGAAAAGTAATACCTTTGATTTTTATTATAATGACTATATTTTCTCAAAAAAAAAACAAAAATAAATGTTACTAAGAGAAAATTTACCTCCCAATCATATTAGTATCTTGATCTTTCCACAACCTGGCTCTTTTTTCACTGGCAGAAATAAAGTAATTGAGTTGTCAGGTTGGGTAAGGAAAGGGAAAAGAGTCACCTTATATTCCTCAACCAAATCATAGTTGGGTCCTTCAGTCAACACTGTTTTCTCTTTCTCAAACACAAAAGGAATGCAGGGGCTTGCGAACCACATGATAGAGTTAATGTACAATAAACTGATGATAATAAATGCTAAGTTTGCTGTTACCCAATTTAATTTATCTTTCCCAGTATTTTTCAAACACGTTAATTATGAAATAGCTTGCATCACATTTGGTCCAGGAAAAGTAAAAGTGAGAGAATGGCATATTATTTTTTAAAAAGAAAAGCCCAACAAAACTTTTATTTAATATACAGGGTAATTTACTTTGTATAAATTAAATTTTTGAACTGAATAACATTGTTATTGCATTTGTACTATTATATTTTTGCCTGATATCTATTGAAACTTATAGTTCTTTTTTTGTATGTACCACATTTTCTTTATCATTTGGCAATTGACATTGAGGTTGATTCCAACTCTTGGCTATTGTGAATAGTGCTGCAAAAATAAATGGAAGTACAGATATCTCTTTGACATACTGATTTCACTTCCTTTGGTCATATACGCAGTAGTGGGATTGCTGGATAATATGGTAGTTCTATTTTTTAGTATTTTGAAGAAGCTCCATACTACTTTCTATAATGGCTGTCCTAATTTGTGTTCCCACCAACAGTATTTAAGAGCTCCCTTTTCTCTACTTGCTTGTCAACACTCTCTTTTGTCTTTTTGATAATAGTCATTCTAACAAGTGTAAGGTGTGATCTCATTGTGGTTTTCATGTGATTTGCCTGATGGATAGTGATGCAGAGCATTTTTTTCATATACTTATTGGTCCTTTGTATGTCTTTTGAGAAATGCCTATTCAGGTCTTTTGCCTATTTTTTAATAGGGTGATTTGTTTTCTTGAGCTGTCAGTGTTCCACATATATTTGGGAAATTAATGTCTTTTTAGATATAACATTTGCAAATATTTCCTCCAATTCTCTTGTCATTTGTGACAACATCAATCAACCAGAAAGACATTTTAAGTAAAAGGAGCCAGGTACAGAAAGAAAAATATCACATGATCTCACTTGTATGTGGATTCTAAAGAAGTTAATCTCATAGAAGTAGAGTGTAGAATGGTGCTTACCAGAGGCTTGGGTGGCTAGGGGAGAGGAACATAGGGAGAGGTTGGTCAAAGAATATATAATTATAGTTAGATAGGGGAAATTGTTTTAAAATGTCAAGAATAGAGACAGAATGTATATAAATGATTGCTTGGGTCTAGGGAGTGGAGAGGGGAAAGAAATGGGGAATGAGTATTGCTGGTTCTAGAGCTTCTTTTTGGGGTGATGAAAATATTCCAAAATTAATTGTGATGATGATTGCACAACTCTGAGAAAACTAAAAAGTATTGGATTGTACACTTTAAGTGGGTGAATTATATTTTAATATTTATATCTCAATAAAATTAAAAAATATATATAGCTCTATTATTATTCTAACTCATTTAATTTTGAGAAAGTCTGGAAAGGCTTTCTGAAAGGTTTTTTCATAAAAATTATATGGCATACAGATGGTTCCAGAGTGTCTTCACTGGCTTACCAATATTTTTACCAAGTGCTTGTTCCTGTTTTCATTTTGTCATAATCAATGAGTGAGTGATGCCTTCTCTTGGTCATTAAGCTTAGCAGCTAGACAGATTCTACAGCAACTCTGTGGTAGCCATGTCAAAAAGTCTAAAGAGAGAAGCGTGGGGCAAGGGCTCTCTTCTTATGTTTTATAAGGGAGATAAACTTCCTCAGAAGCTTTCAACAGACTTGCCTCCATGTCTTATTGACTGTAATTGGGTCAAATGGCCACCACTATGGAAAGATATGCTGGGAATGTCATTCTCTGGCATTTTCAGTCTCCCTCTGGGGAGGCAGACATTGAGAAGGAAAAGAAGAGACAAAGGGAATAGTATTTACAACAGTGGCTCATAGTAGAATAATGTCACATTTCTTAAACAAAAGGCATTAACTTATAAAAATGAAGTAATTACTGGTAGGATTTAAAGTTATACGACTGAGAAGAATTTTTTTAAATACAGAGGACTTTCTAGTAACCCTAAAAGTGTGTATTAGATTAGTCCTTCTATGAACCCTTTCATTTCCATTACTTATTTTCATGAATTGTTCTCAGAGCTTTCCTTAATCTCTACTATAAAAATTGAAAAGCCAAAGAGATGCAGTGTGATTACTAAACTGCAGCAGGAAGTCATAGGTAAATACAGACTTGAGATGATGGCAAAAGTGCACCCTTGCCTTCCCTAATCAAACAGTCTCTGGATTAAGGCAAATTCCAGGTCAGGAAGTATAACTGATAAGTTTAACAAAAGAAACAGAATAAATGAATTTTCTTCCATTGAATTGAGATGTGACCCTCAGTTTTTGAAAATATTTAAGCATTCTATTTTCCTGAGAAAAATATAAAGTTCAGCTATATGTTCATATATATATGCACATATCCACAGAGACATAGTCGTGTGTGTGTGTGTGTTTGTGTGTATACCAACAAAACACCACTCCCTTGATGACAAATCAGTGACTATTTCTTTCCTTTAGCAAAATTCTGATGAACCAACATTTCAGATTCATGCAAACAAATTCCCCATAGAATGAATTTATTATTTGTATCATTATTAATATTACACTCAGCTCTGAGAAGGATGCCTTCAAAAGATTCCACTGCCCTTTGTTGTGTGCAAGTGTGTGTGATTTTGATTAGCAAACCTGCATACCTCCTCTAAGTTTCCTTCTGAGCTTGTGCAGTTAAAATAATTATAATAAAATCTATTAACTGCTTGTTACTGCAGGGGGAAAAGGCACTGCATCCAAGCTTCCATCTGCAACCATTGATTCTGAAGTGGTGAGTGACAGTTCCCCACCGCCTAAGTAGGTTATAACAAGCTAGCTTCAGGCTGCAACAGCCAGTAGAGTGCAGAGGAGAAAGGACTGGCCTCCAAACTAGTCTTAAGCCTCAAGAAAGAAAGGGGGGGAATATCTCTGCCAATAACTGCAGTGCCTATTCTCACATTCAGCAGCAGGAGCTTTGTAATTGCCAAGTTGCTTTAATTCCCACTCACACCTTGTGGGGACAAGGCAGAGAACTCTCTCTAACGGATAGTAATAAAACTATTATTCATCTAATCACCCACAAACACATGTGTTTCTTTTGTAACGACTCTGTTGCCCTCATCCCCATAAAACACACACACATGTGCATAAGCCAACTCATGCAAATGAAAACACAATAGTGAAGACAATGTAAATGAAAAGAACAGGCTGTTTTGCAGACATACAGAAATCCAGCTCACATTCATGCTTTATACATATAATTCCAATGAATTCCTATCAATCCCACACACCATGGTTGAGATCCTGTTTGTAGTAATAAGGAGAATCCACACTATTATTTATACTTTTCAAATGAGATCACTCCCTTTGCTTCCAGCGATTGACCTGACTATATCAGGTGAAAGTGCACTTCAGATTGGAAGCTGGCCTCATTTCTGTCTTGGATTTTGCATATGCCTATATAGATGAGCTATCAGCAGCATATCATCATCACTCAATTATAATATTTTTGTTTGTATAAGTGTATACATATTGGCATAAACCCAAATCATCTGATTTCTCTCTATCCATTTCTGTCAATACACACACACACACACACACACACACACACACACACTTTATATTGTATCAAGCTTCACAGGAATTACATTTGTCTCTGTGTATGAACCAGTACCCTAATATTTCACATTTTAGCATAACGGGCCAGTACTCTCAACTATGAGTCATAATAAAATAATAAGATAATGAAATATGAGGTGGTGATGGTAAAAACATCAGATATATCAATATGAATTAGTGCTGCCCTCTAGAATACAATTTAGAATAATTTTCATTTATAACAAATGAAAGTTTTAAATCTTCATTTGTAATATTTTAAAAATCTTTAATTTTTAATTTTAACTACAAATCTTTAAATTTCAGACCAGATGCAATGGCTCACATCTGTAATTCCAGCACTTTGGGAGGCTGAGGCAGGAGGATCACTTGAGGCCAGGAGTTGGAGGCGAGCCTGAACAAAAGAGAAAGATGCCATCTGTATAATACATAAATGCATAAATAAATATACACATCATACAATATTTTCTTTCATTAAAAAAACTTTAAATCATATTGACAAGAAAACTGACCAACTACATTAACATTTGATTCAAAATGATATCCTATTTCAGCCTTAAATAACTTGTTTTTTCATAAGTGTTCATGATTTTTTAAAGGAAATCTATATTCAAAAAAAAAATTTGCCACCATCGAGTTTCCTCAAGAGAATGTGCCATCTACCAACACATAAATTTAATTGCATGCAGATATAAATATTCTCTGACTGGACATTTTAAATAGGCACATCTCCACAAGAAGACTGTTCTGTAAAATGTTATCTATTATTTTGATAATTCAAACAAATTATAACAACAATCGCAACAATAATAAACAATATTTCAGGCAAAAGTATGTTTATAGTGAAGGTTTGAATGATCCGGTTAATTTTTGTAAGTAAATTATGAAATTTTCACAGGTGTACACATACACACATATCTTGGATGATCCACACTGGCTCAAAGTTCTCAGTTTCTACAAAATTAAAAAATGCAGTATTGTTTCCATTGCTGCTCTATTGCATTAGGTTGAGCATGATTTTACAGTAGACTGGGAGACAAAATAAACTTATCAGAAGTGAGATTCTTCCTTTGTTCTCCTGAATTCCAGAAAGTGTCATCAATTTGAACATATTCTGACCCATGAATCTGGGACAGTAAACTCCCCAAATGCACAAAGTTGCTTATGGACCTGTCAATACTTTTTGTTCATTTTTGACAATACCGGAATGACAATTCCACTCTTCTCCAGAAGCATACGGAATTTTGCATCTTAAAGTTTAGGGTACATTAAAGTACTTCTTGCTTCCTAGGCAGCCTTGATGAAGTAGACTACCCACTGATACCATAAGCAGTGCAGTTGGGTGCATGTAGAAAAATTCTTATCTCAAAGAAGTCCGTTGGACTGTGAGTATGTATAATATTTAAGCCCTACAAAACCTGTTATTGTAAACAGGATAGTGGTGGTTTATATTAGCATGTATATATTTTAAATGTACTTCTGCACGCTCTTAGTAAATTTGCTGTACCCCATTTCTAATCATGAGAGAGATACAATAATAATTACTATCAAGCTGATATTCACTAAGCTCTTACCATGTATTTGCCATTCATTGTGTTAAGTGATTTAGAAGTGCTATTTTACTAAATCCTCATCAAAAATCCATGAGGCAGGTATTATTGTTACTCCTATTTTAAAGATAAGGAAATGGAGGCAAAAAAAAAGTATAACTAATCATCCCTAGAGCTCACTTTCAATAAATGGCAAATCCAGGATGTCTTACTTTGGCTTCCCACAGAAAGAGACCCTAGTCAAAGATTTAAGTAAAAGTAGTTGATTGGGAAGTGCAGGAAGCAGCAGTAGAAAGAAGGGAACTGAGAAGTTGAGAGAAAGTGGCCAGTATTAGGTTCATCATTAAGTAGGCAATGACTATGGATTATTGGAGCTTTATCTTAAGTGGAAATTCTTGGAAACAGTGGACTACATGTCTCAAACATATCCCAATCTAAGTGGAGGGAACTGTAATATATACATCAATTCTGCTCAGTCATTAATTGAAGAATACGGAGAGGAGTGGCATTTCCCCATAACCCATAGCCGGAGTAATTTCCCTAAGCTTCAGAGAAAGCCCTCAGGCAAATGCCATAGATTCTAGAAGCTGGCAATCAGCCTACAGGCACGGAAGTGGCAAGACTCCAAGGATGTGGATGGGGCATTGGGGCTAATAAAGATGTAGGTTTCATAGTGACTTCATGATTTTGTATAGGACAGAGATAATTCGGTTAGACTGCTGTACTTGAGCATGTGTCTTAAATCTGCATTTGAATCACAATTATACTAATTTTACTTAGCGTGTATGTTTATTTGGGAACTGAAAAGAACTGATAATGATTTGGGGATTTTAAAAAGTCCTGAGCCACCCCTTGAACCATTGCTGCCTTTTTATGTACTCAGATCCATCTACAAAGCTCATACTCTTAACTACTGTGCAAATATCTCTGATAAAACACATCTCTGTACTGGGGAAAGTCGACTCCAACATCTCCTTTCAGAGGTTCTCAGGCTTCTGAGGGCACCCATGTTCTACTGTCTTCCCTGCATGCATTAAAGGTTCTAACACACTTTAGGCAATGACTACAGTAGAAATGTTCCCTTGTGATTTGATCTTTTGGGGAAGAGGTCATTGACCTAAGAGGAAGAAACTTGTAAGCAACACTATCTCCCCCACTGATCTGATGTACTATTTGAAAATTTACCAGATGGGACTAGGCTCTTAGGGAAATATTTGTTATTTGCAGACTTCATTTCTGCCTGATTGGTAATATTTTTATTATAACTTCTTTTATGGAAATTTGCATTTTATTCCTTTATTATACATTAGATTTTTTAAGTTAGCAAGTTCTTAGAACTTTCCTCATATCAATAAATAAAATATGGCAATATTTGACAACTACTCAAGATGGAAAAATGGAAGCTGCTCAGAGACAGTAAGTCCTGCGTTGGTGCTAACAGATTGATCCTTGGGCAGGATTAAATAGCAGGCAGGCATTGTTTCTATGACAATGATATCAGAACAAAAGCCAGGGGAGATGTCTTTAAAAATAAATTTTACCTAATTCTCAGGTGTTCTTAAGGGCAAACCCTTCTTTAAGACCTATCCTAGAACAAAGAGGTAACTTAGACTCATAGTGCATTAGAGAAGATATGACAGCAGAGATTATGAAATTTGATTACTATTACAGAAGAACCTGAGACTGATAGAGTAAGTTAACTGTATATAGGAGCTGCATAGATAATGATTCCAGAGAACAGGGGCCCTATTACTTATGGTTCATCTACTCATCATTGTCCATTAATATAATTACAAGTCTTTTTTCTCCAATTATTTTTATTTCATATTTTCAACATAATGAGAGGGAAGTAATACAGAGAAAGAAAAAAAAATAATAATTAGGAGCACCAAGAAGATGAGAGGTAGGAAAAAGAAAGAAAAAAAGATTGGAAAGTAATGCATGATGGCTGTCCTGTTTAGTAATTGGTTTCTAATGCATTTGAAAGAGCATAAGATGAAAGGGACTCTGAGTAAGCCCTCTATGATCATGATATTAGAAATCAACTACTGATAGCTTTCAAGAGCTTGAGCCTCGCTTTGGCTTTCAGCTGCACTCAGGGTTGAAAGATGAGAGGCTACATATTGAGGAGATGGAGATCATCAGAAAGGCACTAATAACTGGCATCCAATAAAATGTCCTATCAAGTTAGTATCAGAGAAATGAAGGGACAAACTAGTGTCTTCTAAATCTCATATAATGTTCGGACATTGGAGCTAAATGATATTTTCTATTCAGTGTAAATCTTTTCTTATTTTGTTATTCACTGGCAATGAATTTCTCTAGGGACTTTGATCCTGGGGTGAAAAAATCCATTCAAAAATCACCCAAGATATCAACTGGTAAGAAAATACTATTACATATGTAAGAATTAGGAGCATCGTTCTGGTGCTCCTAATTATTATTTTTCATTCATGTTTATTCAATTCATTTCCTAAGATGGGTATGTTCCAACATGTAATTCTACCTACATTAGGTCTGTATGGGCCACAGAGCAAAGTATTCAATTAATACCTATTTTTGAGGGGTTCTGTTTTAATTAGAGATCAGGTACAAACATATCAAGCAGTGACCCAACAATGTGAAGTCAATACCATTGGCGAAGAGAGAGGGGCCAAGGGCAGAAAAGTAAGGGAGATAACATGGAGAAGGTGGACCTCAATCTGACTTTGAAGATAAATTTGATTTGAAAGATGAAGAGACATCAGTCAGGATTGTGAGGAGAGCATGACTAATGGTGTATGAATCAGAAGCAGGAATAAGAGTGATAGGAGGATGTCAAAGTAAGTTTAAGCACTGTAGCTTAGCAGGATTCCATGTGCCACTGAAAGCCAAATGAAACCCCCCCCCTTTTTTTTTTTTTGCGACGGCGTCTTGCTCTGTCGCCCAGGCTGGAGTGCAGTGGCGCGATCTCTGCTCACTGCAAGCTCCGCCTCCCGGGTTCACGCCATTCTCCTGCCTCAGCCTCCGGAGCAGCTGGGACTACAGGGCCCCCCCACCACGCCCGGCTAATTTTTTTTTGTATTTTCAGTAGAGACTGGGTTTCACCCTGTTAGCCAGGATGGTCTCGATCTCCTGACCTTGTGATCCACCCGCCTGGGCCTCCCAAAGTGCTGGGATTACACGCGTGAGCCACCGCGCCCGGCCGGATCACTTTTTAAAAGATTCACAGAAAGAATGTAAAGACCTGAAAGAAATTTATAAGTTAAGAATACAGTGATTCAATATGAAATCTTCTTTAGAATTGTATAATTAAACACGGAGTGTGAGAGTTGGATAATTATACCTTTTCAAATTGGCTCTGATGTCATGTGGAATCTTCTCAGAGGCTGGGAAAGTATTTCTTGTTTTCACTTTCAGATGCTTCACCATAAGCCATTGAGAACTGTGGCATTTTGATTTAGACTTTTAGAAACCTTAATAATAATTTCCAAATCCCACAGCCTCTGCTAACAATGGATAAACATTAGTAAGATATAGATATCAGAAAAAAAATGCCTTTCAGCACAATAGCTACCTGTGTCAGAAGAAAAATATACTTCTCATTGTTCTGTTGTATCTGTATTTCAGAATTGCTCAGCATTTCTGGGAGCCTGTTATCTAAGGCTATATCTATGCAGGAAAGTTGAAGCAATTGCCCACTATTTGAAACAAAACAAAAGGAAGGACAGCAAAGCAAAAACAGAGTTTGAAACAAGCATTTTTGGGTTGTCTTATCACCTTGGATGGTTTACATAATTCCTCAATGGGAATGTAAGTTCTGTTTCTCCAGATAGACATGAGTTAAAATTTGCCATGATTAGCCAGTGGGAGCACAGAGCCATTAAAATCTACTGAAATAAGTCTGTGTGAAAGACTGCCTCTAAACATAAATTTATGAAAAATCTAAATGCAGAATTTCTTACTATAGACTTTTCTAATTTTATTTTTTCTAAATAGAATGTTTATTAGCTAGGAACACTTAAACCCTAAATCAGAAGAAGCCCAAGAGTTCAATAACACTGGAATCTTCTTAATGTGGTTTATTTACTTTTCATTTCTTGTCACAAATTGTTTTGTTCTAATAGCATTAATGAAAATGAAATTGGACAATGTGATTGAAAAATAGTCTCCCGCCTTGAAAATAAATGTGTCCACTTTACCTCAAAACTTATTTTCGCTAACCGTAGGAGATCATTATCAGAATGCAGCATTCAGTCCTGTCCATGCTACACAAGCTATTTTGGGCTTCATCTTTAAGGGAAATTATTTGTCAGAAAATCTGTGCTGACCGGGTCTCAGCAGACCACTGACAGAGGATCAAACCCAGTGTGCTTAAGAAACAAGAGTTAAGCTCTACCCAGAGCCCATACTTTACAATTGTTTTCTGAATTCAATTAAATAGAGACTATGGAGGCCTCTCACCAGTAATAGACCTTTATATAATGGGATTAAACCTGTTGATTTTATACCATCTGTGGGTTTTTTTTCCATTAAATGTTATGTTTTTAACATTTATTGTTATATTTGTGAGTTATTTCAGTTTGTACATCTTTTTCTGCTCTATAACATTTATTGATTAAATATACAATATTTATCTATTATCTTGCTTGAATCATTTTCACGTTTTTCTGTTGTTATGTTGCAGTTACCACATTACAGAATGAATAGTCTCGTGTGCCTCTCTTGTGTGATAGGTTAGAGAATCATATTTATGAGAGAAGAACTAATGAGTAATATTTATACCCATATATGGATTTCTAGAAGACTGTCAAATGGTTTCCCACTGATATTCTAACTACTGAATCCAGTAGTGGTGAAGGATTCTTGTTGCTCCACACTCATGCATTCGTGATAGTTTCAGATAAAATTTTTGTCAATATTTTGGTTTAAAACATGGTGTCTTTCTGTATGTGTATTGCCCACTTTTATTTTTTCTCTTCTCTAAAAATATATCTGTGCATTTCTTTGGCTAGAATAATTTAAATTTATTTTATATTATAGACACAAATTCCCTGTAAGTTACGTGAGCTGGAGCCGTTTTCTGCCAGTTTTGGCTTTCCTCTGCTTTTTTACGGTTGATCTTTTGATAAATACAATTTGCTAATTTTTAATATGGTTCATTATACCGTTTCTGTTATTTTTTGTGGATTTTGTATCGAAAGCAAGAACTTTTTCATAATCTAATGTCATAAGGCTATATTTCTATATCTTCTACCAAGAGTCTCTGATTTTTGATGTTTACATTTAAGTTTTTAATATACCTAAAAATAAGTATGGTGTAAGGTAAAGTTTTTTTGGTGTTTTTTTTTTTTTTTTTTAGATGGAGTTTCGCTCTTGTTGCCCAGGCTGGAGTGCAATGGCGCAATCTTGGCTCAGTGCAAGCTCCGCCTCCCGGGTTCACACCATTCTCCTGCCTCAGCCTCCTGAGTAGCTGGGACTACAGGTACATGCCACCGTGCCCGGCTAATTTTTTGTATTTTTAGTAGAGACGGGGTTTCACCGTGTTAGCCAGGATGGTCTCGATCTCCTGACCTCGTGATACACCTGCCTCGGCCTCCCAAAGTGCTGGGATTACAGGCGTGAGCCACCGCGCCCTGCCAGGTAAAGATTTTTTAAATTCCAAAAACAACAACAAAGTGTTATAAATGTTATATCCACCAATTTTTCAGAGTTAAACTTTTTCTTTTGCCAGTTATGTACAATATTATCTTACATCTCTGTATGGGTTTGTTTCTGGTCCTTTTATTTCATTCCATTGGTGAGTTTGTGCATTTATCAATTTGACTATCACAGCACAAATAAGTTGCTGTAATCGCTATGTCTTACTATATCTTTCCTTCAGAAATATCTTGGCTACTGGTGGGACTTTGTTCTTACACATATATTAGAAATAGCTTGCCAAGTATATTGTAGCTCTTTTTTTTTTCTTTTGCTATTTTGGAACAGTTAACACAATTTGAGAAATATAGACATATTTCAGTATTGCTTTTCTTATAACTGTGGTATATCTGTATGTATTATGTCTCCTCTAATGAATTTTTATCAAATTTTTGAATTCCTCTATAAAGGTCATCTACATCTTATGGTAAATGCATTCCTAGATTTCAGACTCTTTAAATTTATGTTGTAAATGATATTAATATTTTAGTTTACATTGTTACAAGTATATTAACATGCAATGCATTCTGTAGTTGAACTTATATCTAGCCACTTCGCTAAATTGTTTTATTAATGATTTTATTTTATAGATCATTTGTTGTATTTTATGTAGATATATTATTTTTGATTTGACAGATTTTTTCCTTTTAAATTCTTATAGTAATTATTTTACTT
Organism: Pan paniscus; assembly: GCF_029289425.2. Classification (NCBI taxonomy): domain Eukaryota; kingdom Metazoa; phylum Chordata; class Mammalia; order Primates; family Hominidae; genus Pan; species Pan paniscus. Next base: position 57,402,801 of record NC_073266.2, read on the forward strand.
GCCTATGTTCTTGTCTATGAATTATAACTGTAAGACAATGTTGAATATATATAATATTTGTTGATTTTTTATTTTCAATTTTATATCTGTGAACATTTTATAAATAATTAATTCATAATTTATTCTAATAATATCAATTTATGAAGCCCTTGGAGTCTGTATTTATTATTATTTTACCTCTTAAGACTGGTGACTTGTTTACTTGTCTGATGATTTGGGGTTGAAAGGTATATTTTATTGAAATTATTCAGTGAAACGCTGTACCTTACTCCAGAGAAGTTTTGCTCTTGGTTCTGTAGGGTGTGACATTGATCTGACACTATTTTTATTTTATTTAAGCACACCAGCTTAAATTTTCTGTCTCAAATACAGTTCTTTAACACAGTAGAATCTATACAATTTTTTCTGTGGATCCCAGCACTGGTGCCATTTTACCCTAGGGTTATCATTTCTTTTGTCTACAATTCCTTCTTGTTTCAAGTCACCATCATTTATTTATGTAGTTCTTTTTTTAAAAAAGTATTTATTTTTCCTTAGAGATTCCATTTGCTTTCTTGTGAGCTCAGCAATTCTCTCAGTGTTATGTTTGCAGGATTTTTTTCCAGCATGTTCCTCCAAAGTTCTTAGTTCTCTATATTGGTGCCATAATTTTATACAGGTTTATTTGTCTTTCTAAAAAGTAGAAGCTTCTGAACCTCACTCTTCCCTTAATAATAATCTTAATCACCTGGTCCTTGAAAGATGTTGAGTGATTTGTGTGCTAAATTAGTAATGACTGGAAAATGTTGGCTTGTATATTTTGAATTGTACTGAGGGCAACAGTAGACATTCTGTGTCTTCAGCCAAAGACTGAAATTTTTATTTACATAAAATAAAGTAGAAAGTGTCTTTAAAACTCTGATTTTTTAGTACCCGTTAAAGAGGATTATTCAGTAGTTTCAACAACTTGGAAACGTACATTTTTCCATCATCTTAGGTGATTTCTGATCCAAAGTGTCTCTAAAGATCACATCTTGAGAACTACCTGAATCTATCTATCTCACACTTGTTTTTTTCTCTCTTCCTGCACTGTGCTTTGAATGCCCTAAATTCCACCTCTCTTTTCCCTTTTGTTCTTTCTTATTCATTACCATTCTACTTTTTTGTGGTTACTTATACTTATCTCATACTTGAGCTCAAATGCCACCACCTCCAGGAAGCTTTCTTTCAAGCCCTTACTAAAAGTAATATTAATTTCTATAGAAACTTATTGTCGTACCTCTTCATTGTATATTTTATTTATGTTTATTAATTTTGTTCAACACCAGATCAAGTACTCATTGAAATAGTGGGTTCCTCCAGAAGACAAGGTAGGCAATAACCATCCTGGACCTAGGAACGGCAAAGATTTCATGACAGAGACACCTAAAGCAATTGCAACAAAATGAAAAATGACAAATGGATCTAATTAAACTTAAGAGCTTCTCCACAGCAAAAGAAACTATCAACAGAGTAAACAGACAACTTATAAAATGGGAGAAAATTTTTACAAACTATGCATCTGACAAAGGTCTCACATCCAGCATCTGTAAGGAACTTTAACAAATTTACGAGAGAAAAATAATCCCATTTTAAAGTGGGCAAAGTACATGAACAGATACTTCTCAAAAGAATACATACATGCAACCAATAAGCATATGAAAAACACCTCAATATTACTGATTATTAGATAAATGCAAATCAAAACTACAATGAGATACCGTCTCACACCAGTCAGAATGGCTATTATTACAAAGTAAAAAAATAACAGATGCTGGTGAAGTTGTGGAGAAAAGGGAACCCTTATACAATGTTGGAGGGAGAGTAGATTAGTTCAGCCATAGTGGAAAGCAGTATGGCGATGCCTCAAAGAGCTGAAAGCAGAACTACCATTTGGCCTAGCCATCCCATTACTGGGTATATACCCAGAGGAACATAAAGCATTCTACCATAAAGACATAGGCACATGAATCATAATTGCAGCATTGTTCACAATAGCAAAGACAAGGAATCAACTTAAATGCCCATCAATGATAGACTGGATAAAAAAAATGTGGTACATATACACCACAGGATATTATGCAGCCATTAAAAAAAAAAACAAAAACAAGATCACGTATTTTGCAGAACATGGATGGAGCTAGAGGCTATCATCTTTAGCAAACCAACACAGGAAAAGAAAACCAAATACCGTATGTTTTCAGTTATAAGTGGGAGCCAAATAATAAGAACTTACGAACCCAAAAAAGGAAACAACAGACACTGGGATCTACTTGAAGGTGAAGAGCGGGAGGAGGTAGAAGAGCAGAGAAAATAACCATTGGCTTCCAAGCTTAATACCCGGGTGATGTAATAATATGTACAACAGGCCAGGCGCAGTGGCTCACGCCTGTAATCCCAGCACTTTGGGAGGCTGAGGTGAGTGGATCACAAGGTCAGGAGTTTGAGACCAGCCTGGCCAGGGTGGTGAAACTTTGTCTCTACTAAAAATACAAAAAAAAAAAAAAAAAAAAAAAAAATTAGCCAGGCATGGTGATGCTCGCCTGTAATCCCAGCTACTCAGGAAGCTGGGGCAGGAGAATCACTTGAACCCAGGAAGCAGAGGTTGCAGTGAGCCGAGATCACACCACTGCACTCCAGCCTAGGTGACAGAGTGAGACTCTGTCTCAAAAAACAAAAAACAAAAAACAAAAAAATATGTACAACAAACCTTCATGATGCATTTGTCTATGTAACAAGCCTTCACATGTACCCCCAAACCTAAAATAAAAATTTAAAATCTATGTGTGTGTGTGTGTATATATATATATATATATATATATTTACATACTTATGTGAAGTAAATAAAAGAGTGGTTTTCCTTGTGTTTAATTTCTTGCACCAAGGGCTTAGCATATTATACAATACATAGCAGGCACCCAGTAAGTATATCCTAATTGAAAATACCTCTTCTGGTAGAAAAATAAAATACACAAAACACATTTCTTCCTGCCAAAACCTAATCTATTTCCTAACAATTTGAAGCAAATTTAATACCACAGATACAACTATAGGATGTGTTTCCTAATCCTATGTACCATATCTTTCTTTAGTCATATTATCTATACAGGGAGATTATCTGCTTTATTAAAAAGAACCAGAGCCAGATAGTAGGTAAAGTAGTAAAAACAGATATAATTTAGAAACTGTTAAATTGGGGGAAAAGAGATCACAGTATAGAATTGAGCCTAATTAGGAGTACAGCAAGAACTGGTTGGAATTCACATCCAACAAGCAGAATGATAAGAGTCGGTAGATGGACAATTACAAAAGGGAGACGTCAGCATAGGAGAATTATTTTTAAACTAACTTAATTGGATTCCTGCTGAAGGCGGGTCAGGGTGATCAGATATCAATGTAGGGAAAGGAAATTGATCAGATATCAGAGGTAATCAGATATCAAAATGGAAGGATTATACCTTAACCGACTTAACAGGAGTTTTGCTTAAACTGGACTCAGAAGGCTGAAAACAGGGGCCATGTGTGAGACCTGGTCAAAAGAGGCTCAAAGGAACCTCTCTAAAGTTTGCTCAAGGAGAGAGTCTTTGTCATCTTTACTTCTGTTTAATTGTTTTTATCATAGCTGCTATCATATTGTAATGAACATTTATGAGAAAAGTTTACAGTTGAAATGACTACTTGGCCAGAAAATATCTGTAAAGGTTGCACCCATCTGCTCCAAATACACTTCTAGAAGAACTATAACCAGAGGCCAATTTTCTATGTCAAAGGTGAATATTAGCTTTTTAAATTAAAACACCGACAGTATATTCAGCATAGCTGAGGCACACTCTTTCATCTCTTTGCTGCTGCTGCATGTTAGCAGCTTCTTTTGTGTAGAAGGATGAGTGTCTGACTTCAAAGGATGAGGATTCAGTAGGACTTCAAAGGTGATGTGACAGATGGTACATGAGGAAGCATGGCCCAATGCCTATTCTCACATTAAAAGGTGTTTTTTTTTTTAAACATGAACTCTGTTGACATTTACACATGATAATGAGTATGGCATTTCATCTGCCCATGCTTCTCTGTTGTAGTCCCACGTTAGTTATCCACTGAACACGAAAGAATGCTGGGAGCCATCTTGAATAAATGGAAAGTTAGACAAAATGGCATTCAGCAACCTTTCAACAAATATCAGGCTTCATTCATACTAGTGTCTTCTTGTCAATAAAACAGGCAATTCCAGGGTCATAAATGACAATTATCTTTAACTGATCCAATTCAATATCTCTTTACAGGATGTTTGTTATGCATGTAACATTATATTAACTGCTATGAGAGATTTAAAAGAAAGATATTACATAGTTCCTGCTTAAGAAAATCAATGTGAGATTTTAAAGACGCATAGATGTGAAGCAATCTGAGGACTATACAAAGTGCTGAAATCCATGATATATTCACTGAGACTTCACCAAGAAGGGGTACATGCAGAATATGTTTGTCAGAGCATTCAGAGAGGATGACTCTGCCAGAAATGTAGTGGCAGGCAGCTGCTGAGTTACTCTCTATCCTAGGCAGATAAGATTCATCAGGGAAAGAGAACTGCAGAAGAACAGAATAGAGGGGGAAGAAAAGCGAATAATGACCTTAGTTTGGTGCAAATCACAAAAATACAATAATTAGAACCATTGACCTTGTTTTACTTTACATCTTCCTGAAATACAAGCTGAAGTTCCTCAAAAGGAATGAAAACAGAGGAAAAGACAACTTTCTTTAATTGTGATTTTAAACATTAGAAATTTAAATAGATCTTGCAAATATGTATTATTAACTTTTTATTGGTTATGGTAGGTCTAATGAGACTCCTAGGGAAAAGGGTAGCTGTGAATCCTCAGTTTACAGACATTTCTTCCTCCTTCTGTACACAAAAACACAGCAATAGTAACTAACAAATTCTTCACTTTTTTAAGCCATGAAATAAAAAGATCATTCATGTCACAGAGCTTATGCATAAGGACTATTTAAATTGTTTTCAGTTGATATAAAAATATCATTCTTAATTTGTTTGGCATTTCATTATTTTGACTCATCTAAATAAATGAATTCTGAAAGGTTACTGTGGAGATACCTATCAAATATCTCATCTGGCAATGAACAGAAGAAAAAAATGGAGACTGTGTACATTGCACACTCTAATCTAAATGTGTCATTAGACTGAGAACAAGTTGTTAATGTCGCCCTTGACATCGACCTTGTCAGAAAGAAATGTAGATGGTGCTCCACAATCTTCAGTCAGAGCTATCTTCCAGACTTTCTCATCATCCTTCTCCCATTGTGGAAATACATCACTGTTCTTAGTCAATGATAAGAATATTTCAAGCACACGCAAGTTTTCATACCAATATAACCACCATCACTGCAATGGCCGGGAGGTGACATTGTCTTTGAAGACGTGTTTTTTTCAACGAGCAACATAAACTTTCTTCAGCTATGAAAAACTCTTTAAACTATATTATTGTATTAACAAGGCAAATAAACTCCAAAATTTCACATAAACCTAGCCTGATTTGGTTTATGACAAAAAAAAAAAAGATGGTAATCACATTTGAGCTGAACAAGAGCTAGGTAGAGCTGGAAAAGAAACAAAGTATATATGAACTTTTCATGTTTGTTATTCAAGCATCTGGACAAAGAGCATACTTACACATATTAGAGGAAGCTGAATCTGAGGCATGATTTAACTAAGTTTAAGACTAAGTCTTCTGTAAATAGAACTGGTGAATATTTTTTAATATGTTATTTTTATATTACTACATTTCTAAAGATCAATGCATATCTGAGTATATTTATAATTTCAGCCACTGAAATTTCTGGAAGAATACTGATAAAAAATTATCTAGAACATTGAATGAGTATAGTCTTCAGAGCTGACTTTTATATTGCTTCTACTCTTCAGAACTTTGTAAAATGGGAAAGTAAAATATACTGTGGTGCCAGTATTCGTATCTCCAAGGATGTGTGGTCATATTAAATCTCCTTAATTCTTTTGATATAGGAGTTAAAAAGAAATTATTTAGGCAGATAATGAGGGTAACGAAGTTCTCAGTAAGGTTTTCTTTTTATTAAGAAGCAGCTTCAAAATCATTTTCTTTTCTAACAAAGAGCAGCCTGTAAAATCGAGCTGCAAACATAGACAAGCAAGCTGGAAGCTTGCACGGGTGAATGCCAGCAGTTGTGCCAATAGGAAAAGGCTACTAGGCTTGTTCAAAATCGTGGTTCCATCTTCCCTTTTCCTTTCTAACCACGTGTGCAGTCAGGAACAGACAACATGACACTGGCCAAGTTGAAAGCTCATTTGCATAATAAGAAATTAGGGTGGGGTTGCCAGCTTCTTTGTGGGCTATTTAAATCTCACTCCTGGTCCAACCAATCTGTGGGCCCTATGTAAATTAGACACCGCCTCCTCAAGCCTGTCCATAAAATTTGGTGCACTCCGCAGCTGGCCGGAAGTCCCACTCCAACACCCCTCTCTCTCTCAGGAGAGGGAGCTAGTCTTCTTTCTCTTTTTTTTGCCTATTAAACCTCCACTCCTAAACCCACTCCTTGTGTGTGTCTGTGTCCTTGATTTCCTTGGCATGAGGCAACGAACCTTGGGCATTACCCCAGACAATGATGCTGCTTCACTTTCACTCATTTATCTAACAAATATTTTATTGAATACTAAACACTTAGTATAATTACTAAACAAGTATACACAAAATTTTCCTTCATGGAGCTTATTTTCTAGTGATGGAGATATACATGTATACTATTGCAGAGACTGAAAAACTGTTGGCCAAGTAATTATCTATTCTTCCTGGGCCAACAGCTAGACTGTGTTTTCCATATTCCCTTGCAGTTAGGTGGCTAGCAAAACATAACAGAAAGCAATGTATGAAACTTCCAGGCCTTATTCAGTACAGTCTTCCATGCATGATTACGACTTTTTAAATTATAAATTAACACATTGCAATTGTATAAATTTATGGGATACAAAGTGATGTTATAATTTATTAATACAATGTGGATTACTTAAAACAAGTTAGTTAACTTACCTATACCCTCAAATATTTAACCTTTTTTGTGGTCATAATACTTGAAGTTTATTCTCTCAATTTTTAAATTTTGAAATATGCAATACTCAATTATTAACTATATTCACCATGCTGTAGAAAATAACTCAAATTATCTATCTGTCTATCTGTCTATCTATCTATCTATCTATCTATCTATCTATCTATCTATCCATCCATTCCTCTTAGGTGAGATTTTGTACCCTTTGATAATCATTTTCCCTATTACCCCATTTCCCTTATCCCCAGCCTCTGTAATCACCATGGTGATTTTTGACAAGCTTCTAATATTTAACATCTTAGTACAGATGAGAATAGTGAGTTTGAATAGCATGTGTTATCAATAATAGGGTTTCAAAACGGAACAAGCCTGGGTCCTTGAATCATTGCCTGGAGAAAAACCATCTGTGGATAGGAAAATCTACTTTATACTTCACATTCTGGAGAAATTAAGTGTTACTCTACATTTTTTAGTTAGCTTGATTCAAAGTTATTATTACCTAGCAAATATAGATGTTTATTTCTTAAAGTGAGGGGCTTTAAGAATAAGGATGATAAAAACGGTGACAACGGCTCAGCTGTTGAGCAGTCGAGTAGTGGGCTGTGAAAGGATACGTATCATAGGCTAGAAAGATGGAGACCCATGCTGTGCAGTGGCAGACAAAATGCGTCTTCCTTCCAAGTTGTTGCAAAGACAATTCTATTTAACAATTAATTAAATTAATTAAACAAAGAATTTAAACAATTCCTTCCTGTGCCTCTGCACAGTGTTTGATAGAGCTATTGAATCTGTAACCCTAGGACAAGTGGTTAAAAAGAGCGCTCAGAGAACAAGTGTGGCATGGCTATTGTTGGCTGCCTTTAGCAAGTTGTTATAAGAAAGATGAGTTAAGGCAAAAATGTATTGATTTTTCAAACAGAATTGGAAAAAAATACTGAAAATACAGAGATTACAGTCCTTAAAGGGAAAAGCCACTACTTCTGGACCCCAAAGAGAAAGAGGAAAGACTGAAAGTAAACCTAGACTATTAAAACTTTTCAGTTGAAATAAATTATTCACTATGAATCAAAGATCGAGTTAAAAGTCTTATTTTCATAATAAGTGTTTTATTTCAGATGATGCAAGCTACCATTAAACTTAGAGACAGAGTTATGGGGATGAGAAAACAAAGAAATTAATCAGATATGAGAAATATATTACAGGCAAATATTGAGCATATGTACTGTCAACATTGTGAAGGGTCTGAAGGCTTACCTTACTTGGAAGCTAACATGTTAGTCTCTTCTAGTTCCATGAATGCTAGCAGAAGACACAAGAATCCTTGGTCAAAGACAACAAAATGTTTACTCACAGCATGAGAATAACAAATGTCTACCAACAGATGAATGGGTAAATAAATTGTAATATATCTGTACAATGGGATACTATTCAGTAACAAAAAGAAGTAACTGTTGATATACACTATGACAGAATTCAATCTGAAAATAATTGTAAGTGAAAGAAACCAGACAAGAAATAATATATATTGCTTAAAGCAAATTCCATAAAATTCTAGAGAATGCAAACTAATCTAAACTGAAAAAATGCAAATCAGTGACTCTCTTAGAGTGGAGGAGCAGAATGAAATAATTACAAATTATTACAAGAAAATGTTTGAGGGTGCTGAATGTGTTAATTGTTTTGGTTGTGGTGATGGTTTGAAATATGTATAATATGTTCAAAACTTACCAAATGGTATTTGCTAACCATGTATAGTTTAGTGTATGTCAATTATACCTCAATAAAGCTACGAAAAAAAAAAATACACAAAGCAGCAGTTGTTATGGTGAGAGAACAAGCATACTTGAATTCCACAGTAGGATTTCTCCAAAGTGTTGATCACAGGGTTTAGGTTGGTGTTTATGAATTTTATATTGATGACAAATTGTATAGTTGTCTACTTTCTCAAGTACAGGCCAACAAATTGGAATATCGAAAGGATAAAGACAATAATTTTATACATTCACAGCTAAGGTTTTTAAAGGGTGATGTATATAAATCAGTAGCTTACAATAACAGGTACTAGATACTCTAATATCCAATCTAATGGAGCTGCTTTCCATTGAAGCTATGTCCAGTCTTGTAACAGAAGTAAAAAGACACTGTGGTGAAATGTGCTCTTAAAACACTTCACTTCTATTCTCATGTCGTTTGTCAAAACATATAACATTGTTGAATCTGATATCAAGCAGAAAGATAAGGGTAAATATAATGTCACAGGGTGGAACACCATAAGTCAAATAGAACAACTTCATGCCAACATGCAGAGATGTATATATACACACACCCACAGTGCATAGCAGAACATGTGTTTAAAACCAATCATCTCTTTCAATAAAAGCTCTTCACTTACCCAACTTGAAGGGGGAAAAAAAACACAACAGTTTTATCCAATCATAGCAACAGGTTCAAATCCAGGATCTTATGATGATTTCTACATCAAACTCAGATGTGGATCTTTTGACTCCAGAGATTTATGTCTCCAAAGTGAGATTATCCAGTCTCTTCAGATAGCAAATGCATTGTTGAGAAGAGGACATGATAACTGCAATACACATTGTCATTTGGAAAGCGAGGAGTGGAAAACACATTGTTATCACTGGTCTATAGTAATGCTGGGCAGAGTTGTGAGGAAACTCTACCCTGGGCTTTGGGGGTATCCTTAAACAGCTGATATTACTCTCTGATAAACAGCTGCCCAATCCACAGTTCTTTGGGGATATGCCTTATTGTTGGTTGAGAACCACTCTTACCTTGCAGCTTGCATTTAAAAAGTCAGGAGCCCAAGGGTCATTTTCAACCTCAAATATTAGGATGCCTTTAAGTGATGGCTCTTTTAAAAAACTCATTCTGTTTCGTTATTGTTGGTTGAGAATCTCTCTTACCTTGAGGCTTACATTTAAAAAGTCAGAAAGCCCCATGGTCATTCTCAACCTCAGGTATTCAGGGTGTCTCTCAGTAGTGACTCTTTTCAAAAACTTGTTTTGTTTCTTCACTTTTTGATTCTAGACAATTCTATTTACCAACAGTCACTCCTACCATTATTTTTGAGATATCCCTTTCTCTCTCTGCACTTAATTGTATGTACTTTTGTTTTCCAAAGGCCTGTTTAGCTTGTTCTTGTTTTGGTGACACACTGCAGCAGCTTTCAATATTACAATATCCTGAAGTCTGGATGTTTTCCAGTCATTTTTTCTCTCCTTTCTACAATTTGCACACAGCCATGTTTTTTTAGATGGAATCTGATTCTGTTTCTCAGGCTGGAGTCCAGTGGCATGATTCTAGCGCACTGCAGCCTCAAACTCCTAGGCTCAAGTGATCCTTCTGCCTCAGCCTCCCAAGTAGCTGAGACTACAGGGATATGCCGCCGAACTCAGTTATTTATTTATTTATTTATTCATTTTTGTAAAGATGAGGGTCTTACTTTGTTACCCAGGCTAGTCTTCAACTCCTGGGTTCAAGCAGTCCTCCCACCTTGCCCTCTCTAATTACTGGAATTACAGGCATAAGCCACAGTGCCCAGCCCACAATCATTTTTGTTTATGTGTTTGTGTGTTTGTTAAATCACCTCTATATTTTAGTCATTTGTCAAATATAGCCCATTGCAACCAAAGCATGCTTATAAAATTCCAGTTTCCAGAGTTAACTTAGTTCAAATCCAAGTCCATTTGGTACATACCTTGTCGTCCAAGTTGTTGCAGGGGAGAATTCTATCAAAACTTTTACTGTTTCCTAACTACGTCTTCAGTAATTGTTTCCATTTCCATGCCTGTATTACTCTGTCTTGAAAGCAATGCCATATTTTTTAGGCTGTGTTGCAGCACAGGAACATTCCTTTCCTGGTATCAATTTATGTAGCAGTAAGCATGGGCTAAGTTATGCCTCTATAGTCAACAGCTCCTAAATGCTCAGAAATCTACAATAACAAAAGTTTAGTTCTTGCTCTGTTTACATGCTCACTGTGGGTCAGAGGTGGCTGAGTTTCAAAAGGTCTTCACTCATTTGGCAAAGCTATCTCTGTGTATGACATTGCTAGGTTCACAACTGAGGGAAAAAATGAGTACAATGCAAAGCAGTTGTTGTGGTATTTTTCTTATTTTTATTTTTTTATTATTTATTTATTTATTTATTTTGAGACAGAGTCTTGCTCTGTCGCCCAGGTTGGAGTGCAGTGGCGCGATCTCGGCTCACTGCAAGCTCCGCCTCCCGGGGTTCGGGACATTCTCCTGCCTCAGCCTCCCAAGTAGCTGGGACTACAGGCGCCCACCACCACACCTGGCTAATTTTTTGTATTTTTAGTAGAGATGGAGTTTCATCGTGTTAGTCAGCATGGGCTCGATCTCCTGACCTCGTGATCCGCACACCTTGGCCTCCCGAAGTGCTGGGATTACAGGGGTGAGCCACTGTGCCTGGCCTCTTATTTTTATTTTTTAATCTTACTATGCTTCCACTAAGAAATGCTACAGGCCTCTTCAGTTTCCATTTCACTGACTGAAAGAGATCACAAAATTTAGCTCGACATCAATGAAAATGTACTCATCCTCCTATGAGAGTGTCAAATCTTTTTAACTATTACCCAATCTAAGGTATTATGGAAAGAGAGAGCATCACGTGATTGCAATGATAGTATATAAAATAAGCTAGGTTAAAAAAATGTAATGTAAACAGTGGAAGAGGTTTTAAGCCAAAATATGTGAGAACTACATTGGTCCCTAAAATCAGCAGGTGTTATATTAGGGCTGTTGAGATAGAAAATATATGAGACTTTGATTAAAGGAAAAGATGATTCGAATTTTTGGAGAAAATGTTATCTGATTAAATCAATATTATAATATCACTTTTCTGGGATTTGGCATTCTAATATTTGACTTCTCACTATCATAGAAATTCTGGCACTTACAAAATGTCAATATGAGTGCAATTAACACATATTGGCATGCTGTTGTTTTTCCCTAGTGGTTTTCAGGAAGTCTTAGAGATTAATATAGACCACTGAATATCTATTTGAATAGATTGATAGATATTAATTATAAGACAACTGAAATTAGTGTATTGATTCGGTAGAATTTTTTTTATCTTTTCGGTAGATGTGGCATCCTGATTGGTTTGATTCTATTCGCATCTCTAGAATAAGCTCAGTTTGAAAATTCTCTATTTCTTTCTCACTCATTTGCCAAATTCTTTTTCTAATAAAAGTAAAACATAAAGCTAATACATCATAAATAGCCCAATTACCAAATAAAAAACTGTAGAAATTTTCTTAGGATAAGAGGTTTTAATCTAGTTTAGCAAGCATAATAGACGTTTCGTCTAAATCTGTACCACATTAAAGGTACAGGAAAGCAGCACTAGTTTAAAAAAATTAATCCACATATGTCAGAATAAAGTCAAAAAATAACTTTTTTCCCTCAAAAAAGAGAATTGAGAGGATGAATAAAGTAACTGAGAGGAATCAGCTGTATTTCATGACCAAGAAGGCTTCAATTTTGCTATTTATTAGTTTACACTGTGGCAGCTCTGCCCCCATTTAAAAGGACATAGAACTCATTGTGTAGCACCCCAGAAACATGAGAACACCAGGAAAAAGAGGCAGCCATCATCAAGAAAACAAACACTGAAATGAATTGCCATTTGTCACCTTTCTCACTGTTCTGTTGACCCAGAGTCCCCATCTACTCTGAGTGGTCTCATGCACAATTCTTAATAGGGTACAAAAGAAAAAAGCAATGCCTGCATTTTTAGAGTGAGAGAGTCATCCTCCAAAGGTTGCCCCTTAAAAGTAAAGAATTGTAACTCTGTCATCTTTGTGGTCAAATTCCTTTTCCTCTTGGAAATAGAATGTTCTTTGACTGTGATTTTCTTTCTTTCTCATCAGCCTTGAGTGATGAAAGACAGATACCAACAAATGAAATTAGACTCTCTCTGACTATCCTCAGATCAGAAACTCTAGAGGTGAGTTACTTTGTCAGTCATTTTCCCCCATTAGGACAGAGCATAAGGTTTGCATAATTGCTAGTAAGCTCCCACCCCAATACAATTAGGAGTATGAAACACCAGCTGATCAGCTATAGTGTGGACATGTTCTGTGGATCAGTGGAAAATGTTGGTAACACTGTCCACATGCTATGATCAATGCATTTATGTACTCCCTTTCAAGAAGGTGAAGACATGGGAAACTGCTGTCATGTTATCCTCTTCCAACAAAATAAAGGATGTTAAAAGGCCCCTCATAAGCCAAAACCTTTAACACCTGTGTAATTCATCCATCATATTCAGGTAACATTTTTGAATTCAAATTATTGGCAGATCATGAGAAGATGCATGCATGAATGAAATCATTATAGATACTTCTTTGATTCTACCAATTATGCTACAGTGCCCAATCTATAAGGTAAGGAAGGACCCTATGGATTTAGAATATGCAGGTCGCAAATCCATTTCTACACCTGTTGTATGTTGGTTAAATACCCACAGGTTCCAAAGAGCATGGGAAGTGTTATCTTGAACAAGCAATCTCATCATATAGTACAACTAGTGAGATAGTGGGGTTTTTTTTTCCATTTTTTATTTTGCTTTGCTTTGTTTTTTAATTGACTATGGGTTGATGGAGCCACAACTTCTTTTTTTGCCGACCAATAGCCATTTCTGAGATTTCAGATTAGTTTAGAGGCCATTTTTATGAGCACAAGTTGTATTTAAGCGTAGAAATACATTTTGGTGAAAACTAAATATATTGCCTACACAGTTAATTACAATAACCCACACTGATATCAAACCTAAGATTCAGAACTCATTTACGATATACTATATCCAAAACAACTTATGAGTCACAGGAATGCACAAAGAAGATCTGTCAATTGACACAATCATCATTAACATTAGTTTGACATTTTGCTTTAGGGGATTTTTTTTTCTTTCTCTTTTCTTTTCTTTTTATTTGTTCTTATGATTGAGGTAAATATCCCTACCCTCAAGTTAAATTGTATTTACTTAATGAATCAATTTGGTTGCGTTTCTTTTCTTTGACTAGTAACTAGCCAATTGTTTTACTACATTAACTAAATCAAACTTAGTTGCATAATTAGGTTTTATTAATATCTGACCCATACAGAATGTGGCATTATTAAAGGTTTGAAAAGTCCAAGAATCCTGAGATTGTATAGTAAAACATTCCTGTGAAGAGGCAACTAGAGAAATAATTGAGACTCTCATTTTTCATATGAAAATACAGACTCAACACTACTGAATTCTCAGTAACGGAATATATGTTTTAGTTTGTTTCCTTGTATTGATTCTGTTTTTAAAGTATGAGAAAGGGTTCGTGTTAAGCAATTCATTGTCTCTGACTAAGGAATCTGTCTGGATTTAGGAATTATTCTGTGTGTAGGGAAATGGAAAAACAATAAATGTGATTACCCAGGAACCAAACAGAAACTTAGATTCATAGCAGAGAATTGCCGATTAAAAATAGTAAAAAAGAAAAAAAAAGTATTAAGTAGCAAACCTATATCACCCTGATTATATTTCAGAGCAGTAATTCTAATGTTAACTCCTATGGAAGAAATACGTGCTAAAGGAGGCAATTAAACGGAGCCTTCTGCTAATTCTCAGAACATTTAATAAATATACATGATTTTCTTAATTTTAAGATTTTCTTCCATATTTCCCCCTTAAAGCATTACAGCTGGCTAGAACTAGTCCACTAACAATAGTTATTTGAATAAAAAAAAGTTACAAATGAATATTGCAAGAAAAATGTAGAAAGCACTTGAACAACCTCTTCAACATCTTGTATTCCCTCTCTTGGGGGAAATAGAAGTACCTACTTGAGATTATATAGTGTATTACTTCATATATAGGTATATGGATATTTTCCACAAGTAAATATACTTTCACATAGAATTATTGATTTTTAAAAATTATAATCAATACAAAGCAATATGATTTCAGGGTATACACATCCAAGTTTTTGAAAGTGTATTAGATTTCATACTATTTCATAATATTTGTATTAGAAATCATATTAGATTTATTCCAGCTTTCCAGGTGTTTAGATACCTAACACTTGTTTTCTAATCCCTATTTCTTCAAATGAGTGGTCCAGGGTAAAACAATCTGGGCATGTCTTTTTGAAAATGGTATTTTAATTAAAAGTACCACATATACAGATAGGCATAGTCACACAAGTTCTTCAAAAATAATAAAATTTTCAGGATCAAACTAGTAGAAATAGTGTAGTCAAAATTATGATACATTTTGAACAATTATACTTACATTTTTTTCTCATTAGAATAACATACTCTGAGCAGTTGATTGGCCACCGAGAAACTGATTTCAAAGAGAAAAAGACAGAAAGAGAGTGAGAAAGAAAGAGAGCTATTTATAGGCATGGTTAATTTCTGTTGTCAATAAAATTTATCGCAATGATTCACAGTCATAGTCTATACTATTTTACTTTTAAGAAGAATTAATAGCACATATTAGTACAACTTTCATATATTATAGTTACAAAAATGTGAAAATATGTTATAATTACTCAAATATTACTTAAAGTAAGTAGACACTGGTCAGCATTTAAAATTTTTCTTCTTTTTCCTTATAATTCCAAATATCTTATTGTTATGACATTCATTGTTTAAATATATCCACACATGCATATATATATATATATATATATATATATATTCACACACACATGTGTGTCTGTATTCAAGAATGTTAATTTCCCTTTTCTTCAAATGTCCAAAGGTGAAAATTAGACCCTTTCACTTTGCTTGGACAAATTGGCAGAAATTGATCTACACTGTAAGAAGCATATATCTTAAAATAAAAAAAAAATTAACTGGCTTGTCCAAACTATGTACTGGTCGAACAACAATTTAACTCAAAACTAGCTAGAAGCCCAAGGTCAATAAAGAAAGATCATTTTATGTTTTAATTGTTTGCTAAAAGTTTGATTTGGCAATTTTCAGTACACAATAGAAATAATAGAAAATGCTGACATGTCACTCTTCACTTATACTATTTAATACATAGCAAATTAGTTTGTGATAAGTATATTTTGTGATTACATTAGTAATATGTTTTTGAAACTTGTTTCTATAGCACAAAAACAGAGAAAAAATTAAAAGGATATGTAGTATGTAAGACACACATTTGCATATATATCACATACATGCTTATTCCCAGATAACCCAGAAGAACAAGGTTTTATACATTGATACACGTCATCTATGCATTTTTATCTTGACATGGAAAAAGACTGGGCCAAAGCTTTCAGAAATCAAATGTGAACTCATTTTGAAATAGCAGCAGTGTTTGAATTTTAAATTAACCTATTTACAATGAAACTATGCCTGCTGATTGCCATCATCTTCAGGAAAATTAACAGTAACGATCATTGGTGTCATAATGCAATTTCCCCGCAAAAATCACATAGGCTTCATTACTGTTTACATAAATTGTCATAAATACCAATTATGGTGGAACATAAAATGTAATGCTCTTTTTTAAATCATAATCAGACAATTGTTCTTCTAATTCATATGCTAGGGGAATAAGGTTATGATTCAACCTTTGTTGTGAAGGAAGTGTTTTGATGGTAGGTAGTTTTCCTCTAAGTGCTGGTTGGCTTCTTGTCAAATCATTCAACTCTCCGTTTGGATCATGTAGTCCTTGTTTCTGTTCACTGTGCTCTCTAATATACTAGGAAGAACATGGAGGCGTGCTAATGGCAGATGAGGGAGATATACACTGAAAGTGTCCTCTAGACGTCAGCGGAGAGGTGGCTTCCGGTGGGATTTATAACATTTAGTATAATTACGTCGAAGCCCCCATAAAGGAATAATGCAATAACAGACCTGTTAGAGAAGCACATTTGCAGTACCAATTCCAGCTTCCACCATAGGTCAGCAGAACAAATAGCTGGTAAAGGCAATGCCCTGTTAAATGGCTAATTTTCAAAACAAATAAGTTGCTGGCAGGGGAATGGAGGAAAAGGCCAGAAAGAAGAGATTCAGTATTTTTACCATTTTGGTCTCTAAGAAGGAGATAAATCAGCTAGAAAGGTTACTCAGACAGAAAGTCAGAGCAAAGGACAATACTCTCTGAGGACAAAAGCCCTTCCTTTGCTTTCTGTAACATGCCACACAAAGCCAAGAATCACACCGTTTGGGTCCTGTTTTATCGCATCATAACACTCTTTGTACTTGTTCTTCTTTGGCCTTTGTTCTTGACTTATTTACTCCTAAAACTTAAAAACAAAGTCTGCATAAATTTCCCACTCTTCTGATTCAGAACAGTCTTGAAACATTAAAATCAGAAGAAAATCACTCCCCTGATTCTTTGAACCGTGGTGTCCATGCATAATGGTGGCCACATGCAATTATATGTGTCTAGGAGCTATGGTGGGTTTGATCTGCAGGCCCTCTCCACATTTCCAGTTGGGCATTGCTATCTTAATGAACACTGGCAATTTGTCCTCGTTCTACCTAATTCTATCCTATTTGATTAAAGCAAGCTGTAATGATAAGTCCAGTTAAGTTTAATGAAACAAAATTAGGACTCTTGATCTAAGAAGAAAATAATAAAACTGGCAGGGATTTCATCTGTGGGAGAAATCAAAGTAGAATAAACAGAAATGTAGTAAAATTAGCTGCTGTTTTTTCATTGTGTAAGCTAGGGTAATGCTAAAGGTAAACAAATGGCATCAGCAGGGAGGAGAAAATGAGACTTTTACTTTTTTCCATCTTTCATAATCTCATGCATTATCGGTAACAGGGTGAGACGTTTTAATAGGGTGTGATCATCATTAAAGGGCAGATATTTATCTTATCACAGTGCATTAAACTCCCAGAAGGAAGTGGGAAAAAAGGGAGAGTGAATGACTCTCATGAACTATTTAATGAAACACTAAGGTTGCAGCTTTTCTTGTTTGTCTTTAAAAAACGAAACAAACTGATATTGGACAAAACTGGTTCCAAACACACCCAGGCTGTACCCGGCGCCTGCGCATTTTGAGAAGTCTCTTCTGTGTTCTGACTTTGTTTAATAATTTCTTATTATGTTCTACAACCCAAAATTAAATATTTCTATCTCCATTGTGTGTACTTATTCATGAGCTGGGCATTAATCGTAAAACAATGTATCTTGTTATTTATTTATACCAGATGTGAGTATTTATGTTGCTCTGTTCAGGGTTTCCAGCTAGGTCTTTATTTGTATACTGAGCCGCCTGTTTTTGCATGAAAATGGTTTCTGAGCTCTGGAGTTCATCTCCACTCTTGTGTTTAAAACAACAACAACAACAACTTTTTTTAAGAGAGAGAATTTATGAATAACTAAGAGATTTCTGCTGTGGCTCCCCGGGTCTCTCATCAGCAGGGCAGCCAGAATATGTTTTGGGGACCAAGAAAATTCAATTTGGGATTTGTTTCACAGTTTACAATGCTGGTTTCTTGCAAACAAAAGCTGCCTGGGCCATGGAGAGCTTTGCTTCTGAAATATATTTGCATAGTGTTAATTTTCTACTTATTTATTAACTTTTAAAAATGTATGAGTTTGTTTGGGTGGTTGGGGGTGGAAGTGATGCCAGTATATCTTTCTGTGTCTGCCTCCATGAAGTCTAACTTAGTCAATGGCTATAAGAACCCACTGATAGATATTTTCTTAAAGGATATTTTATGTTTGCCATTTTATTAGCATAATTGGCATATAGTAAACTTAACCTGGGAGTAAAAATTTTCCTTCTATACTGTCTGTTTTCCTCCTAATTTTCCTCCTAGAGCAACTAGTTTTATCAATTACCATGTGTTCTTTAATAGAAATTTTATGTCCATAAGCACACAAACATACAGACATGCACAAACACAGAGACACATATATATCCCCTTTTAAGGCAAATTTCAGTGTACTGTCCTGCACTTTATTTTTTATTTGATATTTTATCTTGGGATTGTTCCATATCAAGATATAGAGCATGTTCTCATTATTTTTTACAGCTGTATAGCATATCACTATATGGATATACATAAAGTATTTAATAAAAGACTGTATTTTATTTTTCATCTTAAATCAGTTGAACGTAGCACAGTTATTGCCTCGTAAGACTTTTCCAGTAAGTATTTGCAGATCTACACAGAAGGAGTGACTGGTTAGTGCGCAATGATCTAATGGCATGGTTCTTTGTCAGTGTGAGTTGGTGAACAGATAAACATGACTTGTTCTTAAGTACTGTGCTTAAGAGTAAAGGATGACTGATTTAACTATTTTCAACATGGAGTAATATATTAGTCTCTAAAGAGTATTTACTCCCATAGCATAGGTAACTGCAAAACTGGGTAAAGCACCTACATTTTTTGCTATAAGGCAGAAGCTCCACAACAGGGAGCCCACCGAATGACTATAGCCTGCAGGCATGTTTTGTTTTGATCAATTAAAATGTCTTTGAAGTAGCTGACACCATTAGCTAATTTAGAAATTCAACATAAAAAAACATATCTATAGCTGTAGCTTTTGTTGAAAAGCCCGACAATCTAGCAGGAGTTGGCCTGCCTTTCTTCATAGCAACAGCTTCTGGGGCTGAGTAGCACTGCCATCTTTACACAAGAACATGAGTGCCAGGATTCTCCCAGATCTGCCTTGGCCAGTTTAGCTCATTACCTGCCTTGATCCAGTAGGCATTTAAGTTTCCCATAGCTGGGCTCACGTATAAAAATCCACACACCCTTATGAGATGGAGCAGAGAGTCCCTTTTTGGGGTCTGCATGCCCCCGACTTTCCCAGGCATGGAAATAAAATAAAATTTTGAGTTTCTTCAAGGGAAACTAGCCCTGAGAAGTAAATAAATAACTTGTTAAGCAAGAAAGTAATAGCCTAAAACAATAGCCAAGGAGTAAGGTCCAGAGATGTTTGGTTTTCCTATTGAAACTAAAGATAATAGCTTAACATATGTCTCTGAGTTATCTTTCCGAAACTGGATTTCCCCGCGAAGGACCCCCACCAAATATATCCAGATATGCTGTTACACAGACCTCAGATAAGGAGGAATTGCAGACTGAACTCTGACCATTGTTCTGTGTTCTAAATTTCTTCCTGTGGGGCTTGGAGGGAATCACACCCCAGAGCCAGGCAACATTTTTTTTTCTGCTGAATCCACATTTTTAAGAAAAGCTTCTCTTCCTTAACCAATTGCAAATCAGAAAATCTTTGAATCTACCAACAACCCGTAAGCACCTGCTTCAAGATATCCAGTCCTTATGCCAAAACCAATGTGTAACAGCTGTGTGTTGATTTACAATTTTCCCTCCTGAGTTTTACCTCTGCCTTTAAAAACCTTTGCCTGCAGGCCAGCAGAGGTCAGGGTTTAAACAATAGCTGCCTGGTCCTTCTTGGTTGGCACCCTGTAACTTAATGCCTTCCTTTCTGTCACTGCAAAAACCTCAGTGTGTATATCTGGTATTACTGTGCTGGGCAAGTAGACCCCAGTTCTGTTCTATAACAGAGTTAACCATCAAAATCTAATCCCATATAGGAATAGTGCTCCAATAATGGTAATGATTATTATATTAGGCAAAGTAATGTAGGAATACTGGAGGATTTGTAGTACTAAACCACCATGATTATTGAAAGAAAATATTGTACTTCTAGTTTCTGGTCCAGTATGTAAAGAGCTTGGAAATTTTCACTCTTTCCTAAAAACAAGTAAAACGCCGAACAAGGTTAAAACCAACAACCTTCTTAGATCTATCAGAGAATTGAGGTCATAGAGCAAACTGCTGCCCCCAAAATTGGAGAGACAGACAGATACAGAGAATCACAACTTATGAAAGCAGTAACCCAAAATCAGAGCCCTTCACAGGAACCAGTACCAGCATAGAAAAATCTAAACTGTAATTGACAAATTGCTGCAGGCTCGGTGTAGACAAGTGTGAGAGTTTAAAAGTCCAGATCCAGAAATGGGAAGAAAGGGGGCAATCTTAGTGAGGAAGGCCCACTTTTGTGAGTTTTATCTCTGGAAGCTCTACTAGTTCTTACAGAGAAGATTGGAGAAAAAGCCCCTTGTTCTTTCTGCAGAAGGGCAAATGTAATCATTTTGAAATACGTCACAGCATTTTGTTCTTAATAAGGTCTGTTCTCAAGAGAAATTATTTACCAGAGCTTAACCTGTTGGAGTTTTATCAGAGCCTAACTCACCTGGGAGAAGGGAAATATCCAACTCCAACCCCCTTTAGATATTCAGCCCCACCTAGGGGTAAGGAAAGAACCCAAACAAACACACAAACAAACAAAAAAGCTGAGAAACATTCACAAAGTTCACAGCCCAGGGGTACAGTCTCACTAAAAGACTAACACCTAGTCAGAGGACTCTAGGATGCTTCCCCATACCTCACACCTTAGTAACTACATCACTAAAGACCTATTTCTTGCAGTTCCTTTTACCAGTATATGATGTCCAGCTTCCAAAAAAAATTATGAGACATACTCAAAGGCAAAAAACACAGTTTGAATAGACAGAACAAGCACTAGAACCAGATTCAGGTATGGAAGAAATGTTGGTATTACCTTTCTATGAATTTAAAATAAGTATAACTAATAATGCTAAGGGCATTTATGAAAGAAGATGTTGCTCAGTAATCTGGATATTTATAAACTGAATAGGCAACCTGCCTCCCATTATATTATGCACTGTGCCTTTTTTATTGATTTTGGATATCAAAATATCTCACTCACTATGGAGGGAAAGGAAGGTGTGAGAATAGGGAAGGCGAAGAGCTATTTAAGGCTGAACAAAGACAAATATTATCCCAGAATGTGAGGGTCCTGAGGCAGGGCAGGCTGCATGAGGGCTCCTGACAAAATTGTTCTATTAAATGCAAGGCAGATCTAGATGTGACATCTGCTATCTGAGGTCCATGATGGGAGGAAACTCAGGCTTTCAGCCAAAGGAATTGTAACGTACACCTCATCCCACTCCTCTGGTAGTTTACTTCCCTTTCCTTCACTTAGGTCTATGTGAAGATCTACCACCTGGACTCCATGCTCTTTGAAATATCACAGAATACAGCGATTCTACATGCCAAGGGAAGGCTGTATATATTCATTTCCATATAGCTTAAATGCTGGGATTTGACTTTTCCGGATGACAATCCCCCAAATTAAATGCCTTGTGATTCTTGCCCCCTGCCAGTCAGCTCTCCAAAGAAAGGGCACTAAGCATTGCACATCTGCCATATCTGTGTTCTTATAGCTTCACTATTCCAGGGAATAGGGTGAGAAAAGAGCCCACCCTGGCTCTCACCACTAATTTTACTCCAGAAATGGAACACAGCTGAGTAAAGACTCGCCATATTTTAAAAGACAGATCAAAATATCTCAGGTGCTTTCAGCTCTGGCATCTTTTACTAGTAATGACCTCAATAATAATCAGGCTGTGAGGACCAGGACTCTCAAAAGGAAGACCATCCAACCCTACACAAGGAATCAGCTTAGTTCTGGAAGGGAGACAGTGCAGAGAGGGGCTTTTTTTTTTTTTTTTTTTTTTTTTTTTTTTTTTTTGACAGAGTCTTGCTCTGTCGCCCAGGCTGTAGTGCAATGGCATGATCTCTGCCCACTGCAACCTCCGCCACCCGGGTTCCAGTGTTTCTTCTGCCTCAGCCTCCCAAGTAGCTGGGGTCACAGGCACCCGCCATCATGCTCGGCTAATTTTTGTATTTTTGTAGAGACGGGGTTTCACCATGTTGGCTAGGGCTGGTCTCAAACTCCTGACCTCAGGTAATCTGCCCACCTCAGCCTCCCAAAGTGCTGGGATTACAGGCGTGAGCCACCACGCCTGGCCAAACCATCACGCCTGGCCCAGAGGCTTTTACCTCCAAGTCTGTGGTTTGATTCCAGATATAACTAGACAGACCAAATGTCATTCTAATTAGATGGCAATAAAGTTCCATAGCAAAGTGAATTCCACAGTTTGAACTCACTTCAAGGGGACATTTGTCTTCATTATGGGACATGTATTTGGGGCTTGGCAGGCATTTCTGCTTTAAAGAAGCCCATGCTATAATGAGTGTGAAGATGGAAACCTTTGCCCAGTGCCGAATGCCTAGAGCTTGCTCTGAAAAAGGAGCCTCAGCCTTCAGGTGCAACTAGGCCAGACCTGGTTACCCTTTCAGACTTCTTTCCTGTAATTGTTTGAAGAGAAGATAGCAAAGAAAAACAGCCCTGACAGATTGTAGAGGTGATAAAGTTCCTGAAAGTTAGGCCAGCTAATTGGGTAAAAGTCTATTATTGCTGAAAATATCCCAAAGTTTCACACTTTCCCCCCTTTCTCTCTCTTATCTTCTGTTTTTAATTGAAATACACAATTCTGTAGAGGATATAGTCAACTGAGTCAATAACAGATCAAAAGCTTAGGCGTGAAGCTTATTTTGGTCATGCATAATAGATTTTTTTTTTTTTTTTTGGTAATTCCTGAAGGCTCCCTCAGGGTTCATCTCCTCCTTAGGGTGATGGCTTTCATGGGATGTGGTATCTTGGTCTTCTAAGAATTTTAGGGCCACTAAATCATTCATCTCCAACAGCTGCTGGAAGATGGACTCTGGAGCTTCCTTCCCCGCCCCACCCCCCGCCCCCCACCCCCCCACCCCCCCACCCCCCAATTCTTCTCTTATTCTGCCACTTTCAGGGTTAGAATTAAGGTGAATGTATTTCCTATCCTTTTTCAGACATGCAGCAGTTTGGGAGGACCAAGTCGGAGCCAGACATGGAGAGAGAAGAGAGAGTGAAAGGTATCTGAGATGGTGACATGTCCCAGCAGGCTCTGATTCAGCTAACTTGCTGTGAATGAAAGACAATGAAGAAGCAGAGAGCCAAGTTGTTACCATATGACCCTCAGATAGGGCATTTTTCTCTGTCTCTGAAATAGAAATAATATCTGGTGTGTTGGTATCAGAGAATTCTAGTAAGAAAGAAATGCATTATAATTTGTGTATGTGCTGGGGAAATGCTTTAAAAAGCCAACCGACCAACCATGCTCTACAGCTAAAACAATGTAAGTATAGATAACTGAAATGTGCAAATAAACTCAGGAGGTAAAGGGAAGAATATAAAAACTGAGGTTGTTTTCACCTGGTTAGAGATATAGATAGAGCAATAGCTATAGATGATATAGATTAGATTTAGTTATAGATAGATTGATATAGACATATTCCACCTCACCAAAGTGTTGGAGATGCCACGTGGCATGGCCAAACCTGACAAGTGTACAGGCTCTAAAGCCAGACTTCGGAATTCAAACCCTTCCTCTGCTGTGAGGCATTGAACAAGTTATTGTTTCTTAGAT
This sequence comes from Pan paniscus, assembly GCF_029289425.2. Classification (NCBI taxonomy): domain Eukaryota; kingdom Metazoa; phylum Chordata; class Mammalia; order Primates; family Hominidae; genus Pan; species Pan paniscus. The sequence continues at coordinate 57,427,288 of NC_073266.2, forward strand.
CATTATCTGTGAAAATGTGATTGTACTGGGAGGAGTCAATAAATAATTTCAGGTAAAGCGTTTGGAACAGTGCCTAGGCATACTAAGGACTCAATTGACATTAGATATTCTCTTTTCCTCAAGTAAGTCTCATGTATTCTTGCCTCAATTTTTTTTATTATACTCCCTTCCGTTTGAAAACTTCCTCTGCCCTGTGTATTTGAAATGGATGCTTTATTCGTTTCCATTAGGTTTAGCAGGTTTCCCCTGACCTATCAAACTTATAGTGGTTGTCTCTCCTCTATGAACTCTTAAGGATATTCACTGATGATTCCCTAGAGGGACCGTAATTACATAATACTTTGGGGAATGATTTTATTGTTGTTTATTATTTTCTAGGAAGTAGCATCAACAGCAGAACTAACTTAAACCTAAGAATCAACTGACAAGAGATTGAGCTGATTATTCATCACCCTCAGGAACCTCATTTAACCTTTCTGAGCTTCATTGTATTAACTTGTAAGTGAAGATAATGATAATATGTCCTACTTTACAATTTTGAGGCTCTATGGAGGGAAAATCTGTGAAAGTTCCTGATAAACAGGGAAATCGATTTACTGTACTTATATGTGTTCTGGTCTATCCAAATTAAATATAATGTCTTTAAGCAAAGAAGTGTTCTAGAGCATATGGTGGAATATTTTATAGCTTGGATGCTCAGTTAATATCTACTGATTGTTAAGTTGAGTTAATATGCTAGAGAGGAGAGATGAAAATTGAATATGGCTTCATGGCATGCATAAGAACAATTAGAAGAGACACAGAGTAGTCAAGGCATATGAAAGATGTCCCAAAATCTTCTCAAGGAAAAGCCTCGATTGAGCCTTGATTAAAGGTAAAAATGTATCCGGCGCAGTGGCTCATGCCTATAATCCCAGCACTTTGGGAGGTCGAGGTGGGTGGATCACCTGAGGTCAGGTGTTTGAGACCAGCCTGACCAACATGGTAAAACCTCGTCTCTCCTAAAAATACAAAATTAGCCAGGTGTGGTGGCACGCGTCTGTAATCCTAGCTACTCGGGAGGCTGAGGCAGGAGAATCGCTTGAACCCAGGAGGTGGAAGTTGCAGTGAGCCACGATCATCCCATTGCACTCCATCATGGGCACAGTACAAGGTACGAATCTCCATCTCAAAAAAAAAAAAAAAAGAAAAGTAAAAATGTGTGCATATCTGTGGTGTGTCTGTGTGTGAAGAAAGAGAGGGGAAGACAAAAACAGAGACAAAGACTTAAAAAGTGGGAGGGAAAACAATTTTTAAAGGTATAAAAGAAAAAAAATCTTCTCTTAACATTAGCCATGAGAAACGGATACTAAAAGTAGATGTTCTTGCCAGCCACGTCATGCACAATTCAAAGAGGAGAGCGTACGTACATACATGGCCTGCCACAGGCTTTTCATTGCTGGGGGCACCAAATACTTTTGTGCAATTTACATTTCAACATGGATGGAGGTTTTCTTTTATTTTTTTCATTTTTTCCCTCCTCTGTCTCTTCCTTTTCAATTAATTAACTAACCACTAAATTGAACCTTGCCAGAATTATGGAAGAAGTAGTTTAGTTGGTGCTTCAATTCCGGTTCTGAACCATTTTTTCTTACTTCAGAATTGTTGTTTTCTATTCACCAATAATAAATTTGATCCATCTGAAGCTGACACTTTAAAATAGTTGGGACTCAGGCATAACATGACACCAAATGCGTTTATTGATTCATACGTAAGGGATGGTAGGTAAGGAATGTACTTCAGCCTGACTACATCATATGTTTTCCCATATGATTAACTCATATAATTTTCCAAGAAGTACATAAACAAATTGGAAAAATCATTTTGGCAGGGTATTAGTATAACCGGATGTTCCATGGATTTGTTTCCTAAGGATAAGGATCATAAATTTCGTCATCATAGATCTAGAAGTTTAGAAGTTAGATGTTTGGAAGACTAGAGAAAGCCTTATACCTGGAACAGGAAATTCTTTTTTCTTTTTCTTTTTTTCTTTTTTTTTGAAACTGAGTCTTGCTCTGTCGCCCAGGCTGGAGTGCAGTGGCACGATCTCTGCTCACTGCAAGCACCGACTCCCTGGTTCATGCCATTCTCCTGCCTCAGCCTCCCGAGTAGCTGGGACTACAGGCACGCATCACCACACCCGGCTAATTTTTTTTTGTATTTTTAGTAGAGACGGGGTTTCACCACATTGGCCAGGCTGGTCTCAAACTCCTGACCTTGTGATCCAACTGCCTCTGCCTCCCAAAGTGCTGGGATTACAGGCGTGAGCCACCGTGCCTGCCCTGGAACAGGAAATTATTTAGAGCATTTATTCTCAATGCTAACAGCTACAAATGCCTCCTGTACAACACTAGTATTGCTAGTGTAGTATCCTGAAATGAAATTAATGAATAACATAACTTATAAACGTACAGATTTTTTTTTTTTTTTGAGATGGGGTCTTGCTCTGTGGCCCAGGCTGGAGTGCCGCAATTTCGGCTCACTGCAACTTCTGCCTCCCAGATTCAAGCAATTCCCCTGCCTCAGCCTCCTGAGTAGCTGGGATTACAGGCACGTGCCACCATGCCCAGCTAACTTTTTGTATTTTGAGTAGAGACGGGATTTCGCCATGTTGGTCAGGATTCTCTTGAACTCCTGACCTTGTGATCCGCCCACCTTGGCCTCCCAAAGTGCTAGGATTACAGGCATGAGCCACCGTGCCCGGCCAAACATACAGATTTTTAAAAGAAATATAACATCTTAACTTTAAGATTTAGAAAAAAATAAAAAATTATATATCATAGGAAAACACGCATTTCAATATCTAAATGCATAGGCAGTGCTATACCAGGAAACACGATGAAGTAGTTGGATGCTCTCACCTAAACAGGAAATCTCCATGAACTACAAATCAGAATAATATAGCAGGTGAGATTGATAGTCAAAATACCAGGAGTGATATTTTCACCAGTGACATTATTTACTGAAATAACAAAACATTTTGATAAAGTTCTGAAAAAAAAGGTCTTCCTTTGTTATACATGACTGTTGCATTTACAGAAAAGCCAGCATATATTACAACTAACTCTATGTACAAAACAGATGTAGAGTCTAGGCTTACATATGTGAAAGACTGGTGAGTCATTGAGAAGTTGGATGGGGCTTGGGATAATTTTTTCATGTGAGATTTTTCATTCATGGCAATAGATTGGTTTCTTTGTTTCCAACCCATTACATTTCAGTAGCATCCTCCAAACACAAATGCAACCCCTAACCCCAACAAGCCAAATTTCCAAAATGCTCTCAGAGATGCCCTATACTGCTGCTATTGAAAATTATTGCTCTGGGGAGAAAGGACCAATCTAATAGGAGTATAATTTACCGTAATTTATATGTGGGTAGGGCCCTTGCTGTGACCTCTGTGGTCAGTGAGAAACAGCAGGGCTTCAGGGACTTGGAGAAACTAGAAGCAGGATAGGCAGATTCAACATGGCATGAAGGACATTTGCAAGACTCCTAGCCCTACGTCTCACCATGCTCAGTGCTCACACTCTTCCACAAAAGGGTTTATAAAAGCCTACATTCTCCCAAGGGGGATCTCAAACTAACACTTGGTAAATTCGAGCTGATCAACTGATCTAAATAAGTCAGGCCAAAAAGGAAGCAATTGGATCTGATATTTTTTCTTAAGAACAGAATTATATTTTTGGTTATTGCCCCAGCTCTATGCTTCATGTTGCCTGCACTGAACACTAATCATAAAATTTCCTACTAAGATCAATCCAAGGTGAACGGAAAAATCAAGTGTTTCCTCAGGACTCCTTTTCAATCCTTTTTTTCCAACTTTCTGATGGAATCAATGCACCGAAACAAAAATACGTGAAAACCAGAATTAAATGGTCATCCAGCCAAGGTTCTTTTAGAATAGGGTATGTTTTTTTCCAATATTCCCAGCACATCGCAGTTTTAATACCTTCAAGAACAGAAAACTTACCACTTAATTCAGACCAGTGCAACATATATTGAAAAAATAATTTACCCCTCTAATTGTTCCATTTATTGGAGTTAGCTCTAGTCTTCTGCCTCAGGGTTTTAGACAGTAAAATTTTGCCACAAAATTTTGATTCTATGCAAAAGGTCATAATATTGTATGCTGTTTCTTTTAGTCTAGTCATATCCTTCAAGTTTCCTTTTTGCACTATTTATGTAGGAATGAAGATCAAGGAGTCATATTCTTCTTTTTATTTACTAATATTGTATGTCAGCAGAACAAGCAAAAAGTATCTGTACAGTCAAAAAAACACAACAACAGCTTCTTCTCATTTTCTTTGTTTTTAATTCTCTGGCAAACATAGACATTAGGTAGCTTAGGTGTTGGGTTAATAATGGTGAGGATCTTCATGGAGCCAACTTTATATATTTGGTGCTTATCTCAGTTGTAATCATATCTTTTCATCCCTCCAAAATCTTCTTCAATGACAAGGAGAACCCAGTCCAGTAGGGGACCTTCATAAAGGCCACTTGGTTATTTGCCTTTAGCAGAAGTTTCCAGAAAGTCCATTGCAGGGATGTTTTTTGCATGTCCCGTATTTTTCTGAGCCTCCACAGAATAGTGGGTGTTTGTCTCTCCTGATTTATAGCATGTTTAGCATAATTCAGTTACTAGCAAAATAAATTTATATTTTATTAATCATATACTTTACTACATTGAGTACTATATGCATGCAATACATCTAGTACATTATCATCTGTTTATCTATCTGTAGCTATATCTATAATTTGCTCAACCTATAGTCTCTGCTTATCCTAAATATGAATTCCTGGACCTTTTGCAATGATTTCCTAGCTTTCTCGGGTTTCCCTTTCCTTGGTTTCTCTTAAGATGCCCATGTCTCAGGAAGGCCATTATGTTGTGATTTTTACAAAAACAAAGAAGGTTGAGGAGTAGCCACCAGACAATTACTTTGTAGTGTCTTTCCTTCTGTACACAGAAGCTTGGTTTTTAATCCATCATTCTCTAGTCTCAAGAAAGATTACAACCACCACAACCACAAATGTTTACTGCTATTTTGGCACTGTGATAAATTATTTAAATAGACCTTTTAAATTCTCATAACAACCCTATTAGATAAGTTTCATTATTACTACCAATAAATAAATTGAGATGTAGAAAATATAAATAACTTCTGCAAGATCACACAGCTAGTCACTGTAGGAGCCAAGACTTAAATTTGAATTAATGTCAGATTCTTTCTTGTACTTAACCTCTTTCTTCTGCTTATGAGATTCCCTAGCAAAAACAAAGATTCTAATTAATCTTAAAAATTCCACTGTGGCACCTCTGTAGAGTTTGTCACTGCTCTTTCTTGATCCAGCCAAAAATAAGATGCTGGAAAAGATAGAATTTGGGTGACCTTCTTAGTCAGCAGAAGAAAATAGATGTGTAAAAGCTGTCAGGAACAATACAGTTTTATTAACTAATTGCTGCTGCTTCCACAGTTGCCTACCGTTCTGGCAGGTCCTGAGAGAGAGCTTCCACCAGACTCTGACCAAAAGGGAACCAAAATCTGTCTACTAAAGCTATGTTGAAAGCCTCATAATGTTGCTGGTATAATAGGACCAGCCTTCTGGAACTCTGCCGCATGACAGATAAAATCTCTAAGTTAGAAGTCTGTGCTTATAAGCAATTCTATCTGGGAGAGAACTGAAATCTGGACAGGACCTAATTTTATACCCATAATTTTGCAACCAAGAAAGTTATTTTCTAATAGCAACAATTGTGATGATAAAAAGGATAGCTTGTTGATTCCATGGTGTGATTCTTAGAGTTTCAGTGTTTGTTGCTCCCATGTCAATTGTAATCCTTTGCTAATGTCTAAACTTTCACACTTTAAAATAAGACTAGGTTTCTATCCCCCATGACAAAGCATAAATGACTAGTATCAGGTCAGGTGTTCAGGTGAGCAGAGTACATGGTATGGAAGGAAGACAGAGAATTACTCTGTGGAGAGGTGAGACTACATAGCTGAATTATACCCATCAACTGCTTTTCACAAATTATCCTACCACATCCATTGCTTTCTGTAACCTCTTGTTTACTCATTATATGATCTGAATTCATGAACAAGCCTTTAGTTATATATTTTCTGATTTCTAGATTTATATATTTTTTTCTGATGAATCAGATTTAAAGTGAGGAAAGGACAATGCCCTTTACCTTTTCATATTCTCTACACATTAAAGGACACAACTTTTTTTCTTTGAGATGGAGTTTCACTCTTGTTGCCAAGACTGGAGTGCAATGGCATGATCTCAGCTCACCACAACCTACACCTCCCTGGTTCAAGAAATTCACTTGCCCCATCCCCCTGGGTAGCTGGGATTACAGGCATGTGCCACCACACCCAGGTAATTTTGTATTTTTAGTAGAAATGCGGTTTCTCCATGTTGGTCAGGCTGGTCTTGAACTCCTGACTTCAGGTGATCTGCCCCCCGCTTGGCCTCCCAAAGTGCTGGGATTACAGATGTGAGCCACCTCACAGGTGGACACAACTTTTTTAAAGAAAGTAAATAAATGCTTGCTGAATAATTTTCTGATGGAATCAATGTGCTAAAACAAAAATATGTGAAAACCGGAAGTGGATTTAGACACTAACCACAATCCCCACCCACAACACACACACACTCACACATGCACATTTCAAAATTCAGAAAATATAAGTGACTTGCCCAAGGTTACACCAGTAGTCAGTAGCCGTCAGGACAAGAACTCAGGTGTTCTAACTCCCCAAACCAGTATCCTCTATTACATCATAAGCTGTCTCACAGAGCCTAATAAATGAGGCCTTAGAAATATTATATATTTTCTACTGTCTTCATTTCTCTTTTAAATTTGGCACACAGTTTTTGTTCATTGGACCATCTAAACTTATACTTTTCATTGTTCAAGGGAATTGTCTCTAGAACTATCAACAAAAATGACAGGGATATCTATCCATATGCTCATTCATCCATCGCATACCCCAGTGCAGTTATTTACATAGCACAGTGACACTGAGCAAACACAGAAGGAGAAACAGAAAAAGAGGAGAGGACAAAAAAGACATTGAGGATTTTTATGAGCCATTTTCCTAACAGTATGCAGTATTCAATAAGCATTATGTATACAGTAGGTGTATCTATCACGGTTTCTACGAAGATTCAGTGATAGTGTATTAGCCATTATCAATAGAGCCATTACAAAAGACACTAACTAACTACTCCAACTTCTGCTGAGAGCTACACATTGGTATATTACCGTCTAGTTGCATATGATGTGGAAATCTGCAACAGCTTACTAGGCATTATTATACTTACAGAAAACAGTAGAAACTTCTTGATAAACAGACAAATAAATTCCCAGAATTAGTGCCTCTAATGCAAGCTCTTTAACTGATGTCTTGTCCCAAATTGTTAATAACAACAAACCTACGTATGGTTCTGCTTTTGGCAGATTAACACCATTCCACATACATAAACACACTAGCATATAAGATATAAGCACACACAAACATGCACAGAAATGTAAACACATTCAAAATTTAGAAAGAGAATTTGACTGCTAGCTAGTATTGAACTGAAAACACAGCCCTCTGAAGGCCAGATCTTTTCTCTCTCATATCCTCTCAGAACACTAAATAAGTGACGGAGTACATAGTCAGCGCTCAGCAAATTGACTGAAGTATTGATTGATTTTTTTAAACTGTTACCAACTCTGCAGATTCTATTTTATATATAGCCAGGGAGAAATTCCATGGTCATCAAATGATGATAATTTCTTTAAGGAAGTGAGTTAGATCCTTAAAGAAAGGAAGGCAATTTGGCAGTTACAAGATTTTAGATTGCTATTCTTTTTTCCCAACAGTGTGTAAGTTGGTAGAATTGAAGGGAATGGCACTTCCATTTCTTTAGTGATAATTGTATTTCTGTTACATAACTGAGAGGAAGTAAGCCAGCTTTCCCTGATACTCCTTCTTCTAATATCTGCTACAATACATTCCTCCCTATAAATATATGCATGCTGAGGTCCAAGCTGGACTTTGACCAGAGTGAACCAGAGCAAAGACTTTCTGAATCTTCCAACCCTGGACTCAGGGGTGAGGAGTGAGAAACTGTTACCTGCTTCTCCCTTCAATCTAGCTAAAATCTTTTTTTTACTTTCTCAAAAACAGATTCTCTTTCCTGTTTTTCTCTTTCTTGCTTAAAGGAGGGAGAAGGAGAGAGAGAAAACAAATGCCATATGTAGCTAATCTGAAGCGGAAATTTCTATGGTTTAGAGCATGTGGGTTATTTTAAACAGCTATAAAACAGAAATAGAGAGAGGAGGAAGCAATTTATACAATTTTTCAGTGAGTCATAAATTAGATTTCCTTTAATATCCTTCAACCTGTAACTAAATAATAAAATCCCCTTTTAATTTATTCTGTTAGCTAAGCTGCTTCTTGAGTACTATATTGCAAAAAGACTTTATCACGTGATTTCTAAGTTCACAGTATTTACACACAAAGACTTAGAGATGGATCTTCATAAGCCATCCACTCTTACCTCTCACACAGGACTGGAATCTCAACTGTATGATTACTTGAAGATATTCAGTGGGCCTCCAGTTGAATGTTACCAATGCTGATATTTTATATTTAGCTGACAAATTGTTTTGCTACAACTTCCATTTATTAGTTCTAATGGTGTTCTCAGAATTTGCACAGAACAATCCCACTCCTTCTTTACTATCTCTCACTAACCAACATCATCCCTCGGTGTGTTCTCCTTCACTCTAAATATCACTGCTTCTTTCAATAGCTCTCTTGACATATTTCTAAGACTTTTAAAAAACGACTCTTTATTTCATTTGAACGTATTTTATGTTGTCAATATCATACCTAAAGTGTGACCCATTGGTAAGTACAAAACTGCAAGTGTAGCCTGATAAGTATGAGTGCAAGGACTCAACAGAATTAATATTTTAGATTTTTTTTTTTCTGGGCATCGTATTGCCTTTCTTCCCTCACAGGCTGTAAGCTCATTCAAATAACCTTTTGTGTCCTAAAATGAAGCGTGTATACATACTCTAATCTGCATCCTTTCAGAGACAGTATGCACAGTCAGTATAATTAACACTGGAGCCAGATCTAAATGCGTTTATATTCTGGCTTGACCATTCACAGCTCAGAGGCTTTGAGAGAGCTAATTAATCGGTTGGCATCAATTTTTTTATTTGTGTTTTTTTAACCAACTGAATGCTCCCTTATATATTCTTCTTAATTAAATGGAATCTTTCCAGTTAAGGCACTTTATTGCCAATAATCATAATGTTCTCAAATTTTAGTTAATCCATTCAAAGTTTAATAATTGAAATGGTTCAAGTATTTATTTTCTAACAGCTTTTTATCATTTGCCTGTTAGATAAATATATAATCTACATCCCAGATACTTAAAAAGTGGCTTGTGGATCAGCAATGTCAGAATCACCAGGAAACTTGTAAGAAATGCATACTCTTAGGTCCTCAGCCCAGAACTTCTGAGTAGATACTCAGAAGTATGTATGAGTGCATACACTATTTAACAAATATGAATATGTATGCTATTTAACAAATATGAATATGTATGCTATTTAACAAAGTCTCCAGATGATGCATATTAAAGTTTGAGACACTTTTTATTATCCACAGAGTTGAGAAAAATATTAACCAATATAGCACATCAGAGAATTGCTTCAAAGTTAGTAATGACCAGTTAATAAACTCTTTGTATATGACAGCTCAAGAAGTAGGAGAACTTCTAATTCTACTGTAATTTAAGCCATGTTGTATCACTTCCCCAGAGTAGAATGTAAGTTTTTTTTAAAACAGTGTCCCACTTTGTGCCTTCCCAGTTGTATTCCAGCTCTTAATATGTGTGAGTGTGAACCAAGGCCAAGGAGGCTGAATGCAGTTTGTGTTCAAAAGGTAGATGCCTGGATTTCAATCTTGTCTTGACCACTTACTTACTCTCAGTGTGACTTGAGCCATTTACCTACCATTCCATGTCAGTTTCTTCACTTGTAAAATGAGAATGATAATGTTTTCTGTTTCCTAGCTGTGTTAAAAGATTAAACAAGATAATCCATGCAAATAACTTAGCACAATGCTTCATATGTAGCAATGTTCCCTTCCTTGTCTGAATTCTTACTATGTCTATTAGAGTTTGCTTTGGTTCATAATAGACTCTGTTGTATGTTGTTTCCATATTTATATTTTAAGAATCTTGATGAAAGGTTGCTGTCTTATACTGGTGTTTTTCAAGCCACAAATGGATTATTTGTCTCAAGTCTATAGTTGAGACAGTATGGCAGTTGGAATGCATCTTTTTCAGTAGAATCTTAACCTAATCCTCAAATGCACGTCCAAGTAATGATCAAGCTTACACTGGTTATACCATGGTTAGTACTACTCCTAGCAGTACTACTATAGTAGTCATACTGTAGTAAGTAACAGCCTTTAGGATAATATGTCTATTGGAAAACACATTTACTGTTATCTTTTGGACTCCTTCTGCTTCAATAGATTTAATGTTTTTCTCTAGGGAGCTGGGAAGTCAGAAGCTAGATGGAGGTAAGGATAGGGCTCAGTGACCCAGAAGTCAGGTCCATCCTGCTAGTACGATTCCATGTGTGTATTGGTTACACCTGACAGTTCCCAAGCTCTCTGAGGAATAGGGTGGTAGATACCTGGGTAGATAGAGAGATGACCCAGACTTAGAACTAAAAGTCTTAGATTTGAGTCTCAGCTTTCATGTCTACTAAACTTTGCGCCTTATTTAATTTAAATCATCTGGGTCTTGACTTTCTTATTTATAAAATAGAAAGAAATACCAATATAGGTGACTCCAAAAACAAATATTTTATTAGAGATATCTTTATAAACCCTTAATATTTAGAAAAAGCATTAAGAAGAAATGAAAGTGATGTGGATGATAAAAGTATTCCCCCCCTTGACTTTGGTGCCTTCTTTCCTCTTATAAAGATACGCAAAATCTATGCTTTGGGTGTGCTTTATGATTCTTCATGGAAATCCCTGAGAGAGGTATTAAAATTAACTAGTGAAATTGATTTCTGTCAGCATCACAGTTACTATTTATTTCCACCATTGACTCAACATAAAGACTGCCACATGATACCGGAGAACGTTAAAAGCTTCCCTTAAGTAGTTCCCCCACTGGCTTCCTATGGGGTTAAGTCTCTGTAATGGCATTATTCCTTCAGGGTTTCTAGTGGAGCTAGAGTTCTTTTTTTTTTTTTTCTCTTTTCCTTTCTGATCTGGGTCAAGGCTAATGTGTTATCCTAGGAGGGTTCATATATTAGCTAGTTAACATATTAGCAGGGGTTATTGTCTCTGATTAAATCATTACTACCCACTGTCTTGTAGCAAAGAAAAGGACCCTGGGGGATTGGGGCCCATGATGGACAAATCTCGATGAAAGGGAAGCAAAATCAAAAGAATGAGACAGTTTGGATCCAGTTAAAATTTTGGCACTATGGTTTTTAGGCATTAAATCACTGAGATTAGGTCTGTAGAAGAGGATTCAAGAAAAAATAAATTTCCAAGGTATTACCTCCTCCAAGAGCCAGGCTTTGTTTGCATCTTGGATACCATATATAGTTCAATGTAGGATCTGTATAAAAGTATTAATATTAAGGCTTTTTAGATTCCATTGTAAGATTAAACTAGTGGTTAAATAAGTTCATCAAAGAGGTTTCTCCCATTATCATCAACATACAAAACACATTTTGGAAAATTTGCTTCAGTTTTCACTTAATTTCATATATGTGCATTAGCATACAAATAAAAATATTTTAGAATAATTTTTAATTTAAAGTAAAACATCAATTCTTTATGTTTTCTAATATTTTTGGGCCCTGGAAAATTTTCATCTCATAGACCTAAAGCTGTAAGATGATAATATTTAAATGCAAGTCACAAGCTTCAATTAGGTACAATCAGAAATCATGCGGTGACTTCATTAAGTATCATTAAGAATGATCAAAATATTGCTCTTAGGAAAAATACATCAAAAGCATTGCATTTACACATTGATTAAACAGGATCTGCAATTTCTAAAATCTGGTATGAGAAAAAAGAATGGAGTAAATTAAGTGCTCATATCCCACTTAGCAACAAGGGAGTGCTTAGCAACTGGCAAAGGAAGAAATAAAGGGAGATGGTAGAAAACAAAATATGATCAGCCTCTGAAAAGGGTGAGAAATCAAGAAATGACAATGTAACTAATTGGGGATGGAGGAGAGGTTGCTGTCCCAGAAGCAGAGGGCCACAAAGTCACCCTGCTTTTTGAAAGTTTTAAAAATTATTTCTATTTCCTTTTTAACCATAGGAAATTAGGCTCGTAATTAGGAATCAAGGGCACAGGGAGGACTCTCTCAAAAACCATGACTGTGATCGGAGTCGTGTTTGTTGAGATCCATGCAGCCCTTTATAAGCTCTTTTCCCTTTTCCTCATGCACTCAGTGTGCAATCTAGCTCTCAGTTCTATAAGGTCTTAAGTCTGAAGGAGGCTTAGGAGGATTTGATATTATATCCATTTGATAACTCTTAAAGAGTATTATCGTTCTAATCATGCTCCCCGTCCCCCTTGCTTTCTGTTTGATTTGCCCTCCCTGGATATCCCACTTATCCCAGGCCTTCGGCTCCTGGCTTATAATGATCGTTTTGAACTCTTCTTATCCACTCGGAGATATCTTTTCCCTGTGCTTAAATCTGTGCCCATGAATTTCCCACAGGCCACTCAAACCTACTTTCAGACCTCAGCCTCCCCATTCTCTTACTACCTCCTTCATCATCACCTTAGGAAGGCCCTTGTTCATGCAGGCAACACATCCAGAAACCTCCCCATTTCTGTCTCCTCACTCCAATATTTAGTTGGTTCACTGATTCTATATCTGAAATATATCTCAAACTCACTCTTCTTTACAATCAATCTGAGGTCAAAAATTCATGATCTCTTATCAGGGGAAAAATCTAAATTCTTAGCATCACAGGAAGGGACTTAATAATTCAGCCAAATTAATGTTTCTTTTTAACCTTGATTCTGCTACTTCTTACTTGCACACAGCCATGTTCTGGGAATATTAAACAGATACTTGTTTCTAGGACATGTGTTTTCTGATACCTGTTGTCCAAAACTCATGGTGTGATCTCCTTTTAGAATAACCTTTCCTTTTTATTAGTATTTTTTTGAGCCAGAAAAACTCACACAGAGTCTTAATTGACTAAAATGACCTCTTTATTTCAATCTTTATACCGGGCTTATGGTAGATTCTCATACCAATTTTGCTTATCAAAGAAATCCCAAAGGAACAGACATTTACAATGTAATTTCACGTATTACAGAACACATCACTGAAAGTAGTAGACATTCCATTAATATCTGTTTAATTGAATTAAATATATGGACAAGAACCCAATTTTCCCAAAATCAGAGCCTACAGATCAAGAATTGAAAGCTTTTCTGTAAAGAGCTAGATAGTAAATATTTTAGGCTGTACAGGCCATATGGTCTCTGTTGCAACAATTAAACCCTTTTATATAGCATGAAAGCAGCTACAGACAAAAAAAGTAAGCTTGGCTGTGTTCCAATTAAACTTTTTTAATGGACACTGAAATTTGAATTTTATATACATTATAAGTGTCATAGAATAGTATTCTTCTTTTGATTATTTTGTAACCATTTAAAAATGTTGAAACAATTAGCTCAAGAACTATGCAATAACATGCAGGCAGCTGGACTTTTCCCATATTGACTATACTTGTTGATCTATGCTACAGTATAGTTACAGTTTTAGTTCCTTATAAAGTCAATTCTTTATATGGACCACATTTGATTTCTTCCCTTCTACTAACTGCCTAGCGTATTTGTTATTTGACATAATTCATATTAATAGCATTGTCTTATTCTAGCCGTCATTTTAGACATACCCTTACCAGAAAGTCTTCCAGGTCACTGATTTACACCTATATCTTTTGCTATTAGTTTGTTAAACTATTGACCTCTAAAACTTGTTAAGATTGTGTATCTTATAGGCAAAGATCCTGGCCCATGTTTTTCTAAAAAATTTAAAATTAAAATTTTAAACTTTTGTGTGATCCATAGTTTGACAACCATCTACTTCTTGAGTATATTCCCCATCATCACAGTTAATTTTTCAGTAACTATCAACTTGCTTCCTGAGAATCTAAACTTTTTTTTGTATGGATTGTGATCTTCTCATCTGTCAAAGCAATTTCTTCTCTTATCTAAAGCTTTTTAATTTTTTTTAATGGAGCTTCGCTTCTAATCTCACTAATCTTCATTTGATCTTCCTAACCTTTCTTTGTCCTTTCCCCCTATATAAAATCGTGAACTCCAATGACCTTCTATGGTGACTCCCTTTCTCACATCCCCAATATTCCACCCTTACTAAGATACATCTTAACAACTATAATTATATTCAAAATAAGAATGATGACAAGAGAAAGGAAGAGCAGGAAAGAAACTAAAAGGATGCGAGAGGAGGGGAAAAACAAGAAGAAGGAATTGAGATTTCAAAGAAAAAATGAACAAATAAATAGGAGGGTTATTTTATACAGTGTATATTTAAAAAATCGATTCTCTAAAAACCCTTTCACAAATATTATCTCTTATACACTGGGAAATTGGAGACTTTTTTTATGGATGACCTGGATAATCTAATCAGTCAAAAAAGAGAAAGAAGACTCAAATTGGATTTTTTTAACCCTTTTGTCTGAATCAGACCCTGTTTAAAAGTCTGATAGGAGATATTTCAGGCTGACAGCATTTCTTTCTCAAGTTCTATCTGTGTTCAGGCTCTGGGCATCTTGGGTCTTTTTATCTGAACAGAAAGCAAATCCTAGTGCAGCATCAGAATGTTCTAGCCCCTTGCAATGGCATTTAGATTCGTCTGCTGCTATTTCCAAAGATGCCCAAATCTATAAATATTAAGCTACATTTTGGACCCTAACCTTGAGAAAGGGCAGCTACCATTTAATATTGCCAGGGAAAGAGAAAAGGTGTAGGGGTAGGCAAAGGAGAGAAACACAACAACACAAATGTCAAATCTGATTGATTAAAAACTAGGTAGGCAAATCAGCAAGGGCTGGTCCAGCATCACTGGAGAATGAGGTCAGAAAGGGCTGTTTCAAAATTATTTGGTATTTTCAGAAATTGATTACTGAGGGAGAGCATTAAGAAGTAGCTGTGAACATTCATTTAATGGGCCACTGCCTCTTGTACAGGGCTGGAGTTGTCACATTCAGTCTCATCTACTCCTTGTTAAGTTGTGCTTCTTCTGGAGCATGTTTATTTATTACAGATACTGTAAGCATAAACTACAAACTAGAATAATAAATAATTCTCTAAATGGGATTTTGCTAGCACCACCTCTCTATCTTTTCACTTCCAACCCCCAATATGACAAGCTCCATTGTTTATAGGCCTGGGACTGTCTGCAGGCCTACAGAGCAAGCCCTTTCCTGTCCTAGGATACATTTCAGTGAGTAGGCAGCAACTTATCTGGAGGAAACTGAGGGACACTCAGATGTCCTCCTGTTCTCAAACTCCTCAGTTATCTGCCCCTTGGAGAGGTATTCCCCTGGCTCCTCGGGTTAGGCATACCCTTTGCAAATATATGCAGTTTGGAAGAAGTAGCATGTGTTACAGCAGTCACACATATACAACTTGGTGTCAGATCATTTTGTTGGTCACTCCCGTAGCCTGACAGCTAGAAACAGGCTAGAAAGTGAAAGCTTGCCATGATGAAGAAAGAGAGGGATATTTTGGAGTATAGATCACATGTCAATGGGTTGTATCTGGGTGTGGCACCTCATGGAAATCTGTAGCATGAGACAAGGAGACAGCAAGGGGTTTTCTGAATGTATGCACACATGCGTGCATGGGTGTGTACGCATACACACACTCCTCTCATCAAAAGCCAAACTTCATCTTTAATTTCTAATCTGATAACTGACTAAAGTCAAGTCTCCATTTATCCAGGGATCATTTCAAAACTCGACTATCACATGGTGAACATCCCCACTAGAATTTCTGCTGGTTTATTCTTGCATACTATATGTCTTTTCTCTTTGAAGTAATCAAAACTAAAAACACATCATCGGTATCCTTCCTTTTCTAACTCCATACAAGCTGTAAGGTTTATCTTAAACTGCCATTCCATGGACCCTGTTACTTATTTCTTTGACTAAAACTCTCTTACTCTTATTTCTCATTGACTTTGTTTTAATGCTTAATTCTATTTTTTGCAATAACGTTCACAGATGATTTTATTTTTCTTGCATAGATTACAAACCCTTTTATGGCCAGAAGTACCCTAGTTTTTTTGTATTTCCTGCATTTGGCTGCATCCAACACCAAGTATCAAGTATAACATCAAGAAATCCCTTACCCTCTGATTGTTAATAGCACTCCACTGTGGAAGCTGGGTGAGATACATACAGAGGAATCATTGACATATTCCACACATGAGATGGGGCTGACCTCCCCTCCCAAGACTATGGCTTTGTGGATTCATATATTTATCCAAAGTGAATATTTCAGATGTCTTTCTAACAGGACAAGATAATTCCTTTATGATATTTATTTCGTAAGAATAAATATATGAAATGTGTCAATGCATGTAGCCTGCAATGGTAAAAATGCAATACTTCCCAGGCTTGTATTTTTCAGTCATTGCACAGTGCATTTACTGTCGTCTAATTAGGCATTCTAAAAACCTGAAGTCCCCTTGTGTTTACCCTGCAACAGTTGTAATCCAGTGTGCCTGACACTACAGTATTTATCCCCAGAAATAATTACTCCACGGAGAAGGCAGCAATGTGAGTACATCCCAGGACCAGAGAGCAATGACAGAGGACCTCAAGGCAATACTTCATATTCAGATACAAATGGGGTTCACAATTAATACATGAGACATCACCAATTTTAATAAAGCTGATGAAAGGTAGGTAGATTTGATATGAAAGTCAAATATACTTGGGATTCTCCCCTTCTCTAAGAGTCCCTCTTTAAATTAAGACTTTGCCAGGTGATTAACAAGAACGCCAGCGCTTCAAAGGGAAGCAAGGCCTTGTTCTTTGCTGCTCCACAGGCGACCAGCTCTCTTTCCCTTTGGTCCAGATGGAGGCTTTGTTCTCCCGAAGTTGGTCAGGTGCTGTGCCTGTCCAAAAAAGGGAAGCAAGCGCAGCGTTAGGAGCCCGCACCTGTTTAAAAAGCAATGTCGTTCCCTGAGCTCCAAAGCCTGAACATCAAATGCCTCCCTTTGCCAGGCAGCTTGGCTATTCCCCAGGCGTTTTCAATCTAGTTGGGTAAAACAAAAATTGCATAATTTGTCATTATTTTCAAGGAATGAGATGTGCCTTCTACAATCCCTTTCGAGTTAAATACAATGACGCTGAGCTTCCTCTGAATGCCAATGCCTTCTTTCTCAGAAAGAATAGAAATAAAGAATGAGAAAAGAAACACCCAAGTGATTGCCTGTAATTTGCTCGGGTATTTGTTATTGATGTATTCTTTGTATGCATTTTAGGGATAGGTAGCAGAAAAACTCTTTTCTGAGGTCTTCAGTAAAGAGAAGTCAAACACTGGGAAAAGCTGGAACAGGAGGCCAGGACTTCTGAGTCAGCTTCAAGATTTAAAATAAATAAATCACATCAACTTAGGTAAACCACAAGTCATGTAATCATTCTTCATTTTAAAAAGGTAGATTAAAATTGCCTTCCCTAAATATATTACATTTAATTGTGGAGCTAAAATGTAAAAAAAAAAATGTGGGAAAGTGCTTTACAATTTTAAATATTTGCTATAAATGTAAAGTAGTTTGAATGAATGAGAAATAAGGGGTGAGATGAGATTCTTATACAGGAGTCCTATCAGTCTTTCTAAGGTGAAAGCTTCAAATCCAGGCAGACAGGGATGTAGAAAGCAAAGAAAACTCAGCAACAACCATCGGAAAGCAAGGGCATCCTAAATCTCATCTATTAAGAGTAGAGAAAAGGATCTAAAAGCCCCCACCATATTTTCTTGTATACAGGCCCTTCTGCTGCCACTTGGTTACAACAATAGTGGAGAAAAGTAGGCCCATAAAGCAAGACTGATTGCTGGGAAGATGATCAATTGCTGCTGTGAAAGGGGAAAAACTGATAAATGTTTTTTTTTTTTTCTCCTTTTCTTCACAACCTTTTGCTAAAGCTGTGAAAAATGTGTCATGCATAAAAAGTATGCAATTTTCATGTAATTAGAGGAACACAAGATGAAAATGAGTTCCATCAGAGCAATCAAGGATGGTAATGTGGTATGTATTTGTCAGTGCCTATTTGTCATGAAAGCAAAACCCAACAAGTTATATATTTTATTTCATTTTAACTCTGAAAAATATAAATGCCATTTTGCCATGGCCAAATCTATAAATTTCAATAATCCTTTCTTTTTTTTTGAAAAGTGAAGTTTTGGAACGGCAGATTAGATCATTTTACTCTTTTAAAGAATGGAATGCTATTTTATGAAAAACACTGAGATTACAGGACAGATTTATTCCATGGAGGGTCAGATATACAGCAGGAGGTGATAGGTTTACAGTTTGCTATACAAGAAACACACTATAATTTATTTTCTCTGAAAATACACTTGCATCTTACAGTAGCATGTGCCTCTGATCCCGTCCTCATGCCCCCCAAACCAACTGTATTTTTATATTCTTCTTGGTCAAGAGGGCATAAATTTTTTCTTTCTCTCTTTCTTCGTCTTTTTCTGTCATCCTTCTTTCATCCATTTATTTATTCATTTACTGTGTTATTGGAGACAGTTTATTGAGCTTCAAAATTGTACCAGGCATGTTAAACTCTAATGATAGAAAAATAAAGAAACCATGACCTCTGTTCTGAAGCTGATTCTACTTATTTGGGGACAGAGAAAAGTAACCAATTAATACAGTAGGATAGTAAATGGAGTGTGCTTCCATTGGTAAGATTTAAGGGAAGATACCTATCTAGCTCAGTCTTGCTATTTGAAGACTGGGACAGGGGTGGGGAAAGACAGTCTAGGAAGAGGAACAGGTAAAGGCAAAAGCTGGGAGGATGTTGAGAGTTTAGCCATTGATGAAAGAGCAATTAATTACTTTTATGGTGGGAAGCACAAGAGGTCAAGGGTTGAGACCAATGATTTGAAATGGAGAAGGAAAGATGAGAGACATCCTTATAGGCCAGAGTAAGAGGTCTAAGCTCTGTCCTCCCCGCAGTATGAAGGCTTTTAACAGTTTTAAGCATAATCAAGTCTGTCTGTAGAAGAAACACTCTGACAGCATTGTAGAGAATTGATGTGAATAGACAAAACCAGTTATGAATCTAATAATTCATTTGGGAGATAGTAATAATTCATTTGGGAGCCAAGGTGGGCATTGGGGATGGAGAAAAGTGAATGGGTTTGGGATGCCTCATAAAGAAAATTACCTGATTTGGAAATAATTTCTAACTAGGGAATGAGGCGTGTCTTTATTTTAACACTTACTCATTCCTTTAAAAGAAAGCTCCAATTTCTGTTTTTGAATTAAGTTGCATTTTCTTTTACTTCTACAAACTGGGACAAATGGTATCAAAAATTCTATTATGATGGACTATATTGAAAATAAGACTTTAGTGTCCCCTTCTTTCTCTCTTCTTCAGGATAAATGTCAGGTTATTTGTCATATGAGTTAAGATTTTTATCAGCTACTTATAAAATAATATACATGGCATTTTATTTGTTTTGTTAGTTGTTTGTCCCTATTTGTATAGTCACTTAAAGGATGCTTATATGACACTTTCTAATGTTCATATTCTCTAATGTGGGGGTTAACAAACTTTTTTTTTGTTGTTGAGGGCCAAATAGCAAATAATTTAAGCACTGCAGGCCACATCACAACTCCTCAACTCTGCAAACATAGCACAAAAAGAGCCATAGACAATACATAACAGTAATATTTCATTAACAAAAGCAGGCGATGGGCTAGATTGGGCCTACAGGCTATGATTTGCTAACTCCTCTAAATCTCATCCATTTATTTCTGTGTTCTGGGTTGCCAGAGAAGGCCTTTGAGATCCCTAGGCAATTTCAGCATGAGAAGCTCTGCAGTTCTAAAAGTTTGGAAGGATGATTTTGAAGCTCTGAGTAACGTCTATTGAGACACTTACATTGTCTACAACCTTGCTAATGTCAGACAACTTCCCTTGAATACAGGCTAGATATGGTAGAGTTTTAAATCTTTAAGTTTTTTAATCAAAATTTTAAATATAGGATGCAATTTCAACAATATATGTGCTATTACCTTTTTATTTCATTTTACAGTTGAATGTGAGATTTTTTCTTCCCCTCCCCACCCCTGTCCCGGTATATAGAAGTCATGCCGTCAGGTTATAACTAGGTTCCTGGCTTTCCTCTGTAAAATAGAAGAAACATCACCAAAGGGGCCCACTGAGCAGATTCCATACAGAATAAAGCGATGAGAACAGAAGAACATGCTGCACATGACTGCATCCTTCTGCCTGAATTATAGACTTAGAGCAGTAGGAAAAGGGACTAGATCATTCCTATAGCTAACACAGTTTGCATAAACCTGGAAAACTATCACAGATTTGAGACCTGCGACAACATGCCCTTGTTACAAACTTCACAGAAAATTAATGAGATCCCAGCTCTGATCTCTTTTCCTCACTTTCACTGTTGTAGGATAGGACCTTGATTACTGGCCTCTCACTTACACTGAAACACAAGACCTCTTGCCCCTTAGAAGCCCATCTGTTCATACCGTTTATGGCCACTGGCTCTTCCTGCTTCTCCTAAGTTTTCCTGAGTTACCTTGATTTCTTCCTCTTGCTCTTCAAAAGCTCTAGCAAAGGCAAATTTCCTAAACCTTAGTTTATAGGCCTAGAACTCCCAATTAATTGAAGCTCAACTTTTATATGGAATTATCTTGCTGATGTTACTCCAGACCCAATGTGTGGAGATTGGACTGCATTTGAACTGTTCATGTTCCACCTCTAATCTGGAAAGAGAGAGTAAGTGTCAATGCAACAGAAGAAGCTTTAATACCCTGGAGGGGCATTCAACAAAATGTGACCAGAAATAAAGAATAGATTTTGTATGTGTGGGTGGTGTGTGTTTCAGTATGTGTATGTAGGAACGTTTGAACTTGAATTTTCAGGGTTAGAAGCTCAGTACATGTAACAATTGTAGTCATTATGGTGAATAATTTCTCTTAATGAGTCTTAGATAATGGCATCTTCCCAAAAGGGAAAAGTGAGGGGTTTGGCAGAAATTGAAAACAGACAAAAGGTGGTGAGTGAGATTTGGGCTTCTCTCAACAAACATTGACTAGGATAAGCTCATCTCATTCAATGCAAAGGATTGTCATCCCTGTTTTAATGGTTAGATCAAACTGGGTGAAGTTCGGTTTAATTGGAGAGGAGATTGCATGGAATAAGGTGAAGTGTAAGGTGGGATTTTAGAGGCTGCAGATGCTCCTAGATATAGGTGAAATTATTAGGGGGCTGCATTAACTGGGATAGGTATCCCCAGCTCTGGTCTCTCATCAATGCAAAGGTTTCGGGTCACTGTAAACACATTTCTAAGGGAAGTATTCTAATCTTTAGTTAGCAGGGGTTTTTGCCCAAGATGCAGATGGAAGTTGTCAAGAAAATAAACTTGTCCCCAACCTCTATCCTTACCTCCTGTTGATAAACAAACCTATACCACTGGGTTTGTTTATTCTAAAGTGGATAAGCATGTGCTCACTACGAAGGAAACATTGCCAGCTTCACACTCCAATGACTCTTGGGCCATCTGTCCAGGTATTAAGCATTTTTATTCTTTGCTCTGCCCACATAAAGTGGTGATCGAGGATGATCTCTTGGAATCTCCAATCACAGAGTCTTCTGACTGAGATGATGAAGAAAGGCTCAAGACTCCATGCAGGAGAACTGAAGAACCAGGAATGATGTTCAAGCTTTAATGCTGGTTAAAGGAGGGTGATTGAACACATGTAAATTGAGTCCCTAATATTTCAGTGCATTATGCTAGGTGTTGTAAGAAATAAAGATGAGTAAAATTAGCTCCTCATTTTGGGGAGGTTCTAATAGAACTGGGAGATATGAGACAAATACACAGAATGAGATATAAACCAAGTTAACACAAAGAGTGACTACGCAGAAGGGGTGAGAGAAAGAGGATGGGAAAATCACACATTATTCAGAAGAGGCTGGAATGCCAGCTACACTTACCCAAGTAGATCCTGAATTCTCAAGCTTTTGTCAGGACTCATGTAAATTTCTTCTATTTTTTCATTCTTTTTTTTTGTTTGTTTTTTTGAGAGAGTCTCATTTTGTTGCCTAGGCTGGAGTGCAGTGGCACGATCTTGGCTCACTGCAACCTCCACCTCCTGGGTTCAAGCAATTCTCTTGCCTCAGCCTCCCAAGTAGCTGGGACTACAGGCATGCGCCACCACACCCAGCTAATTTGTTTGTATTTTTAGTAGAGACGGGGTTTCGCCATGTTGGCCAGGTGGGTTTCAAACTCCTAACCTCAAGTGATCCTCCCGCCTCAGCCACCCAAAGTGCTAGGAATACAGGTGTGAGCCATCACACTTGGCCGAGAACTCATGTAAATTTCAGGTGGGTTCTGCAAGCCGTGATACAAGTACAGAGACTTCGAATTTTATGTGGCAAACAATAGTAATTCTATTCCTTTCTTTTCTACTGATATGAAGAAATCATATGAGAGTTTCCAATTATCAAAAATTACATTGTAATCTTGAATCTGCTCAAACATATTTACAACAAAGATAAATAATTTAAAAATTTGATGATATAGCTATTATTATTATCTATTACTTGTGGCATACCTCAAAGTTAAATAATCTCACTAATGAAAAGAGTTGAGACAGAAATTTGAAACCTAGGTTTTTTTTTTTTTAGTTTAAAAATAAAAAATCAGAATTGAAAAGAGTAAAACACTGAATAGTTATGAAATAATACTACTAGCAGTTTTATTTAAAAAATGGGTAGGAGATATAATCAGCCATAATATTCAAAAATTATCAAAAACGTGTATTTTGTTCCTGGATATCATATGAAGTGTAGTTCTAACTATTCATAAACAAATGGACTTGTTATGTAATGGAATAAGCAGTTTGTAATCTAACTGAAATAATTACATATCAATATTTATCCTCTCTCCTGTCTCCTTTATCTTTTTAATGCCATTGTCACAGCTAAGCATTAGAGAAATAGAAAACAAACAAAATCTAGGTCATTGCTGGCAACTGGAGACACAAATAGTTGATATTGCAACTTGAAATTATACAGCCATATTTGGGCATTTGGACATATCTGAAATTTTCTCTGCTGAATCCAATTCACCAACCCCAATTTGGCCTCAGTGCCTAGGAGGCAGCTTGGGGTAATGAAAAGAGCATGAATTTATGAGGAAGACGGTTCTGGGTTAAATTGTGTTTCATCTCTGAGGTAATTATCCTCTCTGAGTCTCACTTTTTGCTTAAGTGAGTAAGAGTGCCTACCTTTTGCTGAGTATTACATATTTGTCTTGTATTTGTCTTCTGGAAATTTGTACCTGCTAAGTCATTGCATCCTGACAAGATTATTTGGAAGTTAAATGAGATAATTTCTACACATTCACATAATAGGCTTTCCATATATGTTACTTACCTTAATTTTACACTCATCTGAAATTAACTCATCAGTATCTGTCCCAATTAGAGAACTATGTAGGTTAATGTAGAAGAAAAAACTCATTTGCAGGACTGGGCATTGTAACTTCACCTCACGATCAATGTATTTATGGGGCAATAGCCAATGTTTACATCCACTTCTCCTTTACTTTCCTTAATGCACTTAATCCTCTCTTCACCCATACTTTCTATGATAAACAGGCCTACAGCACCCGTTTGCAGATAAATAAATACGTAAATAAATAAATAAATAGATTCCCAGAGCCAGCTTGGAAGAACGGTTGATAATCTGAACCATTACGGAGGTGAAATTTCATTACACAGATGGTGACATCCCGATGTCTATCATCAAAACACAGCAGGTAGAAACCATCAGCCAGGGCCATTCCCTTCTATAAAATTACACTTATATTAATGTCACTCCGGATTTCATTATGCGGAAAATGATATTGCACAGGTCTCCAGCACTAGGGGGGCGGTGGAGGGTGGGGGTGCTAGGGTGGTGAGGGAAGCATAAGGGGCTGGGGTGGGAGAGTGGGAAAAACAACTGTCTGTGGAGAGACCACGGAAGCTAATTCAGAGGAAGGCTGCCTAGGAATGGCAGATCGAAAAAAAAAGAGTATATGCATGTATATATAAATGTATATTTTAAAATTCCTCGTAGATTCTACTGCCAGTTCATGCTGCTTCTTGATTGACTCGCCGCCAGACGTCCTCCACAGGCCCCTGATGGAATGTTTAAAAGGCCCTCCTGTGGGAAGCAGGGAGATTTACAGTTAATTTTTATTAATGAAGGATGACAGGCATCTCCATTTAGCCAACAAGATATTACACTGGTCCAAGAAAACGCCCCTGTATTTGGAACAAGCATCCTTATCCCATACCCCAACCCACCTCTCTCTCTCTCTCTCTTTCATAGACACAGAGTCACAGGCACACACACACACACACACCCCACACCACACACACACACACACACACATGCACACACACACACACACTCTTAAGCATACACATGGGCACCATGGAATTAAGAATACAACAAATTAAGAAACAAAGGAGAATATTTGCTTTTTTATATTCTGGTATTCCCCTATCAAAAGAGAAAGGAAGGAATGGGGATTCTGTGAGTCTGGGGATGGGTGAGTGGTGAGGGTCCGATAGCAAATGCTGCTCATTCCTGCTGCTGCTTCCTGTTACTTGTCTGCATTCCTACATCTCAGCCCCCACCCCATATTCATTCCCACTCTAGAGAATTCGCTGCCATTTCCGAAATGAATTAGGATGCCACATTAGTTTTGTAACTGGCCCAGTTACCCA
This sequence comes from Pan paniscus, assembly GCF_029289425.2. Taxonomy (NCBI): domain Eukaryota; kingdom Metazoa; phylum Chordata; class Mammalia; order Primates; family Hominidae; genus Pan; species Pan paniscus. Next base: position 57,452,444 of record NC_073266.2, read on the forward strand.
CCCTTGTGCTTCTTTGATTTGCTTCTCACCATGCAGCAAGAATTTTTTTTTCCCCATAATCTGTTGCATTTGTTCTCTGATAAAAAAACTTCAGGAATTCTTTAGGCTTTCCAGATCAATAAAAATTCCTCAATATGACCACCAGGATACCTTATGGTAGGGGTCCTGCCAATATATTCAAGAATTGTTTTATTTAACGTATTAATCTTCAATAATTGGTTTATTTAAATATTTAAATATCTCTTTTTTAATCCACTAGTTTTTTGGTAGGATACCCCCCTCCCACTCACATAAGTTACTCATTCTTCTAGGCTCAGTCCCACTCTTGTTAATTTCAGGATTATCCCCCAACATGATTTTCTTCCTTCTTTAAACGACCACTGACTATTCACCAATGTTGGGGATGTATATGACTTATGTCCCCAGTAAATTCAAATGTTTGGCAGTTAAGCTTCATGTCCTATTTTCACCCCAATATGCTGACTCTTTGAGATATGCCACCTTCATCCCTCTAAGCTCACTGAGGAAGTACCCTATCCTGCAGTCTATGACTTGCTCATATCATCCCTTCCCAAGTGACAGCCATGACAAACAGCCTGGTTTGAATTCTATTCAACCTTAAATCAACTTAAAGAACAGGTCATCTCTTATCTTCTTATCATCCCTATGAAAGTTTCTTATCCAGTATTTTGACCTCCACTCATCTCTTCTCTATTTGTGTAATATTTATATAGCGTTCCATAGAGTTTTAGGTATAACTTATATTGTTTTTAAGAGATGTATATTTGTCTGTTCTCATTCAGTGGAAAATAACCTCCATTGGCTATAGCATTTTTTAATCCCTCAGAATGCTAATCTCAGAGTAGGCAGTAAATATATGAGGAATTGCTGAAGCGAGGAATGAATTAACCAATAAACCAATAATAGTGTTCAGTAAGTAATAGTTGGACACTTTAAAAAAATTTTAATGAACATATAGACATATATGTATATGTTATATGCATGTTATAAACCTCATTTCTCATTCATATTGTTTTGCAGTTTTAAGAACCATAATTCTTCTTGTGACCGCTTTTCTGGGGCCACTTCATGCCTCAAGATTAAACAATTATAATATCATTCTCTAACTCTATGGGCTCCTCAGGTGTTCTTCACGGGGTTCCTTCAGCTCTTTTTCACACTTCTTTTATAGAAAATGGGATGAATTAAATAACCAAAACTAGGAGCTTACTTTTATAATGTAGGCTACAGAACTTTACAAAATCCAATCGGTATTTAAATAGATGCAAACTTAACTGAAGTTTTCAAACTTCAGGGTACCCACAGATTAATTAACCTAGGTGTTTGTTGTCCCTCCAATAGAAAACTCACAAATATTTTAGTTCGGTGTGTTTGGAGGCATCTCTTAAATCCCAATTTTAACATGCATGTGATTCTCTGCAGGTGCTGTGCAAAGCACACTTTAAGAAAAATTAGTTAGAGATCAATTAAATAGAAAGGTATGAGTATGTAAGAGAAATTATTAATCAGCAAAGCTAAACACCCACAAGTTTATGCTCCAGTTTCCTCTCCTACTGTCTATGGGTCTTTTTCTCCTTCACTAACAAGAAATTCTCAGTTTTAAAGTTGGTATCATTTTATTCGTATCTGCACTCCCCATCAAAAACCAAGGTTATAGAATTAACCACTTTCCTGATGGGAATTTTCATTTGCTAAGTCATATAACAGCCAAGCTTTAATTCCATTAGTTGTATTTGATAATACAGTCTGAATGGTTGCAGATGGGTACAATTGGTATCTTCAAATTGTGCTCCTTAATTCAAATTAATCTTCAATTGGTGGAGCATATGTGCATTTTTTGTCACTGTATTTCTTAACACTAGGCCTGTTCTATTTTGTAAATCTCACATCCGCCTTCCATTACCCAACTCTAAAAACACTTAGTAGAGAAATCTATACACACAAAAACATGTATAAAGACACACACATGCACACACAGATATGCAAACACACACACCTCTGACTTCCAAAGAAAAAATTATTGTACAATGTCCTAGCCTTAAACCTTACCAAATCCTTGTTGTTGATTATATTTATAAATGGCTTCAAACTTCCCTTAATGTCACTATCACAAAGTCATGCCTGAGTAAAATATTGAATTGGCACAATATATGCTTTACATTAAAAATTTGATTTGTAGTAATAGACAGCTAATTCAGTTAATTTGAATTACACTTCTCAACTACGTGAAATCCATGTTAAATTAATTAAACCAAAATGTAGATACAATAAAATGCACCCATTTTAAATGTACATTTTGGTGAATTTTGACAACTGTACACAACCTACCATCACAATTAAATTTTAGAGCATTTCCATTAACCCCAAATTTGTCTTGCACACCTTAAAATTCATTCAATCTTTCTTCCTGGACACCTGGCATCAGGCAAATACTGATCTAATTGTAGTCTGTTTGCATTTTCTATAATTTTATATACTATAATCAAATAGTACATACATTTTTATATCTGCATTAAGTCAGTATGATTTTTTTTTTTAAGACAGAGTCACTCTGTTGCCCAGGCTGGAGTGCAATGGTACAATCTTGGCTCACTGCAACCTCTGCACACCCAGTTCAAGTGATTCTCCTGCCTCAGCCTCCTAATTAGCTGGGATTGATTATAGGCACACCCCACCACAACCAGCTAATTTTTTGTATTTTTTTATTTTTAGTAGAGACGGGGTGTCACTATGTTGGTCAGGCTGGTGACCTGACCTCATGATCCACCCTCCTCAGCCTCCCAAAGTGCTGGGATTACAGGCATGAGCCACCGTGTCCAGCCAGTTTGATGTTTTAAAAATACAGCCATACCGTTTCATATATCAGTGGTTTGTTGTGTAGTATTCTATTATATGGATGACAACATTTTGTTTATCTGTTTACCTGTTGAAGAACATTTGTGTTGGGAGTTAATTATAAATAAAAATTGTTAGAAACATTTGAGAACAAATTTTGTTTGGAGATTTTTAAAAATTTCTTTTAGGTAGATACCTAAGAGTGAAATTTCTAGGTCATATACTGTGTGTATATTTGACTTTCTGGAAAATTGCTTAATTTTCTAATTGGTTGTGCTGTTTTACATTCCCACCAACAAATATGGAAGATCTATTTGGTCCACACTCTGGCCATCCTATAGCCAATCTTTTTAATTTTAGCAATTCTAGTGGCTGTCTAGTGGCATCCCATGGTTGTTTTAATTTGCACCCTTCTCTAATGACTAATGATGATGAGATCAGTGCTTATTTGCCATCCATACATCTTCTCTTGTAAAGTATGTGTTCACACATCTTTTGCCCAAATTTTTATGGGTTTGTCTTCTGATTTTGAGGTTCAAGAGTGTTACTGATTCTACAGCTTGTTGTTTCATTTTAAATAATTGAATTATTCAAAAAACAGAAGTATTTAATTTGAATGAAGTCCAATTTATTCATTTTTTAAATGGTCCTGGTTTTGTTTTCTAAGATATCTTTGCCTATTCAAATGGTTATATAATTTTATCTTATGTTTAATTTGATAAATTTTATACCTTTAACTTTTACCTTTATAACTTTTATACATTTTAAGAGAAGTTGTATACCATATGAGGTAGGAGTTAAGGTTTACTTTCTTTCTTACTGATATCCAATGTTCTAGCACCATTTGTTGAAAAATATATCATTTTCCTACGGAATTACTCTGTCAGTTCTGTCACAAATACATCTTACCATATATATGTTGGTCTACTTCTGGACTCCCAGTTTGGTTCTTGTTGATCTGTATGTCCATCTTTTTTTTTTTTTTGAGATGGAATCTCACTCTGTCACCCATGCTGGAGTGCAGTGGCACAATCTCAGCTCACTGCAAGCTCTGCCTCCAGGTTCACGCCATTCTCCTGCCTCAGCCTCCCGAGTAGCTGGGACTACAGGTGCCTGCCACCACGCCCAGCTAATTTTTTGTATTTTTAGTAGAGACGGGATTTCACCATGTTAGCCAGGATGGTCTCAGTCTCCTGACCTCATGATCTGCCTGCCTTGGCCTCCGAAAGTGCTGGGATTACAGGTGTGAGCCATCGCACCTGGCCTATATGTCTACCTTTTTAAGCCCTATATGAATACTATTCTGTCAATCACAATGTCCTGATGGTTTGCTTATCAAGCTCCAACCTAGATCAGTAATTACATTGAGTTGTTACATTTTTAAAATCTATTTTATAAAACCTTTCTCTTGTTGAATTTGTTCCTCTATCCCAAACGTTTCCAGTAAACTAACAGTTATACATGGAATACTTATTGAATTCAGGTTCAACATTTTAGACAATAATACTAGGTGTTCCTATAAATGTGGATAATTGATTTTTCAAAAGGGAAAGTTGGAAATTTTTTTTAATGTCTGGTTTCTGTATTTGTATAATCCTGTATTTGCTAATTTGGGTTAAAGACTTTACATTTATTTTGATTTTGGAAGTTATGGAAATAAATTTTACTGACAGTTTCAAAGCAGATATAAATAATTATTAGTTCAATGGCTGATATAAGAAACTCATTCTGAAGGCAGGGACTAGTCAGAAACCTTGCCTCTGGGCCTGAGGACTTGAACCACAGATAAATGGGGATGCTCTCCTCAGAAAAGCTAAATCTGCCCCTTGGTTATATTGGAGATCTTGGTTTGAATATTTCCTCTACCATTCATAAACCAACATTTCAAAGCAGAGCTGACTCCAACTGTTTTAAGTTAGAATAGGAAGATGTGCAAGAATAATAAAAAGAATAACATCTATGCATCCATGAAAATTCAGTGTTACCGAATTATCTTTTTTTAACACAAACAAGACCAAATCCATTTTTTTGCAAGGAGCAGAGCAAAATTAAAATGCAAGATTCCTGTCTTAAAAATTACTGTGAGCCTGAAGACACCAAGAGTAAACCATTAAATTAGGTGTCAGCCCTTGTAAGTTTGGGGTTCTATGTGACTGCACAGCTTGCACACCCATGAAGTTAGCCCTAAATTCATATGACAACCTGAATGATCTCCATTTTGTAAATGAAGAAACTGAGAACAGAAGTGTAAATTGGCTTGCATGTGATTATGAAACTAAGGTTGTGAAGCTGCAGAGGGAAGATTTTCTGACTCTAAAGAATGCCTGATAATAAAGCTGAGTTCTAAACTCTATACCATGTAATATAATGTAAATTGAGGAAAGTAAAGAGGGCATAGGGAAGAAAGAGAGAGTGGGAAAATGATTCTGAATACCCTTTGGAGTACTTTGAAATTGTGAGAACTAACCATGCATTCGACAGCCAATGGTGAGGAAGCTTGGATGACTCACTAAGGAATTTGGGCATGATACTCTAGACCAACATCTTGATTTATGATCTAGTGATCACTTATATCAGTATCACTTAAGAGTACATGTCAAAAATCAGATTCCTGAGCTCCAAAACACTCATACAGAATCAGAATCCCAGGGCTTTGTCCTGAGAACATGTACACTTGACAAAATTCTTGAATGATAATCGTGCAGTTTACTCCTCGTTGTCATGCCTGGACTCAAAGTAGATCTGAACTACTCTAGACAGCTAGATTTCTAGAGCATAGGTACAACCTCTTTCCAGGTCATGTGAGAAGCCTTATAGTGCAGAAAATGGTAATCACCTCGACATTTCTACAAATGGTTAATATTTAAAATATATAGGAAACAAGTAAACATTGAAGAGATAGTGATGATAGAAAAATAAAAAGAGAAATAAATCAGTAAAAGACAACTCAATATTGTCTGAGGGTGTATCTAGTCAAAGGTACTGGTAGGATAGCCAGGCTTTATCATAATTATTTAGAAAGAAATGAAAGGAACAAGACTCCACTAAAAGTGGTATTAGCAGGAGCAAATTGTACTCCACTGGATTTTGCAGAATTTCCTCTACCACATTGCTCCAAGCTCCATATTAATTTTTTATCATTTTCTTCAAAGCATAGCCATTTTATATTAAATATTTTTATTAAAAAACAGAGAGAAAAAAACAAAATAGGGAAATAAAATCACAACAGAGCCTTTTGGTTCATTGCTGCAGAATCTTTTACTCCATCACTGTGTCTGCCTTTGGAGTTTTCTCCACTCACTGGGGAGAACACAGGGGAGTGTGTTTGTCTGCCCAATGTGGAATCAAACACTCAGCCTCTCCTTGGAGAGGCTTTGTTGGCAGTCACACATGGATCCGCTCCAGGACCAGCAGATTTCAGGCCCCTGGAGAGATGCGAGATTTGCAAAGGGCAGGGAAGATTGGCAAAAATATTGACTTTGATATTTCATCACTTCACATTTCCAAAGAGTAGAAATGCACTGACAACTGCACCTTTCTAATCAGATGCTACCAGAGGTTCCCAGCACAGCACACACTCTAGGGACTGTAATACCAACAAAGCCCCAAACAGAATGATTTATATTAGAGCAAAGTAATCAGCAGCCTTTCTGCTTCTCTCTGCTTGATTTCTCTTGTTCATCTGTTTGGGTAGCACTTTACAGCTTCCTATTATGGAACTTCTTAACTTCTGGCTATTTTCGGATGTTATTTTGAACTCATTTGTCTTTTCAGAGTATATATAGCTTCCCTGACTATTAAGATCTGAATGGTGACAAGAAGCACCCCATTTTTTCCCTATCACCTGAGGAGAAATATTAAGTATTATTCAGTGCTTGGGAGAATGTATTTGTCTTGGAATTGTATCACCTTGCTTGGGGTTGTGTAATATGAGAGAAGTGGGTTGTGAAGACAAGAAGAAGGACATTCAAGGGGTAGTTGGAGGAAAGCAATCAAGCTTTCTTTGCATCTAAGTCTTAATTTTTTTTCTTTTTAAGTTTGAGATAGTTTGGCTCATAAAACATTGTATCTGATAGACTCAAAAATAATATCTTATTCTGCTAAAAAGTTAGTTTGCCAATTAGATATGTACAACAGTTTAATTTGTATCTAATCATTTCCTAATGTAAGTTACTCTTTTCTGTTTTAGTTAGGAATTATAAAAGCTTGTTGTTTTGTATGGCTTACTCTGCCAATCATTTCTGTTAAATTTCTTTTAAGATATGTGGCTATTATCCTATGCCCCTTAAAATGTAGACACATCGTTGCCTCTGCAGTAAAGTTATTCCCTATCCCCATGTGCTGAGTTACTTAGACCTTCCCTTGATATTGCACATGCTGCTATTGAACAACTATCACACCAAATTTGAATTTATATTTTAATATCTGCCTCTCTCATAAGAAATGTGAATTGTGTTTATTCATATTTTGACTGATATCGTTTGGTTGTGACCCCATCCAAATCTCACCTTAAAAAGTAATAATTCCCACCTGTCAAGGGCAGGACCAGGTGGAGATAATTGAATCATGGGGGTGGTCTCCCCCATACTGTTCTCATAGTAGTGAATAAGTTTCATGAGAGCTGATGATTTTATAAAGGGGAGTTCCCCTACACAAGCTTTGTCTTGTCTGCCACCATGTAAGGCATGATTTTGCTCCTCCTTTGCCTTCTGCAGTGATTGTGAGGCCTCCCAACCATGTGGAACTGTGAGTCCATTAAACCTCTTTTTCTTTATAAATTACCCAGTCTTGGGTATGTCTTTATTAGTAGCATGAGAACAGACTAACGCACTGACCTTCTGTAGAGGCTCTGATACATATAAGGTGCTCAATGTTTTTGTTTTTATTTTCATTGAATATATAACTCATGGTTGGAACTGAAACAACAAACTTTGTCTTTGGTAGTATTGTCAGAGGCATGTGAACCAGAGCAACTCCATCTTGAATAGGAGCTGGGTAAAATGAGGCTGAAACTCACTCGGCTGCATTCCCAGATGGTTAAGGCATTCTAAGTCACAGGATGAAATAGAAAGTAAGCACAAAATACAGGTCCTAAAGACCTTGCTGATAAAACAGTTTACAGTAAAGAAGCTGGCCACAACCCGCCAAAACCAAGATGGTGACGAGAGTGACATCTGGCCCTCCTCACTACTACCCTTCCATTAGCACCATGACATTTTATAAATGCCACGGCAACACCAGGTAGTTACCCTATAGGGTCTAAAAAGGAAAAGCATAAATAATCTATCCTTGTTTAGCATGTAATCAAGAAATAACCATAAAAATGGGCACCCAGCAGCTCTCAGGGCTGTTCTGTCTATGGAGTAGCCATTCTTTTATTCCTTTATTTCTTAATAAACTTGGTTTCACTTTACTCTATGGACTTGCCCTGAATTATTTCTTGCATGAGATCCAAGAACCCTCTAGGGGTCTGGATCGGGATCCTTTCCTGTAACAGTTTGCTTTGCTGGCACCTTTCCAAACAGCTTCCCAGCCACTTATCACTCATTCGGGCACTACCACTAACTCCAATTCCTCGAAGCGTTTCAAGATCTCTGTCATGGAATCTGTTTTCCTGCCTGATCCTTACTGATACACGAGAAGAAAAATTTTACCTAACTCTTGGGGAATTGCTGTGGAACTAAAAAGAGGTAATGTTTTATGTAATACAAGCCTGGCATAAGGTAAGCCCTCAATATGTGCCATCTCACATTATGTATACAGTAAACATTCAATCATAATTTTTATTATAATAATCATTTGAATTAATATCTGATTTTAGAATAATTTTGAATTTGATAAGACACACTTTGAGGTGTTTTTGCACTTTCTAGGTAACATTCTGTATCTAACCACTAAAGAAAATTTCACCCCAAAAGTCTACTCTGATTTTCCAGTGGTCCTGGAACCATCCATTACCTCAGAGTTCTATCCAACCTCCAGCTTGTTGGCAGAGGACTTTCAGGGACTTGGCTTTTGGTGAACTATTTGAATTCTGTTTCTGTGTACTATTCTCTTACAAATGGTGGAGGTGGCCCCCTTCTTGTATTAAACCACAGCAGTTACAGCAACCTCAACCCATTGGTGTGGTGTTTCCTGTTGCACAATGCCTTTACCATGATTAGAAGTCCAACACAAACTCATCCTCCTACCCACACACACAACGTTAGCAGCCTATTCATATATTTATGTACAAAACACTTTATTTTATAGGATCCCCTTCAAAGTCATTATTATCTGAGTTAAAAAAAGAATAAAAAATAAAAAACTAAAGAAAAGGGAGAAACAAAAAGACAGGTAAAACCAACAAAAAATGCCTCAAGAATAAGATTTGTCAGGAAATATTCTGTCTATCCTAGAGAGGAGAAAATCATGGCAGAGAGTTGTTTTCATAAGGCTGTGAAACCTGCCAGTGCCAGAGATGGCATTGGGTACAGTAGTCCTGTCCCATCTGTTTCACTTTGCTATGAATTTGAGAAAAACACTAGCCCTGGACCAGACCCACAGAAGACATAAGCAAAATGCACTTGGGATCTGAAGGTCAGAAATGATGATCTGATGTAACTGAACTTGACGCACCTTTGGGAGCCATCATCTCTGCAAGTCCACCACATTGTTCTTAGTTACTCTGTGGGTTCCCTTTATCATTCCTTCTTCTCTGTGGTTTTCCCTGAGTCTTTCTCAGACCTACACAGCCATCTCTGTTTTCATAGCTTTTCTATCTTCCACATATTAAAACATATTCTCTAAAACTACCATCTGGAAAGAATTTAGATATGCCAATCCCACAGAAGTGATAACCTCAGGTGAATTTACGTTTGAACAAGGAACAATGATGGTAGGATTTTAGCTGTAGCAACTAGCTATAGAGGAACATCTTAGAACAAGAAAGTTGTCTACAACCCACAAAATCATACTTCGTCATTTGCTACTTCCTACCACATGTGATTCCTGGAGCAATAGTACAAATGGATACCTACATAACATATGTTAAATATTTACTTTTTTAAAAAACCAAGATAATAAACTATCAAATTATATTTGATCCTCCTACTTTAAAGAATATTCCTTCATAAAAACCTGGAAGAATACATTTGAATTTAGAATTACTTAACTCTTCAGTTTTCTGTGCTAGGAGCATGGCAGTCTGAAAATCAGACTGAGAGTCTGAACATCAAACTCAATCTCTGTCTGTTGTAAACAGTTACCCTATGGTCATCCCTTCCCCAAGGGTGAGTACAGTGGCCATTTCCTCAGAAGCAAGACTTAGTGAAGAGATCTGTACAGTTTGGAAATGAGGCTGGGATTGTTTTGACCAAAAATCTCAAGGTCCCGGATACCTGGAGCATTGTCCAAATGAGGGCTACAGGCTCCAACTGAGCACATCTGTATAGCCTCATGGACACCTACCACTTGCCATGCCACAGGAGGGTTGCAAAGGGGCTCTCTAAAGTCAGGGTCCAGGACCAGGGCTCCTCTTGCCTGAGCCTAATGTGCTATGACTAATCAAAGCCTACTAGTATAGGCTATGTAGAGAGCAAAGTTCATGCAAGACTCAGGAGAGTGAAGATATAATGAACATTTTGAGAGTGTAAAAGACTGAGTTATTCCCAACTTGAAAGAAATATTTATGTGATGAAAAAATATTTTCCATCTACCTAGCCTAAGTCTTACCTATGTTTCAGAGAGTGAGACCAAAAGTTTGGGGGAAGAGTTTGAGATTCTCTCAAAGACTCTACTGGGCAATTTAGAAGAACACTTACTGCCAGAGAGGGAAAAAATTGTGTTAGCAGTCTTCAGGGAAGGTGGCACTTCTGCAACAGATGGGCTGACTGAATTTTTTTTTCAAATGATGATTTTATGCCTTTGGCAGAAGTTTTCAATGTAATTTAGGAAAGAGGAAAAACAACATAAAGACAATTGATGCTATTCTTTAAGAAGAGAGAAAGAACATCAAAAATTAGAGTTGTTAGTTATCCTAGGTTGAAAAGATTAAATATTTGTGAGCATTTTATAAAAAGACTTGCCATAGAAATTGGCAGAAATGAAACCAGGTTTCAAATCTACATGGTATTTTATCAGCTGCAGGGCATAAAATTTTCTCAAAGGCAAGAGTTAATTAAGTGAAACAAATTTCTTCTGTTAGTTCCCTCACTTTTCTCCTATTTTACTATTCTAACTGCCTGCTCATGGTTTTCCCTGCTTCCTAAGTCTACATTGTCCTATTCATTCTTTCAAGAAATTTTCTAACAGTGAATCTGAATATGTATAATCTTGAAGCACTTTCAACTGCTCCTCAACAGTTACATTCGAATTTCACACCCTTTAAAGCCATTCCTAATATGACGCCCAGTATCTGGTCTTGATCAACTTTTCTAGCTTTATTTCTGACTCATTCTCCCCTAAATAATCCACTGAAAAATTTTCTCTACTCTGACATGCTCTTTTAAGCCTCTTCACCTCTGCATATTCTATTCCTTCTACTTGATTCACTTTTTCCTGCCATACTTGTCCTTGATGAACGAATATTTAATTTGCATTTGAAAAATTAACTTTCTCCGAGACATTTTACAACTCTCCAAGGGAGAGTTAGTTTTATCTTCCTCTGAGTTTTCCCACACTTTAGGCTCATTCCCCAGTAGGACAGACACTTTCCATGTAGGGCTGGGGGCTTGCCCTCCAGGTTTTCCTCTAAGTGAAACCCCTACCTCCCTCTCACTTTGAAAGGACTGCTGAAGTTACATACATCTAATGGCAACAAACCAACATGTAGCAGAAGTAGAAGTAACTTTCTTGTCGCTTTTCTTCAGAGTGAGTAATATCTAATGTATATATTTGTTTTTTTCTTGTTTTTCAGAAGCTCTTCAACACAGCTACCTTTTGGGTTATATGCTCACCCTTAAACCAATTACTGGTAAGTGTAATGGAATTACTACACTTCGTTTTTGGACTTTTTTTTTTTTTTTTTTGAGACTGAGTCTCACTCTGTCGCCCAGGCTGGAGTGCAGTGGCGCGATCTCGGCTCGCTGCAGCATCCGCCTCCTGGGTTCACGCCATTCTCCTGCCTCAGCCTCCCGAGTAGCTGGGACTACAGGCGCCCGCCACCATGACCGGCTAATTTTTTGTATTTTTAGCAGAGACAGGGTTTCTCCATGTTAGCCAGGATGTTCTCGATCTCCTGACCTCGTGATCCGCCCGCCTCAGCCTTCCAAAGTGCTGGGATTACAGGCGTGAGCCACCGCGCCCAGCCTTTTTTTTTTTTCACTCTCTCTCCCAGTCTGGAGTGCAATGGTGCCATCTTGACTCACCGCAACTTCCGACTCCCGGGTTCAAGCGATTCTTCCGCCTCAGCGTCCCGAGTAGCTGGGATTACAGGCGCCCACCACCACGCCCGGCTAATTTTTGTATTTTCAGTAGAGACAAGGTTTCACCACGTTGGCCAGGCTGGTCTCGACCTCAGATGATCCACCTGCTTCAGCCTCCCAAAGTGCTGGGATTGCAGGCATGAGCCACCGCGACCAGCCTACACTTGAGATAGAACTTGAGATAGGCTGGGCACAGTGGCTCACACCTGTAAACTCAGCACTTTGGGAGGCCGAGGTCAGAGGATTGCTTGAGCACAGGAGTTTGAAACCAGCCTGGGCAACACAGTGAGACCTCATCTCTACAAATAATCATCATAATAATTTTTTTACAAAAGCCACATGTGGTGGCATACACCTGTGGTCCCAGCTTATTTGGGACACTGAGGTAGGAGGATTGTTTGAGCTCAGGCGATCAAAGTTGCAGTTAGCTGTGATCATACCACTGTACTCCAGCCTGGGTAATACAGTGAGACCTGGTCAAAAAAAAAGGAACTTAGAATAGTGTTAGCTTCCCTGAGGGGTGGGTAGTTGAATACAAGTTAAATTATTTTGATAAACTGGGATAGAAAAATGAATATTGGGATTAGCAACCAATAGTGACTGCTCTAGAAGTGAAGTGTCTTTATTAAAATGGGATTTTTGAGGTTTTCCTGATGAACTTGCTTCTAAGATGTGGTCTGCAATCTGAAACATTATCTCTTTTTTCCCCTGCAATAACACTTGAATCTTGACACCGTGCTTTGGAGGTGTTGGATTTAATCTCTCATGATTATTCTTAATGGATAAATTTCAAAATCTTTACTTTTTCTCCTCTACAATTATAAAAGGCAAAAGAAGTATCATTCAACCTAGAGAAAAGACCTACATTTCATTAAGTTGGAAACTAAAACTGCACATTAGCAATCTCAAAACTCCGTAATTTTAGAGAAACAAGTGATCATAGGTGCTATCATGCTATGCAGAAATCTTAGGTGTGAATTTTCATAGCAGGTGAATTTGGGACTTGGGGGATCTCTGCTATGGTTCTTGTATGACCGTGATCAGTGGTAAAAGTTAACAACAGTCTACCACTGCATTGCACAGGCAAGACCACAAAGGCCTTGGATTCTGAACAACCAGGGGTTTGTCTCACACCATTATACTAAGAGTTATAGCCAACTGGGGTTCTGGGTGAAAGCCAAAGACTATAAGAATATGCCACAGAGAAAATAAGAGACAAAAAAAAAAAACAAAAAAAAAAAAAACAAAAAAACTGCCAAACTGTTGTGAAGTAGAAAAAGGACTTCAGATTTCATCTGTGCCTGGTTATTATTGCCATTGTTCATATGTGTTTGCATGTGTTCTAATTATCCTCTCTTCACTAACTGTATTGGTAACTCAATTTACTATGTAGTCCATAGCTTATAGATGATCTGGTAACGTCTGGGTGGAATTATGATGGAATTAGAGGAAAAATATACAACATATGGAGACTGCGGATTCCAAGACAAACAGCATTTAAAGGAGCCTGTGATATTCTCTGTGGATATAGTAACCAGAGATGCCTTTGAATTCCATCCCTATTGGAAGGCAATAATTGTGTGTAGGTTTGATCATTTTAGATAGGCGCATCCTTGAAACTATGTATATAGAAAGATAGCAACCAATGACACAAAGGGCACTGTATCTACATTAATACTTGAGGAAGGATAGGTGAGTTAGACAGCTGGGAGAGCTAAACAGCGGATGCAAACTGGGGTTGTTGTAGGCAAATTAGCACCTTTGGTCAGCCAAGCTATACCCAATATCTGTTTCTTTGTGAACCTGCATTATCCACAAACCAATGCTTATGAAATAAGTAGTGAAGTATCCTATAGGCAGAGTTGGCCACTGATTAGATCAGGATCAGATGCTTTTGTTATTGAAAGGTAACCAAGCCATACTTCCCATGATGAACAATAACATGTTCAGCCATAAATGACTCTACTCAGTAAAGTTAATAGTAATTAAATAAGCCAACCAAACTAGCTTCTTCTGCAATTTGGACTGAAAATATGGAGAATTTTGAATAGACAGGAAATAAGCATAAATACAAATGAAGGCACAATGTGAAAATTTATTTGCCTACCTCACTCAAGGGATGGGAATTGTGTTGGAGATAGGATCAAGAATGGGCTGATAATTATGACTTCTCTTAAGTGGCCTCCCTGATAAATAAGAACAAAGAAATGCAGTGAGTTCATATTTTAATGGGACCAAATAAAAAAAATTCTACAAACAACCTCCTGGATAAAAATGGTGGCATTAAAATAGCTGCATTAATTTGGATATATCAAAATGCCCTGAGTGATACTTTATTCTACAGTTTAGCAAGAGACTCCTTGGGATAAGTAACTCAATCCAGGACGAGATACAGAATATTGATGAGATATTGACACCACATTTAGAAAATACATGTATTTATGTATCTCTGTTTGTATGTTTATGTGCATATATACACTAATTCTTTTAGCAAGTAGATATGGAGAGAATATTACTTGCTTTCATAGCATGCTTCCAGGAGTTTCAAAGAATACGCCTCTGAAGAAAAAGAAATTATGTCCTCTGACCTCTTTTCTTAGGGCTGTTTGGAAAGAGAGCACACACATCATAAAGAAGAGTTCAAGGTAAACCTAGACGAGTGAGTGGATTTGAAGCCATCATATCATACAATCAGAGAATCTTAGGTTTTGAATGAAATGTGAAGATATATTTCAAATGAATAATTGGAAGAGTGAATGAAAGAACTAATGAATCTAATAGAAACTCTACTGATTGCCTACATACAATGATTGCCATGAATTGTTATTTACTTTTTTATGTATACTAATTAACACATCTGCACCATTCTCTCAGTGTGTGCATATCTTGTGTATAGGAGGTAGTTAAGAAGTTCTCAGTATAACTTTATTAAATTTACACCCTCAGAAAATGTCTGCCAAATGGGGAGAAATGTGTATTCATTTTGCTTTCACCAACGAACTAGTAAAGACTTGCTGAATGTTTCATGAATGATAAAAGTGCAAGATAATATAGGATAAAATGTATACCAGGCATAAACACTAAAGGTGAAAAAGATCTGTAAATTTAGAAAAACATCATCTGTACAATAAGCATCTTTTAGAGAGTCATGATGTCTCATGGAGAGCTATCTTTATGGTTGATATAGTCCTAGTACAGACAAAAAATTGTATTTTCACAAAATAAAATGTGCATTTCTAATTTCATTTACTTCGTTGTGTTCCTTTCAATATTTACCTTCCTAAAACACTCTATACATGAGAATACAGTTGAAAAGTTGCTTATTTGTCACACTCCCTTTCATGGATTCCATGTCACTTTGTTGTTGTTGTTACTGTTTTAAGTCCCTCTGACTCCATCTCCTTCAGCTCCATCGGAAAGGTGGGCACTGTGTAATATTTTCTTTCCCATCAGAGTATACCTGAACTCTCGAGGTCAAGACCATTTTTGCTGTTGTTGTTCACACCATGTTCTCGGGGCCCATCCCATGGTGGCCCTCACACAGGGCACGATGACTACATTGTAGAAGACCTGTGCTCCAGTGTGGATCTTCCTCTTTAGATCCAGACTTACTGATGCACAGATCAATGCTCAGTGTGGATATCTTCAGGCTCCTCAATCAGGACTTCCAAAGTACAGATAAACAAACAAACAAACAAAAATACATCATTTTCTACTCAGAATAAACCCAAACATCTTCCATCACTGCAAGTATGTTGACACTTTCTGAATAGCGGCCCACCATGTCAGAGTAAAATCATGCAAGTAGAACTCCCAGTGGCCTATCTCAACACCACAGAGTTTCCTAAAAAGAGACCTAACACAATGAGCATTCCTTAGAGAGTCCACGTATTCAGATGATCTACCTTGGCTGACGTTAGTTCTTGCTTCCATTTTGTAATAGCCTTCTGGAATTTGTTGTCTTTGCATATTCTAGAATCTCTGTCTCTCTCTCTGAGTCTCTGTCTCTCTCTGTCTCCTCACAGTCTGTTACTACTTAATACAGTGCTTATTGGCCTGAGATTGGACATTATTTAAAAGCAATTTAGAGAGTTTTCTCCATTTCAGGCAAGAAAACATGCACTATTTTTCTGATATGGTATGGGACATCGAAAAATAGTTTTGAACAAAATTTTGAAATTTTTGGGCCAAAGAAAGCAAATACCCCCTGCAACAAACAAGATGTGTCACAATAAGTCATGATTTACAATCCCTTTCAGGACTGCCTGTTGCCCTTAGCAATCCCTAAAGCAAAAACAAACAAAACAAATCCTTTCAGCATATCTTCATGAAACTGTCTGGGATGTGACAAAACTTTGAGAAACAGTTTTGTGATAATGGTTTTGCACTTTATTGGTACTTCTCCACAGGAGGTGGTGAATGGCTGCTTTCAAATACATAGAGCTATCAAAGGCTAAAGTCAATAAAAAACCTCCATAGAATAATTGGGGAGGAAAGAAAAGGGGGAAAAAAGAACATAAAACGAATGAAAAGGCAAGTAGGACCTATAAATATAAAAACCTAAGGAGTATATTTTGGGGGAACAGATGATGCAAAGCAAAATTGGGAATAGTTATTGGAGGATCAAGGAAGGCAAATAAAACAATAAGATATATGATGCCTGTCCTCCTGCCTCAAGTCTAGCTCATCAGACAGTTTTTCATTCCATTTTGTATATATGAGTTTCATCTGACTACTGCCAACAGAAAGTGCTTGGATTTCCTGACTTTTTTCACTGTCAAAAGAAATAATAAGCTGACGAGATTCAAACGCAAGTAATATAACATCCTTTCCTTGAATGAGAAAAATACAAATTGAGTTGTGGGTTAATGAATAAGGTATTTCTATTTTTCTGTTCTTCAAAATAATAATCATAACACTAATGAAAATTAATAACAAAAGATAGTATTATGTACCAGAATAACTTGTCTAGAAACCAGAAGACCAGAATTTGTTGATAAACTTTGTACCTAATCTTACTGCTTAAAATCCCATGGATTGTGAGAATGCAATTAAAAGGACTAATTTTCCATCTCTGGGAGTACCTGAATGATAATTCACCAAAAATATGCCAGAGAATGGGGAAGGGCTGAGGACGTGAGCTGACTTGGGCAGTTGTTGACTGTGGGGCAGAAAAGTCATCTGTGCTGTATAAATGCCCAAACAGCTGGGTGGCACCATCTGTCTGGAAGATTTACTCAAATAAAGTGCAAAGTCAGGTGATCAAATAAGCAAAGTCAAGATACTCATTTATGATTTTCAAGGTAGTTTAGTTTAGCATAGAGAGACCAGAAGATGAAGATCCCAGCATGACCAGCCATCCAGGGAACTGGCTGGGATACCAGTTTAAAGTCAAACCCTAAAAGCCTAGAATCACGGAAGGGTAGAAAGATTTTACACAAATGCCAACGACAGTGACTCTAACCTCTTCAAAGAGTTGGAGGAGACTAATCATGAGCCACAGAAAGTGAGCATTGGGGATGGGAGGAGAGAAACAATTTAATAATCTGGAGAGATCAGGTAAGCTGGACAGCTGGAAGTCGAATTTTAAAAGAAATAAAATAGGTGATTTAATTCTTGTGTTTTTTTCTATGCTCTGGCATCAACCAATTCTGTGACTTTGAACAAGTTCTGTAACCTTCTAGTATCCAGTATACTCATCACTAACATAAGAGGACTGGACTAAATGTTTTCAAAGTACTGGCCTACTCAAAGACTCTTTTATTTTCTATTCATGATAGTGTTTGCAATTATATGGTGCTCTCCACCTCCAAAACGTATTTATGTGATAGTGTTTGTTCTTTTGAAAATTCCTGTGTGGTAGCTCATATAGAAAACACTATAGCTCATTTTAAAGATAAGAAAATGAAGGCCTAGAAAGGTAAGATGTCTTTCTTAAGGTTGCTTAGCTAATTAGCATCAGAGCAAAAACTAGAAACATAGGCCTACTGTACTTCTAACTACATCAACTTATTCTTTTCAGCAACAATTTTTAAAGATTTCTATGAAGAAAACATTTTCTTTTGTGCATTTTCTTCAATTGCCTTATGTCAATGGAGTTTAAAATTTCCTGGAAAATGTGCAAGACCCTCTGGAAAGTGCTGTGGGAAATCCAGAGATTTTTAAAAGGGAACATATTTGCCCAAATAGGGCTCCTATAATCTAATACGAATATCAGACAGGTCCAAAGAAAATCCTGTTATAAAACATAAAATATACTGACTGTTTCAAGAGATATGCAGGCTGAGTGTAGTGGCTTATGTCTGTAATCCAGCACTTTGGGAGGCCAGGGTAAGCAGATCCCTTGAGGCCAGTAGTTCGAGACCAGCCTGGGCAACATAACAAAACCCTATTTCTACTAAAAATATAAAAATTAGCTGGGCGTGGTGGCACATGCCTGTAATCCCGGCTATTCAGAATGCTGAGGCAAGAGAATCACTTGAGCTTAGGAGGAAGAGGTTGCAGGAAGCTGAGGTCATGCCACTGCACTCCAGTCTGGGCAATGGAGCAAGACCCTTTCTCAGAAAAGTAATAACAATAATAAATAAATAAGATCTATGTGAATATGCCACTTAGAAATTTCAGAAAAAGGATCAAATTAATTCCCTTCCAATAGGTCAGAGAAAACTTGAGAATTTGGTAGTTGAGTTCGGAAATAAAGTGGATCATGTTGAGATTTTATTAAAAATTAGAAGTTTGACAAATTAAGCAATATATGTTGGTAAATGTAGAAAAGTAGAAATAACAAACGTTAGAAACCTTTGCAGCTCATTGCAGAGTGGCAGCCACATGACAGCATATCACATCAAAATGTTCACCTCTTTGCTTACCTCCTTTCCTCTTTTTCCTCACCTTTATTCCTTAAGTTCTGCTTTGAGTGGGCCCAAGATAAGACTCTAATAACCTATGTTTAATTACCTAGAACATCATATAGGAAAAAGTTGTGAGAATAAGTATTTTAGTGAAATAAGGTGCATTCCACTATAAAATAATCGCAAAGAATTCTTATATGAATGTAAAATATTATGGGTTCATAGAACTAGGTAAATCATTTCCATCAACATAAGTATAATTTTTCTTCAGCTGATAATATTTAGGGAAATCTTAACAAAACTACAGCTGGTTTAGGCATGCATAAATATGTTAGCAAACATGTGTAAACCTAGTTGTAAACTGAAATATTTTACGTCAATAAATACATGAAGAGGGCAGCATATGATACACCAGTTTATAGTTATTCATATGTCAATGTGTGAATACTTACATTTTAAAGAAAAAATTCAATTAAATGGAAATGCTTGCAGGGTAAGAATGCACTAGATCAATACCTTCTTTTGTCATCTAACATGTATTGTAAAGAACAATGAATTAGAGTCAACACTCTTACATTCAGATCCCCTCCCTGGAAAAACCTGGACACGTAAGCTGGAATGGGTCCTTTCACTTTCTGGGTCTCAGTCAAATGAGCAAGTTAGATAAGTCATAATTTGCAAAGTTGCAAACTACAGGGCAAGAGTCCAGAAAGATTATTTTTTAAAAAAAATTTTGAGATGAAATATATTTAAGGAAGATTCATACATCATATTTTACTGTGGATTATCAAGACAAAATAGCATATTAAAAGCCCAGAAAAGTCCTTTAGTAAAGAAATCTGTCTAATTTCATCATAGCATTTTCCAAATGTAAGATATTTGAAATTTATTTTTCCATTAAATATGAACATCTCAAAGACATAGTTTCTGTGGATCTACCGTTTGGAAATGCAAGCTTATCATTAGATCCTTAACATTATAGGATTCTTATGTATAATATATCTTACTGATATGGTTTGGCTGTGTCCCCACCCAAATATCATCTTGAATTGTAGTTCCCATAATCCCCACATTTCATGGGGGGGGCCCAGTGGGAGGTAATTGAATCATGGGGGTGGTTTATCCCCACGCTGCTGTTCTTGTGATAGTGAGTGAGTTCTCATGAGATCTGATTGTTTTATAACGGGCTTTTCCCCCTTTTGCTCAGTACTTCTCCTTCCTGCCACCACGTGAAGAAGGATGTGTTTGCTTCCCCTTCTGCCATAATTGTAAGTTTCCTGAGACCTCCCCAACCCTGTAGGACTGTGAATCAATTAAACCTCCTTCCTTTACAAATTACCCAGTCTTGCATATGTCTTTATCTGTAGTGTGAGAATGGACTAATACACTTACTAAAAGGACTGGACTAAAATTTGAGACCCCATTTTTGACCTTGGCCCATGAATGATACCATCCTCTACCCAGAGATAGAGAGAGTAGACAGAAACTACCAGGGAGCACTCTGAAACTGGGGACTCAGGAAGAAAAAAACAAGGAAGTGTGACCTTCTGCTGTGGAAGAAAGGAAGTCAAGTTTTGTTGAAAGCTATGGTTTGGATTTGTGTCCCCACCCAAATCTCATATTCAACTGTAATCCACAGTGTTGGAGGTTGGGCTTGGTGGGAGGTGATTAAATCAAGGGGGTGTTTTTTTCATCAATGGTTCAGTGCCAGCCTCTTGGTGCTGTTCTTGTGATAGCGAATTAGTTCTGATGAGGTCTGGTTACTAATCCCAGCTATTCCGGAGGCTGAAGCAGGAGAATTGCTTGAACCCAGGAGGTGGAGGTTGCAGGAAGCTGAGACCATGACACTGCACTCCAGCCTGGGTAACAGAGTGATACTCTGTCTCAAAAAAAAAAAAAAAAAAAAAAAAAAAGAGTGTGTAGCACCTCAGCCAACTCTTTTCCTGCTCCTGCTCACATGTGAGATACCTCCCTCCCCCTTTGCCTTCCTCTATGTTTGTACGTTTCCTGAGACCTCCCCAGAAACCCAGTAGATGCGAGCATCATGCTTCCTGTACAGCCTGTGAAACAGTCAGCCAATTAACCCTCTTTACTTTATAAACTACCCAGTCTCAGTTAATTTTTTAGCAATGTAAGAACAAACTAAAACACTGACCCAAGAGATTTGAAGTGTGGCAATGAGTCCCAGATTCAAACCTGATATTGAAGAATTGGTGATAAGTGTATACATAATTTGGAACAGGGCTTCTCAACCTAAGAACCACTGACATTTGAAGCTGAATAATTCTTGTGATAGGGTGGTTGTCCTGAGCATTGTGAGATATTTACTAACATTGTTGGCTTCTAATGCCAGATATAAGTGTCATCCCCTTCCCTCCATTATGACAATCAAAATTTCTCCAGATATTTCCAAATGTACCCTGGGAAACAACTTCTTCCATTTGAGATTAGAGAATACCCTACTGGGACAGTAATATATATATATATATAAACATACATACCTTTGGTGCATTGCAATGGTTACTGCAGGTATAAACTAGCCAGAATTCCAACTTTGTTCCACCTTAGTTATAATTTATTTCTCAATTTGGTGTTAAGTTGTTAGGAAATGACTTAATGTGTTATTTCATGGTATTGTTCTGATAGAAGTTATTGAGATAAGGTATTAAAGGCAGACAGCAGTGTTGCTGACTCCATTTTCTTCTGGTCATCTAATACTGAAAAGGGCCTGGCCATTTGGATAGGCCCCAGTGCTGCAGGCATCTGCGTGAAGAGACATGAGAGGAGACTTCTGCAAGAAGGATACAAATTTCAGTTTCTAATTGACCAAACATTTATCAAAATCCACCCATGGTGATGATAAAACAAAGAGGCATTCTCTTCCATCAGATCTTATCCTAGTAGATGGATTTTTCTACATCTTTCAAAGAAGGAAAACAAAAGAGAAAGTTCTTGGGAGGGGTCTAGGGAAATATGCTTCCTTTGATTATTTTACTTCTCTCAGATCTTGATTCTTCAAGTAGTGCTTACACAAATGATATTATAATAGCAAGAGCTACTATTTATTATAGAAGTACAATATTCCAGGTGTTATTGCATTTAATCATGATAGGAATTTTGAGTTGTATTTTATTGCCATTTTATAGATGAAAAACTGAAGACTCAGAGATGAGTAACTTGAACACATCTGACAGATGGCTCAGCCAGGATCTTAACCTAAGTCTGTCTAATTCCAAAACTTTTGCTCAGATCAACCATACAGCCATCCCCTTAAAAATAACGATTTTGAATCTTCACATTATTAGTTATTAATATGCTTTAAATATTCTTATATTGCCAAACTGTAATAGTAGACTGTAGAAATGATTTCTTTTTTTTCCAAACGAGAATTTGGAGAGCAAATTCTGAGAATTTGGTAGATAAATGAGTCATGTGACCTGAAGCAGAAAAAAGTTGAGTCAGCACTTGGCACAGCATATGCAAATTATATTTTGTTGTTGAATAAAAACATTGAGGCCATTTGAGAAAAGAAAAAGACCTATCTTGGTGAGTCTACTGGGAGTCTTGGAAAGGACACAGGCGTCTTAGTCCATTTTCTGCTGCTATAACAAAATATCACAAACTAGGTAATTTACTTTAAAAAGGAATTTATTTCTCACAGTTCTAGAGAGTGAAAAGTGCAAGATCGAGGCCTTTGCAAGACTGGCTATTTAGTGAAGCCTGCATCCTCCAGAAGAAAGGAATGCTGTGTCCTCACATGGCAGGAGACAAAAGGGCAAGAGGCCAAATGCTGTGTGAAGACTTTTTATAAGGGTCTAAATCCTATTCTTCAGGAAGGAGGCTTCATGTCCTAATTACCCCTTAAAGCCTTCAACTCTTAGTACTATCACATTGGTAACACCTGAATTTTGAATGGCACACATTTAAACCCCAGCAATAAGCTTCCAGTTGCTAGTGCCCTCTTCAAGAAGCTAATGAGATTTTCATACAAAATTAACTTAGGAAAATAGGAAAGAAGCCAGCCCCTTTAAAGTGCACTGAGAAAATCTACTGGGCTTGGAATAATTAATTAGTGACTATTGAGTAAATATACTGTCAACCTTGGTCTTGAAAAAGAGACATTTTGTAGAGAAAAGGGAATTTTGCAGGGACTGAGGTGGGTTGGAACTAAAGTCACCTCTTAAAAATAGAAGGCAGCAGTGCAATGAACTATAGTCAAGGGAAGAAATTGTTAAGTATCACTTTAGTTTGCCTTATCAATCAGTTACTGAGGGCCACCGATGTGCTAGGGGAAGGGCTAGGCATATGTCAATGTGAAGATGAATAAATCTTGATGTTCACTATAAACATACTCATAGTTTTTTGGGGGCAAAATGAAGGAACATACAATTTCAATATTATATGGCAAATACTACGACACATTGTGGGTTAAAAAAACGGCTTTCTCACGCCAGGCATGGTGGCTCATGCCTGTAATCCCAGCACTTTGGGAGGCTGAGGCAGGCAGTTCATTTGAGGTCAGGAGTTCAAGACCAGCCTGGCCAACATGGTGAGACCCCGTCTCTACTAAAAATACAACAATCAGCTAGGTGTGGTGGCATGTGCCTGTAATTCCAGCTACTCAGGAGGTCTGAGCCTGGGAGACGGAGGCTGCAGTGAGCTGAGATCGCATCACTGCACTCCAGCCTGAGCCACAGAGGGAGATTCTGTCAAAAAAAAAAAGAAAGAAAGAAAGAAAGAAAGAAAGAAAGAAAGAAAGAAAGAAAGAAAGCTTGCTCTCTAACAGGTTTGAATCATGGATTCCAAAAGGAATCCACAATTGTTAATGAAGTTCTAGAGTGGAAATACAGAATGTTGTAAGAATGGAGAAAATTTCTAGTCACCAATTTAAAAAAAAGAATTGAATGAGTTATGTAAAACACTGTGACTCCATAACTCAAATTTGGCTTTAACTCTGTTGATCTTCATATAGTGTTATGCCAATTTGGTGCAGGAAGAGCTGATTCTATTGAGGAAAGGCAAAACATCTGAGTCTAACCTAACTGACTAATGAGAAAATTCTAGCAGACAGTAAGAAGAAAACCATGCAATTTATTATCACTACTTTTGTACTGTCTTTCAACGCTAATTTCTTTATTGCCGTCTTTTAAAACTTCTTTTTGCTTTTTCCTAGTTGTAGGCATTAACATGGTTCTTGAAAATATAGGAGGTTATGCTCAACTTTGCAGTTAGCCAAGTGTGAAAAGAACCAAGATGGAAAGAAAATAATATAATGCTGTAAATTATTTGGCTGAGAGTTGGTGTCCAATTTTGTAAGGCAGTGATAGCTAGAAAGAAAATCACACAAAACAAACAAACAAACAAACAGAAAAACAGGGCTGAAGAGGAGAGATTAAAGAATTACTTCAGCCAAGGAATAGTAATGGGAAGACAACACTGAGGAAAAGTCCATACCTCTTACATGGGCATAAAGAAAATGCACAATAAATATCTGGATAAAATGAGAAGGTAGAAAGTAGGGAAAAATAATGGGAGGGAAAAAGAAATTAAAGAAGTGAGACAAGGGAGAAATGAGGAAAGAGTAGAAATGGGAAAGAAGAGAAAAGGAAAGAAAGAAAATAGGATTGAAGTGTGATCCCTTTGCAGCACTCTTTCCAGAATATACTAGAAGCAGTGTGAGCTTTGGAAACCAAAAAGACCGGGATTTGTTCATAGTTCTGTATCTTCTTACATTATTTTAAGTAGTTCCACTAACCTCCTTGAGCTTCTGTTTCTAAAGAAAATGTATGCAACTAGCTAAGCACTTAACAAATGAAAGCTGCTTTCATTATTGGTATTTTTTGCTGAAACTTAATCATGTACTATATATTTTTTGTCAATTAACTTCATATGTGTATTATTCTTGATCCTACCTTTTATTAGACAGCCCATTCTACATTATGGTGCTACAATAAACAACTTTAAAATCTCAGAGGCTTAAATTACATTATACTTTGTGTGTATTTTATATCAGTGATGTCCCTGCTCTAATTCATCCTTACTCCAGGACCCAGACTGATGGAGTCTTCATTGTCTGGAAGGTAAATGAGGACCACAGCAGCAGAAAAGTTGTACACTACCTCTTAAACACTTCCCCAAGAAGTGACACACATCACTGCTGCTCACATATCTTTGACTAAAGCAAGACAACGGCCACATTCAACTTCAAAGTGACAATGAAATGCCATCTGTCATATACCCAGAGAGAGAAAATTATGAAAACTCTTACAAAGGCACAAATGACTCTTCTACCTCACCAACCAAGTTTCCTCATTGATAAAATAAGGAAATGGGAGCACTTATTTTATAATGTTTCTATGAACATTACGGTAGTAAACACATATGGAACATTTAGAACAGTGTCCAGCATATGGTGATCCTGTAATCATTGCTGGATATTGGGATCTACTGTTATCAAAAACCTTTCTAAGACCCACGTCATGGTTTGTGCTGACTTGCCTCTCCGTGAGCACTTTGCCTGGTGCTTTGCACAATCTAGTTACTCAATAAATATTTGCTGAATTGAATTGAATAGTGTTCCAGCAGCATGGCTGAGACCACCCACCAGCTGGCAGACCAAGCACATGTAGGATTATCAGTTCCATTTCCCCTGCCAAACACCAATGCACTCCACTAAGCATCCCTCAGCTGCGATTCTCTATTTTGGCAACCTAATTGACCTTAATGTAAATGTTCCCAGCCACATAAAACATGTTGTGAAGTGCACAACAGCAGTCACAGTTGACTGCCAGCTGCCATCACACTATGTGTATGCAATTTATTCCTCCACAAACCCTCTTGAACATAATAAATAACAATGCCTTTCTTAGAAACCTCCCAACAGTCAGCACATAGGGTACCAGTGGCACATTTTAATGACTGCAACAAAAGAAAAGAAAAAGAAAAAAAATACATGCCAAACTTTAAAAACAAGAGCCTACCTTCTAATATAAAGACACTCTTTGATGTGAGCCTAAGAGAAGGTCTCCCGCCTACCTGGAGTCTATTTGGATTGTATTCCTTTGCATTTCCTGCACAATTTAATATGAGGCCATCAAAGGGTGGGGGGGAAAGCTGCATTATGAAAAGGGAACAGAGTTTTTGTTTTCTCTCTGTCATCCTTATGCTGAGGGACCTCGACCACCCCACTTATTTTCTGGATGTTAGTTTCTGCATCTATTAAATGGAGAGTATAATGCTTGCATGATGTCTTTCCAAAAGCTGGTGAGAGAAATGGACAGAATTAGTAATATAAAAATTATATGAATAGGTCTAAATAATTGTGCAAATATCAGAGAACATCAGTAAAAATCTTTTCTTTTGGATCTTGGTATCCTCTTTATTTCTTTTTTTTTATGTTTGATCTGAGTCAACGATTTGCTGTAGGGTCGCCGATATTTTCCTAAAGGTCATGTTTAATGAGTAGCAAATCAAGGCAGAAAAAGAACACCCTGATCTCAGACATGTCCTACAGAGAGGCCTTTCACCCAGGTTTGTGCTTAAACCCAACATCTTGACAATCCTAGTCAGGTAAGAACATCTTAATCCATTCAAATTCTCTTAACCTGAAATTTATGAAGATAATTGAAAAATTGATTGAGAACCACTGAACTCAAGAGCTAACAACTAAATGGAATGTCTGAGGTGTTAAGAAGTGTGCACATCTACATGCAAAGACACTGCAGAGTTCTGGGGCAGGTGCTAGTTATGCTTTACTAGGAACTTTGGAAGAAACCTTAAACCTGTGAAGGGGGGGGATGAAAAACAATATTTTTGTTAAGCCAGCCAGGATCCTTTTGTCATTTACCTCTGGCCCATTTGTGTCTATCCATCCCATTTTTATCTCATGCTGTTCTATACCATGAAGCAATTCTCTCATCAGGGTCTTTGCTACGCTCCACATAAATATCTTAGTTATTCTTTAAATTGTGATCCACTTGTTTGAAGCTTCCACATTTATGTGTGGGTGCATGCTCTATTCAATTTATTTATAAGAAAGCATTTTCTCCTATACTTTTGTGAAATGCTAGCTACCTCTTTCATTTCTTCTGTGGGATACCTTTCCTCCTTCAACAGGTGCACAATCTAAGTTGTAAATTAGAGTAATTCAGGTTCTCAACATTAGTAAAAACAAATAATCTCATGTTGATAAGGGTCATTTGCCTCCAAACAGATCAAGAGTTTCTGGTGGTTTTAGTTACATGGCCAATTTCTATGATCATCTTTCCTGAGGATTCAAAAGGAAAGTGAAAACTTAATGTACAAATCAACTACTTAAAGCTCTCTTCCAACTCTTGTCAAGCACAAAATACAACTTTTCAAACAAAGTCACTAAGTCGTCTTGACTATACCCAGAGAAAATGCATTGAGAAAATGGAACAGTCAAACAAACAAGCAAATACACAAATAAAAATGAGTGTAATTGAAAAGAAAATAATTATAAAATACAGAATAAAGAGGAAGAAAAGAAGAAACACATTGGGGTGAGGAGCGTACAAAGAAACAACAAGCTAAAACCAGCCCCTGGTTGATGTGTCTTCTTCCCAAGCAGCTGTGAAGCAGGAAGGCCTGGGAAAGGAGGAGGATGGGAGAGTTGGGAAGTTTTCCTCGTCCTATTTGAGTCACATCTTCATAGGGGGCTTAATTCATTCATTTGAACACATACGTTTCTAAACATTGACAATTAAGCTTTGCCAACATTTATTAAGTATATCAAAACTAAAAATGTAAACTATGTGCAATTATTCCCCATTTTGTTTTCCTTCTCTATTTTGTTTTGTTTTGTTTTAGTTTTTCCTGACATTTCACTGTCTGAACCTATTCTTCTAGGTCCAATGACAATCATTTTTCCTCTCATGAAGTCATTGGACAATTTTTTTAATCAAATTTAATACTGTACATATTAAAAGAACAACAAGTGAAGTAAGTACAATTTATTTATTTAATATATGTATATATATATATATATATTTTTTTTTTTGAGACAGAGTCTTGCTCTGTCACTCAGGAGTGCAATGGCAGAATCTTGGCTCACTGCAACCTCCACTTCCCAGGTTCAAGAAATTCTCAGCCTCCCGAGTAGCTGGGATTACATGTGCCTGCCACCACATGCAGCTAATTTTTGTATTTTTAGTAGAGATGGAGTTTCATCATGTTGGCCGGACTGATCTTGAACTCCTGACCTCAAGTGATCAACCTGCCTTGACCTCCCAAAGTGCCGGGATTACAAGCATGAGCCACCACGCCTGGCCTATACACTTTACATTGACTGCATTGTGTATTATTTCCTAAATGTTGCCTGTGGGTTAGGTTAGATTGTGAGAACCTTCATGTAAAGTTTTGATTTAGAACAAAGTATATGAAGAAATAACAGATATAGCATTATCCCTTATTGGATACTGGGCAATATATTGAGGATACTCTATATTTGCTACTTTTCTTGGTTCTTCTTCCTTATCTAATAGAGGAAGAAAAGAAGAAAGGAAAGAAGGCCGGGGGCGGTGGCTCACGCCTGTAATCCCAGCACTTTGGGAGGCTGAAACGGGCGGATCACGAGGTCAGGAGATCGAGACCATCCTGGCTAACACGGTGAAACCCTGTCTTTACTAAAAATACAAAAAATTAGCTGGGCGTGGTGGCAGGCACCTGTAGTCCTAGCTACTCGGGAGGCTGAGGCAGGAGAATGGCGTGAACTCAGGAGGCAGAACTTGCAGTGAGCCGAGATTGTACCACTGCACTCCAGTCTGGGTGACAGAGCAAGACTCCATCTCAAAAAACAAAAACAAAAACAAAAAAAACAAAAAAAAAAAAAAAAAGAAAGGAAAGAAAAGAAAAAAGAAAAAAGTTAGAAAGGTAGAAAAGGGAAAATAGGGAAGATGCAAAAACATTGATTAACAACCCACTTTTTTTCAGACAAGAGGTCCAATAATTTAAATATATTGTGCTTTTAATTATCCATCAATACTAGAAGAACCATTATTATTGGCCTTATGAAATAAATGGCCTTATACAGGTTAACTTGTATAGAGTCACATGGCTAGAAATCAGTAGGTGTCTATTTGATTTCAGACTGTCATTTATTTGTTTATTGATATAGTAACAGCATGAATAATTTGAATTATGCTATTCAGTGTGGTAGCCACCAGCCTCATGTGGCTGTTTAAACTAGTTAAAATTAAATAAAAGTAAGAATATACCCTGACACTTGCATTAGCCACATTTTAAGTGTTCAATTACCACATTTGTCAAGTAGCTACTGTAATGAAAAATAGAGCTATAGAATTTTCCTATCATTGCAAAAATTTCCACTAGAAAGAGCGGTTGTTCAATGTAGGCTTTTCGTGGGTCAGAAACAATCCATTTCCATTGATTTCTGTGAGGCTTACCACTGCACATATGTTGTTATTTCCTATTCTTCTTTGAGGAAAATATTTTACCAGACAAAAAAATATGCTGATCAATTTTTGATTATTTTAATGCTGAGGGAAATAGTTATAAAATATTCAGGTCCAAATTCTTGGTAGACCTCTGCAAAGTGTTTGGTGAAATTTATGGGTGCAGCTGGTTTGCAGTTGTAAAACCTTATATTTTTAATGCAAAATGGCATCTGTGCCTGCTAATTGGATACTTAGGCATACACACATAAATTGCCTGGGAATTAGAAAGGTGTATTTCTTCAGTCTGCCCACATCTTGCCATTTTGAGAATCATTGCTCGGATTCATTTTTTTATCCGTGTTATTCTTGTAGAGTGGGTGGGAAAAAGCCTTCTCCTTGTTATAAATATTGCCCGCTGGGAAAACATTCTTCCTCCTCCTAATCCAGTTTTAATTCTTTCAAGCTCTGAACTCAGAAACCACTGTCTGTGTGGTAGCTGCTATTCAGAATAAGTTTGAGCTCTGTGATCACTGCCACCTGTCCTGTGAGACAGGAAGAATCAAATTTGTAAATGCCACTGGCAACCCTGTCTTTAGAGTTGGATTCAAATTTAACTATGAGGCCACAGAAAAGCAGTTAGGCCAAAACCTTGCCTAGCCTGTCTGAACATTTTCATTCTCTGCTGGTATTGTCTAGTTTGCAATGCAAAGGCAATAGGATTGAGGGATATTCTGCTACAATTTTCATGCAAAAGTTTATTAAATATGTCCTCATAATTTTTGTGAGCCCTATAAAAGATGACTTGGACCCCAGAGACTATACTTCTCCCATCCGAGAAGATTGCTTTATCATTCTTCCGTGCACCGGTAATTTCCATTAGAAAGCTTGCTAACCTGGTATTGACAATTATAAACCATAATCAAAAGGTGAAAAAGTCTCACCCACACTGACCTACAGTAAAGCCGATATCAGCTATCTGGGAAGAAAAGAAACACAAGAAAGTAAACACCAAAGTGTGGGTATATCTGCCCTTTTTATGTGAGCATTACAGAGTGTGAAACATGAATGCAAAGAAAGAGAATAATTTTCAGAGATTTAATCCCTTCAGAATAGGAAGCTTTGGTTGCAGTTTAAGGAGCCTTTTCACCTCAAGGTCACAGCTTGAATCTCATCTGGATTTATGTATAGTGTTCACATTCAATTATTTTTGAGCTCTTTCTGCAGTATTGCTTCCTTGTATTGCATATACTGTTTATGCCCATTGGGCCTTTTGCACATTTGTCCTGCACATTTTGTCTGCTCCTGTGGCTAATACAGACTGATCTTTTAAATCAGCTGATTGGGTTATAATGGATAATTTATCCTCTTTCTTCCTTTTTTCCTCCACATATAACCATGTTGGAATCAGACTTCCTGGTCCTTGATGCCCAATAGGGAGAGAAAATAAGACTGCTCTTGGGACAATTTAAGTCTATAGCGGACCTTGGCACTTGGAAATGTAGGTTCTGTCTTTTAACTATTTTCAGGCAGTGTAGATATATCAAAGTGAGAAAAATCAACTGTTTTTTTATCCTTTTATTGAATATTTAAAATATACATATATGGAGAAAAATTACTTAGGCACATGCACACAAACACACATATATTTTAAGCAGATGGTCTCCATATACTCAGTTTAAGAATAGCAGTAATTTTTATTAACAGATATTAATTATGAACTTATTATGTAAAAGGCATTGCCAGGAACTGTGGGTGATAAAGATTCCAGACCTTCTCTTAATTAACTTATTTAATTGGAAGAAACATATATTTGTGAAAAACAAAATTAAAGTGCAGAGGAACACGATGACAAACAGGTAATATATAACACCTTTTTCAGAAACCTACAGTGACAGAAGGATATTACAGTCTGGGTTGATTAGGGAAGACTTCATGCAGGAGGTAGGACAAAGAAATACAGCACAGGAATAAGTTAGGCAGAGAAAGCAAATAGTAGGACGTTCTAGAATGTTAGAAGTTGAAAATATTCATGGGGTGGGCTATGAAGAAGCTGAAATGATTGGCATGAAGCATAATCCCTTATATGAGAGATTTGAGAAATTTAAAGCAAAATTGAGACAGCCTTTCTTTTCCTTTAAATACCGGTAGTCAATTCCTCCCCTCTTTGCCCTTACCCGCTATTCCCTACTAATAAAAGGCTGCAGGCATAGGGTTGCAGCCCTATCCTGCAGAATCTACAGCCCTTGTCCCTAAAATGCTGAGATGACCTTTGCAGTCTGTAAGGTGCAGAATCCTGCTGAGGATCCCAGCAAGGGAAGATAACCAAGCCTAACAGTGCTCAAATTGTGGTTTGGGGCTTTAACATTTTTCTTTCCTTTTCTGTTAGAGCCATCAATTGCCTTCTACAGACACTGAATTCACTTACAAAGTTTAAACAGAGAAATACAATGGAATGCAATGATCAGGAAATTCCATATGGCTTTTTTCTCCCTTTCATCTTTTTGTTGAATGTGTGCAGAACTATATGAGGTTATTCATTTGTACCCAAACAGGAATATAGGATTTGCCATATTGGATCAGTCCATTGGTCCACCAATGTTGTATTCTCACTGCCTCTGGCACCAGATGATACATGAAGCACCGGAAGAGAGCGAACTCCCCCCATCCCCAGAAGGCAGCAAGTCAATTGTGCAGTGCAATATATGGGGTGAAAGTCTCCACTGTTCGGGGTGGGACTACATAAATGGAATCTGGATTTGAAGATGTTTAAATAGGGCAGATGCTGCATCCATTCAACACAGACTTAGGCAGTTCTTACCTTTAGAAATTGTGTCTAGTGTCTCTGTGCTCACTTGTGTCAGAGCTTCTCTGCTCATTTTCAATTAGAAGAACTATTATTTATCTTACAATAATAAATGGAAACAGTGGAATCAAACAGCCCCATTCCTGAGAGATGAAGACAACACTCTATGATAACTGACATGTTGCTGCTTTCTTTCTGGTGAAAGAATAAATGCAGTCAAAACCAGAACTCAGTGTAATATCTCAGGACGGCATGCCCCCCTTCCCATAGTAATTATTACAGAAATCTATAGTCTGTTCAACTTATTGGCCTATTCACTCATTCAGTCAACAGGAAAAGACAAGACGATACTGTATGAAAGTCTGACCAACATAAAGGGTGCTCCAAGGATGCCCCCAAGGCTCAGGATGTTGGAGAGTTGAGGCACCATGAGTAACCACAATGCAGGTGAGAATAAGCTCTCTGCCACAAGAGTGGTCCAACTGGAATAATGCATCCATTCAGAGAAGTGAGAGGCCAATTCCAGCTGGGATGATACGAAACACTATGCTGCCACTTTCTTCATGAGGGGAATGTGAACAAAATATAAAATAATTAATCTGACATTCCTCAGAATCCAATATTTGTGCAATTTTAAAAAATGTGCAAGATTATTTCTAGTTTTCCTAGTGATTTTTAACTATGCAGCTTCAGCCCAGACCTGTTGATAATAATTATAATAACGATGGGAGATCTGGCTATATAATCTCTGAGGCTTAGTGCAAAATGGAACTGCAGGGTTCCAGTTTAAAAAGCAGGAAAAATGTGACCATAAGATATTGAAATATAAGGTTTTTCCTTTATTCCAGGTCTCCTGATTGACTTACCATATGTTTTTTAAAATTTGCTATTTAATGCCATTCTTGAAACATTAAATTTAAATGATTACCATGGATATTACTATTCGTCTTTATATTGTACGATTTCAGTTTTAAATTCAAATGTAAGAACATTTAAATTGTATATGGAATCACCAGAATTGCACAATTTGTATTTCAAGGACATATATTCATATATATATTTCGTTCTTACCAAAACAATGGAAACACTGTACAAAACTAACTCAACTGTTTGTTGATACTTTGTAATTTCTGATACTCTTGCATTCCACCAATACTCTCTATGTGTTGCCCTAACTTTCTCTTTCCAACTAAGGCATTATTTTCAGTGTAAGTTGTTAGCTGAAATACAGGGAAGTGACTTGTGTAAGAAAAGATAGGACAGTCATTCTCAATTGTTCATCACTCTTAGACTGCACATATCTTTACTCTGCATTCAAAGCAACTTCTGGTTCAAATGGAAAGTGTGGCCTCTTGGGAAAAGTGTGGCCCCAGTCAGTCATAGATGTTATACACTTACCTTGTACTTTTCAGTCTCATTGCACTCCAACTCACTTTGGGTCCTTTGGAATTCTGTGTTCTTGGTACTTTGTGAATTTTAAATGCAAATGGTTAGCAAGGAAGGTAATCCTGCATGTTGAGAGAATCTCCTCTGCACACACGCTTGCTCCATTGTCCCATTGAACGTCACTTATAAAACACAAGTTCAAAGATAAAATGTGTTAGGAATCCAAAACAGTGACAATAGGACATTAAACCAAATATGGACCGCTTTTAAGACAGAGCTGGGTTTGACTGCACAGGTTGCAAGCCTAGGGAGCTGGTCCTGAGTCATGACACAAATAAAATGCCTCATACATATGGAATACTGTTTATGTCTGACTGTTTGATATAAGCTATCTTCTATACATTGTATCTTTAATTTTCACAATAGCTTGGATTTGAATCCAGGCCATCTGGGTCTAGAATCAAGGCTTACTAATCTGGGTTTCATCTAAGCCGTATTCACAAATTATTTTTATTATGAGGCAAAATAAATTTAAAAGTGCATGATGAGACCGGGGAGAGGTTTGGTACACAATTTTTAAAAGATTGACTGAAAACCTACTGCTTCAGGAAAAACTCAAACTGTTTTTTCTCTGCTCTCATACCACATAACAATCATCACAGAAGAAAACCAACACAGAAGTCTTCTGTGACCGAATGTGAGGGTTTCCCCTGCATGCCAAGCAGCAGACATCAGCTGGATGTCTTCTAATTTAGTTTTGACACTACCTGGATATACAGTCAGATCCCACAGGTTGAGGGCTCAGTCCCCACGACTGTTCTCCCACCTTCAGACAACAGTTACAAGTTTGGGCCTTTGGAACTTCTGTACAACCGGCTTCAGGTTGGGGTTCATATGACCCCTTACTTGGGTTTGATTACTTTGCTGGAGCAACTTACAAAACTCAGGGAAACATATTTACTAGTTTATTATAAAGGATATTACAAAACATTCAGATAAAGATATGTGTAGGGTGTGGCATGGGGAAAAGTGTTAGGAGCTTCCAAGCCCATTTATGGAGGCTTCATTACATAAGCATAATTAAAAACTATATAGAAATGTGACTACACAAAAAGTACATGATCTAAACCCAGCAAGGCCTGTCTGTTCAGACCCTTCTTGGTGTCTCAGGGTAGTATTCCTCCCTAGAGGGCAAGCTTGTCAAACTTATGGCCTGCAGACTGCATGCAGCACAGGATGGCTTTGAATATAGCCCAACACAAATTTGTAGGCTTTCTGAAAACATTATGAGGTTTTGTTTTTTCACGATTTTTTTTTTATAGTTCATCAGCTATCATTAGTGTTAGTGTATTTTACGCGTGGCCCAAGACAATGCTTCCTCCAGTGTGGCCCGGGGAATCCAAAGATTGGACACCCCTGTTATAGGGTATGCAATGAGGGTCTTTCGACCCACAGTAGATTAGAATCCTGCCTTGGGCAGATGAAAGAAAGAGAGGAGAAGGTCAGAGAGAGACAGAGAGACACTGTTTCATGAGACCTGCTCCTGGAGCCTAAAGTACTCCAAGGTTACATCAAATTACTGTAACAAAGGCTCTCTCTTTCTCTGTCTCTATCACACCCGCTATGACAAGAATCAGAGATATTTGAGGACTAGAGAGTGAGTGAGTTTGTTTTCTAAATAGGTTTGAGATTATGCAGTTTGAATATCAAGCATTTTCTTTTGACCCAATGAAAGTGGTTGAGACTATGGGGAGGCCCCTGTTCCTTTCTCTGTATATATGTGTATGTGTGTGTTGTAATACTTTATACTTTACCACCAGATATAACATTTTTAAAGTTAATGCCTTAGTTTTAAACTCCTAGTTCTTTACTTGGAGCTTTACAAATAGATTTAGGTAATAGCTATTTAGTTATAAAGTTTATTTTAGGAGTGTTCCGTCAGTTGAGTGAGTTACAAGTCCGTAGGTTAAAATCAAAACAAAGTACATTTCCAGACTCTCGGGCACTGGCCATAGGACTCTGAGTGGTTGTGCTGGTTTTCAAATGAAGGTCCGGAGAGTGATTAAGTAGCCATTAACTATGTGACCTGATGTACCCTGAAAGTACACGTAAACCTCCCTATTGTGCAGAAAAGCAAAATATATACTACACAGATAGAGGAATAAAATATTTAAGAATAACATCTTGTTTAAGCTTGTAAGTAGCAGGACCCATGTTTACCATCTGTTGTGGGTTGAAGAGTGTCCTGGAAAATTCATGTCCACCTAAAATCTCATATTATGACATTAATTGGAAATAAGATATTTGCAGATGTAATTAGTTAAGATGAGGTCATACTGGATTGGAGCAGGCCCTAAATCCAATGTGATTAGTGTCCTTATAAGAAGACTTTTAAGTGTCTCTTTAGATGGAGACACACAGAAAGGAGGACACCATCTGAATATGGAGACAGAAATTAGAGTGATGCCTCTACAAGCCAAGGAGTGCCAGGGAGTGCCAGCAACCACCAGAAGGTGGGGGAGAGTCATGGGATGGATTCTCCCTTTGAGACCCAAGAAGGAATACATTCTGATGACACTTTGGATTCAAACTTCTAGCCTCCAGAAATGTGAAAGAATAAATTTATATTGTTTTAATCAAGCCCCAGTTAGTGCTAATTTGTTACAGCATTCCTAGGAAATGAATGCAGTATTTCTTAGCTGGTCACCATTGAGCACTGGCAATAGTTTAGGGCCATATATAATTAAATTTGTCTTTGACTCCTTGTCTAAACAGGATATGTTTCATGAAGACAGTGGCTGATTTTACACTCTTTGGTCTATTTCGTATAGAGAAATGTATAGTGCCTAGTTAGGATTTAAAATACAAGTAAACAAAAGAAAACAAAATTCTAAATGATGGACTGATTCATTAATTAAACTGTGGAGCTGAACAGTAAGGACATATATGTATGATAAAATCAAAACGATTCTACTAGGACTATGATCTACTTTATGAAAATGTTATGCAAGAGTATCATTTAGCTGCATGGATGGATGGATTTCAGAACATTTTATAAAATGCACGCTAGAGAGCTTGATCATACATAAAATCCTAAAAGGTTAGTAACTCCTTCTAGTTTATTATTGTTATTATATGTCTCTTTTCCTGTCATGATTAGCACGGAAAGTCTCAAAATGTAAGGCATCTATATGCTTATTTGAAGTAGAGTAGGGCAAGGGAGCAGGAGGGAAGCAGGTAGGGAGAGAGACTGCTGTCTACCTCTGAGTTATTCGAGGAGAAGGATCTCAAGAGGGTGAGTATTTGCAGTCACCAAGACAGGACAGCCAAAGTCTCTGCAGCTCATGGTACAGAAAGAAGAGGCGTGTGTATGTGTGTTTGTGTGTATGTATTGTGGGCCTCACAAAATACCCAATGTCTTAATATTAACTTCCATTAGCTTTCTCTCATATCCAAGGGACCAGATGGCATATTGCTAACCTAGCAGAAATGAGCTATTTCTCAACTGCTCTCTTCACTTTCTTTCCTATTGCAATCCTATTTCCCAAATGTATACTATTTTTTCTATTTATTTGTTCTGTCCAGCATTGTCTTGACTCCAGGTATGTTCATGAATCTTATCCTTGACCAAATAAATACATACAGATAGACCAGACTGCCCAGAACACAGACTATGTCAATTGCTAAATTAAGAAGGAAAAATCAAGACTTCATTGATGTATACACAGAGAGCTTACCCTGATGTGTGTGTGTGTGTGTGTGTGTGTGTGTGTGTGTGTGTGTGTGTGTGTTGACAGAGAGAGCCAAAGGGAAGAGAAAGAGAGAGAGAGAAGACCCAGAGGCTGGGGAAAGTTAATAAAGGTATAGAATGTATAGAATGAGCCATTCATGCTCAGAGCCAAACAATGGATTTAAACTGCTCAAGAATCATTATTTACTAGGTATCTTTATAATTTCCTTCCTTTAAAATGGTCTACTGATTTTATAAAATTTCTTATCCCTACAAAAAAACAAAAGACAAAACTTAATCATAGACTGCCTTGAGTTTTTTGGCAAAAATAATTTTAAAGGCATAACAAAAATATCTAACTATTCCAGAAAAATCATGAAAGCTCACCACACAACAGAAAATTTGCCTGTGAAAACAATGTTCTTCTCTCCTCTTGTTACGCAGAGTCCTGCAGTCAGCTTCCCAGCTGTAATTCTCCCCGACACCGGGGATATTAAGAATGTGAAGAAAATGCTTGAGTAGATTATAAATAATAGTGTGAGACACAGTGAATTATATTTTCTAATAATTGGCATTACATTATAAGACTGAGGGGGAAAAAGGATGAAAGCAAAGAGAACATGAATGCAGGCAATCACAGATTTTTTTTTTCTCTGTTCTTGGGAGTGTGCGTAGGAGCAAGTGAGGAAACTAAAGAAATAAAGAAAATGAAAGTAGAAGCAGAGACAGAGAAAGAGAAGGGGGAAAGGGAGCATGGAAAGGAAAGTGGGAGGACAGGGAAAGATGATAGGGAGAGAGGAAAAAGAGAAAGAAAGAAGTAAGGAAGGAAAAATGCTCCGTTTTTGACCGGCACTGATGCCACATCACATAGCTGAGTAAAATGGAGTAAAGGACAGAGACACACAGCTGGACCTGTAGAGATAAGGGTGTGTCTGTAACCCAGAGGAAGCAATTCCAGTTTCCATAGGGTGAGCAATCGCAACGTTACTTTCCCTTGAAAATACAGAGGAAGAAAAACATACATGTTTGTTTATTGTATATTCACCATCTTTATGTCTGCTCATTTCATACAAAATTACTCTAATGCAAACTCATAGGAGCAGTATTATGAAGACAGAGACAGATCTAATTCTGCCCTTAATTAGTTTGTAACATTATTGCCCTAACTTCTCTGAAGCAGTTTTACCTTTCTGCCTACTTCACATAATTCTGGGGAGTATCTAACAAGATAAAACCTGGGAAAGCATTTTTTTTAAAAATGTAAAACACTGTTCCTCTTGGGATTTCAACACATCTTGAGAGATAGCTGCTTGGGAAGATACTCCTCTCTTAACAAAAGAGAAAAAGACATTTTTTTTTTTTTTTTTTTTATGGAGGCATTGTGAAGTGAAGTGTTAAGGCAGGAACATAAAAAATTTAAGGCCTGAAAACACAGTACAAAGGAGGAAAATGGTGTTTTTTCGTGAGCAGCAATTGGGAATTATTTATCTAGATTGTTTGTCTACATAGTTAAACTTGACTAAACAAGGGCTCTGCTCATTGCAGTTTACCTTGATACTGTCAAGATTTGAGGAACAGGGTGGACCCCTAATAGTGTCCAATACGTAAAAACGTTTACTCCAGTTGACTACTGGGGTTAAATAAATCAGAGAGAAAGAAGAAAAGGAAAATGAAGGAATCAAAAAGGAGGGATTGAGGAGAAAAAGAAAAGACCAGATGGGAGGAAAAAAAATAGGAGAGCAGGAAGAAATGTAAGGAGAGGCAGAGGCTAAGAATGAGTGGGAAGATGAGGTGGTGCCAGAATAATGACAGATAATATAAAATGAGAGGAAAAATTAGAGCTCGGTTCAGCCATCTCATACGAACACGTTCTCAGAATATCTGCTCACCAAAGCTGACTAATGTTCAAGTTCTCCTCTAACAGAAACTACTGTTCAATATGAGCTTCCTCTTTAAGTTTCCAGTATTCCATGCTATCATTGAAAAGTCATGATAGGTCCTTAGCCTGAAGGAACACAGGTATGAGTAGAGATC
The DNA here is from genome assembly GCF_029289425.2 of Pan paniscus. NCBI lineage: Eukaryota > Metazoa > Chordata > Mammalia > Primates > Hominidae > Pan > Pan paniscus. The sequence continues at coordinate 57,491,923 of NC_073266.2, forward strand.
TCTCTCTGTACTTTGTCAAAATCATTCCTTTGTGGTCTCAACAGCGTGTAATGCAACAGGACTATGATTTAGAGTAATGCAGAATGCTTATTCAGCCCTGAATTCCAACCTGATCCTTTGTTCTAATTTCTTCTATTTCTGGGCCAATAGGCCTATGGCTATTTAAATGGTAGATTTCCCAAAATGTATAAGAAGCAGTCAAGTGTTATGAATGATTATGAATTCCGTTCAGTAACCTAGTCATGAATTTATAACTTTTATTGAACTGTCTCCACACTTCTCACTTCCCCTGCCATATCTACAAACATACACGCACCATGCTTGCTTTCTTTTTAATCCTAAGGTCAATTAACAAAAAAATAACAAATGTCAAATAACAAAATACCTTGATGGAGCAAAGCCTGTGTATGCAGCAGAACAAAACCATAACCAACAATGATACTCAGGTCTGGGACCCTGATTAATTGAATTTCTAGTTTAAAGAACATTTTGGACAGGCTGTGGTGGCTCACACCTGTAATCCCAGCACTTTGGGAGGCTGAGGCAGAGAGATCACCCGAGGTCAGGAGTTCAAGGACAGCCTGGACAACATGGTGAAACCCCATCTGTACTAAAAATACAAACATTAGCTGAGCGTGGTGGCCCACGCCTGTAGTCCCAGCTACTCGGGAGGCTGCCGCAGGAGAATGACTTGAACTCACGTGGCAGAGGTTACAGTGAGCCGAGATTGTGCTACTACACTCCAGCCTGGGCAACAGAGTGGAAAAAAAAAAAAACCCACATGTTGGAACCCCCTTTGCTCTGGCATCTTCCTTGTTCATAGAACTATGATTTACTTTGGGTATCAAGTGCGATAAGTGTTAGGGGACCTGGGCCCTTTCTCAGTTCCAGGGGATGAATCTTGCACAGTGGTTACCCTGGACAACATGAGGAGACATGAGGAGGAACATGTTGTTGAGCTTATGTGAAAGTTTTAAATATGAGATATAGAAATACTTATGTCCTATTCTCCACTGCTAGCCTTTCAATGTAACTGTCTGAAGCTGTGATCTCTGGAGATACAGCAGTCATTTTGTAACCAAGAGGACAAACCTAAAACTGAAAGCTGACATCTGGAAAATGGAAGAGGGGATATGAAACCTTGGTAATTGGCTCTGAAAAATCAAGCTTCCAGAATTCTTAGAATACAAGATTTAAAAACATTCTTATGTTTCTATTCCAGTCCTAATTTGATTTCTGTTACTTTAGCTGGGAATAGCCTAATTGACATAAATATCTACCATAGAATATACATATATGTAATATATGTATATTTATTCTATGGTAGTATTTTACACACACATGCGCACACATACATTGTTTCCATTGATGCTTTGAGTAAACTTAACTGGTAGTTAGAAAAAAACATGGAGTCAAAGGCAGAATGAAGATAAGATACTCTTGAACTGAAATATAAATGGGAAAGATTTAGGGCAATGGGAGAGAGGCAAATTTTTGATTGAGTAATTCCTTAGAGGAAATCTGTCATAATGAGACTGAGCACAGAGATAGAGCAATTGATACTGAAGAAATGGAATAATATTTTATCTTCTGCAATGGAAAGAAAGAAGGTTAAACATTACCACCGAGCTATATTCACAGTTGTGGAGGCAAGAAGTTGATGCATTTTTTTTCAATAATCAACTGAATTTTTCTGTTAAAATGTAAAGTAAAATTTTTGCTGGAAGGGATTGAGGTCAGCTTTGGAGGTTCATGAACTGCTACTGGTGATTTTTCAGAAACATTATAGTACTAGTGATTTTTTTTTCATGAAAATTCAGAAAGAAATGAGAGAGATTGATCACAAGAATTGGAAGAATGGAGCCAAAGTTGTTGTTAGGGACCATTGCTTGTTGGGGGCCCTAAAGGTTACAGTTGTGGGATTTCTTAAAAGCCATACAGTAGCCTGAGTGGAGGAGCTGAGAAGATGAATTCTATGTCTGAATTAGCTTGGAGGTTTCCTTTGACCTTGATGCAAAGGTACAAACAGACAGCAAGACTTATCAGTCCAGCTTGTTTAAATCTTATGGACCTTGGGCTGCGATTGATAAGCTGAGACTAGATCTTTAGAAGTCACTAAATTCATTTACCTATTTATAAAGAAAATTAAGAACTCTCTCATACATGAAACTTTGTAGTCTTTTCTCTCAATAAATATCTCTCAGATTGCAAACAGATCAGCATTTTTAAGGAAGGGAAATATTATGCAAAATGTTATTACACAAAACAAATGAAAGTGAAGCTACTTTAAATAAAGAATAAGACTCACAATACCCTCACTCCACCTGATGGCCATTTACATTTCTTCTCTTTCCCTCTGTATCGGCCCTCAGCCACTTCCATTGTACACTAGTGCTCTAATAATCACAGTTTTAAGTGAAACTAAGCTAAAGAATAAACTTAAATTTATTTACTTAGGTTACCAGCACAATTTAAGATAATTTGTAATAAGATCAGCCTTATCACTAGAATTGGTGATTGCTTATGTGTTATCAGTCAGGAACCACTATCATCACTCCACATGCTATTCCATCATTCAACATTATTTCTAACCTAGGAATGGCAGTCTCCATGGATCACAACTTCACTGGTTGCTAAGGTTTAGCAGATGAGACAATCTGTATTTCAATTTGTCTGAATATTGTCCAGAGTGACCTCAGTATGAACAATCTATGTGCATCATCCTAGCTTCATCTGCCGTCAATCTCCTAAGGAGCTTGACCTAGACTTCAAATAAATTCATTGCATCTATGAGCACCTATAGTGTTATTCTCATCTGGCATATTCTACATCAGAAAATACACATACCAATGCCCTCTTCTTTAATCTAGTCTTCAATAAAAGACTGAAATTCCGAGGCTGCTTCATGAAAAACCTGAAGAAGGAGAGAAGGGGTTCTTGCCTGATATCCTGGAAATAAAGCATATAACACGAAACGTTATTCTTTTTCCCTAAGGACAAAAGGAAGGAATATCTTTTGCAAGTTCTGCCAATCAACAGTCAACTAGATAAAGGAAGCAGTGATGGTGCAACACTAGAGGTGGGCAGCTAACCAAAGCCAAGCCTTCTCTGCTGATTGCAGAGACTTCAGTGGTATGGACTTAAATGCTACCAGTCTCAGGGACACCTGTATCCAGAGAGTGGCTGTGGTTGTGGAGAACAGAGTTTCATGAAGTGTGGTGATCAGGCTTAACTTGACAATAGTTTTTTTTCTAGTCAATAAAATCCACCAGTATTCCCAGACGGAAGGAATTTGGAGTGGGGCCACTCCTTCATGGTTCTGACAGGGGGTGACAGCTACCTTTCTGTAGTGATAATTTGAAAAAAATATCTGTCAGTGGTTTTCCTTTCTGTCCCAAATTCCATAAACAGCGATTGAAACTATTTGTGTTACAGTTATGTGTGTTGCCTAATGACAGGAACAAGTTCTGAGAAATGCCGCAGGTGATTTTTGTCATTGTGCCAACCTTAGAGAGTATACCTAAGCAAATCTCAATGGCATACCCTATTGCACACCTAGGCTGTATGGTATAGCCTAGGCTACAAAACCTGCTCAGCATATTACTGTGCTGAATAATGTAGGGAATTGTAACACAGTGGTAAGTATTTGTGTATCTAAAACATGGAAAAGTTACAGTAACAATATGGTATTATAATCATATGGGACCACCAGCATATATGTTGCTATGCGGTGGCACATGACTACATTGTTCCCTGGCTTTTAGTTCTTTTGTAGCTTTGTATTGGGGTCAATTTCCCCATCTGCTTCATCTCAGTCTCTGGAATTGATCCAGTTTTTGGGTTGAGGGAATACAGAAAGCTTAAAGTCAGTAGCTTAAGATCTTGGATGTTCACAACCAAGTACATCACAGTAATAATCCATTCTGCCTGTAAAAATGAAATTCTCATAACACTATGCCCTAGTTTCACTAGGAAAATCTCTTGTTTACTTTCTTAGAGAAGAATCCTGTTTGTGAACCACAAACTTCCTGACTGGGACAGGTTATTTGAAACTGACTTTTCCTACGTGTAAATGCTAGTCTGCTTAGGAATTCTCCTATTGTCTATTGCCTGTATTCATTCATTTTTAATTCAAGAAGATCTATTAGGCTTATACTATTTGCCAGAGACTCTGTTAGGGCTGGGACAAGATACGAGCAAAACAGAAATGGGACAGTTTCTGCTCCACCTTCTCATAGAGCCTCTTCCTTCTCTCCTGACCCTTTTTGGCTCTCCACACCACTGTCACTTTTAAGCCAGACTGTTTTTGGAAGGTCAGCTGGGATGCCTCTGAAGACAAACTTCCCTGGAGTCTCTGACCCAATTTCACACAACACTGCCCTCAACCTATTGGATTATAAAAAGAACGTAGTCTCACCTATGCTCTTGATGGTCTTGCTGCATCCTCACTGATTTTTTCAGCCCACAGCGTCATTTCCTCTACTGCTTCTTGCCTATACATAGTTTGTTTTTGTTTTCAATCCCGACAAAGCTACTGTCAAACCACTGCCTTATTCAAAACAAATCATTTGTGAGGAAGCTGATGCTAAAGCGGTGTTCTATCATTTTCCTTACAGATTCTGGCATTTAACAGAGAGGGTAAAAATAAAAACTTTGTTACTAGGCAGTAAAACTCTCCACAACTGAATATTCACGTTGTTCATGGATCAGCAAACACCCTAGTTTGTCTGTAATTGAAAAAAACATTTGGCACATTTCTATTAAAAAACCTTCTCCTTCATGAATGTTTAAACAAATTAACTCGAACAAGAAGCAGTGATATGCATATCAAAAACAATTCTTAAACCTGAAGTCAACTAAAGCATGGGGAAATCAGTGTGCTGGCAGGTACTCTTTCTGCATTTCACACTAACGATTTCCATTTCACCATTTTCCTCCTTTCAAGCATTTTTGCTTTTATCTTGGATGCTTTTTAGAGCTCTGGTCATTGCAAAAACATTCTTGGTTTCCTAAAACCAGGGGTGACTTTGCATAACCATAGTAAGTTTGAACTGGGCCATTCTGTTGGACTAATGAGCCTAGGGTTCTCTCACTGGTAATAAATGATGTTCCATAAATGCCTGTTAAGGGATTAATCTGAAGCGTACATCCAGTGAGATGAGTTCACTTTCATAACTACAGTGTTACTCATTCTGGTCTGTGGACAGAAAGATTCTAGTGTCATTTCTGCCTCCAACTAGGTCTGTGGCTTTGTGTAAGTTGCCTCGCTTCTCACAGCCTTAGTTTCCTCATCTGTAAGTGGGTAGAATGGCCTCTAAATCCAGTGATCCTAAGAAGTAGCTGAGTCTTTTTTTTTTCATCTCCACTAGCTAAACTGGCATACGTGGACACAGTCTAAAAGACTTTGCGGTCATATACATCAATGTAAGACATGAGTGCAAGGTATAGAATTTCCTCAGAAACTGAACAAACAAAGAAAATCAATGTATTCTCAGGTCCAGGGCAAACACATCCTCTGGGACCACAGTTAGCATCTTTCCATTCATATTTTCTTTACAAAACAGGAAAGATTGCGACAAACTTTCATTCCTACAATCCCCTGAGAATTGGATGCTGGAGCAAGCACTTTCCACACTGTAGCCTGGGTCTCATTAGTGTGGGACCTCCATACTCAGAGGGGTCTTCTTTCCAGGAAAGGTATTCTGAGGTCACCAGGCTTTAACGGGGCTCCTTAAACCCAGCTGAAATAAAGGAAAAGAAAAGAAATTAAGGAGCAGAGGAAGAAAGGAAAGAAACAAAGTAAGAAGAACTAACAGAGAGAGAGAGAGAGAGACTGAGACAGGGACACACACAGAGAGAAAGAGAAATAAAAAAGATCAAAAACAAAAGGCTTTTGACTTTTGAGCCTTTGGAAAAGTGTATGAGCTAACAGTTTATACAACCACACAATAAAACAATGATCCCAACCCCAACAAATAAACAATTTTTGATACTCTCTAACTTTATTTCTCTATTTCATCCTTTTGTCCTGATTTACTATTAGTCATGACTTTAATTTTGTTATAAATGAAAATTAATCTTCCCTAATACTTTTTGAGTACCTTCTTACTTAAAGGGGAGTGATTTGTGACTTATTTTGATCCACAAAATAGTCCTTAGGGATGACTGAGTCTGACTTACAATGGACAGAGGAGGAAAGCAACACAGTAGGTATCTGTGAGAGACAGAACTCATATCTCCTCTCTTCCCTACATACACCACTTCCCCACCCCTCAATAATGGCCCATGGTCTCATTTTGTCATACTTGCTGTTCTTCCATAAATTGTAGAGAAAAATCAAGTCACAGGGTATGTTCAGAGGGGAAGAATGTGTTCAAAGTGAACGCAGGAACTAATCAGTCCTACATTAGCTTTGAGCCAGAGGAGAAGAGTGAGAGTCATATTGAAAAGTTATAGCAGAGGCAAAAGAATGGAGAAAGTATGGGACATAGATATTTGAAATACATAGGAAATGAACTACAGTTTTTTTTTTTTAAAGTATCACAAACTCAATGCCTTTAAGGTCAGCTGACCATAGCATCTTTTGTATTAATGCAGAAATTTTTGGATGAAGGTTTTTTGTCTCTGTAAAATTTCACTTCTACTTTGAGCTTTCCTTCTCTCTCTCTTTTGTCCCTTCCTTCCTCCCTCCCTCACTTCTTCCCTTCCCCAACCATTCCCTATATTACACAACTTCAGAAAGAACAATTAACCTAACGAATCTGATATCATTAAAATATGATGAAGTAGGGAAAATTCTCCCTATTAACTTAAAAATTTATAGAAATTGATTGTTTTTTTCTCTTTATTTTTGTTTGATTACTTGCCTCTCAGATATATGTATAAATTATATCTCCAGAATCCACCACCAAGTGGAAATATGCACTTCAGGTAAATAGAAGAAAAAAATGGACATAAAAAATAGTCTTTCTGCCCATCAAACATTTTATTTCCGAGCAGAAATAATTACAGCAATGGTCAGTGGGGAGATTTGAGCAATTTACAGAGGTATAACAGTGGTTCCTATCAACACAGTTTTATATTCAGGGCAAGGCATAGAACTCAAGGTCCTGAAGCTTTGCCTATAATCTTTATTTCATTTTTTAGATGTTATGCTGTAATAAAATGAAAAAAGGGAATACATAAAAAGTTATAGAGGTTGGAAAAAACATGGTTTGAAGTTGTATGGCATTTCTTAACAGGGCATGTTCCTAAGGATATGCAGAGAATAACAAATGCCATTTGAAATAAGTACACTAGAGATCTAAAACTGGATTGAAAGCCCAAGTCAATTTTCCTGAGTGTCATTTGATTAGCTTTCTCATATAGAATGATGGTATAAACAATGCTGGGATTCTGAGTGCAGAAGTGCTTGGGAACACAGTAAGAAATGGGTTCCTCCCACCAATTTCATTCCTGTGGCTTTACAATATTATCTTTTCACATTCTTCCTGTGTTTTTGCAATAATCCATAAATGAAGCAACGTCAAAGAAAATGTGATTGATTGTAGTGAAACACACATGCACACTCACGTGCAGTAGGCTATTTTTCTATTCCCTTTCCAATTTGTCCCACGGTTACTCCAGGCAAACACCTGTATCCTGTTGCCAGTTTTTGGTAGGAAAATAGAAACAAACTTCTCAGGCTTGAGGGGGAAACTGCACAGGTAACAAACAACTCAATTGTGTCTAGTGGCTATTTTCATATAGAGAGAAATTTCTCCCACTTTTGCCATGATGTTTATTCTGGTTTCTTGAGACAGATTAGAAAGCAGGCCTCAATGCATCTAAAAATTATATTTGAAAGATATTGGGAATCATTTCGCATCCTTTTCCATTCCCTTTGTTTTATCCATACAGAGCAGAACAGAAAATTTGTGTACTATAATGATCACGCCAACTTGTAATTTAGGTGTAAATTGTTGATTTCATCACTAATTGACTAGGTTCTACCATCTATAGTGTATGTTCTTTCATTTATCAGCATTTGATTTATTTGTTTCAGACCCTAGAAATCCGATTCTGAAGTCTAACCTAATCCTTTTAGATTGCCGTTGGTTTCCTAACCTCACAGAAGGCACAGGTTGATGGTGTGTCCAACTCAACACTTAAGTTCTGACAGTCTAGGGGTATGAAACATAGACCAACTTCAACTGTTCAATGAACAAAATCCTATCTACTTGTTAGACTTCTATAAGACATTTCAGCTGCTAAGCTGACAGTAGTGGTCGAGATATTAAGTTGGACAAGATACTTTCTGAAGTGTCTAGTTTCAGACCAATGAATACTTGGATTTGTTTTCTAGGCTACAGGAACTTCAGTTTTGTTCTACTGCTACTGCCTCTAAGAAGCATCTTATAAAGGCCGACAATGTCATGCATGTATTTAGAACCTTGGTGTGTATCTTAGACTATGCCAGATTGTAGACACTTTCTTGCCCTCCCTTCTCTTTGTTGCATTAGGTATGGTAGATGATCTTGAACTTTGACTGAATAATAACTCTTGACCAGAATACAGCACCTCACTAACACAGAATAGACATTTCAAAGGGATTCAGAATGACTGCTTTAAACCAATATATGGAGGAAAAGCCAATGATATTAGTATGAATGGGTTTATTTGAAAACGACTTAGTTATGAACTTTGAAGGCCTTTGGAGAAAGGGTGGAATTCTGAGGCTAAAGTGACAAATTGAAGTAAGTAAATAATAGAGTATTTTGATTATCCTGGAGGTTTTTATCCAGAAAAAGTAATTTATTTGATGAATTTGGTTACTTCTACTAAATAGATTCCGAAACAATTTTTCAATTTTCTATTTTATTTTAATTACATATAAAACCAAAATATAATGAGAAGGCATTTATCCAGCTATCCAATAATGTTGCCATAAATATTCTTTATTATTATCACAGCCTGTTTTATTCATGTGGACCATGCCGTGATTCCCAATCAAACCCTAAAGATAACAAAATCTGGTGTCCATATTCCTTGCTTAGGGATGCTTAAGTGTATTGATATTTCTTTTAAATATAACATCTGCATTCCTTGTTTTCTTTCTTGTGATACCTGAAATGCATTTTATTGATAGAATTCCTAGATTAAGCTCTTTATTATCATCATCAGATTATACTTCAGGACTCCCTGGAGGGAAAATAATATGCATACACACACATACACCCAGTGCTCCAAGATCCACGGAGAGAATTTCAGACAAGGAGAATTTTTCAAAGATAATCATCCTCATGTTGCTGTTCCTAAGCTACTCTTCAGCCAACACCTCTCAGTCTGTTGTCCACTATAGATTGCAAGACCCTGGGGAAATGAACGTTGCTGAGTTCATGAGATTTCTGGTGTTTAATTAAGCTGTAGACAAACTCCTCATAGATTACCTCTAGCCCATAGACAATCCCTTTTGCTTCTTTTGTTTTCGTTTATAACAAAATAATGCCACTTTACTCCCACCTTAGAAAGTAAGGACAAGCATTATTAATGATTTCTTTGCTAATCTTTCTGTCTTTTGGCAGAATGAAGAATAGTTCTTCTGGTGTGAGGATCCACTGGGTTGCCACTGACACATTGCCTGAGGGTATGCGATGAAACCAGAATCAGCAACTGTAGATGGCAGCTCAGAAGGGGAAACGACACGTCTAATAACCAACAGGAATGGCTATTAATTAGCTGAAATGACAATAATTAACAGAAATGACAAGTCTAATAAATTTTCACTTAAGTGTTGTCATATGGCACTTTGAGTTTTAGCTTTCCATTTTAAATATTAATCTCGGTGGGGTTTACTTTAGATGAAGAGTCATATCAAGTATGACTATGGAAATAATTCTGTGCAGACACTCCATCAAATTATGTTTAATCCATTTCACTTATGCTATGATCAGTAGAGAGTGTATTAAAAGCTCACATTGTCACCCTAAAAATATATTCTTTTTGTGTGTATCTAATTTATGCTGCTCAGAAACATTCAGCCACAGGGATCAGAGGGAAGGTGGTTGTTTTTAATTTTCTTTGATATCTTCAAAGATAGGAAGGTCTCACCCCTCTGCTCTTTCCCCCTCTTCAGCAACAGACAAAGAAGGTTAAATCTTATTAGCATGTCCTATATAGCTAGTTGTAACCTAAGTGACCTGTCATGGCACTAAATGCCTACTAGAACTTTCTCTGTACTTGCAAGATGGAAATTTTATGCATCAATGCTTTTATGTATGCATCTGATTTGGGAAGTTCACTGCTTTATGGATATGAACATTGTGATCAAGTAAATTGATCTACATAATGGGATTTTGTGTGTGTGCGTGCATATATCTATATGGATATGGATGTATGCAAGTGTATTCTAAGAGGAAATATAATACATGAAATGTTAACTTTAATGATATGAAATGCATTAAATTCAAACTATCTTGCATGTGTATGCAGACGCATTATGTCTCTATCATTGTACTCTGCAGGGATTTAAGGTAGAAAAAAACTCATCGTATTCTCTGATGTGCCATGCTAAATAAGAGTGCAACATGGTACTATTATAAGCAATAAATAATAATCTCAGAGACCAAGACTTATGAAGCTTTTAAGAATATCCCTTAGCAAAACAGTGATAAAAATGAAATTGTATTCAGGGACATACAGCTCTTTCTTTCAGATACCCTGACTAAGCTCCTTTGTCTCTAAACTATCATCTACTGATAACCAAGATTTCTAAATTACTGAATTCTAACAGCCAAAAAGTACATTATGTTCTCAGCTCTCTTTCCTCCAAAATTCATTAACCACTGGGCCTCATTACTTCAGGACCTAATAGTAGATTCATCAGATAAGCTATTGGAGCCAAAGCACTTTTTTTTCTTTTGAGACAGAATCTTGCTCTGTCATCCAGGTTGGAGTGCAGAAGCACTATTTTGGCTTACTGCAACCTCCACCTCCCCGGTTCCAGCGATTCTCCTTCCTCAGCCTCCCAAGTAACTGGAACTACAGGCCCCTGCCACCAGACCCAGCTAATTTTTGTATTTTGCATTTTTAGTAGAGATGGGGTTTTGCCATGTTGTCTAGGCTGGTCTTAAACTCCTGACCTCAGGTGATCTGCCTGCCTCGGCCTCCCAAAGTGCTAGGATTACAGGCATGAGCTACCACACCTTGCCAGCATTAATTTTTTTAAAACATACCTTCTTCAGACAATGCAATATGTTAATGCAGGTCCTAATTAGTTATCTGTAATTAAAATTAAGCTTGTTTGGTAACCCTAAACCTTGACATTAATTTCAGGACAAAGACACTCTAAGTAGGCTTGGCTAATGCACCCCCCGCCCTAAAAAATTCATGTCCACCTGGAACCTCAGAATGTGGTTCACCCTAAATTCAATGCCTTTCATCTTCGTAAGAAGATGACATAAAGATATGAAGAAAAGAAGCCTATATATAGATGCAGGTGGAGATTGGAGTGAGGCATCTACAAGCCAGGAAACACTAAAAATTATGGAGACAACAGAAGCTAAGAAGAAACAAGGAAGGATCCTTCTCTAGAACCTAAAGAGGGATTATGACCTTGCTGACACCTCAGTTTTGGACTGCTGACCTCCAGAAATGTGAAAGAATGAATTTCTGTTGTCTGAAGCCCGTCAGTTTGTGCAATTTGTTCTGGTGGCCTTAAGAAACTAATACAGTGGATATGTTTCATTATTTCTGATAAATTACAAATATATACTCTTGCTTATCAGATATCTGGCCCAGAAAACTTGGAAAGCACAGAGTTTTAGTTTAAGTCTAATTTATGATTAGCGTAGTAAACACATATTTTGAGGTGTATGCGTGTGTATATATATATGTATATATAATCAATCTATTGTAAGTACAAGTAATTGCTTTCTGCTTAGAGATGTCTAGATGTTGATCATGCCTACTAGTCAACAGAGGCTAGGTTATTCTACAGCAACAAATATCTCCATATTTTGGAACAACATAACTTATTGATCTACCTCCATTCAGCGAGAATAAAATGCTCTTTCTCTGTTTTGTCCACATTCTGGTACCCTGTCTAACAGATCAGCTACTGTCTGCGATATTGCCACTGCCATTGTAGAAGTAAAGGAGAGAAGACTGCGGAGTCTAAAATGAGCAATCAAACATCTCACTTCCGCTGACAGGCTTTCGAACAGAACTAGGCACTTTACTCCACCTGATAAAATATCAAGAAGAACAATCCCACCATGAGCCCAGGAGGAGAAAGAACACTAAGAACATGAGGAAAAGCACAGAAGGTCCCAGCATCATGCTGTGTCCTCACAGATTCTGAGAAAAATCCCTTATACTTCTTCATATTTCTATCCTGTAGAAGAATGTGGTACTCCATAAATTGTATTTGTTGATGAATGGATGGATCATATTTGCCAAGCTAACTAACTAATTTAAAATATCTGGATAAGATGGTTTTCTCTTGCACAGTTGTCTTCTGATTCCAGCTGCCTTCAAAATGAGTTCTATTTGGAAATACAGTGCCATTATAGGAAATATCAATATGAATTCAGAATATCATAAAACTAAAAATTGAGTTCTTTTTTTTGAGATAGGGTCTTGCTCTGTCACTCAGGGTGTGCAGTCAGGGGTGCGATCATGGCTCACTGTAGCCTTGACCGCCTTGGTTCAAGTGATGCATCCTCTCACCTCAGCCTCCTGTGTAGCCAGGATCACAGGCATGTGCCACCATGCCAAGCTAATTTTGTTTTTTAGTTTTTGTAAGGATGGGGTCTCCCTATCCTTGGTGGCCTTGAACTCCTGGGCTCAAAGGATCCTCCTTCTTCAGCTTCCCAAAGTGCCGGGATTCCAGGCGTGAACCACCATGCCCGGCCCAAACTGAATTCTTATAGCCAAGAAAAAGCAAACAGGTATCTTGGTTGGCATCTTTAATTATGACTGTCTATGAACAGTGCTTTATTGAAGATGCTATTTAGTGGTTTTTTTATTGTTTTGTTTTATTCTGTTTTGACTCTAGGACACAACATGGAGAAGTGTCTTTAAGTGAATGCTTCCAAGTAAATGCAAGGACAGCCTTTCACCATTCAGAAGTTCCTAATAAGAAAACTGCAGCATCACCAGAACGGAGCACTTCAGAGAGTGGGTTACTTGGCTGATAGAAATTTCACCATTCTCCACAGGAACTCCACACCTCCACTTGCTGAATTGTGTGCCAAAACCTTCACTAGCTAGTGTTTTTCCAGTGAGACATATCAGTTCTTTTTCTATCTCTACAGCCCATTCTATCACATGAACTAACTGATTATGAGGTGAGTTGAAATCAGACAGGCACCTTTCCCTAAGAACTAATTCATGTCAAATTCTGGGTTTTAATTTCCTAGTTAAGGTGATAGCTATTAAATAAAAGTGACACTTTTAAGTTTAAGGTGTTATCTATTTTAGAAAAAGAAAACACCTATTCTCAAATGGAGATGTTAAGACTTAAAAGGAATAGAAGTATAATATGAAAATGATAAACAGAGAGGTAGGCAGATTTATGTGCACTTTCCTCCTGCATCATACCACATGACTGTCGTCTTTCCCATATCTGGGTAACATCTGGCCTTTCATTTTTCTTGCATAATATGTTTTGAGCACCTCACAGACTGATCACATAGTAAGATAAAGTTTAAAATGCTTTTTATCTTAATATTTTCTGTTTGGCAATAAATGGTCAGAATAGTTGACAGCTGAAAATATTTTTGACTATACAAATTGGATATTGACAGTTTCTTATTCTGTGGTCCTAACTGAAGAAAGAAAATAAGTATCTCCCTCTCTCTTTTTCTTCTTTCTTTTCTTCCTTATTTTCCTTCTTCTTTTTTCATTTCTTTCTTTCCTTCCTCCCTGCTTCCCACCCTCGGTCTCCCTCCCTCCCTCCCTCCCCCTTCCCCCCCTCTCTCTCTCTCTTTCTCTCTCTTTCTTTCTTTCTTTCTCTCTCTCTCTTTCTTTCTTTCTTTCTTCCTTTCTTCCTTCCTTCCTTTCTTTCTTTTTCTTTCTTTCTCTCTCTTTCTTTCTTCCTTCCTTTCTTTCTTTCCTTCTTTCTTTCTTTCTTTCTTTCTTTCTTTCTTTCTTTCTTTCTTTCTTTCTTTCTTCCTTTCTTCCTTTCTTCCTTTCTTCCTTTCTTCCTTTCTCCCTGCCTTCCTGCCTTCCTGCCTTACTTCTTTTTCTTTCTTTCATCCTTTTCCATTCTTCCTCTCTCTCCCTCTCCTCTTTTCTTTCTTCTTCCTCTCCTTATTTTATGTGGGATTAAGACCTGGAATCTTTACAATCGTATTAAGATCAAAGAAGCAAAACACTAGGTTTAGTAGGGCAAACCAAATGTACAAATTTTTAGGCCATATGTGTGTATCTATTAGGAAAAGTTCACTTCATTAATACCAGTATGTATTAAAAATTGACAATCAATTTGAGAAAAGAACAATAATTTTTAAAAGGGAAAGTAAGAAGTGTTGCTGTTGTTTTGTCATCTCCAACTAACATAAGCATTTATGGCAGTATCAGGGGAAAGTAGAATGTTAGAGAATGGTGAAGCAGGGTTGAGAGGTCAGGTCTCTGGGAACCACTCTTTTCTATGTCATTTACTGCTAAAATGACCTTTGTCAAGTCATTACATGTCCCTGGGGCTCAGTTTCTGCCTTTTTCAATGGCTGGATGTAATGAGACTACTACTAAAATAACTTAACTGAATATCACTTACAGGGTGTTTTATCCTCTTCATTCATTCCCATATAGGAAGCAGAGATAACAGAGAAAATATATTGCACTAAGAAAGTTCAGTTTTTAATTCTGAGTTTACCAGTTTAGATGCTTAGATATATGAAGCCCCTATACTGGTAATTCCGACCCTTTTGCGATATTATTGTTGTTTCCATTAGATCTTATGATCAATTGGTAAAGGCACATATTTCTAGAAACATAAATTTGAATTTCCATCAGCTTCATATCATTTAAGCATAGTAGTCAATTAAAAAAAAGAAGAGGAAGCAAAATAAGGAGGAGAAGGGGAAGGGGCAAGAGAATGGAAAAAGAAAATAGCAACAGCAAAAGCAGCAGCAATGTGATGTCTCATCAGCATCCAAAAGCCTCATGTCAAAGCTCAACGATAATTACATTTTTTTAATCTATAGGAGAAAATCCCACAAACTCTTAAGAGTCTCATTTAACTTTGCACAAATTCTAGGAAATTTTAGTTATCTGCTTTTTTAGTTCAGAGGAAATTAAAATCAGGCAATAATAAGAAAGTTTCCAGGAATTTTGAATGAGACATGACTAACTGCAATTCAAGGAAAAAATGAGGGGCAAGGAGGCTGAAATTTTTAAAATGCAGCCAGGGAGGTCTGTCAATTGTAATAAAGTGCAATTTTGTTGTGCCAATTTATATATTAATATAAATGAATTATCCACTATATCCAAAGCATGTGCAGGTCATTATGAGAAGATACAAATAGTAATAAGACATGATTCATTTATGCAAAGAAATTTATTTTGAAGTTATTCCTGGACACAACAAAAGTGCAATACTGCATTTGGGGATATGCTAAGAGTGGACATACATTTGGGACTGCTGATGCAATCAGACTTGAGGTTCCTATTGCAAAAACAACTGTTATTCTTCGGCCATTTTTGTCATCAGGGCCAGTCAGTGGGTCTTAACTGGAACTAGTAAGCAAGAAATTTACCAATATGTAGGGGATAGGATATGAAGGTGTTAGGGTTCTGTTGGTCTTAGTGGCAAGGAGTACTCAAACATGACATATAGGCTCAATACTAGCAAGGCAGGGGCAGAAAGCAATTGTATTCTCAGTAGGAGTATTGTGCAAGACTTTTCAGAGATTAGTGCTCACTATTCTGGACAAATAAATGATGGAGGGTTAAAGATCCTAGTTTGATGTAGTTCCTTAAGTGAAAGGGCTTCCAGGGGCTTATCTCTGTGCATCAGTGAGCAGAGTTGTTCTTTGTAGAGTTCCTGCCTCTATACAGGAAGAATCCATGTATGACTGGCATGTGAAACAGAGGAATAGGAATTGTAAGTTAACTATGCAAATATCGAGTGGCCCAGTTAACCAAGTAAGGTTTTTAGGAGAAAAATCTTTCTTTCAGTGTCATTTATTCCATCATATTGAATACAGTTGGAATGATAGTCTGAATCTTAAATTCATGAGCATGAGAAGAGAATCAAAATAGCATTGAGAAACGGACTTTGTTAAAAACTGGGGCAGCTATGAAGAGGCTTACATTGATTGAGGTACCTACTTACTTGGCTCTGTGAGGGGTACAAAAACCTTATGGCATAAAAGAATGTCTAGTATTAAAAAAAAGTAAGGAAAAATGAACAGTTTATTCTTACTTCTATAGCCTTCCCGTGATGCAAAGATTAAGAGAAGTTCCAAGTAAAAGTTTCTGAATGAATGATTGATAATAGGAAAGAACATGCCATTGGCTAAATGGGAACCCATTAGAAAGTGTGGATTGAATATTTAGTGAGGAGCCTCTAGTGGGTAGAAGATAAGATTTGAATTCATTAAAAACAAATAAGAAAAAAAAAATAAAGACTCTCTCATTAAAACAGTTATGAGTCTTCTGCCTCTAGATATTATATTGTTACTAAATCTAGTAAATATCAATATCTACTAAAGTAATATCTCAATAATATCTACTAAAGTAGACAGAGTAGCTCAGACCCTTTAGAGCCCATGGGCAGTGAGTGTCTCAAGGTGCCAAGGGCTAACAATAATAAATAAAGGAGAGTTCTGAGAGACAGACGTCTAATTTGGGATGAGGAGAAAATCAGTGGCTGTCATGGTTGTGAGTCACTACAATTCTAGGAGGAATTGTTTCAATACAAAGGAGATTTTAAAATGTGTTTTCTTGCTTTTTCTTGTATGCATACATACATACATTAGCATGCACATCCATGGCATAAAATTCCAAATGCTTCTCTCCTTGTTTAGAATGTTCATTATTGAGCAAGTCTGCAACCAGTCTTGGAGTTATGATGTATCCTGGACCTAATAAGGCCAATACAATCTATCATTTAGCTAGTCAGGCAAACCCGTATCATTTTTGCAGTAACTTAGAATCCTAAAAGGATCACCAAATAAATAAGGGGCAAACAGGTAATAGAAGATTGCTTAATTAAAATCCATTTAACTGATCCCCCTACTGTTGGGTTTTCTTAGATTTCTTCACAATCTCTTCCTTTATATCTGAGACATGAGCAGCGGTTTATTTCTGTTCAGCCAGTTTTCACAAAGAAGATGAAGCAAAGTGTTGTTTTGGTTTGCTTTCGTTTGTTTGCTTTTTTTGAATTTGTTGTTTTCTTCATAAGAGTCAGTGTGTATACAAACTTAAATAGAGCAAAACCAGGCTGTCCAGAGGTGTAGAAGCTGACTGGCAGGCTGACCTCCTTCACCAACAGAATCACTCACTCCAAGCACAAGTGATTCAATTTTGTGCCTCAGCAAAACTGCAGATTACTACATGCTATAGACCAGTGGGTTGCAACTCTGGCTGCAAATTAGAATTCCATTGGAAGCTAATTTTTAATATCAATGTCTGGGCCCCCACATGTGGTATGAAACCAGATTCTTGTAAGTCGTGTCCCCAGTGTGTGTGTGTGTGTGTGTGTGTGTGTGTGTGTGTAGGCGCAAAGACAAAGAGTGTGTCTTTGTGTGTGTGTGTGTGAGTGCACGTATATATGTGAGATGGGTGCTTGGCATCCTGAGTGATTCTGTGCGTGAAAGAATCAGGGTTGAGAATCCTAGAGCCATAGATACATATGTCTTCAGAGGTACTTACCAAATATAAATCTGAGGCTGTCAAATTTACGGATAATAGGTGTACAGTAACTTAACTAGTAAGAAGTGAAGAATGTGAGCATAGTCCTCTCTAGGAAAATAAAGTTGCACAATAAATTTTTTTAAATAAATAAATGGTCCCTTTATTTCTGTAGCGAAACCAACTAGAAATTTAAAACAAGACTGAATTTTTTTCTTAAAATGCTCATCTGTGTCTATCCCAATACATGAAAGAATGAATAATCACCAGAGATTATGCCACAAATAATTTTATCCTGAAATTTTTCAAAATTAGAATTACAAATTAGTCACATTAGCCTGAAAAGCCTTTTAGTAATATATCCAAAACCATATACATTTTAAATAGTTTTCTATAGAACACATATTTTATAACATATTTATCTTATATTTACACTTATGCACACAACATATGAGATTCAAGAGGTTTCTGATATAATTTTGTTTTCTTACTCAATAAACTGCAGAGAGTGAATCTTGACCCACACGGCAATAGAAGAGAACCTGCCCTGTGTAAATCTGGATATCTAGCCTTCCAGGGTCTTCTGATTCTCCCTGTGTTTCTGTTCCATGAAGGTTTTTCTTGGGCAGCTAGCACCTTGCTTCAAGATCATCACCTGCTCCCCTGAGTTATTCTCAGACTCAGCTTCCAGGACTGTGTTATGTACCTCAAGATTACTCCTTAATTTGTTTTTTTAGGTACAGCTACTCTCTCCAACCCCAGAGTCCTTGTGTGAGTGTGCTTTGTTACGTCTGATATTCTCTGCTGTACTATAACCATGGAAAGAATTCTATTCGTTGGAGAGAATAATCCAGATTCTGCCCCAGCTAAGCATTGATTCCCCTCAAGACGCACACCATATCACTTACTTTGCAAATACAATTTTATATTTCTCTGAAACATTTTATATTTCTCTGTGGAGACAAAAAATGTTCCAGTTTCACATGGAATTCACATCAACCCATTTCAAGATCATCAAGTCATCAACCAATTATTCTAATATTTAGAAGAATCATTTCCACATCACTGGGGAATTGAAGGAATAACAGGTCAATAAAGAGTAAATAGTTTGCAAATTACTCCTCTAGTTACTTTGCCTTAAATACAAATAATCTTGTATCCGTACATTATTTAGTAGGAAAGTCACCTCTACTTCTCTCATCTCTATCACCATCTCTCCAAAAGAGCAAATTTGAGACAGGGTGCAGGCTGCCAGATGGCCACCTCCATTACTGTCTCTTCAGGCCAGAGGTACAATATTTCTGTGTAACCAGTTCACGTGTTTGTATAAACACTTCAAAACACCCAATCAATCACTTCTTTCTAGCCAGCACTTTTCTTAGGGAAGCATATGTCTCTGACCTGGTAGAGACTAAATGTAACGTTCTTTCTTTCATGAGCTCAGGGTTTAATGGGCCAGACACAACAATGGCACAGGCGAGCAATTTCAAGGCATTCTCATTATAACCAGGATCTGTGTTATAGAGAGTCGGAGGACACATGTACTGCCTTTAAAAATATGTTGTCTTATATAAAGCACTACAAACAACCAGGCACAGCAGGCTGACAGCTCTCTCTAAAGGTCAATAAAGGTTATGTGAGCCTCCTAACTGTAAAACTCTGTGTGAGCAGAAATTTATAAGTTTCTCTCTTCCAGGAGTAAACTTCGGTCATAGCATGTTCCACTAAAATCTGTCAATAAGCTAGACCATCCTCTGTGTTCCGGGAGAAGAAGATCAAAGACTTTCTGGGCATTAATACCCTTTTAACTAAATTGTGATCTAAGTAATATTTCATAAGAGGTATTACTTTTTGAATATTTTCATTTCTCAGTTGCTCTCTGTTTATATGCCACTGTCTACCTCTCTCCTTATTTCTTACAGAATCTTTTATAATCAGTTTCCTTGTTTTATACTGAACACCACAAATGAGAGCTAGGACTACTGAAGTGTGCTTTAAGACCAAGAGGTTCTATCAGGAAATGCAATCTGTCCTCCATAGACACAGTATCTGTGGTAATGAAACAAAACCTTGTTTACTGAATCAACACTAACTGATGCATAGCCTGCATGGGGGAAGCACATACACATTCTGACAAAGGCTAGGAAGCATAAAACCACCGATCCTGCAGTTGCAAGGTCATAAAATCCTGCTTCCTATTTGAAAAGCATTTAATAGTGGACATTTTGAAATGTCTTGACTTAGAAAAAGCCTGGGTACAAGGGACTGAATAATTACATCCTGCAAAATATGGGGAATCATCATGTTAGAGAGAGCAGATGGTCTCCCCATCATTCCAATACCCCAACTTCAAACAAGCTCAGTGTGTTTTGACAATTTGACAGTTGATAGAGAAAAGGGCATTTCACTTGCAATTCTAAACAGAAACAGAAACCTTAAGATGAACACAGGGCTCTTTTATGAACCTAAATGTAAATTCTCATCAGCTGACTTCCACTGGGGTTGAAGGGATAGGACCAGTCACCTAAAGTGTGCCATATCTGTTGGTAACAAATAGAGCTTCATGAAATATTCTAAATGAATCACAGAGTTCAGGCTAATTAGAGGTAGTGTATCACTTTCATAAAGAGAGTAGATGGGGGATAATATTTAGAATGCCTATGAATTTTTGGTGTATGGGAAAAAGTGTCGTAACATATCATTAGGATTATGACCTGGAATATGCATCAAATCCAAAAGATGATTCTGTATTTAAGGTTGTTAAATGCATAGTGAGAGCCTATATGATATCATCATCATTATATATGGGGTTTAGATTTAAAAAAAAACATTTCTCCCTTTAACAATCTACTTTTTAGAGGTATTGCTAACTATTCAAACTATTATTCACACAATTTAGGTTAAATGTTTTTCTTGATGCAGGGAAAAACATAGAAATTGACTGGGCTGTAATGAACAGGACATTGGACTAAGAAACATGATTCTGGATTTCGCCTTCTGGATCTGCCACTTAGATTTAAACATTATCTGACTCCATTTCCTAATATATAAAAGGAAGAATAATAGCTGTCATACCCAGCCAGGGGCAGTGACTCATGCCTGTAATCCCATCACTTTGGGAGGCTGAGGCAGGAGAATCACTTGAGCCCAGGAGTTGAGATTGGCCTGGGTAACACAGTGAGACTTTGTCTCTGTGAAAAATTAGCCGGATGTGTTGGCGCCTGCCTGTAGCCCTAGCTACTTGGGAGGATGAGTTAGGAGGATGATTTGTGCTCAGGAGTTTGAGGTTGCAGTGAGCTATGATTGTGCCGTTGCACATCAGCCGAGTGACTGAAAGAGAAACTATTGTCTCTGGGTGACACAGACAGAAACTCTGTCTTCATAAAACAAATTAAATAAATAATTTAAAAATAAAGTTTTAAAAATATCTGTCTTATCTCTCTCTATATATATTGGAATAATAAAAATAAAATGAGAAAATAGGTTGTAGCAAAAGCACAATTGTACTGTTCAGTATGAAATTTACTTAAACATAATTCCTAGGCTCCTTTTTAAATTCTACATCTGCTTCCCAGGCAAAATCATTCACATCCATGACTTCAGCCACCACAAATACACTTAGAACTCTGCAGATTCCTTCCAAGAGATACCACTCACTGGACATAAATACTCCACTCCCTAATCTAGAGCTGTGTCTCAATTTCAGGGTGCTCAGCACTGTACCTACCCAGGTCTTTAAATCTGCCAGGGTTCTGCAACTCCCAATCACGGCAAGAGCAAGATGAGGCTGAGGAGAAATGTTATCATTGTATACACTAAGTAGAGTTTTACTTTATTTTATTTTGGTTCACTTTATTATTCTCTAGAGACAAAGATTTGACATGACCTTTCAAGATAATGTCATTCCTGGGGTTGGAGTGGATTAAGGACACTTTGCTTCTATTGAGGAAAAGCAAGCATCCTATTCACAAATGAAGAATAGAGCAAAATTTATTCTGTGTT
The DNA here is from genome assembly GCF_029289425.2 of Pan paniscus. Lineage (NCBI taxonomy): Eukaryota > Metazoa > Chordata > Mammalia > Primates > Hominidae > Pan > Pan paniscus. Next base: position 57,513,763 of record NC_073266.2, read on the forward strand.
TATTGTAAAATAATGCCTTCATTCTAGGGGGACTTGCATTGCTGCGTATTTGTGCGTTTTTTTTGTCTTAAAAGAATTGCTTATTCTCTGGGCCCAGGTGTACTCAAAACCCTACGTGTTTTGACGAAAGTAGCTGAATTCAAAATTACAGCAACAGACTGACAGAAAGTGGTATGCAATTTGGGCTGGGGACCACACACACAATTCATTCCAACGTTTTCACAAAGGAATTTCACTCTACTGGGGTATAAGATGAGATGATATTATTTATTCTAATCATGGCCCTAACCTATGTTGGAGACTATGTTGCTATGTTGAAGCCCTCCTCCTTTTTCCTATCTTTAGTAACATTCTGGGAAGATTGTATAACATTTTAGCTATTTTAGGTATTAAAATTGGTGAGTCCACATGAAAAGCTCCATCTCCCATCTGATTCTAAATTCTCTTCTCTGCTATTGCTGATGTAAGAATTCACTGCCCCTTTCACTCCTTTGCAGTTGTCTTTCTCTTAAGCTTTGTCTCCTCAAGAAGTAGGACAGGGCAAAGGGATAAAAATTACCCCAAGTTAGGTAAAGAGGCAAATGTCCCTTTACCTTAATGGGCATAATTTTAATCGCTTTACTTACTTTTTGCAACTTGGAAGCATTTACTTAGTGGGCAGCTCTGCTGTGCAAGCCTCAGGCAAGATGTCTTAAGCCTAGCTTCCACAGTGTCCACTTGACCTAGAGGTAGCTTATTTTGCCCAGCCAACTGGTGTGAGTAATGTTTGCCCCTTCCTTTATTCACCTGTCTCTTTGATCCAGTTTGCTTTTCTACCACTGGTATAATCAGATTATCAATTTGACCACCTATGCAGATATACAACCTGGAAATGAGATCCAGTCTCTTCTCATCAGCACCTCACATATTCACCGGAGATTTTCTTGGACCTCCATGTACACAATGGAACAAGGCATTTGTTACAAAACGAGTGGCTCTTCCCCCATCACAATGCTTACTTCTATAGCCTAGGTGAGATAAAGATAGTGAGGTAGATGCGCATTGTACTGTGGTCGCTTGTGCTAAATTTTAATGAACTCTGGAGAGACTGTCTGCAATTTTCCATGACTTTCTTTAGATTGTGGGGTTCTTAGTACATTTTTGTTTTTAGATGTTGCATTAGCTGTTCTCTCACTGCTATAAAGAACTACTTGAGATTGGATAATTTACAAAGAAAAGAGGTTTACTTGACTCACAGTGCATGACTGGGAGGCCTCAGGAAACCTGAGGCAGAATCATGGCAGAAGGCAAATGGGAAGTAAGACAGGTCTTACATGGAGGCAGGAAAGAGAGAGAGTGAGGGGCAAAGTGCCACACACTTAAACCATCAGCTCTTGTGAGAACTCACTCACTATCATGAGAACAGCATGGGGGAAGCCACCCCCATGATCCAATCACCTCCCACCAGGCCCCTTCCTTGACACGTGGGGATTACAATGAGATTTGGGTGGGGACATGGAGCCAAACCATATCAGATGTATAAAGTACTTGCCTCTCACATTAATTCTTTGGATTCTACATTCTAACAACTCTTGCTTCCTGGCTAGTCAATCCAATTTCCACAAAGCTGGGAAAAGCCCATACATTAGAGGTGGGTGGAGCCCCCAATTTTTCAGGAATTGGGGGCTCCACCCACCTCTCTGGGGAATGTTAATTTAGTCATTCTTATATTCCTTTTTTATGTCTAATCAGAGGGGGTGGGGGTTAAAACATATTTATCCTATGTTGTATGCATTCTTGCTCAAGTTCTTCCTCCTCACTTGTACTGTTCCCAGGCATCTTCACCCACCATTATCATTATTTTACCTTAGCCATAGCCTCCAGCTGCAGCCAAGGCGAGACATTCATAGGCGGGTAGCAATTATTGACCAATGCCTGTCTTACCCCTACCCATCTGTAAGTTTTCAAGTTAAAGGATATTTGTTACAGGACATTTCTTAAGGTACTTCTCTGTCTTTGTGATTAAGTTAGTTTGCCCCCCTTACCCTTTCATAACTCTCATTATACTCGAAATTATTTGCTCACTGACTACATTCTCTGTTAAATTATGTAGTTCTTGAGGACAGGGGTCAATCTCATGGATGTATCTTGTTCACTCATATATCCTTAGTATCTCATGCATTTTCCTAACAGCTACTTATTTATTAAGTGAATTGATAAGTGTACAGAGAATGGAAATACTGTCATTAATTTTTATTAGATTTAGCAAACGATTGCTCAACTCTTCATTTGAATCTGCCCTTGAGGCTATCAAGAACCTTATTGACTCTATCCTTCTCCACCTCTATTGATTTTTCTGCATATTCTTGGTTTCTATATATGTCAGAGTTGTTTCAGATTGCCACTGTTTCTTCAATTCTATCTTTATTGAAGAGGCTGGTGAAAAATTTCTATCTTAAATATCAACAAAAAGTGATTTTTACATGGTTTTAAACTGGAATCTTTGAAGTCAAAAATTTGAAAATAAAATCTTTGAGCTCCTAATGTGTTATTCATCTTAATTTTAATATTTCCTACAGTGAACTCTTAAATGGTCTACTCAAGACAATTTAAATGGCCAAGCCTAATGTCAGTCATGACTTCTAAGAAAATTCCTGGGTCTTAAGATTTCTTCATACATATGCTTGTTCAGCTTTTACTTTTTACTTACAATGAAGCAGTTTATTTTTCTTCTTCTTCTTCTTCTTCTTCTTCTTATTATACTTTAAGTTTTAGGATACATGTGCACAAAGTGCAGGTTTGTTACATATGTATACATGTGCCATGTTAATGTGCTGCACCCATTAACTCGTCATTTAGCATTAGGTATATCTCCTAATGCTATCCCTGCCCCTTCTCCCCAGCCCACAACCGGCCCCAGTGTGTGATGTTCCCCTTCCTGTGTCCATGTGTTCTCATTGTTCAATTTCCACCTATGAGTGAGAACATGCGTGTTTGGTTTTTTGTCCTTGCGATAGTTTGCTGAGAATGATGGTTTCCAGCTTCATCCATGTCCCTACAAAGGACATGAACTCATCATTTTTTATGGCTGCATAGTATTCCATGGTGTATATGTGCCACATTTTCTTAATCCAGTCCATCATTGTTGGACATTTGGGTTGGTTCCAAGTCTTTGTTATTGTGAGTAGTGCTGCAATAAACATACGTGTGCATGTGACTTTATAGCAGCATGATTTATAATCCTTTGGGTATATACCCAGTAATGGGATGGCTGGGTCGAATGGTATTTCTAGTTCTAGATCCCTGAGGAATCGCCACACTGACTTCCACAATGGTTGAACTAGTTTACAGTCCCACCAACAGTGTAAAAGTGTTCCTATTTCTCCACATCCTCTCCAGCACCTGTTGTTTCCTGACTTTTTAATGATTGCCATTCTAACTGGTGTGTGATGCTATCTCATGGTGGTTTTGATTTGCATTTCTCGGATGGCCAGTGATGATGAGCATTTTTTCATGTGTTTTTTGGTTGCATAAATGTCTTCTTTTGAGAAGTGTCTGTTGATATCCTTTGCCCACTTTTTGATGGGGTTGTTTTTTTCTTGTAAATTTGTTTGAGTTCATTGTAGATTCTGTATATTAGCCCTTGGTCAGATGAGTAGGTTGCAAAAATTTTCTCCCATTCTGTAGGTTGCCTGTTCACTCTGATGGTAGTTTCTTTTGCTGTGCAGAAGCTCTTTAGTTTAATTAGATCCTATTTGTCAATTTTGGCTTTTGTTGCCATTGCTTTTGGTGTTTTAGACATGAAGTCCTTGCCCATGCCTATGTCCTGAATGGTATTGCCTAGGTTTTCTTCTAGGATTTTTATGGTTTTAGGTCTAACATGTAAGTCTTTAATCCATCTTGAATTAATTTTTGTATGAGGTGTAAGGATGGGATCCAGTTTCAGCTTTCTACATATTGCTAGCCAGTTTTCCCAGCACCATTTATTAAATAGGGAATCCTTTCCCCATTGCTTGTTTTTGTCAGGTTTGTCAAAGATCAGATAGTTGTAGATATGTGGCATTATTTCTGAGGGCTCTGTTCTGTTCCACTGGTTTATATCTCTGTTTTGGTACCAGTACCATGCTGTTTTGGTTACTGTAGCCTTGTAGTATAATTTGAAGTCAGGTAGCATGATGCCTCCAGCTTTGTTCTTTTGGCTTAGGATTGACTTGGCAATGTGGGCTCTTTTTTGGTTCCATATGAACTTTAAAGTAGTTTTTTCCAATTCTGTGAAGAAAGTCATTGGTAGCTTGATGGGGATGGCATTGAATCTATAAATTACCTTGGGCAGTATGGCCATTTTCACGATATTGATTCTTCCTACCCATGAGCATGGAATGTTCTTCCATTTTTTTGTATCGTCTTTTATTTCATTGAGCAGTGGTTTGTAGTTCTCCTTGAAGAGGTCCCTCACATCCCTTGTAAGTTGGATTCCTAGGTATTTTATTCTCTGAAGCAATTGTGAATGGGAGTTCACTCATGATTTGGCTCTCTGTTTGTCTGTTATTGGTGTATAAAAATGCTTGTGATTTTTGCATATTGATTTTGTATCCTAAGACTTTGCTGAAGTTGCTTATCAGCTTGAGGAGATTTTGGGCTGAGACAAGGAGGTTTTCTAGATATACAATCATGTCATCTGCAAACAGGGACAATTTGACTTCCGCTTTTCCTAATTGAATGCCCTTTATTTCCTTCTCCTGCCTGATTGCCCTGGCCAGAACTTCCAACACTATGTTGAATAGGAGTGGTGAGAGAGGGCATCCCCTTCTTGTGCCAGTTTTCAAAGGGAATGCTTCCAGTTTTTGTCCATTCAGTATGATATTGGCTGTGGGTTTGTCATAGATAGCTCTTATTATTTTGAGATACATCCCATCAATACCTAATTTATCGAGAGTTTTTAGCATGAAGGGTTGTTGAATTTTGTCAAAGGCCTTTTCTGCATCTATTGAGATAATCATGTGGTTTTTGTCTTTGGTTCTGTTTATATGCTGGATTACGTTTATTGATTTTCATTATGTTGAACCAGCCTTCCATCCCAGGGATGAAGCCCACTTGATCATGGTGGATAAGCTTTTTGATGTGTTGCTGGATTCGGTTTGCCAGTATTTTACTGAGGATTTTTGCATCAATGTTCGTCAAGGATATTGGTCTAAAATTCTCTTTTTTGGCTGTGTCTCTGCCAGGCTTTGGTATCAGGATGATGCTGGCCTCATAAAATGAGTTAGGGAGGATTCCCTCTTTTTCTATTGATTGGTACCAGCTCCTCCTTGTACCTCTGGTAAAATTCGGCTGTGAATCCATCTGGTCCTGGACTCTTTTTGGTTGGTAAGCTATTAATTATTGCCTCAATTTCAGAGCCTGTTATTGGTCTATTCAGAGATTCAACTTCTTCCTGGTTTAGTCTTGGGAGGGTGTATGTGTCGAGGAATTTATCCATTTCTTCTAGATTTTCTAGTTTATTTGCATAGAGGTGTTTATAGTATTCTCTGATGGCAGTTTGTATTTCTGTGGGATCGGTGGTGATATCCCCTTTATCATTTTTTATTGTGTCTATTTGATTCTTCTCTCTTTTCTTCTTTATTAGTCTTGCTAGTGGTCTACCAATTTTGTTGATCTTTTAAAAAAACCAGCTCCTGGATTACTTGATTTTTTGAAGGGTTTTTTGTGCCTCTATTTCCTTCAATTCTGCTCTGATCTTAGTTATTTCTTGCCTTCTGCTAGCTTTTGAATGTGTTTGCTCTTGCTTTTCTAGTTCTTTTAATTGTGATGTTAGGGTGTCAATTTTCGATCTTTCCTGCTTTCTTTTATGGGCATTTAGTGCTATAAATTTCCCTCTACACACTGCTTTGAATGTGTCCCAGAGATTCTGGTATGTTGGTCTTTGTTCTCGTTGGATTCAAATAATATCTTTATTTCTGGCTTCATTTTGTTATCTACCCGGTAGTCATTCAGGAGCAGGTTGTTCAGTTTCCATGTAGTTGAGCAGTTTTGAGTGAGTTTCTTAATCCTGAGTTCTAGTTTCATTGCACTGTGGTCTGAGAGACAGTTTGTTATAATTTCTTTTCTCTTACATTTGTTGAGGAGTGTTTTACTTCCAACTATGTGGTCAATTTTGGAATAGGTGTGGTGTGGTGCTGAAAACAATGTATATTCTGTTGATTTGGGGTGGAGAGTTCTGTAGATGTCTATTAGGTCTGCTTGGTGCAGGGCTGAGTTCAATTCCCAGATATCCTTCTTAACTTTCTGTCTCGTTGATCTATCTAGTGTTGACAGTGGGGTGTTAAAATCTCCCATTATTATTGTGTGGGAATCTAAGTCTCTTCGTAGGTCACTAAGGACTTGCTTTATGAATCTGGGTGCTCCTGTATTGGGTGCATATATATTTAGGATAGTTAGTTCTTCTTGTTGAATTGATCCCTTTACCATTATGTAATGGCCTTCTTTTTCCCTTTTGATCTTTGTTGGTTTAAAGTCTGTTTTATCCGAGACTAGGATTGCAACCCCTGCCTTTTTTTGTTTTCTATTTGCTTGGTAGATCTTCCTCCATCCCTTTATTTTGAGCCTATGTGTGTCTCTGTACATGAGATGGGTTTCCTGAATACAGCGCATTGATGGGTCTTGACTCTTTATCCAATTTGCCAGTCTGTGTCTTTTAATTGGAGCATTTAGCCCATTTACATTTAAGGTTAGTATTGTTATGTGTGAATTTGATCCTGTCATTATGATGTTAGCTGGTGATTTTGCTCATTAGTTGATGCAGTTTCTTCCTAGCCTTGATGGACTTTACGATTTGGCATGTTTTTGCAGTGGCTGGTACCGGTTGTTCCTTTCCAGGTTTCATGCTTCCTTCAGGAGCTCTTTTAGAGCAGGCCTGGTGGTGACAAAATCTCTCAGCATTTGCTTGTCTGTAAAGTATTTTATTTCTCCTTCACTTTTGAAGCTTAGTTTGGCTGGATATGAAATTCTGGGTTGAAAATTCTTTTCTTTAAGAATGTTGAATATTGGCCCCCACTCTCTTCTGGCTTGTAGAGTTTCTGCCAAGAGATCAGCTATTAGTCTGATGGGCTTCCCTTTGTGGGGAACCCGACTTTTCTCTCTGGCTGCCCTTAACACTTTTTCCTTCATTTCAACTTTGGTGAATCTGACAATTATGTGTCTTGGATTTGCTCTTCTCAAGGAGTATCTTTGTGGTGTTCTCTGCATTTCCTGAATTTGAATGTTGGCCTGCCTTGCTAGATTGGGGAAGTTCTCCTGGATAATATCCTGCAGAGTGTTTTCCAACTTGGTTCCATTCTCCCCGTCACTTTCAGGTTCATGAATTAGATGTAGATTTGGTCTTTTCACATAGTCCCATATTTCTTGGAGGCTTTGTTCGTTTCTTTTTATTCTTTTTTCTCTAAACTTCTCTTCACACTTCATTTCACTCATTTTGTCTTCCATCACTGATACCCTTTCTTCCAGTTGATCACATCGGTTACTGAGGCTTTTGCATTCGTCATGTAGTTCTCATGCCTTGGTTTTTAGCTCCATCAGGTCCTTTAAGGACTTCTCTGCATTGGTTATTCTAGTTAGCCATTCATCTAATTTTTTTTCAAAGTTTTTAACTTCTTTGCCATTGGTTCAAACTTCCTCCTTTAGCTCGGAGTAGTTTGATCTTCTGAAGACTTCCTCTCTCAACTCGTCAAAGTCATTCTCCTTCCAGCTTTGTTCCATTGTTGGTGAGGAGCTGCGTTCCTTTGGAGGAGGAGAGGTGCTCTGATTTTTAGAGTTTCTAGTTTTTCTGCTCTGTTTTTTCTGCATCTTTGTGGTTTTATCTACCTTTGGTCTTTGATGATGGTGACGTAAAGATGGGTTTTTGGTGTGGATGTCCTTTCTGTTTGTTAGTTTTCGTTCTAACAATCAGGACCCTCAGCTGTAGGTCTGTTGGAGTTTACTGGAGGTCCACTCCAGACCCTGTTTGCCTGGGTAACAGCAGCGGTGGCTGCAGAACAGCGGATATTGGTGAACTGCAAGTGCTACTGCCTGATCGTTCCTCTGGAAGTTTTGTTTCAGAGGAGTACCCAGCCGTGTGAGGTGTCAGTCCAACCCTACTGGGGGATGTCTCCCAGTTAGGCCACTCGGGGGTCAGGGACCCACTTGAGGAGGCAGTCTGCCTGTTCTCAGATCTCAAGCTGTGTGCTAGGAGAACCTCTACTCTCTTCAAAGCTGTCAGACAGGGACATTTAAGACTGCAGAGATTATTGCTGTCTTTTGTTTGTGCCCTGCCCCTAGAGGTGGAGCCTACAGAGGCAGTCAGGCCTCCTTGAGCTGTGGTGAGCTCCACTGAGTTTGAGCTTCCCGGCCACTTTGTTTACCTACTCAAGCCTGAGCAATGGCAGGTGCCCCTCCCCTAGCCTCGCTGCCGCTTTGCAGTTTGATCTCAGACTGCTGTGCTAGCAAATGAGTGAGGCTCCGTGGGCAAAGGACCCTCCGAGCCATGCGTGGGATATAATCTCCTGGTGTGCCGTTTGTTAAGCCCATTGGAAGAGCGCAGTATTAGGGTGGGAGTGACCCGATTTTCCAGGTGCTGTCTGTCACCCCTTTCTTCGACTAGGAAAGGGAATTCCCTGACCCCTTGCACTTCCCAGGTGAGGCAATGCCTCGCCCTGCTCAAGCTCACGCTCAGTGCACTGCACCCACTGTCCTGCACCCACTGTCCGGCACTCCCCCGAGAGATGAACCTGGTACCTCAGTTGGAAATGCAGAAATCACCCGTCTTCTGTGTCACTCACGCTGGGAGCTGTAGACTGGAGCTGTTCCTATTCAGCCATCTTGGCTCCACCCCAAAGCAGTTTATTTTTCTAATTGCTTCCAGCTTAAAACAATGAAGTTATGTAGTAGAGAATGCAAGGCCTAGTATATTTGTGCAGGAGGAAACATGGAAGCTAATTAGACTGTTAACGGTAAAGATTAAACCCTGTTACTGACGAGTCTCTCAAGAGCCAAATACATCAGCCCCCTTATTTTATAGTGCAAAGACTCAGGATCTCCAAGGCAATGTGATTCACCCATATTTATAACTGGTTGGGGAAAAGGCAATGCTAGAATATGGGGTTCCTCCCATCCAGTCCAGGACTCTCTCTACTATAAGACGTGAATATTGAGACCAGCATTCTGGAAACAATCTGTTGTATTTGGTATTTTACCGATGCAGATTACAGTGAAAGGATTTGGATCACTTCAGGATGAATACTGCAATCCCAGTAAGTGGTCAATTTTACCAATGCATTTATGTAAGTAAACTGAGCACCAAAAATAGAAAAATGCCCAATTTTGAAAATCTTTGTAGACAATGTATTTATCTACATTTGCAAACAGTGTAGATAATTTCAGGTAAACTTAGAAATAAATAAAGTCAAATTTTCACCCTTCTCAAGTTATGGGGTTTTTTTGGTTTTTAGTTTGTTGCATTTTGGTTTGATTTGGCTTTAAACTATTAATTCCTTGCCCCTGCTTGTTCTTTAGAGAAACCTTCAGAATGCAGCTGCAGCCTTCTCCCCTTGTCTCCCTTGCAGCTGCAGCCTCACAAAAGGAGGAAATCATTCCCAAACCATCAGAGAAATCCCTCTTCTTAGAAATGGGAGATGGGTGTATTTCTCTGAAGTCTTGTGGAAGTGGTCAACTGCTGTCACTAAGGATTATCTGGTCTCTGAATAACCAGGGGCGTAAATCAAAGTGGGAGCAGGAAAGACTGATCCTCCCCAACAAGCCTGCTCAGGAAAGGGAACTACATCCTGTAGCCTTCTTTCATCTTCTCAGCCACACCCAAACGTGGAGAGTCAGCTGCATTAACACAGTCATCTTCAAAGGCAGAGGACAGCAAAGCAAGAAGGGAGAAAAAAGGAAAAAATCTTAATGACTAATTGGCAAACCATCTGTCTATATGTATTATCTCTCTATGTTACCTTCGCTATTTTCCTTTTTAAGTTCTCATTGATTTAAGCCTGAAGACATTAAAGTGTGTAATATATTCTAGTCTGCTCCTCAGCAAAGCCCTCCTAGTGGCTCAGAGATGGAAGGTTCTGTACCCCATACCCTTAGCTTATCAATAATGACAACCACCAAGTCCCACAAGGTTAGGAGACTTGGCCAAGATCCTGTGGCTCCTTAGAAACAGAGCCAGTGCTAGAAACTCGATATTCTGACTTCTTCCTCACTCAGCATTCTTGCTCAGATAATATCTTATTAAAAAATTATCTTCCTTTTACAGTATGGTATTTTATGCCTTTTATAGCTGCCTTTCTCACTTTCCTAAGTTTAGATCAGAAGCCTTGGTTTTTATCCTTTTCTATCAAAACTTGCAATTGGAAAATGTTTTATATCTGTCTTTTACCACTTAAGATGAATGAGAATGCCTGCACCACCTTCCCTGAGGGTGTATTCGTGTTCAGCCATATATTCTGAATTGAGGAATGGAAGATGTGTGTCCTGTTAAAAGATCTGTCATCAGGGCAAATTGGGGGTAGAATTGGAATAGTTTTTGACACTCTAGTCTCTGAGAAACTATTATTAGCGATACAAAATGCACACATCACCTCACCTTCCAGAAAACTATGTGAGAAAATGGTGAACAACTGTAAGATGAGGAAGTTTTGTAAGGTGGTAACCTCCTAGAAAATTCCACCTATGTGGAAAAGCATTTACCAGTACCAATGTAGAGTATTTCTACTTTTCCAGAGGAGACAGTAAGAGATTTCTTTCTTTTCCCTTTCTTTTTTTTTCTTAAAAAAACAAACAAAAAAAAACTGAACAAATGTATCTTGAGTGTCATTGCTGTTGTATGATTTTGGGGTCTTTCTACTTTGCCTCAGACCTCCTGGGGACTCAGAAGAGGGAACATCTGTTTGTCTGTTTTTCTCCCTTTTGCAGAACTTGCTAAATAGGGGAGAAGCTAAATTTTTAATGTTCCCAAAGCTCTGTGTGAAACGATGATATTGGGTTGCAATTGAAGAAGAGTTTTAAGACAGGCAATTTTATACCAACTTACATAATGCATGCCAAAGTGCGAGGCTGTTATGGAATCGCATCTGCAATTGTGAGCTGCATAATACAGCAATAGTATTTGAATATTATCAGATTGTAAATCGTAGAAATGCGGTATTAAGTGTTTGTGAGGAGTGAATTATGCCCTCTTCTATCGCAGAGACCCTAGGAGCAGTGAAAGCAGCCGGTGAATGGCGGGTTTTTCTGATTTATTGACAGGGCTAGTTGACTGGGATGATGCTTGTTTTTATGTGTGGCACCATTATCAGTTCTGAGGCTTTACTCTAAAGAGGACACACACTGTTTGGAGGGATAATGTCTGCACGCCACCCCTCCTGGATGCCACGGCACCTGGAACATCCAGTATTATTTGGTTTTCTTTGGAAGGAAACAAGAAATCTAGAGAAATATATAAAGAATAAAAACAAGTCTCCAGAGATAAACAGGAGAGTTTGGGAAAGCTAGAGATATAGAAAAGGAAGACTAATCAAGGACATGAATAAGAATTGTAAATACCTTGAAGGTAGCATTGTAAATGAAGGGTGGAAATTATTCACAGTCTAAGATGATGGCAGAAGTAGGTGAAGTAGATAAAGGTAAAGTGGCCTATAGGTAAGGAAGAAAAAGCTTGGGCCATATAATTTTTTAAAAAGTTTATAGCAATAAGAATGGCAAGACAGAGAATTAGGTTGCTAAGAGTCATTGACGATATTAAAAGAATAGGTTTGATAAAACATTAGTAGAACTGATGTCGAGAACAGAACAGGTGCAACAAGCGGCATTTGATACTCCTGTTTCTGGAGATTTTGGTGGCCTATGCAAACATTTTCCCCGCTGGATGCAGTTTTGCCAATATTCATGACAAAAATCTTTACTCTCATGTGATAATGACATATTTAAGAAGCAAAATCTCCAGTTAGACTGGGAGCTAGAAGGTAGCAATCGACAAGCAGGATGGGCTTTCCTTCTCACTGAGAAACATCCTTATTCCTGACTTTGAAACCCTGATGATAGAGTGCATGAGTTAAATTAGGCTGATGGGTTAGAGAAAGCTTTTTGAATGGGTTGAGCTCTAAAAGACATGGATATAGGGCATATTTAATTTTATTTATTTATTTATTTTTATTGAGACATCATCTCATTTTGTCACCTAGGTTGAAATACAGTGTCATGAACATGACTCACTGCAGCCTCCGCATCCCAGGCTCAAGTAATCCTCCTGCCTCAGCCCTCCAAGTAGCTGAGCCTACAGGCACACATCACCATGCCCTGCTAATTTTCACAATTTTTGTAGAGATGAGATTTTGCCACATTACCCAAGCTAGTCTCGAACTCCCGAGCCCAAGCAATCAGCCTGCCTTGGCCTCCCAAAGTGCTGGGATTATAGGCATGAGCCACTGAATCTGGCCTACTCATTCTTTGTTGCATAATTATTCTAAAAGGAATGTGGTTAGGTAATTTAGGATTTAAATACAGAGAAGAAAGGAAGATGGCTGTTTCAGTTGGGCATGTCTCATAAATTTTTTCAAATGTTTCCCAACGAGATTCAGCAGTAAGAGCGACAATATTTATAACCCAGAAGTTCTCAGGTTAGAGTGTTGAGGTATCAGTCTTGCAAGGGTTGATGGTTGTTCCCAACTCACAATTAGATGGAACTATATATCCAGCGATATAAATGTGAAAGTATCAGAGATGTGCCCACATCCATATGCAGAGTGTTACATCTAATTCCTACTCTATGCATTCAAAAGAGCAGACAGAACACACAAAACAGCCTCCTTTACATCCTCACTGTATAGTATCAGTAGAAAATATGTTACTAAGAAAATGAACGCATGGTGACATCAGAGGAACACCTCCATTGGATGGGGAACCATGACTAATACCCAAAGTATGAAGGGCTACTTGAGTGAGTCCACAGACTGCTACAGTAAGTCAAAGTGATTCTACAAATGTTGTGGTTTATAACATTTACAAACGTTATAGAAGAAACAAGATGGGGTTGTGAAAATTGCAGGAGTATTAGTCTGAGTGGCACAGCTGGGAAATACTACATCTTGCCTCACTGTCAAATCTTTGGCCAAGCAGCAAACAACAGTGACTACTGGAACAGACAATAATAATGAATGTGAATTCTTAGGGTGAAGAACAAGGTAATGACTTGAATGGCTGCTAAAGCTCAGGGAAAATAGGGTAACCCCACACCTAGAAGAGAATACTCCAGAAAGCTAAAATTCTGCTTTTTCTTCCTAAAAATATACCCAGAAATCAATATAAACTACAGTGGTGTAACCTGGCTCACAGCCCACAAAATTTGTGGAAACAGACACAGCATTACCAGAGAGGTAACAGTGGATCTCAATACAAAGATAAATCCACAACCAAGCATAAACAAATACCTGGGGAGAGCCATACTATAAAGGAGAGGTAGAAAACTTGGCAAATAGAAGAATATGTACTCATAGAAACAGTAAAGAGAACAAACAATGCACTAGGGTAAATAATATACGTCTCCTCTGAGAGACACAGAGATTATTACGATTATTTTAGAAAAAACATATTAGTTTCAGGATGGTGAAGTGGTCTAAAAATGATTCAACTTGCAAACTGAAAAGTTAATTTTGAAATAAAGTGAATTAAAAAGTTGAATAGTAGACTATTAAAACGCTGAAGAGTAAAAATGTGTTTAGCTGCAAGGTGGAATTGAGGAGATGATTCCACTCTATAAGGTATATTTACAAAAAAAGAAATGAAGACAGGAAAACACATGTGCAGAAATTTGGAAATTGTAAGGCAAATAATGCCAAACAATGTTCTAGAGAGACATCATAGAGAAGTGGAGAGGAAAATAGGCAAAAACATAAAATTTCAAAATTCTCAGGATTGAAGAAGGATATAAGTTTCTAGAAAGAGCTAGGCTGGATGTGGTGGCTCACCTCTGTAATCTCAGCTACATGGGAGGCTGAGGCAGGAGGACCATACAAGCCCAGGAGTTCAAGACCAGCTTAGGCAACATAGAGAAGCCCCATCTCAAAACAAAAGAAAGCATGTATAAATAGAATGAAAAAGCTCACAAAATGTTAAGCGTGATTTATAAAAAGGATGCTACACATAAAAATAGCATGGTGAAATTCACAAACTTCAATGATAAAGAGAACAGAGAGTCTTAAGAGAAAAAAAAGGGAATAAAAGAGATTTCAAAGTATTCCAGTTTGACCTCAGATTCTCATCAGTAATACTGAATGCAAGAAGCCCATTTCTCTCAAGTTTCTTAGAGAAAATTATGTTGAATTCTATTATTAATTTTTGAGGGCAAAATAAAGACATTAAAAATTTTTTTTGGACATAGATACTTTATCCTCCATAATTCAAGTCTGAAAGAATTACTAGAGCATACATTCCAGGAAGTAAAATAAATGAATCCTAGAGAAGATAATAGAGTTTAAGAAACAGCACTGAGCAAAGAAATCAATAAAATGTATTGCTAAGTCTAAATGAGCATTGATTACAAAATATCAACCTGAAACTAAAATCATATATGATATTGATGTTAGATAACATTGCTAAACATGCAACAGAGAATGGTTTACTAATGAACATTTGTTTACTGTTGTATTATTTTATTTTATTTTTTCTCTATGCATGGTCTTAAATATTGTCTCATTTTCTCTTGCTCTGGGCATGTAGTGATAAGAACATCTTACTTCTTTGAAATCTTGCCTGTATCATCCCATTATAATTTTTAGATCTTTCATTTACTGGTTTTTATTTGTGTTATAACACCAAATAGACTATAAACTCCTTCAGATAAAGAAGTTTATTAATTTAATTTAATGAGGCAATAACAAATATTTCTAAGATGCTAGTTGTATATTTAAAGAAAATAGTGTAGTTTTCTGTGCTGACTGGTGCAGTAGACATCATGGGATTAGGTAAGAAGCGCAGATGATAGGGCGAACCTCCAAACACACAAATAAGTCATTTTTAAATAAAATAATTTGTCTGTATGATGTTGAAGGAAAAAGGACTCTTAAAATGCAAAAAAAAAAAAAAACAAAAAACAAAAAACAAAAAAAAAAACAAAAAACCCTCTGTTATTCCCATTGGCCTAGCTCTACTGGCCAGAATTCTACTGCAGGGACCCATATGCAAAAATATAAATTTTTTGAAAATTCCAACTCTACCAGAAAAAGGCTCTGGACATTCAACTGCCACAGAAGTCCCCTGAAAATATCTGGTACAACATAAATTCACCATTTTCACTTAAAGTAATAAATATAAACACAGGTGTCACAGGACATTATAAGGCAAAAGGGAAAGAAATACTACCTGAGAAAATGTTGCTAAGATGTAGATAACTATTCAGGCCAAATATATCATTATCGTTGAAAAAATATACTCAACTTTCCTGTAAAGCAATAATATAAACGAAAATATATTAAAGAAAGCGAAAGTGGGGTAGGAGTAGGAAGTGGAACATGAGCTGAAGTAGCATAAACCATAAAGTAATAACAGAAATGTAGATGAAATAAAAATGAACAAAATAAAATATAATTAGGTCTATAGGGCATGAAAATGAAAAAGCAAAAGGAAATATGAGTAAAGGAGGAAATTTTTAAAAAAAGGAGGAAATGAACATTCAACCTACATATTATCAGAGTCCTTAAAGAAAAAATAAAAACAAAAAAATCATAAAGAGAAAATATTTAACGATGTAAAGTCAAGAAAATTTGTGGCCAGGTGTGGTGGCTCACGCCTGTAATCACAGCACTTTGGGAGGCCGAGGTGGGTGGATCACCTGAGGTCAGGAATTCCAGACCAGCCTGATCAACATGGTGAAACCCCGTGTCTACTAAAATTACAAAAAATTAGCCGGGCATGGTGGAGGGCGCCTGTAATCCCAGCTACTCAGGAGGCGGGGGCAGGAGAATCGTTGGAACCTGGGAGGCGGAGGTTGCAGTGAGCAGAGATCGCGCCATTGCACTCCAGCCTGAGCGACAAGAGCAAGACGCCTTATCAAAAGAAAAAAAACCAAAATTTTTACAGAGTTTAAAAAATCATTTCATTTCTATATATTATAAGATACCTGTGCCAGGGAACACTGATGATGATCAAGTCTAAAATGCATGATAATAAAGGCACTAAGCTCAAATGAATTTTTAAAAAAGAATTTTTAGGACTTCAGTGAGAAATAACCAATTCTCTTGTAAGATGGGAATGAAAGAAACAAACAAGGCTGCCTGCGACTTCTCCATGGCAACCATCAACACCAGAAGACATTAAGGCAACACCTACACATTTCTTGAAGATAGAAAACGACTTAAGGATTTTGTATCTAGATCTAATGCCAATCAATTATAACATCAAGTGACAAATGACTTTTAAAATCCAAGAACTCAGGAAATATTTTCTTATGTGAAATTGTTAAAAATTCTAGTTCAAGACCACAGTCAATCATGGTATGACTAGGGAAAGTACAGCAAAAGCATCGGCAGTATCCAATATTGGCATATATCTGTAGACCTTTGATGAAGACTAATGTGGGGACGAGGTGTTGGAATAGAATGCAAAAGCTGCATGTTTAAGAAATTATACGAATACTAAAATTGGGGAAAGAAAGAGTTAAGAAGTTGGGAGACAAAACCAATCAAATTAAGTATAAATCTATTAAAATATAAAGGTAGATATTAGTTAATAAAATTAAGTGAAAATGAGTTAGAGAGATTTGTAGATAAGAGGAGAAATGACTGTAGTGGCCACCTAATAGAAATTGTCTAAAACTTTGAGACTAGTACTATAAAGATAAGAAAAAAGATACAGCATTTCTTCAATATCAGAAACATGAACATGTAAAACAAACCAAAACAAACAGTGCAGAAAACTATTTCAAAATGCCATAAAAAGATAAACCTTAAGTCCATATATGTATGCCGTATCAATAATTTTAAACTGGCTGAACTCATCTTTCAAAAGAAAATGACTTTCAGATGTGATTTGAAGTTAAAGCAAAATTCTAACTACAGTAAATCCATAAATATAAGCCACCACGCACATGTACACACATATATAAAAGTAACTCCAAAATATAACAAAAAATAAAACCTGGCAAAAACTTTCTAGAAAAACTCAAAGAAAATGAAAGCAAGATTCATAATCCTAATATCAGACATGAATAAATTATGGCCAATAGACAAAAAGTCACTTTCAACTGCTAAAGTGTAAAATTGACAGCAGAAATATTGCTAATATAAATATCTATACTCCAAGTAGCATAACACTAACACTCTTAATCAAAACATATTATATATACTGGTATAAATAATTACATAAATAATATATTTTGTTACCTCATTCAGGACATTTAAATCAGGTAATATGGGGAAAGTTTAATAAAGGGGTTATTTATTTACAGAGGTAGTCAGGGTACAGAAAATCCACTAGAAATTAACAGACTTTCAGAGCTAGTAAGAACAAGTTTTATCTCACCCCAGGCCTGAGGGAGCAAGTATAAATTATTATCAAAAATCCTACATGGTAGGAATTTCCCTGTAGTTAAAACATTATCAGAAAGGTAATGCAAATCAATACAGAAACGATACCATTATCATAACAGATTGTCCAAACTTCAAAATAACTGTGAGTAAAAGGAAAAATAATCAAATTCCAGCTTATATCTTATGGTCCTGCCCTGTACAAAGGCAGACCCAGAACAACTGTGGGAAATGCAGAATGTGGAAGCTGTTGAGAAGCCTGAATTTTATGCTAAACTTTTGCCCCAAAAGACTGTCAGTGTAAATAAGTCTGAAAATAGAAAAAAAAATGGGTCTGCATGAATCAGAGCACTACCTACAGGGAGGAAACATTAAGGTACATTCAACTCAAAGGTGGCAGGTATGATTTAAAAGGGCAGGGGAAGAATATAGGGCAAGAATGGGGGAGAATCACCCTTTCACAATTGGAAAATAGAAGGGAAAGGAAGAAAATGGTGGAAAATCTAAGGATAGAAGGTGTTGTAAGACAAAACCATAAAATCAGAGAACTCACCATAACTATTATTCCCAAACATGCAAAAGACAAGCAAAGAACCCCACCAAAGCACCTAGAATTTGCTTCACTGAAAGAAGATGCCACTGAAACGTCCAAATTCTACAAAAATGGACAAGCAGAAAGTTAAGAGCTACTGCAGAAATTCAAAAATAGCATTTTATACATATCTTCATGCATATCAACTGAAGATGATTTGCCCCTCCAAAAGTAACTCTGGAGCAGACAAAAACTGTAATTTTATCAATCCCAGTGGAATCAAATAGTCTCACACTAACACTTGAGAATATGAAAAATCAGATTGAATCCAAAAATCAATAAAATAAACCAAAATGGAAAAATGTAAAAATGAAAAGAGAGTTCATTGAACTTAGTAAATAAATGAAAGAAAAAAAATTATTCCTAAATAAGAAAAAGAATTGCAAACATTCAGGAAAATAGATTTAAATAAAAATGTAATAAAATGCATTGAAGAAAAGGCAGAAAAACAACTAACAGAGTGAAAATGACATAAATAAAGTAAAAATGGCCAGAGAGTAGAAAGTAAACTAATACTTATATTATTGAGTTCCCTAAAGAAGAAAAATAAAACATGGAGGAGAGCTAATATTTAAAACTGTAATTCGGCCAGGCACAGTGGCTCATGCCTGTAATCCCACACTTTGGGAGCCTAAGGAGGGCAGATCATCTGAGGTCAGAAGTTCCAGACCAGCCTGGCCAACATGGTGAAACCTGTCTCTACTAAAAATAGAAAAATTAGCCGGGCATGCTGGTGGGTGCCTGTAATCCTAGCTACTCAGGGGGCTGAGGAGGGAGAATCACTCAAACCTGGGAGGCAGATGTTGCAGCGAGCCGAGATCGTGCCACTGCACTCCAGCCTGGGTGACAGAGCGAGACTCCATCTCAAAAATAAATAAATAAATAAATAAAATTAAATTGTAATTCAAAAAAACTTGCCAGAAATAGAAAAAGACTTGAGTCTATACTAAGTACCTGGGTTGGGGCGGAGGGGTAGACTCCCAAATGATAAACTCTGAGACTGATTCTAGTAGAATTATTTAATTTCAAAGATAAAGATGAGATCCTCAAGGACTACAGGAGAAAATGATCAGATAATTTGCACTGGCAAGGGAATTAGACTGGTATCAAACTTTTGATAAAACAACATACAAATCAGGGCAACAATAGAGCAGAATTATAAACCATTCAGTGGAAAAGAGTGTGAAATAAGAATTGTATTACCAGTGAAGCTATTGTTTAAATGTCAAAGCCATAGACAAAGAGTTTTAAACTTACAAGAATGTAAGGACTTCGGCAGCCATTACCCCTGCTTACAGAATCTACTAAAGGATAAAGGTTCATCCAGCAAAGTGATGACTGGAAAACATTCATCAGATAGACTAATGGTGAACATTTATAACTATATAAATATGTATCTAAGACTTAAACAAAGACGGGGGATGAGGGTTGCAAACTAATATACGTATGTTACACATTAAGAAAAAAAGTTTGTATTAATGTAAAAATTTTGTTTGTTATAAGAAAGTAGAAATAATGCAGTTAAATAATGGAAAAATACAGGAAACTAAAACAAAAAAATAGAATAAGTGCACTGTTGTATAAGCAACAGGTAGGCATTAAAGCACACTAAGGAAAAAAATCAATACATCAGATAGTAAAACGTTAAATAAGAAAACAAGTAGTGAAGATCACTTAATTAAAAATAAAAATGCAAAGGTTATCACTAGAACAAAAATATAAACCTTCCTAAATACAACATAAAATATTTTTAAATACATAATATACATATCATGTAAAGAAGAAAACACAACAAATAAAAAATAATGGGTAATAATAAAATATTATGACAGAATTTAGTTCAAGCCTACCAGTAAGTGGATTCCAGAATGTGAAGGGATTTCAGTCATGTAATAAAATAGAAAAACTTGCTGTTGGTTCACAAAACGGGACCTAACTATATACTTTATAACAGAAAGATGCCTAAACTAAACATACTCATAAATACTACAAATAAAGGATTGGACAGATGTGTACCATGAAAATGGAAACAGAGAGAGGGAGTAGTAGTAGCAATTCTGATATCAGACAAAGTAGAATTTAAAACCAAAACCATTAAATGTCAAGACAAGGAATACTTTTTAATGCTAAAAAACACAATTCACAATGAATGTATATTTATGCACCAAGTAACACGGTGGCCACACATAGGAAGCAAAATGTAAAAAATAAACACATTAATAATAGAATGCATTTATTGATCACTCCAAAATACAATCAAGTGGACAATCAATAAGGATATGGAAGATCAAAACAATATAATCAATAAGATTCTATGATATGTAGTGACCTTCACACCCTGATGATAGGTAACACAGTTCCTTCTCTTGTGTCCATGGTACAGTTCCAAATACTCATCATAAATCGGGTTATGAAAAAAGCATTAGCAGTTTCCATAATGTGGAAATATAAACAACATTCTGATCAAAATGCAGTAAACTAGAAATTATCAACAACAATGATACAAGCAAACAAACAAAAAGACCCTTCCATGTGGAAAGAATTCTATAAAATCTTTAACATAAAGGGGGATACAAACTGAAATTTTAAACTTTCATGAAAAAATATTGACAATAGAAACACTACACATCATAACATAGGAGATGCATTTAGAGCAGTGGTCAGAGGAAACTTCATAGCATTTTCAAACCCTAATATCAGTAAAAATGAAAGAATGGGAAAAATGGCCTAGTCTCAGCTCAAAAACTGGAAAAAGAAAATCAGAACAAATACAAAGAAAGCACAAAGAATGAAAGAATAAAAAAGAATAAAGAGGAGAATAAACAGATCTAACGAGTAAATTACATTCTACATTTTTTTGAAAAATTTAGCGAAATAGATGATATGGTTTGGCTGTGCCCCCACCCAAATCTCACCTTGAATTGTAATAATCCCCACGTGTTAAGAGTAGGACCAGGTGGAAATAATTGAATCATGGAGGTGGTTTCCCCCATACTGTTCTCATGGTTGTGAATAAGTTTCATGAGATCTGATGGTTTTACAAACGGGAATTCCCTTGCACAAGCTCTCTTGCCTGCCACCATATAAGTCATGACTTTGTTCCTCTTTCGCCTTCCTCCATGATTGTGAGGCCTCACCAGCAATGTGGAACTGTGAGTCAATTAAACCTCTTTCCTTCATAAATTACCCAGTTTCAGGTATGTCTTTATTAGCAGCATGAGAACAGACTAATACAACAGGCAAATTACTAGCTAAATTAAGAAATAAAGAGAGAAAGTGAAAATATACAAGATATGAGAAGAGGGAAAGGGCCATTAAAACAAATACATTTTTAAGAATCACAAATGGCTATATTATATACTTTAATGCAATAAATTTGAAGACCTAGATATTATGGTGCTCAGGAAAAACACACGATGTTTCAAACATAAGGGAGTGTTGTTGTGAAGAAGATGCTATTAAATATAACAAATATACATCAGGAAATGAGGCAGACTGCTCTCCTTTATAATTTATTCTGAGATATAAATTTATCAATATATATTATTTATAATATAATTTTATAAGATTATATTATACTTTATAATGTAATTTTTTTCTAAAATATACATTTGTATATTTATGAAGGTATATAATCAGGGAAGCAGTCACCCCACACACGTAATGCCCCCCACTGCCCCCCGACACGAAAACACTACAGTGGACATCGGCCTATAATCCATTCTGGGTTCTGAATATCTATTTGACCCTTTGCAAGCTGCATAGTAGCCTTACATTTTCCCTTCACCTTTTGTAGTGTGAGATGAATGAATGAGTGCACAGGCAATTGTAGTGAAGACCTGTTGAAGAAAGAGATAGATTCACCTTGCAAATATGCAGAGCATTAATGACCACTTATCTGGAATTCCCCAAAGGCTGTTCATTAAGCCCAAATTAGGCTTCCTGCTGTGGCTTCTCTGAAAGAGATGACAGGCCACTGTGTCCTAGAAATGGGACTCCCACTGGGAGTGAAGGACATTCAAACTCTGTGTCTTCAGGGTAGGTGTCCCATGAAAGTCCCCATGAGGAAGCATGACTTTCACATCTGAGTGCTGTGAATATATCTGCCTGTCATTTCCACGTTAGTCAGCCTACAACAGTCCAATTTCCACTTTCTAAAGCTACCGTATTATACAGAAAGTCATTAATATTTGATGAAACCTGTTGGCCAAAATAAAGTGCATTCTTGAATGCAACTAGTAATTATTAAACCATTACTAACATTTACTGAGCACTTACTGTGCACCAGTCACTTTAAATGCTTTGATTGTATTATCTCATTCAATCATTGCAAGTTTTTTTTTTTTGAGAAAACTGAAATAAAATTTGCATTTGTCCATTTCATGTTTTTAAGTTGTTTACACATTTTTATTTTTAACAGTATTCAGAACTACTCTAAGTTTCATTTGTGATTCCATCTGCCATCTTGATGATGATTTTTTTTCCCCAACACCTCACCTTGTCATAAATTAAAGGTGTTCTATGGAATTTGGAAAGAGATTGCAAGGACTTGTATTTAAACAGCACAAATTACCGTCATAGAGCTGCTGATACATGTTTCCAAAAGAGTGAATATTTGGCAATCCATGTTCAACGGAATGATGATGACTGTTTTATCTTGTCCTGGTATTCAATTACCATGCTTTACAAAAGACAAACAATCACTGAACAGAAAGAATGGACAAGAAGGTCTTCCCAGCTCTATGAGCAAGGTAATTAAGGCTTTTTAGCCACTGACTTGTTAATTTTCATGATTCAGGGTAAAAGGTGAAATAGTGAGGGGATCCATCACATCTGGTATGTATAAGAAAGGTACAAGAGATATGTTGAAACTTTTAGTCCTTCTAGTATTGAAAAAAGCTTGGTTTATTATTGCTCTTGCAAGTTTTTATCTCCCACACAGGTTAGCATCACATATGAATGTACTTTGTGTTAGTGAAAAATTACAACACATTAAGCCTTATATTTGGGGAGCGTTTTGTTTGTACTTTCACCCAATATTCAACAGATCTCTATTTTGAAGCTTGTACATACATATAAATATTTTGTAACAAAGGGTCTCTGCTTATTGTCTAGAGAGAGAAGAAAAAATGGTACACATCAATCTTAAGTGTGCACAAGTAGGACAGACAAAGCTTCCCACTGTTGTTTTGGTATTATGAGTTTGTTCCAGTTAGCTCTAAAATGATAATGGTACCTAGAGAATTCATAAGGCTAAGACTTTGTGCAAATTAATTAGAAACAATAGAGTATTGAGGTCTTACTTCTTGATATTTAAATGAAATCTCTGGTCAGAGACCCAACACCTTTGACAATATAATGAGGTGGAAATAGTATAGGGTTAAAGTCTGGCATTTCTTATAACATCATGTGACTTGGGCAAGTTATTGAGTCTTTTTGAAGGTCATTTACTACCTCTCTATAATAGAGAAAATGATGCCTATCTTACCAGGCATTGGGTTGTAGGAATTAAATGAGCTAATGTCTGTAATTTATTCAGCACGGTGTTCAATGCAAGTGTGAGTTTAAGTAGGTCTATATTTACAAATCAATAGCAAGATGTTACTAGATTCTTTCTAAAGCACTAGTGATGGTTGGGGAAATCTCAGAAGTCTGTATCACAAGGAAAGTTTGCTATTACTGTTACAATTTACCTCAGAGTTGTGGTGACAGTTTTGGCTCTTCTAAATTAAGGAGTTCACATACATTCCATTTCATGGATTTGTTCACCCCCCAGCAACAAATACACGAGTAGTAGTTTCGAATCTCGACAACACTGTACAAATCCCTTTTCTCACTGACAGCTGTCAGTCCCCTTGTGTTTACAGCTGTCTCCCTTAGTTTTGTTGTTTTCTCACCACTCATGTCTACACTTTCAGTTATAGAAAATAGGCCAGGCGTGGTGGCTCACACCTGTAATCCCAGCACTTTGGAAGGCTGAGGTGGGCAGATCACAAGGTCAGGAGTTCGAGACCAGCCTGGCCAATATGGTGAAACCCCGTCTCTACTAAAAATACAAAAATTAGCCAGGCGTGGTGGTGGGCGCTTGTAGTCCCAGCTACTTGGGAAGCTGAGGCAGAAGAATCGCTTGAACCCAGGAGGCGGAGCTTGCAGTAAGCCGAGATCGCGCCACTGCACTCTAGCCTGGGCGACAGAGGGAGACTCCGTCTCAAAAAAAAAAAAAAAAAGAAAAAAGAAAATAGAAGAGTGCATCTCATTTTTAAATCCTTTTTATGATCACAGCTAATAAAGATGATTTTTCACTTCTCTTTTCATACATGGTATACAAAACAGGATGAATTGTGGGAACTGTCCAATTTACCACAGGATGCGTGTGTGTATCTTTGAATGTGTGTTTATTGGGGCTGGAGAGGGCATTAAGATACAAAGAGAACAATGAGAGAGTTTTGTGGCAACACAAAACTCAGTGGAGTCTATATAATACTAAGTCTCAAACAGACTCTTCGATATGACCAAACTGAGGCTACTTGGCTAACGGAATTCAGGCACTTTTCATCAGAGTTATATTTCAGCACACTGATACCCTAGTACTCAGGTGGCTTCATGGAATCTTATTTCAGTGAAGAAACTTCCTGAAAGACCAAAATCTTGGGTTGGAGAAATCATAACAAGTTTGATCATCTGCTGTGCATGCTGTATATTTATTTAATAAACTTTTTCTTGAGCAAAAAAATGACTGTGGATCTATGTTTATTTTCAGGGACCATGGAAAGTATTAGTTTATGTGGTCTTGGTCTAAGACTCAGTTCTCTTCCTCTCTTTTCCTTTAGCCAGTTAAAGCATGTATCTCTCCAAGGTCTTTATGGCCCAGGGCATGATTCCAGAACTTTACTGTACATAAGAATTAATGATGAAACTCGCTAAGATGCAAAGTGTTATTTGGGAGAGACAGAATTGTGACCGAGATTCTACATTTCTAACAATCATCCATGTGGTACCAACGCTATTAGTCCTAGGACCACACACGAAGTTACAAGACTCAACCAGGGGTTGACAAGCTCTTGTGAAGGGCAGGATAGTAGCTATTTTAGGCTTTGCTTTGACTACTCAATTATGCTGTTGTAGCACAAGGCAACCATCACAATACATTAAACGAATAGGTGTGACTGTGTTTTAATAAGACTTTGACACTGAAACTTAAATTTCAGATAATTTGCCAGGCATGGTGGCTCATGCCTGTAATCCCAGCACTTTGGGAGGCCAAGGTGGGCAGATCATGAGTTCAGGAGTTCGAGACTAGCCTGGCCAACACAGTGAAACCCCAACTCTACTAAAAATACGAAAATTATCTGGGCATGGTGGCAGGTGCCTGTAATCCCAGCTACTTGCAGGCTGAGGCAAGAGAATCACTTGAACCTGGGAGGTGGAGGTTGCAGTGAGCTGAGATGGCGCCACTGGACTCCAGCCTGGGTGACAGAGCTAGACTCTGTCTCAGAAAAAAAAAAAAAAAAATCAGATAATTTTTACATGTCAGTAAGTCATTTTAATCTTTTCCCCAATCATTTAAAAATGTAAAAACCATCCAGCTTGTGAAATATACAAAAGTGGGCAGTGGGTCAGATGTGGCCTGTGAGCTGTTTGTCAATACCTAATCTTGACAGAAGACTTGCTCTGTAACTAGGATTTGACTGCTCATCTGTTACTTCTGGTATACAAAGTAACAAATTTGTAGGAAATGTGTGCTCTCTTTGAAAGAGTACCCTTTAATTTTCAACTCCTAATCTGAGTCTGCCACCCTGAACCTAGGATACTTTTCCTCACTATTTCAGAGACAGAGTGAACAGGGACACCTCTTTTTTCAGGCGCTTTGGGTTTATTAGTGGTTTAGTAGCTCACACCAGTTAGGACTTACTTTGCCATTCATTTGGGGATAAATTAGAATGTTATATCTTTTGCTAAGTCTTTTGTAATGTTTCAGCCTGAAATTATTAGAAATCTCACTAAGTAGACTGTCCATCTCATTGGTAACACTTAATTCCCCTCCTCCAAATGCCAATGGACTCAGAAAGATTCCACAAAACAAACCTATATTAAGAAAGAATTTCTTCAATTTTTTGTTCAATGATTTATCCCTATCAGCACAGAGAAAGTGACATGTGTGCCTAGGGCTCTGGGATCTAGACTGAAATGGCCCATAGCAAGTGTGAAATTTCTTTGAAGTCTCCCGTTTTATCTTATAAATTCATGCATATCTTGCATTTTATTCCATAATATATTGGTGTTTGTTGTAATATAAGAATGTTTAAAATTGCTTCTCAGTTCACTTTCTTAAATTTTTAATGCTAAAAATGGAAAGCCCTAGGAAGTTGGCCTATGTTTATTCTGTTGGTTCACATATACACTCTGACATAGCTGTCTGTGTACACCAGTTTGAGAAGTTTAAACTTAACAGGAGTCACCAATTCGCCCTGGCAGAGAATATCTGGGACATAAACTAGACCCTATGTGCTAAACACTTCCAGGTTGTGGCTCTCTACCTTCACCCGTCCCTGTTTTGTATGGTATAAGGGCACATGCATCACAAAGTTCACTGAAGGATTTCCTAGTTGATACTGTACAAGGTTGCCTTGGCATGATTGCTATATTAAACTTCATGTTTTCTGTTCATATTAGGCATGGACTGATTCTACGTCTTCAAATCAAATTAGCAATGAGGTATCTTTAATATGGTTAATAAGCCTACATGCATAATATAATGGATTGAAATAATCTGATTGTGTCAATGATTGTAACCTTAGTCTATATTCTGATGCCATATATTTTTAATTTCTCTTGTGCTGTATTTCCTTGGAAATGTATGCTCAAAGTTAGATTGCTTTTAATACCTAAATCTATGTTAGTTAATGCATTTTATAAAGTAGCTAAAGTTGGATTCAGTGGTCTGATGATGTTTTCATCTGTTTGCCTCTCCTCAGTTTTTTTAAGAAAATACTCCATTCAAAGCACTGAAGTTCTGTAAATGTGAAAATCAAGAGCAAGTCCATTCTTGTGACTAGCTTTCAAGTTTCATTTTCTTAAAGTGATGAGGTATTGGAGAAAGCATGGAAAAAGCTGGCTTCCAACAGGTAGACTGTTTAAAGCAATTTCTATGATTTTTTTAGCATTCCTAATTGGTTGTATATTATTACTCTACTGGCCTAGCAGTGTTTAAAGAATGTCCTTTTGAATGACTGTCAGAAACAATAGAAAGAGAACAAAGAGATGGGCAGAAGATGATGATTCAATGTTAATGGTGATGGTCTCCCCAAATTATGTGATTAAGGAAGTATCAACCGAGTGGATTGCGCAGAAGTAATAATTCCCTTCCCAGTCTTCTATGACAAGCATCATTCTGACTGATGGATTATTAACCACAAGTTAAATCTGAAAGAAAGGCAAGACAACATTTAGTAAAAAATAGATTGGTCTCTTCAGTGGTGCCAAAGAGAAAGAGATATTTGCAAATTTTCGCACCACATTGTTGTATCTAGAAATGAGTGCCTCCTTAAATTGTGAACTGTAAGTGGCTTACTTGCCTCACTCTAGTTCTGGTCTTGATCCCATGAAACTTGACAACGGGGGAGAAATGTCTATATAAGAAAGAGACGGACTAAATATTTCAAACTGCTTAGTCTGGCTTCACATAGCCCTTTATGAATGGATATGAGTAGTCTCAACTTTTACTGCTGCAATGTATGTATGTATCTTATTACGATTCTACCAAATGAATGGGCCATTTGCTATCCCTTTTCTATAATTTTCTTTCTTGTCCCTTGACTTTTGTTTGTGAGCTTTATCATCTTAACCTTTGAAACCCTATACATTCACAAGGCAAAGATCCTCTTCATTACTGCCTCTTCCATAATAACACCCCTGTAGCAGACACTGTGTTGTGCCATCCAGCTTCCATCCTTCACTCCGACTTTGAGGACTTATTGTCCCAGCTACTAGGAAAGTTGATGACTGATTGCTAGTGACTAAAGCCTCCCCCCGCAGAAACTACCTGTTGCCAAAAAGACTCAACTTACTCAAAGTCTCATTCTCTGCCAAGGGACATCCTGCACCCAATGACTGGTCAATGTAGAAGTTAGAGAGTCTGGGCCTCTCGCTCTAATTCAGAACAAATTTGAACATGCAAATTTCCGCCGGGCGCGGTGGCTCACGAGGTCAGGAGATGGAGACCATCCTGGCTAGCAGGATGAAACCCTGTCTCTACTAAAAATGTAAAAAATTAGCCAGGCATTGTGGCGGGTGCCTATAGTCCCAGCTACTCGGGACGCTGAGGCAGGAGAATGGCATGAACCCGGGAGGCGGAGCTTGCAGTGAGCCGAGGTTGCGCCACTTCACTCCAGCCTGGGCGACAGAGCGAGATTCTGTCTCAAAAACAACAACAACAACGACAACAACAAAAATGCAAATTTCTATCTCAGAGCCAGCTTCCTAAGGAATTCCTAGTTGCAATGGTTACTGTAAAGGTGGTCCACGAAAATGAAGCATAAAACGGAATTTTATAGTAGAATTCTCCACTAACCAGCTAGCAATGAATATATGACCACTGATGGAAGGTAGAACATTGATAGTCACTGTCATGTAGTAACCGTACAATTGTCAAATCTTTCATGAGCACTAAAATGGAATGGCAAAGTGGTGGACGCAAATGCGTAGCCTAGGGTAATGTAAAATGCCTTTGATAATTTGAGGGAAAGTAACCATTCTAAGCACAATAGAGTTTAAGTGCCCTTGTTGGGCAATGGATGATTTGGTGAAAATCAATGCGTGGTGGAAGATGATTAATTATCCATTAAAGACTAAGGGTGAAAATCAGAGGGTAACATATAAAATTGATATGATAAAAAAGAACTCATCTCCTGCAAACAGAGGGCAAGGAAGGGAAGAAGCAGGCCCAGGTCTCAAGCAGAATTGTAACAGAGCTCCAGAGAAGAGTAAATTTGCAGCCCATAGAAGTCTGATGTGCCCTGATTGGGAAAGAGACGTGGGAAGAGGACATCTGTGCATCTTTGTTAATGTGATCATAAATTTATAAATCTCCAGATTCTCCTGAATCATTTGGGACTACAAAAGCGGTCTAGTCTTCCTTATTAATGGTTGGTATCCTCCCCTCTTCCGCTCTCCCATACACACACACATTACTTTTCCTTGAAAAACAATGCATGAAACACACAAACTCTCAGGATTTACCTCCCTTCCCATCCTGGTCACTAGATGAGGAATTGAAAAACTGCATCTGAGGGGCTGTATCCGGTCTGACACCTGTTTTTATAAATAGAATTTTTATTGGAATTTGGAGAAAGATGTAAATTGTTCTCTGCCCCATATGAATGCCAAATATTTCTAATCCTCCCTTATGACAGGAATGGAAAAGAATGCTTACACCAGTTCAATGATACCAAACCATGTACCTGAGCAAAAATACTACATAAGCACATCAGCTGCATTTGGGAATAATATGTCACTGAGTTTGAAGCAGTCTAATATCCCCCTTTAGTATCTCTCTGTCTTTTGCTGTAGCCAGATTTTACACACATGTACTTTAGTTGTTTAAGTGTGCCATCTCTCACACAATTAAGTAATATTATTTTTGATTTACCATGTGGTCCTGGAGAAAAACAGTATTAGAGACTTCCACATGAACTTCGCTATTATGATAGCTTTTATCCTACAAGCCAAAGAAATAATATAGGTGTTCTTCCAAAAGCTATGTATATTTCAACTACATGTTTAAGAACAAGAGAAATGTCCATGGGTGGATCCATGGATCCAGTGGAATCACTGTGAGCCAAACTTGTTCCAGCATTCTACTTATTATGTGGCCCCCAGTTGACCCTACCATAATCATGTATTAAGGGCATGATAAGGTTTTGAGTATCTGTGTATTGATGACAGATTATATATTATAATCAATCATCTTAAAAATGTTTCAGTTTTCCCCTCCATCAGTGCATGTATGGTTACTTGCATAAATGTTCATAGATCTTTTTCGGTAACAACTAAGAGTATCATTGTCACATATACTTCTTGTGATAGTACAGTGTCCTTTCTCATAATAATTCTGCTTTTCCCTGCTTTTCTCTCAATCTATAGGTTTTGGGCCTGAAAACTGAGTTAAGTTCAGAAATAGATATACAATTAGGATTTTTTTGTTTGTTTGTTTTTTGAGACAAAGTCTGTCTCAGTCACCCAGGCTGGAGTACAGTGGCACGATCTTGGCTCAATGCAACCTCCACCTCCCGTTCAAGCAATTCTCCTGCCTCAGCCTCCCAAGTAGCTGGGATTACAGGCATGTATCACCACATCTGACTACTTTTTGTATTTTTGGTAGAGACAGGGTTTCACTATGTTGGACAGGCTGGATTCGAACTCCTGACCTCAGGTGATCCGCCTACCTTGGCCTCCCAAAGTTCTAGGATTACAGGCATGAGCCACTGCACCTGGCCATACAATTACGATTTTTTTTCTTGGGTGGCTGCCTTCACTTTCCTGACCATCCATTCTTGATTTCTTTATTTATGTAAATTGAGAAATATTCTTTTTAGTAGCTTGTCTATCATGTTCCTAGGGAAGCCATTTTCAATTAATCAACTATGAGCTTCTTGCTTATCTGCCACCCTTCCCGCAGTTGCTACACCTACCTTGTTATTTATTACAGTGATTGTGTCCATATGAATCTGGTTTCTTTTTTCTTCAGAAATAGCACAACTACTGGAGAACGCCTCAAATTCATTCATGAGGCAACTTTGAGCAATGTACCGTCAATTTTATCAACCTATGCGTCCATTTACATGTTTTGTAAAAACTAACTTTTATGATAATATTGGTATTATTCCTTTGATTTACTTTAGACCAACATTGCTCTTTTTTACCTACTACTGATATGCAAATTATATGCTAATTTTATTCTTGCCTTTAGATCTGACATTGAGAGTTTGAATGTTTTACGGTCTGTTTTTTGTTCTTCAAAATGCCCATCTGTAGCTATACAGATTTTTCATAACAGGTGAGGCAATAGCCTCAGAATTAGGCATTTATAACAAATAATTTATCACAAAGAACTTGATCATCTTGGCCATTGTCCTAATTACAATCCTTTTTCTGACAGTTTATAGCAGTTTGTAAAAATCATAATTTCTTTCAATAGTTACTGGTTACTTTCAGAAATGCATATAAAGATTTCTACTTCACTGACAAAGAGTTCTCATGTCTATGACTCTCAGATTTTTAGCTTCACAAGCAATTAAAATGTATAGACAATAAGAACATTTTTTAAATTTTATAAATCACCAATTGATGAACAATATATGTATTATATAGATATACACACATATACATTTAAAGTTAAAATACTCATTAATTATATCTAGAACAAATATCATTGCAAATAGTTAACATTAAACTGTGTGATATACCAATTCTCTTTTTTCTTTCCTACAGTTGGAGGCATGGTGGTTGGAAGCTCAGCCAGCCTTTCAAAACTCTGGTAACTGGAAGGTATAATATTCTCCATCTTCCAATAAGAGAGTTTCTTTCAAATTAAACTTCAGAACTAAGTAACAATAATGTGCTGGAGTCAGCTCATACCAGCTTACAAGGATCAATTAAGTTTTCAGAAATTTTCCAAGCAGACTTTTTAACCCAGCCCTTATTAAAAATTAAATCATAGAATTACACTTGAATAAACAATACTAGAAACAAAAGTAATCAATACTCAGAATGTATCACTTTATAATTACTACATTTTATATTATCTCTTCTGTTATGTATACTGTCTCTTTTATCTGTATGTGATATTACAATGGTGCCTTAATGCTCTTCTCTTTTATCTCCACTTTCAGAAATGTCACATTGATAGCATTAAACAAATAAACCATGTATGGGAGTGTTTACACCATAACAATTAGCAAATGTTACAAATCTACAAATCAGGAGTCTTTTTTGTTGTTGTTGTTTTTGGTGGAATACTAGTTGTTGACCATTTACCAGCATACCCCCCGCAAATCAAGAACTAGGAAGCGATTTCATAATTTAGAGAAGGGGAGAAAAAACAGAGATTGCCCAAGCATAAATAGATAAACATATTATTTATACTCATTGACAGACTAATGAGGGAAGAAGTGAAGAAGCACCTAGAAAGGCCACGTATTGTTAAATCATGAATGATGAAACTGCAAAGAACCTTAGGGAACTTCTTGTTCAACACTTCAATTTAACATATGAGAAACCAGAAGATTTCCTAGTTACTCAATGGTTGAATCAAACAAGATTCCAGGTTTAAATAGCAGAAGTGATCTTTCTTTTTTTTTTTTTTTTCTTTTTCACTTTTAATTGCATTTATTTGAAGCTGAATTTATTCCCATGACACAAGTTTTGTTTCTTCAATTTCTTCTAGGATGTATTTTCCTTTGTGAAATCTCCTCTTCCGGTTTAAGAACAATTTGTTCCTTCTCAGTAAAGATCATCAAGATGTGGTAGGGTGAGCTCATGTATGGGTTAATCCAACCATGAGATCTGTAAGTGTGGCAGAGCATCTTAGGTGCTTTATTCACCTGGATATGCTCAATGATCAGAGAATCTATAATACATTTAAACTCAAGTTTAGCATTACTCTCTGCATGATTTAAGCACGTGCATCTAAAATTCAGCAATCTTTTTGGGCCACCGACCTTATGTCCAGCCCCACTGCTTGGCCTGGGCACACCTCCCAACTCCATGATTGTAAGGTTGGTAATTGTGGTAAGGGCATTACTTTTAATGGTAAAAACTGCAAGTACTTTTGCATCAACCTAATAACATCTTTCAGATACTTGGTGGCTTTTCATGTAAGCATAACCTTGATGTCCTGGGCAGTTTCACGAATGTTCTTAAAGTGAACATGAAGATTTGAACTTCTTGATTTGCATAATTTTGTGGGGTTTTCCGGATGAAGTATACAGATAAGTATATAAATATACTTAAAAGTAAATTGACTCTCTATTTAAATAATAAGATCTAAATGTATTGAACACTCGTTATGTGTTAGGTTGAACAAATTGTTGAGTATTCATCGTTATACTCATTTTATAGAGCGAACTAAAGCTCAGAGAATCAATATAATTTATCCAAGGTGATATAATTAGCAAGTAGCAGTTCTGGGTTTCAAAACCAGTACTTCCTCACTCCAAAGCCTGTTTATTTATTTCCTTCCATCTTCCTCCTATGTCATTTTGTCTCTTAAAACTTCATCTACAGAAAAAAAAATCAGTAAAAATATTGCCAGAGTTGTATGAAATTTCTAGATCATATTTGTGCCTTTTGGCATTTTAGATCATCCAAGCAAAATTAAAATGTCAGTCATTTTCAAGGTCACACATCATTGTAGATATTTGTCGTTGTCATGAACTATTTAACCTGGAGGAGGTCCAGAGTAAACTTTAAAGTTATCTTCCAAATGATGGATACCCTGGACTAAAATAAAAGAACTTGGGACAGTGTGAGGGAACACTCAACATAATGAAATGTGGCATCATTAGCACTCTAGCAAAGTAACAAGCAAACTGACAGCACAGAAGAACGGAAAATTCACATATACTCCATTCTATTGTACTTTGGTACAGCAAGAAAGAAAAAGGAACTAGAGGCAATGCAGAAAGGCTGGC
Organism: Pan paniscus; assembly: GCF_029289425.2. NCBI lineage: Eukaryota > Metazoa > Chordata > Mammalia > Primates > Hominidae > Pan > Pan paniscus. The sequence continues at coordinate 57,547,578 of NC_073266.2, forward strand.
AAATTTGAAACAAATTAAAGGCAATAACCTTAAATATAGTGATAATAGGTCTGTGGGATTCGCTACTGTAGGACATCTTTAAATCAAATAACGACGCTGGACTATGGAGTGGATAATTTAATGACCAATAACCTTGTTGGTGTTTTGGCTGAAGAAGATACACAACATCTCATGAGCCTGATCTGATCAGCCCAAGGGCAAGGAAAATTTAATTTTCCCATGAACCAGATAAAGTATTCATCAGAGTAACTAGAGCTTGCTTCTTCATATTACTAGGACCTACTTTTGGACTGAATTCCTAGCTCAGGTATTAAACATTACTGTGCAATGGGCCCCAAAGGAAAGTGATAGAATGGTGTCAGGGTAAAAGATAACTTTAATTTCCTTCTCTACTAATGGGGGTAAATTGCACTGAACCATTCTAATACCCTCCTCTAGATGACAAAATTTACTAAATAACTTGCTCAAGGGTAGAATTCCAGTCTGTGACCTTAGGAAGATAAAGAACATTAACCAACATGATTGTTTTATGTATAATACTAAAAACAGATAAATGTACAAGCATACATACACAAAAGCTGTCCATCATTTTTCTTAACTATTGTGTCCTGTGGCTCATTCCATCTTAGCGCATAAAGATCCAGATTATTTTTAGTCCGCTTACTATTTTATAATATAAATAAAAAGTTTACATGATGAAATGTAGATCATTATAAAGAGCTCCTCTGTGAAAATATATTTATGCCCCTTTTTAAACCATTAATAACAAACATTATTGTATGTACATTTCTGTTAGTATGTGCAAATATATTTATATAATAAGTCCCTTTGAATGGAATTACTAGCTCAGTGGGTACATGTATCTTCAGTACTGACAGATGTTGCTGCTACATTGTCCAGAACAGTTACACCAAATTGTATTCCCACCAACATAACATAAGTGAGAATGTATATTTCCCTCTCCAGACCAACTTTTTGATATTTTTTAACCTGTTTAGTGAAAATAGTAATTATTTTTCCCTTTTTGTGATGTTTAATAGTATGTGAAGCTGAGCACCATTCTGTGTTACTTCACCATTCAAATCTTTTATTTTTTTTCTATTTTTGTAAAGGCATTTCCCTTATGGATTTGTAATTATTCTTTAAATATTTAGTATATTCGTACTCAGACTTTCTAGGCATTGATTTTTGTCTACCTATTTTCAACATCTTTTAATATGATTATATGCAATAAATTACCCTGCCCACAAGGTACTAAGATATTAAAGAGTTAAAAATAAACATTATTTGGCTAATGTGAGTCTTTTTTGCTATCAATAATAATAGAGATGAGATGCAAGAGTGTCAGTGCCAAATATCCGGAAAAGGAAAGATGAAATTAATCACACTGGGACAAAATAAATGGTAAGTTATTTATTTATTTATTTATTTATTTTAGAGGCAGGGTCTCACTCTGTCACTCAGGCTGGTGTTCAGTGGTCTGATCATGGCTCACTGTAACCTCAAATTCCTGAGCTCAAACAATCCTCTCGCCTCACTCACCCAAGGAGCTAGCACTACAAGTGTGTGCCATCACCATGCCTGGCTAATGCTTTTAGGTTTTTGAAGAGACAAGGTCTCCCTATGCCCAGGCTGATGTCAAACTCCTGGCCTCAATTGATCCTCCCACTTTGGCATCTCAAAGCACTGGGGTTACAAGTATTAGCCATTACTCCCAGCTGCTGGCAAATTTGTTGATTTATTCACCTATCTATCTGCAGGTTTATTCAACAAACATTTTGTGAATACTTGCTGAGTGTCTGTTGTTTACTAGGTCTAGGGACAAAATCATTTTTACTAACCATATTTAATGTATTTCTAAGTAGTTCCTAACCACAGAAAACATAATCAAGAAAAGTTTTACATCGTCAAGATGTCTGTGATTAATTAATGTTTCTTTCCTTTGTGTCCATTAGGAATGAATTGAGATTCTGATAAGAATTCAAAATAAAAGCAGAGATTTATTTTCTTTGAGGGAGACTCTCACATAAAATTTAGAGGTAGGCAACCCAGGTAGACATGGTGTGTTTGGAGTTATGTTGTTTTCCTGTCATCTTTGTTCATGATTTTCATTTTTAATTTCCTTATGGTCAAAATATGGCTGCTGGACCTTTAGCCATCATAACTGTGTTCCAGGCAGCAAGCAGAAGAAAGCAGCTATGAAGAAAAGAAAAATGACCTTCTTTCAAAGAAGTCAACTCCTCTAGGAGATTTTTTGAACTTCCCACTCGGTGCTTGTCATTTTGATTTCACTGACCTCTTTATTATCAAAGGAACTTAGGAAAATAAGTTGTTATTATCAATATTGTTGCTTTTACTCTTTTTGCTTAGCAAAAGAAAGATGGAAGCACACCGATAGTGAAGAATAAGATAATGGAAGTTATGTAGCCAACTCTATCCCCACTATAGATTAAATTATTCTCTAGGACAGTAGTCCTCAACCTTTTTGGCACCACGGATCAGTTTTATAAAAGACAAATTTTCCATGGACTGGGATGGGGGGGATGGTTTGGGGGTGATTCCCATCTGGGGGTGATAGGAGGCAGTGACAGATCATCAGGCATTAGATTCTCATAAGTAGTGCAAAACCTAGATCTTTTGCCCCTGCAATGCACGATAGAGTTCACACTCCTATGAGAATCTAATGCCTCCACTGATCTGACAGGAAGCAGAGCTCAGGTGGTAACGTGAGTAATGGGGAGTGGCTGTAAATGCCAATGAAGCTTCCCTAGCTCGCCTCACCTGCTACCCACCTCCTGCTGCGTGGCCTGGTTCCTAATAGGCCATGAAGGGGTACCAGCACCGGTCCATGGCCTGGGGGTTTTGAGATCCCTGCTCTAGGAGGCAATCTTCCATTTTCCCTCTCCTTCAAAACACAAGAATGAGGATGTATACCCTACCCCTAACTTTGATGCCTATGTTGAGGTTGCCAGGCAGGAAAGACCCACAGCCTGAAGTTTAAGACAGAAGAACCTCACCTCAAAGCGAGGAACTTTGGGGCACAATGTCCTTCAGTGTTTTCTTATCTCACCTACTAGTTCTCTTCATCCTTTCTCCCATTCCTCACACAAAATAAGACACTGAGTCCAAGCTGTTTTTCCCTCCTATCTCTTTTTCTGATAACCACAAAAGTTTAGACCTTATTAATTGAAGTGGTTTCCTGCTTCCTCTAGTCTAGTCTTAAAATAATTCTTTCTGGTTCCTAAAGCCAGATATTATTATTATTATTATTATTATTATTATTACTTTGAGACAGAGTCTTGCTCTGTTGCCCAGGCTGGGGTGCCATGGAGTGATCTCAACTCACTGCAACCTCTGCCTCCTGGATTCAAGCGATTCTCCTGCCTCAGCCTCCTGAGTAGCTGGGACTACAAGTGCACTGCACCATGCCAGGCTAATTTTTGTATTTTTAGTAGAGACAAGGTTTCATCATGTTGGCCAGGCTGTTCTTGATCTCCTGACCTCAAGATCCACCCGCCTCAGCCTCCCAAAGTGCTGGGATTACAGGCGTGAATCACCATGCCCACCTTAAAACATTATTTTAAACTTCTTTCTAGTCTGTTAAAAAAGCCCTCATTAACTGTTTAAACACTACTTTAAAATAAAGCTGATAAGCCTTATTCTGGCATCTGAGACTATCCATCATCTACTCCATCTGGTCTTGCTACTATGGTCCTCTAGAAGTGCCTTGCATATCCTATCCTCACTCTGTAACTCTCTTCATGCAGGTCTCCTTTCTCTTCTTGCCAAATCCTCCAGGGCCTAGTTCAAATTTCCCCTGCTGCACAAAGGAAAAATGATGTTAGGGAGCCCCTGCATGGCATCTTTTCCACAGTAACATAAGCCCTCTGTCCCTGGGCACTTATCTGCGGCACACATTGACACATTCTGGTTTCCAGCCATCTCTTTCATGTTTGCATTGTTACACATCTTTCGCAATATTTATGGCCGCTCTCTGAAGAAGCTTTCATCAGTCTTTTGGACACATAGTAGGCTCTCAAAAATATCTGTTGGTTGAATTTGTCTTGTCTCTTTTTTTCCTTCCATGTATTTATTACGTGATCAAAATTTCCCTTCTCATTGTGCCTGCCTCTCAATTTCTAGCCAAAATTGTATCTAGGCCCAAACTCCCAATCTGATGTTCCACAGAGCCAGAATGCATCTCCCATGGAGGTCACAGAATTCCACAATTGGCTGACTATTAGCATAAGGCCTGGGATGGAACTGAATTGTCAGCTCCCTTTTAACTGGATGATTTCCACTGGGTTTTATTTTCTGTTTGCTTGCTAATAGAAATGCCCATCGGCAGTGGCCTCAGATCAAAAGTATGGTCTTAATAGAATCTAAAAGTTCATGTTTAATTTTAAAATCACACTCCCTTCAGATTCCCAGTATTGCCAAAATTCATCTGAAAAGCAGAAAATATCATTTTCCTTCCACCTTCAAAAACAGCCGAACAAAATTTAAATACATCTGGTTATAACAAACAAGCTAGAAAGTGCACCACAATTGGGACAAGCTTGCGCACAGATCCAATTTTTATGACTGAGTTAGAAAGTGCTTGAAAAATGGGGCCCACTGTGCAATCCCTGCGGGGGCGTTAGCTGGAGCCTCTGTGGCAAGAAAGACTGCCATAATAAGCATGAGTGGCATTTTCCCAAAGCAGGTTAAATACCCCAATAGAAACCTAGAAGAAATTACACTTAAAGGTTCTCCCAGGCAGCTTGAGTTTATTTGACACCTCCTCTTTGCACGTGAATTCCCTGTGTGACAAACTGCATGATACAATTTGTGGGCTAAATTCGATGCTTTTATGAGTGTTAATGCCACAGTTTTGGAGCTATGTCAATGTGACAATAATAATAGAATTTTGTTTATTTCCTTGTTTGTTTAAACTTTCCCCCTAAACTATAAGCTGAGATTATTCAAAGGGCAGTTTCTCACTGGCCATTCTCTTCCTTCTGACTACAGCTTGGTAATAGCTAATCAAACAAAGATAATCTGTGCCATTTTTTCAGTTGAGTGCTTGATCAAGATTCATGTTTACTTTTAGGGCAGAATGCTCTGCCTCGGGTAATGAGATGAATTGAGTTTACCTTTTTTAACCTTTCGGAAGTTTCACTGTTTCTTGTTGTGTATCTCAGAGTACAGGGCACAGACTAATGGGATGAGTAAGGCTATTCACAGAAAGAATATTTGTTTACTGGTTACAAATAGTTTTTACTGTGTTCATATAGGTCTGGAAAACTTGTTACAGGTAGATGGTGAACTTAGCACTCTACCTATCAAATATGGAGATTAAGTATAATACAGTAGTTAGAAGATAAATTTTGGAGCCACTTTGTTTATAGTCAATTTTGAGTTTCACTAGCTACGTTATCTCCAGCAAGTTGAACAAGCAAGCAAGTTTAAACTCTTTGTGTCTTAGTTTTTTCATCTATAATATGAGCTTGGAATAATGTTTAGTTTATATTATTATCTTTCCCTATTTTCTAACAATATTCTTCTGCAGATCAGTGAGTTCTGCTGACTTCCCAAGAGTCCACATTTGGAATATACTTACTTTGTAGTATAAACCTCTGTTGTGTTTATGGTGTACATCCTGCCTAAAGTATCTTCCTCTTGCCTTCCCTCTCCCTATACCACCATTTTATTTACAATGTTCATGCTTTAGGATCAGGCCTCATAATATATTTTTTTTCCAACACTCTCCACCTACATCTTGATATCTCTTTTTTAGAATGTCTCCTTACTACCTATGTTCTCTTTTTCTTCCAGCTACCCATCATATAATACATTCCTGGGCTGTGGTGATTGTTTATGTAATAATTCCTTAGAGCAAGGTATCTTTATTTATTTATTTATTTTTACTTTATTCTATACCTGATTTATCAGCCAGCAATAGTAGTCTGTGCTTCAATCAAACCTGTGAAGAAGTTCTCAATGATCATTCCAACATATTTAAGATGTAGAGTTTTTGCCTGCATCCGTGAAGAGACCATTTGGCTAAAATGTCAGAAGCCCTATTTTCATATGGTCATGAACATTAGTTATGGTCTTGGGGCAAGCATCTTAGGGATTACTGATTCAAATTTTGTTATCTCTCACAGAGAAAGCTAGAGTGTACTCTTCTTTGTGGTCTCTTTCATACTTTCTCTTTTTCTATTTTACCCCCATCAATTTGACATCCATAATTGACAAAGTGGTCCCAATATTTTTATTTCAGTGACAAGCTGGAGACTGTTGACCTGAATCAGTCTTGTCAGTCCATTTGTCAGATCAATCTATATTTAAGTTCTTCTCCACTTTGTGTTGGACAAAATTTTCTTAGATGGCCTTGCACTGCTCTTTTTGCCTCCGTGACAACCCAGTATTTGGAAATTTTGCTCTGTTTTGGTTTATTTGATTGGATACTTCTTTGTATTTCTATGCTTATTTATTATATACTTGATCAATGTTCATTAACTTCTCACTGAGGATGATTCTTTTGTAATTAATAATTTCTCTCTTTTCCTGAAATGCTTTCACCCATTTGATTCCATTTATTTTGTTGCTGTTTTTGTGTGGCCATCTCTACACGGAGCTCAGTTCCTCTCCTAGAATTAACATCATTTAGCACAGTTCCATGAATATCTTGAACACTCATTATTTCCTTGGTAAGAAAATAAATGGAGCAAATTCTCAGTTGCTGGACATTCTATTAACTATAACTGTTTATTAAGTGGCACTTTGCACTTCTCCAGAAAATTATATTTAAAGTTCTTAGTGATATTTTGTCATTGAAATAGCAATATATGCATTTGGAATCAGTAAAGAGAAGCAATTATTTTCAGAACAATTTTAATTATAGTTGCTGTACACTAATTCTCATTGAATTACTATTCTATGTATGTATTGCACAACAACTATTCTCAATCAGAATATTGTAAAACTAAAATCCTACATGAGCAAGCTCTGTTCAAGGCCATGGGGTATATACTTGTAGCTTGCTTTGGATGTTTTGTGTCTCAAATCTTTACATTACATTAAAACAGATATTTACAAAATGAGGTAGTATAGATTAAGTTAAAGAAAAATTAAATCATGGAGTTCATTGCAATTGTAAAAAGATGCCACCTTTAAATTATATATCATATTTTTATTTATTATAAACCTATATAAATATGTCCTTAATGTCTCCACATAGGGTTAAATTTAGGGGGAGAGATCTTAAGTGGGAAAAGCAGGCATGATTTAGTTTAAAAGTGCTGTGGTAGTGATAGCTTAAGTTTCATTAGGCTGTTTAGGGGACCTTGACTGAGTCATGGGCCCTCTTTCTCTTTCAGTGTGGTATCTTCTCTTCATTCTTCACTCTCTCTCTCATTCCCTCTTTATTTCTGTTTTCTCCTCTTCTGTCCTTTGATTTCTTTTTGTGTTCCCATTAAAATGGAGACTTAAAATATGAAAGAGAATGAACAACAAATGATGATAAGATACATTCATAGGACATATGTAAAAATAAGGGCTTTGGAGTGCAACACAATAGTTGTTTCATATGAACAAAAATGTGAACAACTATAAGGACATTTGAGTAACAGAGTGGTAAGAAAACATAAATAAAGTTGGGCAAAGAGTATGATTTGGAGAATAATAGCAATGGGAAAATTTTACCCTGATTACAGAAAGAGTTCATTCCACATGTATTCAGATCAAGAAACAAAGGAAGGTAAAATTTTGGAGTAAAGTTCCATATTTAAAAGTTCTATTGGCAGTGAGTCATCCTGTACAGTCACAATGAACCTTTGTACTTACCAAGTAGCTTTTATGCAAAGATTTCACAAGGCAAAGAGCTATAGAAAAAAAAAAGTCTGCTCTCATTTCAGATGAACAAGTAAATCAGAAAGAAGGTAGATTTTTGAATACTTCACTATTGGGCCTCAGTAACTTTTTCTTTTACATTCTTTTTTATTCCAACATTAAATGCAAAGATTTTCAATGCACAATTTAACACATTTTGAAAATGATTAAATCCATATCACTTTCATCCCTATCAAGATACAGAACATTTTGCTCACTCCAGAAGATTCTCTTGGAGTCAATCTATACTCCTCTTCCCAAGAGGCAACCACTGCTTTGATTCCTCTTTTCATCGTATATTAGTGTAGTCTGTTTTAAAACATACTACAAGTTAAATTGTACAGTATGTACACCTGTGTGTCCAGCTTTTTATTCATCATAATATTTTTTTAAATATTTACTTTTAAAAAACATTAGACTTAAAAAAAATTGACATAACACAGAGAGACCTCAAAAACCGCATATTCCATTTCCCTTATTATTAAAGTCTCACATTACTATGGCGCATTTGTTGCAATGAATGAACCAATACTGATACACTATTACTAAGTAAAGCCCATTCTTTATTCAGATTTCTTTACTGTTTACCTAATGTCCTTTAGCTGTTCTAGGATTGCATCAAGGATAAGACACTATTTTTAGTCATTACATGCTCTGAGTTATGGAAGTTCTTGGAATTTCTTTGGTTTTTGATAAACTTGATAAGTTTGAAAATTATTGATATGATATTTTGTAGAATTTCCTCAGCTGGGATTTGTCTGATTTTTTTTCATAATTAGAATAGAGTTGTGGGTTTGGGGTAGAAAGACGAGAGAGGAAAAGTGCCATTTTCATTATATCATACCAAGCGTGCAAACTATCAAAGTATTTATTATTATTAATGTTGACCTTGATCACCTAAGATACCATTTGTTGGGCTTTTCTACTCTAAAGTTAGTCTTTTTCTCTCTTCAGTGTAATAACTTGTTCATTCATCTTATTGCACATACTACAAGTTTGTCTCTTTGTGTTGCAGAGCAGTATTCAATAAATGATTATATTACAATTTTTCTATTAGCCTTTCTTTTACATGTTTTTGTGTACATATGTCTTTATTTCTCTTTGGTAAATGTCTAGAAGTAGAATGATTAGATTATAAGTTTAATGTATAACTAGCTTTATGAGAAAATGCTTAATATGCAAAATGGTTATCCTATTTTACACTCTCACTATCCAGCTATGAGAATTCCAATTGTTTTGCATCTTACTAATTCTTAATATTGTGAGCCATTTTAAGTTTAGTCATTTTAGTGGATGTATAGTGGTATCTAATTGTGGTTCCATTTTAATTTTCTTTATGACCAATAGCATTGAGGATTGTCCGTGTACTTATTGGAGATTTATATTTCTTCCTTTGTAATTGCTCAAATACCATGGTATTGACTTTTCTCTTCTTCTTTGCACTGCATTGACATCCTTGTCAAAAATTATTTGATTATCTAATACTAAATCAATTTCTATACCCTTATATTCCATTGATTTGAGGATCAAGCCAATACCACACTGTCCTGATTAACGTTGCCTTATAATAAATCTTTTTTTTTTTTTCTCTGAGATCGGGTCTCCCTCTATTGCTCAAGCGGGAGTGCAGTGGCATGATCACCGCTCACCGCAGTCTCAAACTCCCAGGCTCAAGCAATCCTTCCATCTCAGCCTCCTGAGTAGCTGGGACAACAGGTGCATGCCATCATGCCTGGCTAATTTTTTTTTTTTTTTTTTTTTTCAGAAATGGGGTTTCACCATGTTGCCCAGGCTGGTCTGGACTCCTTGGGTCAAGTGATTCACCTGTCTCCGTCTCCCAAAGTGTTGAGAATACAAAGTGTGAGCCACCGTACCTGGACTATAATAAATCTTTCAATCATGTAATGTAAATCTTTCTTATTAGTTCTGATGTTCAAGATTGATTTCCATCAAACATGTGTGTGATAGGAGACATCTTTGTCTTTTTCCAAAGATTAGGAAAAATATATATATAGTTTTTTAACCATTAGTGTGATGCTAGCTATAAATTACTTGTAAGTGCCCTTGGTCAGATTGTTGAATTTCCTCCTTTTCCTAGCTCGCTGAGAATTTTCATGATAAGTGTGGGTTGAATTTTATCAAATCCATTTTCTGACTATATTGGGGTGATTATATACATGTGCTCAATGATGTTGCTAATGTATTGAATTATACTGATTCACTTTCAAGTATTAAACCAATGCTGCATTCCTATGACAAATTTTACCTGTTCATCCTGAGTTATTCTATTTACATGTTATTTCATTCAGTTTTTGAATACTGTATTTATAAAACTTTTTTATATATTATTTTTTGTTCATATTTTTTGTAGTTTTTTTGTCTTGTTATGGTTTCAAGGTTCTATTGGCCTCAAAAAATTAATAGGAAAGTATTTCCTCCTCCTCCTTTCTCTGAAAGGACTTGTGTAAAAATTAGTATTATTTCTTCCTTAGAAGCTGGGCATGGTGGCTCACGTCTGTAATCCCAGCACTTTGGGAAGCTGAGGCAGGAGGATCACTTGAGGCCAGGAGCTCGAAACCAGCCATGGTGGTGCAGACTTGTAATCCCAGCTACTCAGGAAGCTGAGGTAGAAGGAATGCTTGAGCCTAGAAAGTTGAGGCTACAGTGAGCCAAAATAATGCCCTTGCATTCTAGCCCGAGTTACAGATTGAGACTTTATCTCTAAAAAATATATAAATAAATACAAATTTTCCTTCTTAGCTATATGTTAGAATTCAACAATCTACCGAGGACCTAGATTTACAGTATAATTCTATTTATTTTTCTATTTGTTTGTTTTCCATGTTCTTGAAAACTATTCTTTTTTAAAGTTCATTTCTATCTTCTATTTGGCCTTCTTTTCTAGCTTCTTAATGTAGAAGATCACATAATTGATTTCAATTGTTTATTATCTTAAATAAACATTTGAGATACAAGATACAAATACATATACAAATATATGTATTGAGATACAAGATACAAGATACAAATATTACAAAGATACAAGATACAAATATACAAAATACAAATATTATACAAGATACAAGATATAGCTAAAACAGTAAACACTTTCTAGCTGCATCACAAAGGTTTTGGTATGTTAGTATCATTATTTTAAAATATTTTCTAATTCATTTTGTGTTTCTTCTTTGGCTTAGAATTTTTTTTTTCTTTCGAACATTCAAGATTTTCTAAATACCATTAATTTTATTTATAATTAATTATGTTTGGTCAGAAAAAACTTTATTTTTCATTTTTTGAAACTTCTTCTTTTGAACTGAGAATATAGTTTATCTTGCAGAACACTCTATGTATATCTGAAAATTCTACTTTTTAATATATATTTTTGTTTATAGTTCCTATAAGTATGCATTTAATCCAAGTTGGTCAATAGTATTTTTCAATTTGTTCATATTTTTACGATTTTCTCTCTATTTTCTTGTTAATTACTGAGAGAAGGGTGTTAAAATTTTCAGCTGTGATTGTGCACTTTTGTATTTCTCCTTTCAGCTTTTTTAATTCATTGATTTTGAAGTTCTGTTACTAGATGCACAGACATTTAGGATTGTTATGTTACCATGATTAATTGATGCTTTTCTTATATATACATCTTTTAATTCATTTTCCCTATCCTGAAGATTATGTATTAATAGAACCACTATAGACTTCTGATTATTATGATTTACATGGCATATTTAATCTCATAATTTTAGTTTCACGCTAGCTATGACTTCAAATGTAAGTATTTATCTCCTGAAAATAGCATGTATTTCAGCCTTATTTTTTATCCAGACTGAAAATCTTTGTCATTCTGATTTTCAGTCTAATTGCATATAATTATTAATATGACTGTATTTAAATCTGCCATCTTGCTGTTAGTTTTCTATTTGTTTCATTATAGCTGTACTTTTGGTTAAACTTATGCACTATGAAAATTCAGAGTACTAAACCCAAAATGGATATTGGTTGTTTTACTTAATCAAAAACTCTCTTCCAAAAAATGTCTTTAATGTACAGAAGAATAAACTGAGAAAATAGTTTTAATAACTTATCTATTATGGCTCAGTTATTTTGACTGTTTCTTAACTTTATTCTAACCGGTATTAGAATATTACTTATATTATTTATAGGATATTATTTAGTCTAATATTTTAGCAAGTACTCAAAAAATTCATTGAATGGAATGTTACATGTGTTTATCACCTCACGCTCCTTTCTGTCTCTGGTTTTAGCTTTGCTTATTAATTAAAGATACAAAAAAAAAGTACCTACTAAAATGAATAATGTTTTTTTGACTGTCTGGCAATCATTCTACTGATTTTCCTCCCACAAAGGTATAGTTTATTCTATGTATGTCTATACAAAATATATTTCAAAATAATGTTGATACTCTCATATCATAAACATTTACATGCTAATAAATAGAATTTTTAATGAAATGATATTGAAAATGTTAAGATTTCGTTTAAGGTTTAGGAGGTGATTGAATTAAATGTTTTAACATTCTTCCACCAGTGAAATTTGATTGATTTTTTTTAATCTTAGAATTTGAGGTATGAAATAAACTTTTACTGTTATTTTACAAATTGGCATTTATAATTTTTGTCACTGTACAACTGGCTAAAATGATATTTATATAAGCCCGAATTTTAGAATTCTGTTTTATGACAACTATTAAGTCTGTACACAAATTGATACAACTTAGAAAATGAAGGTATCAAATGTCATGCTGTGTCTCAAATATAATGCATCCAGTAAGTCAAATTTGTATAATATCTAATTGTGTGATGGCTAAGCTAAAAGCCTAGACTTCACTGTTACACAGTATATCCACATATCAAAACTGCGCTCCTTTCCCCTAAATTTATACTGAGAGCTATGTAAACATGTCAACCATCTCGTATTATCGTCATGTGTTATGTTGCTTGTATTTTAAGATGAGCATCTTAACTTGTGTTTCCTATAAAGTAGTGCCTCAGTCAAGGACCTTTGTTCAAGTGGTTCATTTAGTAGATAACCCAGGGAGTAAGAGTAAAGAATCAGGGATCACTAGTCAAGGACAGTGGGAAAGCCAATGCAAGTGGATTAGTGCTTTTAAGTTGACCATTATGAACCACAGGGGCTGGGACCACCTGTAAAACATACAGTATAGTTCCTAAATTTTTGCCCCTTGAACGATAGGAGGTGGGAGTTTTTTTGTTTGTTTTTTGTTTTACCTTTTTTTTTCAATTATACTTTAAGTTCTAGGGTACATGTGCTCAACGACAACGTGAAGGTTTGTTACATATGTATACATGTGCCATGTTGGTGTGCTGCACCCAACTCGTCATTTATGTTAGGTATTTCTCTTAATGCTATTCTTCCCCCTTCCCCTTACCCCATGACAGGCCCCAGTGTGTGATGTTCCCCGCCCTGGGTCCAAGTGTTCTCATTGTTCAATTCCCAGCTATGAGTGAGATCATGCGGTGTTTGGTTTTCTGTCCTTGTGATAGTTTGCTGAGAATGATGGTTTCCAGCTTCATCCATGTCCCTACAAAGGACATGAACTCATCCTTTTTTATAGCTGCATAGTATTCCATGGTGTATATGTGCCACATTTTCTTAATCCAGTCTATCATTGATGGACATTTGGGTTGGTTCCACATGTTTGCTATTGAGAATAGTGCCGCAATAAACATACGTGTGCATGTGTCTTTATAGTAGCATAATTTATAATCCTTTGGGTACATACCCAGTAATGGGATTGCTGGGTCAAATGGTGTTTCTAGTTGTAGATCCTTGACGAATTGCCACACTATCTTCCACAATGGTTGAACTAGTTTACACAGGAGGTGAGACTATTTATATACCCATTAGTGATGGTTACCCTGGAAGAGGTACCCTTGCCCTTACAGGCTGAATGGGCTCCCATATCATAGGAAAAATTTGGAGGCAAAGGGCACCCTTGGGTATAAACCTTCATAGCAGAATGTGAATCTAAGCTAGCACAGTTACAATGGAAATCAACAGTAGGCTAAGAGTAACAGTATTACTAATTTTAAGTTGACATACACTTTTGGCTCAAAAACTTGGAAAAAGAAATTATTCGTTAAAAGTAGACAAATGATTAGAAAAGCCAATATTAGATTATCCTAAACTAATAAAATTAGAAAGGTTTTACACAAAACAGAGATTAGAATAGGAAAGACAACCTCCCAGAGAGGACTTGCTCTTAAGGGGGATGGAGTACCCCTCTGACTGTGAGCAAATTTACCCTGGCCAGGACCAGTTGAACTTAGTAAATTTAATTTTGGAAAAGCAAGAGGAGGATTAGCTGGTAAGAATCTGGAAAGAAATGAATGTGAATAGTCAAAGAAAAAGAGATGAAAGATAAACAAGAAAGAGAAAAAAGAAAAACATACACATGACAAGGAAACTTGGAAGTATTTAGGCACCAGCAGTAGAGACCTTGATCATATAGGTTTTGCCATCTCAAAGAAAAAAGAAAATAGTTTGGAAATGTAATGGAAAGTCATTAGGAGAGAGAAAGGAAGATTAAAACAGGAGGAAACAAAGGGAATTCACTCAGGGTAATGCTAAATAACAGTGTCTTGTTACAGATATCCTTATTAAAAGTTAGGGGTTGTGTCCAAATAAATATTAGGTTGTGGTATACAGGTTTTAATCAATCACAAATAACACTGATTTGATCATACAGTATGGTGAAAGTATTGAAATATTTCATGACATATTTTCATTGCATATTGAGTACAAAATATTCTATAGGTCTATTACAGAATTAATAAGACCGTTATGAAAATTAGGATACCTAGAATGTGTAATATATTGGCTACATGCCATTACAATCAACCAATAGTACACATACTACATATATTACACACACCCATGTATTTTGGCTTACATTAAATTTAAATGTGATTCATTTAGATATCAATAAGCAAACATACCTTAAATTTGGGGGGAAATTAGGCATTTTCTAAAATATGTACAAATAATTTAATAAGTTTTAAAAGATAATGTTCACCATTACACTTAGTTACAAAGTAATGTTTATATGATGATAAAACATGCAAATTGTAAGTGAATGTGATTTTTTTTCCTGTGATTGCCTTTTTCAAGGTACAATTTATGAATTAAATTTTCCAGACTAAAACTGGTTCATTTTACGATGAAATTATCATTAATCATGGACTATATAAACCAGTCTTTTTGACTACAATTGGATATTAACTGAATATCGAGTATGAATCCTAAAGCTGACACCATGAATACACATATTTCATTTCCTGTGGTTTGAGTCATAACCACTTGTCAATACACATTGCAACCTTTTGCATTCTGAATAAATTTTCAGGTAAATATTTTAACTAGAAAACACTCACATAATAAAGTACACCTCTCTGACTCTAAATGCAAATACAATCTCAACGGAAAAAAAGGTACCCTCGGGTAATTTAGCTGCTCTTTTGTCCTGTTCTCCAGTGAGTGCCAAAATATGGAAAAACGAGCAGTTCTCAATTCAACCCTTATGGAGGGTAAAACCAATGTAACGTTTCACTGCCCTCTACAGGATGCAAATGTAAGCTGTTTGGATGGAACTTTTCTTCTCATATGTATATAATTTTAAAATGAAACTCTCAAGAAAGGATCCAGAATTAAAAATAGCAGTGATAGAGCAAAGGGGGGGGGGGGGATGAAAATTGAGTTTTCTGTAAAATTAATGAATTTGTGAAGACATACAGTACCCAGCAAGATGTCCCCAAACCGAAAATAAAGAGCAATAAAAATGCCACATGATGATAAGGTGGCAATAACACATGAGAGATTGTATGAAATGTTCAAATGAGAAAAACAGAGAAAAAAAAGTAAAGAGGAGAGAGGGAGGGAAATTGTTATTGGAGATGAATGGGTGTTATTGTTTGATCTCATTTTTTATCCCTTTTTGTTTGTATAATTGCACTTGATTGCTAAAATGAAAAGTGTCTGTAAAGTGATGGATTAATTAAAAGAATATGCAACCACTTTTCCTTTCTTACAGAGAAAAAAAAGAGTTTTATCCTTATAAGATCCCATCCATAGCCTTCACTCTGAACTATAGCGGGTTTTGAAAGTCATTTACATAATAGTTAACAAAAATGTACTCAGCAAAACACCGGGCTTTCTAAACACAGGAGATAATTATGTTGGAAGAATGATATTCCATTGCCATCTCCATTTTCAAGATGCATTTATTTTTCCTGTACACAACAAAGAACAACCAAACACATATTAACATATATTGTGTAGGTGTGTGCCCTTAGAGTGACAAGATACAGGGAATTGGATTTGATGGGGCTAAGGCAGAGCAAAAACCAGAAAGGAAAGAAATACTGCATTCTATTCCTGGCATATATGTACCACCTGAATGGTATTTTTCATTATCTCCAGCACTGGGAACATTCTACTATTCCACTGGGAAGTCATAGCAGAAGAGATATAATTATCAGCAGAGTAATGGGGATGCTCTTGCTAATGGCCAGCTATTCAAATATCTCAATATAATCGTCTTGCCCAATCTCTCCCCATTGCATACTCTTCTGGAGAAACTCATCATTTTTTCCACTTACTCCAGCATAAT
Organism: Pan paniscus; assembly: GCF_029289425.2. Taxonomy (NCBI): domain Eukaryota; kingdom Metazoa; phylum Chordata; class Mammalia; order Primates; family Hominidae; genus Pan; species Pan paniscus. Next base: position 57,564,109 of record NC_073266.2, read on the forward strand.
GAATTCATTTTCCATTTTCTTTGTGAGAAATTAAGAGGAATCGCAATATAATGTGTTGACATTTGAAATTCAGCACAGAAAATTTTAGGCTGGCAATTTAGTTTAATCACAAGCTAGCAGGGAGAGGTTGTTTATTAAATTGGTTCCCAGTGTATAAAATGCGTATTTTCTTTGTAAACCTTTGCCTTTGTACCTTGGTTTGGACTTCTTCTTTTCCTTTTTTTTTAAAATAAATCTCAATTTTCTCAAAAGAAAAAATAATATACCCCCAACTGAAGCTCTGTGTCCTCTGAGCCTTTTTTATGGTCAAAATTCTTGACACTAAATATGAGCATTGAGTAAGAGACCCTTGAGAAAAGGTTAAAAAATAAAATAAGTGAGAAGTCGCCTTTAAGAAAGGCCACCAAAGTGTGTTTTATTTTTCTGTGCCATTATGCCACTGGGTTGGCCACTGCTATAGGAAAAATTCTTTCTTATTATTACACTAAAGCTATTCTGTTTATTTGTTCAAATCTGAGTTTGGGTAACCATTTCCATATTTTCTGCCCCTTATGTTTTTGTTTTTTATAGAATTTTCATTAAATTGCTCTAATAAGACTTGTAAACAGCTAATAAAACAGCCTTTCCACTTTCTCTAGGGAATGTTACATTTCTGGGCAGGTGAGAACATGAACAAGTTGTTAAAAAAAACTCCTATTGGAATCATTGACTTGGAAGATGATTTAGCTTTCCTTTTACATTAGAAACTTTGCTAAGGTCCAACATTCATAAAAAGAATGTGGAGGAGAGCAAATCTGAGTGTGAAGCCTGTGTCATCAGTTGATGGGAAGCAAGAAGATGATAAAAGGGTGCCACATTTTGATGACCTTTCTAGCATGTCTCACATTCTTGCTTTACTTGATTCTTCTAAATTATTTTCATATTCAAACAAATATTGTGCTAACATAGCACCTAAAGTTTGTTAAAGAAGGCATTCGGGAAAATATGTTCAGAGGGCATATTCACTTCTCTAATTTTCTCTAGTCGATTCTGACCAGAACCCAGATTAGAACTGTTGCATCGCTCCCTAAGTTTACCTGAGGCTTCTGGGAAGAGACGTGAGGAAAAGACAACTTGGCCTCGACTTTAAAAAGGGCAGTAAAAGTCATCTTTAGAAACTAGCATGCATCCAGCAGAATTACTCCAGATTCCGTAAGAGCCAAAGCCCTGCCACCTACTTAGTCTAATCTACCCCTACTTAATATCTTGCGGTTGGTACTGTATACTGAATTCCCTTCATTTCTTGCACTATGCCGCTATACTTGATTGCTAAGGGTATGCCTGGCCACTCCAAGTTCTTGGTTAAAATTAGTCTAGAATTTTACACTTTCATTGAATCACAATTTTCTTTCAATCTTTTTACATCAGCATTCCTTTGAATGTCATAATTCTTCTTTTGTAACTCTGTATATTATTATCAATAATAAAAACACTCTGATTATTTCTTTTTCTTTTCTTTTCTTTTTTCTTTTATTTTGAGGCAGAGTTTCACTCTTGTCACCCAGTCTGGAGTTCAATGGCTCAATCTTGGCTCACTGCAACCTCTGCCTCCAGGGTTCAAGGGATTCTCCTGTCTCAGCCTCCCAAGTAGCTGAGACTACAGGTGCCTGCCACCATGCCCAGCTAATTTTTGTATTTTTAGTAAAGATAGGGTTTCACCATGTTGGCCAGGCTGGTCTCAAACTCCTGACCTCTTTACCTACCCACCTAGGCCTCCCAAAGTGTTGGAATTACAGGCGTGAGCCAGTATACTTGGCCAATTATTTCAACTATTAAATAATTGTACTGCCATAACCATTACAATATGGAATTTGTCACTTTGTTTTGATTGATGCTCTCTTGGTCTAAAATACCAAAATAAAATAAGAAAGATGGTTATATCTTTCAAAGTAAAGATCTTACATAAAGGGATAGTGTCTCAGTTTGTTATTAAAGATCTTTCATCAGCTAAAGGAAAGTGGAAAGAGAGTAAGGAGAAACCCACCACAACTCTCCCAAGTTGTGACTGTAAAATTGTTCTGTATGTGTTATATTAATAACATTGTGATGCATTGGTGTTTTCAAACTCCAGTCAATAGCCTACTTTTTATTACTCACAGAGAAGTGAAAGGAAGCAGGGAACAAGTGAGTGATTGCAAAGTGTATATGTTTAAGAGCACGTTCATCAAAAAAGCAGCTCTCGGTTACGGTCTGAAAGGCATTATGTTATTAAACCAAGAACACTTGATCAGAAATCAGGAGCCTGAGTTCTAGTCTTAAATCTAGTCTAACTAACTTGCTATGTGGTTGGAAATTTGAATCAAAAAGGCCTTTAATTCAGCTAAAAAATGAGGGCATTAGACTTGGTTTTGTGCCACACCACTTTCAGTTTGCAGCAATTATAATTACATTATTTAGACTGAAAGTAGCTTTCTGAAAACCAGGCTATCAACGAACAGTAGACATGAATTATTATCTATAGTAATTTTATTTGAAGTAATTTGTTTTTAATAAGTTTTTGGTACCAAGTAAAGGGGAAATGTTATAATGTCTTAGGACTAGGTTTCAGGGAAGAAATATGGCAAATAGCATCAAGCAGCCCACTATGAAGAATTTGTGAAATGTCTAGTGCCTTAAATATCATGAAAGATAGAAAACATTCCAAAATACCTGAAATAGTCTCTTATTTATGCAGTCTCTTCTTTAGGGGAAGGCTCAAGTATAACCTTTTATAAAAGTATGATGCAATGAAGTGGCAAACAGTACAGTTCTATGAAGAAGTATGATAGAATTTCAGATAATGACATGAATGAAGCAGTCTTATAAGAACAGTTGGTCTCTGACAAAAGTTTTAGAATGATTGATGGTTTGAACACAAAAGAGGGAATTACTCAATTAAGGCAGAGAAGTTAGACAGGGCATTCTGTGCTAGACATCTTTTAGAAGCTATAGGCAGCTTCTCTAATGCTGTGTTGAGTGACAATGGGTTTGTGAAGAACAAGTCCAACACACAACTGGGAATCCTAAAGGGTTTCAACATATTTTGAAAGAATGTAATGACAATGAATACCAAAAGACACTATATTTATGGCTTACCAAAAATAGAGTGTCTATCAAGACAATCAAACCTGTAGACTTTCTTTTCCTAAAGACTTCTATGGAGCTCCTCTTTGGCATACAATAGAATGCACTTTCTTACATTAATTTCCAGGTACAGGTCTCTGACCAGGGCAATTATAGAGAAAATAGAAATTTATCTTAACATGCAGTTCCTAATAACTTCCCAGGGTACAATTGCACTATAATAATTTCATTGTGTATTTAACTTAGGCAACATTTTTAAAGAAAACATGTGTTGATGTTAAACACACGTATAAATGTTTAGTTCTATGGAGTAAAGCAGAAAGGATGTTTTCTAAGAGTTTTGTGTGCTCTTTGAGAATTCTAGTAAACAATTATGGCAGGTGTCCACAAATGTCTTTGTTCATGTACCACAAAAAGACTTTTGAAAAACTATTTACCCTCTAACGTATTTTTAACTTGACATCTAAAAGTTTTTATCATAAACTTATGACACAAGGATACAAAATAAATACATTATAAGTGTTGACATTTAAATATAAAATTATTAAATCATTCTATTAAGTGTATACAATGGAAGCTAAATACTATGATTTGAAAGTGACCATCATTATTAAAACAGTAGATGACAGGAAATTCCTTAATAATTTATCATTTTTATACTATATCATCTTTTTGTTGAAAGAATTTAACTTTATGAATTGAAATAAATATGCTCATACATATCTCAATCTCACAATATCTCATTCTGAATTTTAATTGAGGTAGATTTGTTAACAGATAGATGACATATGATAGAGATAGATAGATAGGTAGATATTTAGATGGATAGAAAATAAAGTTGGCTGGGCATGGTGGCCAATACTGTAATCCCAGCACTTGAGGAGGCTAAGGCAAGTGAATCACCTGAGGTCAGGAGTTCGAGACCAGCTTGGCCAACGTTGTGAAATCCCGTCTCTACTAAAAGTACAAAAATTAGCTGGGCGTGGTGGTGTATGCTTGTAATGCCACCTACATGGGGGCTGAGGCAGGAGAATCACTTGAACGTGGGAGGGGAAGTTGCAGTGAGCCGAGATCATGCCACTGCACTCCAGTCTGGGTGACAGACCGAGACTCTGTCTCAAAAAAAAAAAAAAAAAAAGAAAAAAGAAAGTCAATGCACCATGGGGAAGATCATTCTAAGATCATTCTCTGGTAAGAGAAGGACAGTTGGCAAATAAGAGTTGGAGAAGGAGAATTGGACTCAGAAATTTTGGGGGGTAATAGGAATTTTGCAATAACATATATTTTAGGGAATACATGGTCAGACCTTCAACTACATAGTTGTGTAGTATAACATAGCATAGTATAGTATGTGTTCTCTGAAATTTTTCATGCCCAGTTGTCTCTAGGAAATACATGGCGCATTCCCATAAAGACATGCTCCAGTATGAAATCTGCTTCAGAAAAGCAGACCTCCACATCCCTCCTCCCAAGAGTAGGTTCTGCTCCCATGATCAAAATTTTTATTTCCTCATTTCAGCATGGGCACATTTCCTGCTACAGATCTCAGCTATGTGCCACATGCTCTAAATCTATTGTATAATTTAATCCTTTAAGAAGACCTGTGAATTGTGTCCTTTTTTCTTTTTTTACAATTATAGTCATACAAAACTGAGACTCAAGGAAATTAAGTACACAGTTTCATTAAAAAGAAAAGGCAAGTCTGGAATGCAACCAAATCTGCCTAATTTCAACAATGTATATGCCAAGCCCTCTGTCAACTTAAACAATGAAGAGGTTTTTTGTTACAGGTTTTGAGGAATCTACAGCTCTAATATTTTAAGGCTCTAAGATAGTGGCTGAAACAGAGTTTTGAGTGATACTAGAATTTTGGCCTGAATATAAAGCCAATATTTGACTCTATTTGAAAATGTTAGCTTATTTTTCTGAAGCTTCTTTCTCAACAGGACCATCAAATTTTGAATAACAGAGACTTTTTTAACTTTAGAAAGTTAGAAAATAATCACATTGTCTCCAGATTTCTTCCATGTGGCCCTCTTCAGTTATACGTGTCAGTACAACATTTTTTTTAAGTGGAATGCCAAGATTTACCTTCATATAATTCCCATGGGTATTGATTTCCTAGAATAATAAATAATTTGTTCTTCCAATTGTGTGTGGGTGTGTGTGAGCATAGGTAGGGTGATGGAATTTGGGAAGTGAGATGGAGAATAAAACATTTGTTTAACTTTTGTCCTCTCATCTAAACAATGTATTTTTGCCTTGAGAGATTCTTATAACGTAGCAGTCAGTTCTGTGCTCTGCTCTTTTCAGAAAGAATGACACACTAATTTTCACTTCAAAGCCTGACAGTTTGTAAACTTGTCTTACACCATTAATTTTGGAAGCCATCTTCCAATGTCTTTCAGGGAGAAATTATCAGTCAACTGTGTTTGGTTTATGAAAATAGAAAAGCACTTCTGAAAAAATAGAAAATAGAAAGAAAGAAAATGGAGCTTTAAGTGGTTAAAAATCAAAACCCTCAATTCTAGTGCATAACATGTAAATAAAAAGTAAAAAACAATGCTCAACTTGGTGAAAAACAGAAAAATAATACCATTTAGTTCAAAACTTTTTTTAGACAAACACTATAACATATAGTTGGCAGATAAAAACATGGAATTGTTCCAGACATACCTGCAACACACACACATATACAAACACATAAAAAATAGTGGATGTCTACTGCTTTGTTCCAGAATTGAAGGCAACCTAACTTTTAGTAGCTATTTTTAACAGATTCTACTTTAAATTTTGGCACAGTTGTAACCTTAAAAACTATGTCATTTTCTAAACATAAGTGTAAACACATTGAAAGAAAGGAAGAATAAAACTGAAATTTTAGCATATAAAAACTTCCTGCTGTTGTTGTCTGAAATTCTTCACAGTTTCATCCTTATGCTATCCCATACATGTTGCTCCTCAGCCTAAACCAATATTGGACTTCCAATACTGGCCACGTATTCCAAAGCACACACCAGGCAGAAAGTTACTTAGATATTCAAATCACCTCCACTCCCAGTTTACTTCATATTCGCCCCCAGCCTTCTCTGAAGCTTTGCATTTGAAGGGTTGCCTCTCTCTCTCCCCTTACCTGTGATTGGCCCTTTCTATGTGCCATGATTGTTTTATATGGAATATGTTGTATAAAACCCAAATAAATCCTATGAGATACAGGTTAGTACTAAATAGGCTAGAGATGTTATGCAAAGTATACCGCCATATTTATGTAACAGCATTTTGGTCCATCACAGATGGCATATGGTGCTGAAAATGTCATAGCACAATGCATTACTCACTTGTTTGTGATGATGCTGGTATAAACAAACCTACCGTGCTGCCAGTTGTATAAAAGTCTAGCACATACAATTATATACTGGCAATAAACGACTATGTTACTGGTTTATGTATTTGCTGTACTATTCTTTGTATCATTATTTTAAAGTGTACTCTCTCTCTCTTTGTCTCTCTCTCTCTCACCATTTATATATATATATATATATATATATAATGTCCTTCAGGAGATACTCCAGAAGAAAGCATTGTTTTCATAGGAGATGACAGCCTCAGTTCTGTTATTGCCCTTGAAGACCTGTCAGTGGGACAAGATGTGGTGGTGGAAGAAAGTAATATTGATGATTCTGACCCTGTATAAACCTAGGCTAATGTGTGTATTCTTGTCTTAGATTTTAACAAAAAAAAGTTTAAGAAAAAAGAAAAAAATTTTAAAAAAGAAAAAGCTTATACATTCAGAATATAATTTTTTTGTATAGTTGTACAATGTGTTTGTATTTCAAGCTAAGTGTTATTAGCAAAGAGTAAAAAAGTTAAAAAATAAACATTGATTAAAAAGTAACGGTAAGCTTACGTTAATATAGTACTGAAAAAATAAAACTATTCTTAACTAAATTTAGTGTAGCCTAAATGTACAGGGCTTATAAAGCCTATGATAGTGTCCAGTTATGTCCTAGACCATCACATTTATTCACCACTCACTGACTGATTCACCCAGGCCAGCTTCCAAACCTGCAAGCTCCATTCATGGTAAGTTCCCTGTACAGGTGTGCCAAAAAACAAACAAAAAAAGCTTGATACTGTATTTCCGCTATATGTTGCCTATGTTGGGGTATGTGTACATGTACAGATACTTATAATTGTGTTATAATTGTCTACAATATTCATTATAGTAACATGCTGTATAGGCTTGTAGCCTAGGAGCAATAGCTATATCATACAGCCTGGATATGTGGTAGGTTATACCATCTAGGTTTGTGTAAGTACACTCTAGGATGTTTGCACAACAGCGAAATTTCTTAATGCATTTCTCAGAATTTATCCTTGTTAGGTGATGCATGACTATATGTGGTTACATCATGTAGACATTTTTGTATAGAATTAAAATGCATAAATTTCAGACTTCAAATGTGATTCATCCATTGTGTGACACTGCTTCTCAAATTGGTGATTAACTGCCTATGTGATCACCTGCAAACAAAAGGTTTGAAGGTATCAATTCTAGTTTTAGTTCTGCTGCTACCTTTGGTCTTGTTTTCTAATATTGTGAGCCTCAAGATCCTTCATTAAAAATATGCCCAGTGATATTCTCTTCCATTTATTCCTGTTGTCCTATTTACCATAACTAATGGGGGTGATAACTGTTTACTTTTGCTATGGACTGAATGTATATGTTCTTTCTAAATTCATATGTTGAGATCCTAACCCCCAATATGATGATATTAGGAGATGAGGATTTTGGGGAGGTTATTAGATTCTACCCTTATAAATGGAATTGATTGCTTTAAAAAGAGACTCCTGAGAGCTTTCTCACTCTTTTTGCCATGTGCAAACATAATGAGAGAATCACTTATGAGCCAGGAACCAGGCCCTCACCAGACACTGAATCAGCCAGCACCTTGATTCTGGCCTCCCCAGCTTTCAGAACTGTGAGAAATAAATGTTTGTTGTTTAAACCACCTATTCTATATTTTTATTATAGCAGCCCAATTGGACTAAGATGAATTGCATTGGTTAAAAATGAGGCAGTATGCAAATAGTTTTGCCAACAGTATCTGACTTACTCTTTATAACATTAGTTTGAGGAGTTATTCATTTTATAGATAGGAATCTGATATATTACTTATTTTTGTGGCATAATTCTGAGAAGTAGAGTCAGGATTCAAACTAAGATTTGTCTGAATAATGTAACTAGATTCTTACTTGTAGGTTCCCTCTGCCCTGTTACATCATTCCTAGAAAAATGAGAGTTCAGAAAGAGAAAAAAGTTTTGGAATATTCTGGAAGGCCTATAGAGAAGTAGAAATTGAATAGTGCCTCAATGGTAAGTTGTTTCATTAATCACGGAGAAAAACAAGGTGGATTTGAGTAATGGCTTATTCTCAGGAACAAGTCCTAACCTGTAAAAGAACAGATTTTAAAAGGGTCCGGAATAGAGAGAAAAAGCATAAAGCAACATAATTTTAAAATGTTTAATGTCAACTTTGGACTATACTTTTTTCTTTTCCTCTTCTCCTCCCCTATTCAAAACACTTGCAACAAGGAATCCTGCAGTATCTTCCCTATCTAAGATTTCATGCACATTAGAAATTACAGCAGAAGTTTGTGCAATATTTACAGAATGAGGAGGTAATACTGAAATCCAGAGGAAAAAAAATAAAGAGAATGCTGAATAGAAATCAAATCTTGGGAATCATGCAGTCTAATCTTGCTCAGAGAATGTTAACTTTATGATCTGCAAGGTTTCATCAAAAGAGAAAACTAAAAATAGAAAGTGTGGGATAAGTGAGTGGGATATATAGCTTAAAAAGAAAGAAAGAAAGAAAACTACTCACAGCTTAAAGGTTTAGAAAACTCTCTCTGCCACAGGTCTGAAAGAATAAATTACATCAAGAGCTGTTTTACTGTTTTCTTTATTTTGGGGGAGTGCAATGCGGATTGATTTGGAGTGACCTGTATTTAAAAGCCTTGACATTCTTGGAAACTGAACAGTTCTATTGCAGTGTGCACAGTGACATCGCTCTTCTCCTCCTCCTCCTCCTTGCCACAGCACAAAGCAGTAACTTTTATACAATCTGACTTCTCAACTCCTGTCTTCTTATTTTCTCAACACAACAGGGCAGCCATCTATCCCGTTGTTGCTCCATATGACCTTCCGGGGATCTCTGGGTTTCGTTTTTCTGGCTTCATTTTTTCTCTACTTTGAGAGTTTAAATGTATGGAGGTGGAGCTGGGAAAGCAGAAACCGACGCTGAAAAGGGAAACATAAATTCTGCAGTACCACCAATTGTTCATTAGTGATATTCATGCCTATAACATGATCCAGTAGGAACACAGCTAGCACAATTCCAAAGTACACATTGCAGTATTTGTTGAAATACGCACACATACACGTAGAGTCCTCACACTGAAAAACTTTGTTCAATTCAGATGTAAGCAACATTCCCTTGGACTGTGAAAAGCCAGTTGTTGAAGTCGAAGAACACGGAATAACAAGAATGTTTACCAGAAGAAGGAGAAGAAGAAAGGAGAGAGAGAGGATTAAATGCTCACTTAGATGCCCACTCCACATCTGAGGTAAGGACTACCCAAAAGAACTCTGGCAGAGTTAAGTCAAATCGTGACTGAGTAATATGTATTAGGCACGGCTTCCTGAAGTCCTAGAAAGCTCTCTTCAGATAGAACGCCACGTTCTCATTCCACTCAGTTAATGGCCTTGCCTCATATTTCAGGAAGAAAATATGATTTTTTTCTAAATTACAGTCATATGGTCTCATGGACAAATCTATTCTACTCTTATCTGCATCCTTCTCTCTCTCTCTCTCTGCTGTTATATTCAAGGAAGTGCCACTCCTCCAAATACCACTCTCACTTTATGTCCTAGATCTAAATCTCACAAATATTTTTACTCCTCTGAAAAATAACAGATTTTCAGATGAAATCTTTTCTTTATCTTATGTTTCTCTCTCTACCACATTATTCATACAAAATTTTCCAGCCCCATGATGTCCAACACGGTGGCCCCAAAATACATGGGGCTATTTAGAACTTGAAATGTGGCTAGTTCGAACTGACATAAACTGAACTGTAAAATACACGACGAATCAAAGACTTAGTGACAAATAAAGTAAAATATCTGATTAATAATTTTTTTATTTTGACACATTTTTAAATGATAACATTTTGAATATATTTGGTCAAATATATCTCTATCTCTATCTATCTATCATCTATCTATCTATCATCTATCTATCTATCTATCTATCTATCTATCTATCTATCTATCTATCTATTTTTTTTTAGACGGAGTCTTGCTCTGTCACCAGGCTGCAGTGCAGTGGCACGATCTCAGCTCACTGCCATCTCTGCCTCCTGGGTTCAAACGATTCTCCCGCCTCAGCCACCTGAGTAGCTGGGACTATAGGCAAGTGCCACCATGCCCAGCTAATTTTTGTATTTTAATAGAGACGGGGTTTCACCTTGTTGGCCAGGATGGTCTCAATCTTTTGACCACGTGATCTTGCCCGCCTCGGCCTCCCAGAGTGTTGGGATTACAGGCATGAGCCACAGCGCCTAGCCAATAAAATATATTTAAAAAATCAATTTTAGTGGTTTCTATTGCTTTTCAAATGTGCCTATTAAGGCATTTAAGTGTACATATGCCTTTTTTTTTGGTTTATCTTTTTGATTGCTTTTTATTGGCCTTTAATTTAATCATCCTTTAAAAGCTTCCTGAGAACACTTGAAAAATTTTCTGATTCCTTGTATGTCTAGCCATGCCCTCATGTGTTGACTATTTGTCCTAGGTTCTATTTCTCTGGCTATCTAAAAAACTTCTCCAAGAGATAGACCCTGTTCCTTCTGCATGCTGAGAAAGGTCTGTATCCTATAGACTTTCAAAGTTAACTATTTAGGCAATAACTCCTCATGTAATTTGAGACAACTCTACTGTATCCAGTTTCTTAATGGACATGTTTACTTGAAGGATATTTCATAGACATTTTAAAACTAGAATTATTGATACACACATGAGCCTACATATGTAAACACACAAAGATTTGTTTGTCCCTGTGTCTTCTCATACTAAATGATGCTATGAAACATGAAGTTGTTCAGATCTGAAAAGTAAGATTTTTCCATGATTCCTTTCTATAGAAAATATATCTGAAAGCTCTAGTTTTTCTGCCTCCAAACTATATGTATTTCCAATCTGACCATTTATCTCCATTTCTAGAGCAATCAGTTTTGTCCAGGTAACGATGCCCAGGACTGCTTTCTAACTGGACTTCCTGTTTTTGCTCTTGCTGCTCTTCAATCTATTCCCTACAGCCAGGAGAGAAAGTAGATGATTGACCTTATAGTCTAATATTAAAAATCTTCAGCTTCACTTAGATTAAGCACAAACTCCTAAATGTGACTTATATGACTTTTCATGATATGGCAACATCCAGCCTCTGCAATCTTTGCTCTTATCACTTCCCACCTTGCAAACTCTGCTCTAATCCCTCCTGGAAATCAATCACTCTAGCCCCTGCTCAAAGCCACCAAGCTCTTTCCTGCTTCTGCATTTCTACCTCTGCTGTACTCTAGGCTCTGCCCTAAACCTTTGCATGACTAGGTGTTTTACAATTTCAGGACTTCGCTTCGATGTCCCCTACTCAAAGAGGTCTTCCTTAGCTCACTGCACAGCCTAACATAGCTCAAGCTACTGAAACATTATTTCTTTACTTCCTACCACAGAGCTCTGTTTTTTTCTTTATAGTAGTTCTCACAAATAACTTCTTTATTTATACTTACTTATTCATTGTATGACATCTTTCCCATAATGTTAGAGCTGAAATGGCAAAGGTCATATTGTCTTGTAGACCACTGTCTTCTGATCCATACAGAAAGCTTGATACATGAAAAGTGTTCAATAAACATGGACTGAATAAATAAAATTAATGTCTATGGGCTTCCAGGAACCTATTTATCATATAAATTCAAATTTTATAATTATTGGTGAAATATGTTAGATGACATCATATTTTGAAGCTTCTTTTGAATAGTAGGAAAACCAAAGGAGACACTGATTGCTTGCATTTATCATGAGTATGTTCATGAAGTAGAGAAGGCCTGGACAAAGGGGTAAGTAGATACGTTTAGAGCATCGAGTATTTTTATAAATGTAGAAACAGGTTTTTCAATAATAAAACCACAAATTCACTGTCATTAGCAATTATTATTAAGACTTCAGGGCATCATGTGAAAGACATGGAGGAAACTGGGTATCTAATTTAATCTATCCCTATATCACTGGAGAAGCCACTCATAATATGATTGTCAGTCATTTATTTTTGTACTTGTTATCCAGCCATGAACACACATACAAACATTCACTCACAGAAACAATGAAAATAGCATGAAAGAGGATTTTGAATAAGAAAATGTAATGCTTGTTATTCAAGCACTCTTTAAAGATTCAATATAAAGAAATAAATAACCAACTTGAAGAATTTGGCTAGACAAGAGTAAAAGAGGAGGAAAATTGGTCTTTGGTGGTGTGTGGAAGCTATATGTCATAGCTTCAACTCATATCAAAGACAAGAAAGTAATTAATAAAGGATGTGTTGTAGAAATAAGATTGAATGTGTGCTCAACTTAAATAAATGTCAGTTTTGCTTGATGACACTGTCCACTGAGAAACAGAAATTGGAAATTGGTAATCCTATATTATAAATCTCATGGAATATCTCTATTTTTATATAAAATTTCAACCAGCAAGTTTTATTCAGAAGTTGAACTTTCCTGTAGCTAATCTAAAGGAATCACTGATTTCAATGAATTGCTAAAGTGTTAGTGCAGCTATTATTAAAAGTGTGTAAAATGTCTTCGAACTATAGAATTTGCTGTTTGAGTCTAATTCTAAGCTCCTTTAAAAATGTTCTTTCTTTCCTCTAAGTTGAAACTTGAATGGAGGTGGGTGGAGAAAGACATGTCAGGTATTAGGTTTCTGATTTTGCAAATTTCTTTAAGAATTGTGATTTGGTTGTTCAGAAAAATCAGCACAAATGAGGTAATTTCTTTAAAATAAAAGTTATATGGGTGCAATTTGCATTTCATTAATCTGGTCTTTAAAAGTTACCTTCCCCCCTCTTTCCAAACTGTCATATCACACCATCATGTTATAAAAATGTTATCTCTTATTAAGTATTGCAGAACTTCATAGTTAGAAGAGGAAATAGAGTTACTTTCGTCAAACATTCTCATTTTGCAAATGTGAATATAGAGGCTAGAGAGCTTAAACGGGTTGCAAAGACTCAGCTCACTCAGTGTTAGTGCCAAGCCTAATCTGCAGTTATATCTGGGAGTGACCACACAAACCATAAAGGAGTCCAGTGGAATAGGTGTAGGACAATAGGGAGTGTTGGATTCAATGGAAATTGCATGCCCATATTTGTGAACTGACCATGTAAACAAATATATTATGTCTGCAGGAAGTTTGGTGCACAACTTTGAGTCCTGTGAACATGATATACCATATTGACTCTCTACATTAGCTCCTTTGGCATCTATGCTAAAAAATGATCAGACGATGTCTTTCATTCAATGACTGCCAAATTGTTGATTTATATTTATTTGGTGCCAACTCATTTTAGCTCAGAGAAAATATACCTTTATAACATGAACTAAAGCGAGAAGCTTAAGGATATTAGTGAACAGACACTTTCCTTTGGAAACTTCTAGGAACTTACTTTGTTTGCAGCAAAGATTTTTTTTTATTATATGCTTTATTATCATTTAAAGAAAAATGATAATTAAAATTGAGTTAATCTTATATGTTACTCAACAGCCAGAATAATTTTTGTAAATACTGTTTTTCAAAATATTCTCAAGTTTAACATGTTTTCTTTCTCTTCCCTAAGACTTGCCTGCCTGTCTTTTTGGGCTATCAATAATTTCTCTCTACCTAAGAAAGCAATTTTTATTGCTCCTCATTAACAGGTCTCCACTTCAGTCTGATTGATCTCTTTCTTGCATGCTCCCCTCAATAGGTTTATTATCAATCTTGAGCCATAATGTCAATGTTTCCTCCAGTTTTGAGAACTACCTGGGGTATCCCATCAAAGACAGCTTCTTCAAGAAGGCTTATTCCAAGACCTATCCTATTTTAGTCTGTTCAGGCTTCTATAACAAAATACTATAAATTGGATAGCTTATAAATGACAGAAATTTATTTTTCATAGTTCTTATGGCTGGGAAGTCCAAGATCAAGACAGATTCAATGTCTGGTGAAGGCCTGCTTTCTGACTTAATAAACAATGGCTTCTTGCTGTGTTCTCACACAGTGGAAGGGGTTAATGAGGTCTCTTCTGAGTATCTTTTGTAAGGCTACTGTCCAATTCCTGAGAGCTCCACCCTCATGACCTAATAAACTCCCAAATTCCCTGCCTCCTAATACCATCACTTCGAGGGTTAGGATCTCATCATATGAAATTTGGGGGGACACGAACATTCAGAACATGATACATTCTTTGTGAAACCTGCAGGTACTCTCTGGAGTATGCATCCTCATGCTAGCTTCTGCAGAATGGCCTTTTCACCCATCTATATCACAGTGTTTAGAACTCCTCTTGTTTTCATTTTTGGGAAAAATTATTGAAGACAGAATACATGTCTTCTGTTCTCTGTGTATTTTCCATATTGCCTCATCTATTTATTCACACTTGGTCAAGTTTCAACAAAGAAAACTAATCAATCTTACAAAAAAAAGCTTAGAGCACAAAGACATTCAAAAGGGAAACACATAGAACGTCATTCTATTTGCAGCTTGGAAAGAAGCAAAGGCCATATAGATGAGGTAACTGGCTCAAGCTGACACGACTGGATGTACAATTGGAATTAGAAACAAGTCTCCTGAACAGCAGACCAACATTCATTTCACTATCTACTACCACACTCACAATACTCAGAGATCATTAAGAGGAGAAGAAAGAGTAACATGCCTTTAAGAGTTGATGTACATTTCTGTCTGGATACAAGACACCCAGGCTAGACATCCAGAATGTCAGCTCTTAGCTAGTTCAAAACAATACCACCTGAAACAAAGCAACAGGAGGCGAAGAAAGCTGTCAAGTCCCAATTTGCAGTTTCTAGCAAAGATCACAGGAAAAAATAGACTCCAGATTCAACTTGTCTTTATTTCAACTCCTCAAGGGCTCAGCACCAGCTAACTGCTGGAATTCTACACAAGCCTATTGACCAGCTTTATGCTTGCTTCTCCTCCTGCCTGGTTACCCAATTAGTTCCTTGTTAACCACACACCTGCAGTGTCTTTCCCCTCAGGCTCTGCTCCTCTCTGTGTAGCTTTTAACCCCTTCTGTACACATTGTTTAAAACACTATTAAGGTGCCCCCATGGATGCCTGACAGAATTGTTGGTGCCCTCTTGGTTGCCAAAGTAATTAGCTTACAGGGACATCTCATCTAATATAACTGCAAAATCCAAAAAAGATCAAACTTCCCTGCCTGTGCAAGCTGCTGGGGCACCAGGAATGCAAACGCTGTTCGTCCAGGTAATCAGGTAACATGGCAACACAGAGAATGTCAGAAGGAAGATATCCAGAAATTTTAGTCTGAGGGAAGACAAGAAAAACAATTGTCTTATCAAATCTTTCTGAGCCCCAGAAAGAAAATCCCCTGGGAAGCCAAAAGGAGAATGATGAGTCAAGGAAAAACATCTTGGTGTTAGGCTGAAGACTTTTTCACAGCTGCTCATGCCTCGGTGAATTCCCAAAGCTTGGAAAGGACATATGCTTTCAGGAGGAATGTGTTAGATTGTGCACCGAGAAAGCTAAAGGAACTGATAGTAAGGATGATAGGCTCTTTTAAGAGTACCAATTGGTCATAAAACCATGTGTCTGCTCACAGACAAACTCCTAATTTAAAAAACAGAACTAATTAGCATTAGCCCTCTTTATTCGGGTCTTCTAAAAAGTAAAACGACTCTAGATAACCTCCATTAGTGACACATTCTATGATCTGAAAATCTTCACCTATAAGAAATACATATCTTTCCATCTTCATTATTAAAGCAGAAAAACAGATTAAAACTGTAAAAGGCAAAACAATCAGATTTTTAAAAAATTACAGTCTAATAAAGGCAGAGAAATTAAAAGAGGAAGCATGGTTATTTTAAATAAGAAAATATTGCATATATAATTTCAGAGTCATGTAGCCATTATAAAATAATTGGGAGAATGGAACAGTGAAGTGCTAGAAATGCAAAAGTCTCATATCAGTTGTCCAAAAGGAGAGAAAGGTATATTCTGAAAATTATAGCTCAAGGACCTGACATTGATAACTACTAGAATTGTATAGGTGATTACTAAATAATCTATTTGTCCATATTCAAAAAAGGAAAAACTGATAATGGAAACAAAGTGTTTTCACCAAATGTGTTTTCACCAAAAAACAAATAATAACATGTTAAACTCATCTTCTGTTCCTGTTTCTGATACTGTTTTCAGACTGGAAATGCAAAAAGTTTCAGTAACAATACTTCTAGAGATCAGCAAAGTTTTTCTAATTCAATATGTCTGAAGAAAACGAAAGAAAATATGTTGACATTTTAATAAAGTCAAGGTTAGTTGGACTATGTTTTTTAAAGGATGAATGTCAATCCAAAGAGATGTCTCAGGGCTGTGTTGCTTCTTTGCACACATATGTGTCATGTGCCTGCCATGTTGCTAGAGTTTGGAAAAACAGCAGTAAGCAACATCTAGATTGGCATAGACCCCCCCTGCTTCCATCGAGATTATATAAATTTGATTTATTTTTTTTAAAGTAGATGTAGAAATAGAAGTTTATATCATGTCCTTAGTTTTTTTTACAAAGCCAGATGAATAACTAAATCATTAGTCAGAGACTTTTGGTAGAAAAAGTTTAGGCTAGAATGATGCATCACAGGTGAGAACCAAGATAGTTAATAAGGATAAACGTAAATTTGGATACCTATTTTAAAGCTTAAATCAAGAGATATTTCTTATAGTCTTGAAATTATGGGTGACTCCAAGATCTGAGGAGGCTAGAAAGTAATTTAACTTTCAAAATAGCCAATTAAATCCTAAATAGTAAAAATAAAGGCAAAATCTAGTGTTCAAAACAAGGTAGGATTAGCTAAATTGTTTAGAAGAATTTAGAAATTTTCATTATATTTGGGGCCCTACAATTTTTAAAGAAAATAACAAGTCAAAATAAATTCAGGATAGGTAAAGCAGGGTAGTAAAATATTTAGAAATTCTGTAATATGAGAACTAGTCAAATAATTTGGAACATTTAGGTTAGAAAACTAAATTGTAGTGAACTCTTGTTCACTACAAGAATGATTTCATTGTTTTGAATAGGTCCTCAGTACAAAACTAGGATTAAGTGATGGAAATTCCAAAGACACAAATGTATGTCTAATAACTATATATATATATATATATATATATATATTCACCAAACACATAAGAAGGCATGATGTTTAATATGGAGGATACTAAAATGACCAAGTATACTTTGAATAGCAAGCTGTCAGGAATATTTTTTTAAAAAGACTTCTCAATTAAGTAGAATTTTTGCCTAAGTGATATCTAAGATCCCTTCAAATTTTCTAAATCTGAATTTATGAGATTGTAAAGGAGATATTTTCTTCTGCACATTTGACTTGAGATGAATGCTTTCTCCTGAATTACTATTCTATAACCACCAGATATGAACAGTTATTAAGTAGGAATGGTTTCTCCAATTTCTTTTGCCTTGATCGATGGATGTTATCATCATAGAGCTCAAATTCAATAACAAGTAAGCCTAGCATCTCAATCAAGCCACATTTTACCTCTTTTACTGTACTTTGCTAAACTAAATATATTAACTTTTTCCCCATATTATGAATCTTGGTACAGATTTTTTCTAAAATAAGAAAAATCATTTCTTTCTAGTCACATTTCAGTTTTTTGGTCAATTAAGTTTGCAATTTCTTTTATTCTTCATTTTATGTTATACTCAGAATAATTCTAAAGATGTCATGTTTTATTAGATACTAGGGTAGCCAAGGATGTCATGACACTAACTAATTCTCAGCTTTGCTGATGTCCAAATTCCAAAGCGTCTCTGAATTAGTTTCTCCGGAGACTGGCTTTGTGTTTCCTTTTGCAAGATGGGAACGTCTGTCTTTAACTATGCTAAGTGGTGGAAGAGATCCTTTTGGCCTGCTCCACTCCCTATAGAAGTTACCTAGTTCCCTTTAATGTACGAGTTTCTCCAGGCTTATGAAGTACAAATATGCTTGCTTTAATTTTTTTTTTTCAATAGGATCTCAAGTTTCTTTTTACCCCTCCTCTGCTGAGTCAAATACCACTCGTCACTCTGTGTTTTATTTTCCACATTTTGCTGACATCACTTATCTGGAGTAATTTCCCATATTGTTCTTATTTTCCTCATAAGTTTATACATTTTTAAAATTATCGTTGTGTAGTTTTAGAAAGAAACAGATAAAAACATTTGATCTGACAGGTTAAAACAAAAGTCTCATTTTGTTTTCATTTTATTTTTGATTTGTTGTTATTGTTCATTCAACCACATGGTGCCACATATTTAAATACCTATTTTAGTTTAAAACTTTTTAACACTAAAACCAAGGAAATGACAGAAAAATAGGTCAAAATTTAGTGTCTCTCTGTTCAGGAGAAATTATATGTGAAAATATTTCTTCTTTTCTATCTTTTAATATTTTCTGCATGTAACAAATGTACTATTTTCATAAGAAAATCTAATTGAAATAATCAAAATAATTTTATTCCACTTTCTTTCTTCTTGTGCATTATAAAAATAATTTAAATAAAATATTCTAAAGATTCTGGGAAGAATACAGAGCATGAGGAAGCTGTCTCCCACCTAGACAACTGTACTCATTCACAGAATCTATCTAAAGTAACTATTTTGGAAGTCTGGAGTGTATTGAAGGTTTGTAACATGCAGGGGGAGTCTTGGGCTGCAAATTGTAGTTAATTTAAGTCAATTTCAGATCTTAGCACAGTAGCAGCTACTCATTCCCCATTCCCCAGCAGCTGTGCTTGTGGTCTTGGAACAGCTTGCAAGCCGCTTGCAGGAGCCACAATAAGCAAAAAGAACCCTGTCCTCCACATACTGGGGATCTGTGCTCTGGTTGTTGATTGCTGCTCTTATTAAAGAGATACAGACAAAGAGATGGATATCCATTGTTGTAGCACCTCTTACCATTGTTGCAACAATTTCCTTTCTGGCTGAACTAACTTCTAAGAACTTAAAGGGCTAGTGGCTTTTAATCCCCTCACTTTTTCTTCTCCTAGAGCCTCACATTAAAGACTAAAATATTCAAAAGCATTTGCATATGTAGAAAAAATTAGAAAGTGATGTGCACGCCCAGGAAAAGGTGTGGGCTCAGAAAAAAACTGAGAAGATCTTAATTTTACCCCTTAGGCTACTCCCTGGTACACAGATAGCCTACAACAATAACAATAAAATAGTTTAAAAAAATACAAAAAAAAGTGAGCCCCAGTTAAGGAGAATCTGATTTCCAAATTTACCATATTATTCTATTCAAATCTCTAGCTTTAACAACAACAACAAAAATAAGGCATACATGGAAAAAGGAAAGTATGGCCTATTCAAAGGAATAAATAGATAAATAGAAACTGATCATAAAAGAGATCTGAAGACAGATCTATTAGACAAATACTTTAAAACGTGCTCTAATAACTAAAGGAAGATGTGGAGAAAGTCAACATACAATGTGTAAACAAACTGGAAATATCAGTAAAGAGATAGAAAACTTACAAGGAAACCTAACAAAAATTCTGTAACTGAAAAGTATAATAACTGAAATTAAAAAATTATTAGATGAATTCAAAGGAAGATTTGAGCAGGCAGTCTAAAAGAATCAGCAAACTTGAAGACAGGACAATGGAAACTATTGAGTAGGAGAAAAAGAAAAAAAAAGATTGAATAAAAGTGAATAGAGCCTAAGAAACCTGTGGGACACCATCAAGCAGATCAACGTAAACATTGTGAGAGTTCGAGAAGAAGAAAGAGAAAGGCGCAGAGAGAATATTTGAAAAAATAATGGCTGAACATTTATCAGTTTGATAAAAGTCATAAATACAAATATCCAAAAAGCTCAGAAATTCCAAGATGAATTCAAAGAGCCCCACCCTGGGGCACATTATAATCAAGCTTTCAAAATGCAAAGACAGGCCAGTTGCAGGCGCCCAGGCCTGTAATCCCAATACTTTGGGAAGCAGAAAGGGTCAGATAACTTGAGGTCAGGTGTTTGAGACTAGGCTGGCCAACATGGTGAAACCTCCTCTCTACTAAAAATACAAAAATTAGCCAGGGATGATGGTGCATGCTCATAATCCCAGCTACTTGGGAGGCTGAGGCAGGAGGATCATTTGAACCCAAGAGATGGAGGTTGCAGTGAACCAAGATCATGCTGCTGCACTCCAGCCTGGGTGACAGAGCGAGACTCTGTCTCAAAAAAAAAAAAAAAAAAAAAAAAAAGGCAAAAACAAAGAAAGAGTCTTGAAAGCAGCAAGAGACAGGTGACTCTTACATACAAGGATTCCTGAAAAGATTATCAGTAGATTTCTCATCAGAAATTTAGAGTATTAAAGGCAATTATTCACAGTGCTAAAACAAAACAACAACAACAAAAGTAATTGTTAACCAAGGATTCCATACCAGAAAAACTGTCCTCCAGCAGTGGGGAGAGAAGTTAAGGTATTCCCAGATAAATAAAAGTTGAAGAAATTTGGTATCACCAGACCTGCTCTGCACAAAATTTTCAAGAGTCCTAAAGGGTAAAATGAAAGGACACCAGACAGAAACTTGAAGCTGTATGAAGAAAGAAATCTGCCAATAAAGGTAAATAAATGAAAAATTCTGAAAGCCAGTATTATTATAACAGCGGTTTGTAACTCTACTTTTTAATTTTGGATGACTTAGGAGACTAACACATTTTTTAAAAAACACAATTATTAGTTTGAAAACAAATATTATTGTAATT
Organism: Pan paniscus; assembly: GCF_029289425.2. Classification (NCBI taxonomy): domain Eukaryota; kingdom Metazoa; phylum Chordata; class Mammalia; order Primates; family Hominidae; genus Pan; species Pan paniscus. The sequence goes on from NC_073266.2 coordinate 57,585,331, forward strand.
TTGATTTGAAAATATATACTTTTTTACATCATGTAAGAGCCTATTAAAATATTTAAAAATAGAAAAGGAAAAATAGAAAAAGGAGATTAACACATATGAAAGAATTATTAGTACTTTTGAGGGGCATACAGTTTATAACATGTAATTTTGTCACATCAACAACTGAAAAGAATGAGGATCAAACTGTGAAGAAGCAGAGTTTTCACATGTTATTGAATTTAAGTTCTTATAAATTCAAATATAGTACTATAACTTTAGGATGCTAAATATAATCTCCATGGTAACTACAAAAAATAGCTACAGAGTATACACAAAAGAAAAATGAGAAAATAATTTAAACATTGTTTTAAGTACACACATACACAAGAGGAGAGTGTGACAGGAAACAAGGGATAAGAAAGCTATAATGCATATAAAAAACAAATTGCAAATGATGAAATAAATTCATTCTTATTAATAATTACTTTAAATGTAAATGGATTAAATTTTTCAATGAAAAGTCAAAATTGGCAGAATGGATTAAAAATACATGATGCACATATGTGCTGTTTATAAGAGACTCACTTTAAGTTAGAGACAAATGGATTGAAACTGAAAGGATGGAAAAAAATACACTCTATGCAAATAGTAATCAAAAGAGAGCAAGAATGGCTATCCTAAAATTAGATAAAATAGACTTTAAGTCAAGAAAGATGTAAAAAGCCAAAAAAGGAAATTATATATTAATAAAAATTTTAACACAGCAAGCAAATATAGCAATTATAAACATTTAGATACCTATAATAGACCATTGAAATATATAAAGCAAAAACTGACAGAATTGAAGAGATAGAGAGTTCTACAATAACAGTTGGTAAATTCCATAGCCCACTCTCAGTAATGGACAGAAACAAAGAGATAGAAAATAAATAAAATAATAGAGGACTTAAAAATTATAATATGCCAACTAGATCTAGCAGACACATACGGAACATTCTGCTAAAAAATAATAGATAGCCACTGTGGAAAATAACGTACCAGGTACCTCCCAAAATTGGAAATAGAATTTCCATCTGATCCAGTACTTCTACTTGTGGGTATATTCCCCCCAAAATTGAAAGCAAGGTATCAACGATATATTTGTGCACCTTTATTTATGGCAACATTATTCAAAACAGCTAAAATGTGGAAACAACCCAAGTGTTCATAGGTGGGTAAATAGATAAATAAATGTGGTATATGCATACAATAGAGTATAATTCAGCCTTTTTTTTAAAAAAAAAGAAGAAAATTCTGGCATATGCTACAACACGCATGAAACTTGAGAACATTACGCTAAGTAAAATAAGCCAAGTCACATAAAGACAAATACTGTGTGAGTCCACTTATATGAGCTAGTTAGTGTAGTCAAAATCATAAAGACAGAAAGTAAATGGTGTTTTCTAGGGATCGGAGGCAGGATATTGAGGAATTATTGTTCAATAAGTATAGAGTTTCAGTTTTACAAAATGGAGAGTTACAGAGGTGGATGGTAACATATTATGAATGTATTTAATATCATTGAACTGTACACCTAAACAGATCATGATAGTAAATTGTGTGTTATGTGTGTTTTACCACAAAAATGAAGGAAAATATTTTTAAAAACCTAATAAAATTAATTGTCATAGTTTTTATATAAAAAACAGAGTACACTTTTACATTAAAAGTGTTAAGAAAAATTTCTTATCAAATAAAACAGTGTGAGTCTTATGGAGTGAAAATATATTGGGAATAAGGTGTTGAAACAATATAAATTCAAGTGATTAAAATCTAGTATTGGGTGCCATGAAGTTTATTTCTTTTAAGGGAATTTGTTATGAGCTTTAGTGCTAAGATATTGCCTTCAAGGTCATGGAGGTATGAAGTTAAGGCCTGGCAAGCTCTGCTACAATGACTTGGACTTGAAAGAGTTGATTCACACCCTAACTTCTAGATTTTGGTGTGAGGGTCCCCCTTGAGGGTTGTGAACACCATGCTCCACATGTGTTTAAATGTTCATCATAATAATCCCTGGATTTGTCCTTGGTGGGGGCTGGAGGCAGTGGGATCCCAGGGGAGGATTATTGTTAGCATTGTCATTTAAAAACAGAGTAAACAAATAACAACAAATTCACTATAGGGAATGCACTGCCTTGAGCTTTGAGATAGGGGGATTCAAATGGGATTTTCAAAATTATATTGCTGGTTTTGCTAACAAAACAGATGTGGGTTAAAAAAAATGTATAAGTTGCTGAATGTCGTTCCCTAAAGCTGCTCCCCCTGCCCACCACACTCACCAAAAATGAGTAGCTTAATACACAGAATACATTTTTATGACATTTTTACGATTTTTGCCAGTTCAAGTGCATTTCATCTTCTTTGATCACATTTTGTTTGACTTTATTTCATTACAGACCCCTTAGATTTTCCTTGAGATTAGGTCATTAACCCTTTGGATATACATTTTTAGTATGCCCTAGCAATATTTAATATATTTAAACAGGTAATTTGAATTTCTGTGACTAAATTTATCTCTCACTATACGTATATATAGTTACGTCCTATATAGACTTAAACTTTCTCTTTTCCCAACTTCCATTAAGAGACTGATACTTCATTAAGCAGTTTTCCAAGGCCATTTGTTGATTTTTAAAATCCTGTTTATAAAACAAATTCATACTTACAGTAGAGAATTTAGAAAATGCAGCTAATTACATATAAATAAAAACTATATAATCTTTCCACTTTCAAAAATTCACTGTTACTATATTCAGTAATTAAGTGATCTTATTTTCCCCATATGTAGACAACTTATTATTGCTGTTGTTCTAAAAATTTAGACTCCCATCCTATGAAATTTCATATCTTGATTTTTAAAAATATATATATGGTCCTTTATTAAAAAAAGTATTTTCCAACATATTAAGGGCTATCATTTAACCTCATGTTTGAACAGCATAATTTTAATGTAAATATTTAATTATTCTTTATGTAGATGATTCATAACGTACTTAATTATCTTCCAATTTCTGAGCATTTAGATTATTTCTTTTTTCACCGTGTTCGTGTTTAGGTTGATATGTTTGCATGTGTTTTTATAGAGAGATGGAGACAGCGAGGCAGACAGAGACAGAGACACGGAAAGAACTCAAACAAAATATCATGGAAATAAATGAAGAGCAACCAAATGTTATTTATTCAGAGCTTGCTATAGCAAGAGAGTCAGTCATTGTTACTTGTGTTTTGGCAGAAATTGAAAGGCAGGCAGAGGATTGGTAAAGCTTTATAGCGAACAAAAGGGAAGCTTCAGTTCTGCTCTAACAGAGATGCTTAGTATGGGGAAGCTGTAGGTTGGCTAAGTAGAAGCAGCACATGCTATGTCACTGGTTAGGGGGTACATATCTGGCTTTCTCTGACTGGTCCTAAGTTGGAAGTGGAGATAAAAAATTAGGGAAGCAGTTCGTTATTAAACAAGTCCTGGCCATTTCGGAGTGATGGTTAAAAAAGTTATTGTTTGGCTTACTGGATTGGTACTGAAATAGCAGTATGATTTCCTACAATCGTGGCTTCCTGGTTGGTTATTGTAGATAAGGGGTTCCTGCACGTTGTGGGTCAGAGTTCTACTTTTACATATGATCAGCCTATTCTCTGTTTGGATATTCAGTCTCTCAATATACACAATCTTTTATAATACTTTTAACAGACATGGTATATTTACATAAATTGCCTATATCCTGGTCCAATGTAAAAGTCTCAATACTTTTTAATTGATATTACACAGACCTCATCAAGTGATCACAATGCAGTAAATTAGAAATCAACATAAAACCAACATAAAAAAAAGCAAAGTAGAAAAGAAGAAGAATGAGGAGGGAAAAGTTTGTTTAAAAAAGAAAAGAATAACAAAGCAAACTAGATCCATAACAACCACAAATTCTCTACACCTTTAGAAAGTGATTAACATTCTTCTAAATAGAACAAAATTAAAATTAAATTTTAATAACTTAGATAGAATGGAAGTGCAACATATCAAAACCCATAGAATCTAGATAAAGCAATACTTGGAGAAAATTTTGCAGTCCTTTAAATATACATTAAATAGGGTTTCCATGGACACCCGTGCACCTGAACACCTGTGATATTTTTCAGACTTATTTGGATATCTTCAAATGTCCAGATAAATTTCAAGAATGGTTTCAAGAATAATATAAAGAATTCTTGAATACGCCTTATTCAGATTCACAATTTTTAAAATTTTGCCACATTTTTTTAATCCTTCTATCATTATATATAGACATAGATATAACATATAGTACTTTTTGTTTGTTTGTTTGTTTTATTTTCTTTCAGACAGAGTCTCACTCTGTTGCCCAGACTGGAGTGCAGTGGCATGATCTCGGCCCACTGCAATCTCCACCTCCAGGGTTCAAGCAATTCTCCTGCCTCAGTCTCCCAAGTAGGTAAGATTACAGTCATGTGCCACCATGCCCTGCTAATTTTTGTATTTTTGGTAGAGATGGGGCTTCACCATGTCGGCCAGACTGGTCTCAAACTCTTGACTTCAAGTGCTCTTCCTGCCTCCACCTCCCAAAATGTTGGGATTACAGGCATGAGCCACAGTGACCAGCCAAGATATAAATTTATTTATTGATTTTTCTATACCCTTTCAGTGACAATTGCATACATTACACTTTTTAACCATAAATTCTTCAGAGTACATTTTCTACAAACAATTGAATGACCGTAGTGCAGTTAATACATTCAGGAATTTTAATATTGATAAAGGAATATTACTCAGTCTAGACTCCATATTCCAATTTCACAAACTGTTTCAATAGTATTCTTCATGCCAACTTTTTCCCCAAGATCCAATTCAGGTTGCATATTGCATTTAGAAACCATAATGACTCACTGGGACTCTTAACTGGAACAGTTTTTCAATTTTTCCTTGTCTTTCATGAAATAGACACTTTTGAAAAGCATAAACAGCCTACTTAGTTTGTAGACACTCCCTCACTTGTGTTCCCTCACAATTAGATTCAGGTTACTCATTCTTGGCACAAATACTACATAAAGTTATGCTGTCTCAGTTCATCAATCAGGGATGTTGGTGTGTCCCATTATTAGTCACATTAACTTTGATGATTTGTTTAAGGTGTGCCAAGTTTGTTCATTTTAAAGTTACTGCTTTTCTCTTTGAATGAATGCATATTGAGAGCCTCTCTAAGTATCATGTTCATCATAAAATGTTTGCATTTATTAATAATTTTCATCTGAATCATTATGTCTGTGATGATTATAAAGTGGTGATGTTCCAAATCCATTTTGTCTTCCCCACTTATTAATAAGCATTCTACTATAAAGAAGTGTTCTTTTCATCCCATTTATTTACTTATGTTTGCATTTCTTATCTGTAAGGACTCACAAGTTTTTGTTTTATTTATTTATTTTTATTTTTTATTTTTTAATTTTTTTTTGAGGTGGAGTCTTGCTCTGTCGCCCGGGCTGGAGTGCAATGGCGTGATCTCTGTTCACTGCAAGCTCCGCCTCCCAGGTTCACGCCGTTCTCCTGCCTCAGCCTCCCGAGTAGCTGGGACTACATGCGCCCGCCACCACGCCCGGCTAATTTTTTGAATTTTTAGTAGAGATGGGGTTTCACTGTGTTAGCCAGGATGAGGACTCACAAGTTTTTATTTAATATACATATATAAAATTTTGACAATGTATTTTAAGCCTTCTTTGGGTAACCTTCTTGGAAGTAGAGATTCTTGAAGTAAGTTTGTGACAGTCAGCCAAGTTTCATTCTAGAAAAGCAAAATTTGGAACTCCCACCACCAGTGTATTAAAATGCTTATCTAATCACTAGCTGTATTTTCAGGTGATTGAAGGTTGTCAATATGATGGGTGAAATGTGGACACGGACTCGTGTGATTTCACAGTTTGTGTTTACTAATAAGCTTATGAGTTTGTTTCCTATTTATATTGGTTGGCTCTCCTGTTTTGGTTTTTGCTGTTGCTTTTGTTTGTAATGTTGATATTTTTCTTACCGAATTTTTAAAGATACATACTTTGACATACAATTGTCCTTAAAATATCTTCCCTGCCAATTATAACTGTGCTGCAAATATTTACAAAAGTCCCTGCGGCTCTGCAGGGACTCTTCTCCAGTGCAGGAAATTTCTCTCATCTTACTTTTTGAAAATTATCAGGGGGATGGTCAGCCTCTCCCTCACCTAGTTGAAACCTAAGCCCCTGGCTTCTTATTTATTTTTTGTAGCCTGATGTCCTGTGGAGACCAATGCCTCCGTAGGACTGACATCTAGCGGTTTATTTCTGTTTTATCCATGAATACTGTACGTCAAGTTAGCTTTATCTCTATGTTCTGGTCTTAGCGTAAGTCTTGTTTTAAGCCTCATTTTCCATATAGATACAATAGCCTTGGCTTCTGCTTGTCTTGGAGGAAGATTTTGACAAGCAGAAGATATATTTGAAAGAATATAGATTGCGAAGGCCTTTAAATTCCCAACTTGTATGTGTTCCATCTAGCTTAGCAGTCCTCAGGGTGTGGCCCAGGATCTTCCGGGGATTCCAAAGGTCCTTTCAGAAAGTCAGCAAGGTCAAAACTATTTTCATAATAAAACTAAGACATCATTTGTCTTTTTAACTCACATTTTTCTGATGAGCCTATGGTGGAGTTTTCCAAAGGCTACATGATTTGCGATACTGCATCAGATTAAAGGCAGATACACACATGAGAACCTAGCTATCTTCTATTCAATCAGTCATCAAATAAATTTTCAAAAATTCAAAGCAATAATACTATTTGACATAGTTTGGATATTTGTCCCTGCCCAAATCTCATTTTGAATTGTAGTCCCAAAGGTTGGAGTTGGGGCCTGGTAGGAAATGTTTGGATTATGGGAGCAAATCCTGCATGACTTGGTCCTATCTCTGTAATAGTGAGTTCTTCTGAGATATGGTCACTTAAAAGTGTGTGACACCTCCTCCGCAAGTCTCTCTTGCTTGCTCCTGCTTTCGCTGTGTGACCTGCATGATCCCATTTAACCTTCCTCCATGATCGTAAACTTCCTGAGGACTCTCTGGAAGCTGAGCAGATGCCACCTAAAGCCTGCAGAACCATGAGCTAATTAAAAGTCTTTTCTTTATAAATTACCCAGCCTCAGATATTTCTTTATAGCAAAGCAAAAATGGCCTAAGAAACTATTTCTTCTATTTCTTCTAACATGATTTTTAAAATAATTATTTTCAGAAAAATATGCTACTGACATTAACATTTAATTGGTTATTTCACATTTTTCTTTAAAATAAATTAATGGCTGGGTGCAGTGGGTCACACCTGTAATACAGAACTTAGGGAAGCTGAGGAGGGAGCAGAGCTTCAGCCCAGGAGTTCAAGACCTGCCTGGGCAACACAGCAAGACCCCATTCTCCACAAAAAGAGAAAAAGACAAAAATAAAATAAATTAACAAATATTTAATTTTGTCTCAACATTACTTTCTGATAGATAAAACCCACATGAACAAAAGCAGCAACAAGTAACAATTTTAAAACTAACAAAAAAAATTATGCTACCTCTCTGGTGAAAAGCCATTAATGACTACACTGTATATAGAAATTTATTTTAATTGCCAGAACTCTATACTGCATGTGTTTGACTCATAACTGTGTGACCAACCTCTACCCAACCTACTTTCTTTCACTTCAAAGGTGTTATTGACATGACCTTCTTTCAGTTGCTCTAAGGTATCATTTTTTTTTCCAACAATTGGCCTTCACAGATATTGCTCCCTTAAATTCACATTAATGCCTTATCAGGCTGTGTTGTATTATCTCATCTCTTAGGTCTCCTTGAAAAACACTTCCTTGGAGATACCATTCCTGTATTACTGCTTGTCCAATCTTTAATAACTTTCTCATTCTCTTTTCTAGCACCTTGTCTTTTTTCCATATAGAACTTATTAGTATAATAAGCATAGCAGATTACAAAAGGGCTTGAGCTAAATTAGCTCCTGGCCATGGCAGGCAGATACTCCCCAGCAAGAGTCAGCTGTAGAGCTCACTTCACTTTCTGGTTTCCCATTCTCTGCCCAAACACTTAGGAACACTAATTTTCTTGTCATTTCCATGACAGATTCCAAATTTCACATTTTAAATAAAATTTCTAAAATTTTATTTATTTTTAATGGAAGAGTTCTGAAATTCTGCCAGAGTCGATGCCCTATGTAGAGTCTTTCCAAGTACGTTTATAGAGATTTGTATATTAGAGTGTGAGCATCAAAAGACAAGGGGAAATCATTATATCACACACACACACAAACATATACACACACTATTATCTAGCTGACAAAAACTGAGTTATTTGATCAAATATATGATATGATGATTTGTGATTATTTTCATATAAAAATTCAAATATTGATGTTTTCTGGACTGTGTTTAGTCCATTTTGCATTGCTATAAAGGAATACCTGAGGCTGGGTAATTTATAAAGAGAAGAGATGTATTTGCCTCATTGTTCTGAAGGCTGCACAAAAAGCATGGCCCTAGTAGCTGCTTCTGGTGAGGGCCTCTGGGAGCTTCCAAACATAGTGGAAGGGGCAAGGGATTTGGCATGTCACATTTTGAGGGGAAGCGAGGGCTATGCCAGGCTCTTTTAAATGGCCAGCTCTCATGAGAACAAATAGAACGAGAGCTCACTCATTATTGGAGGGAGGGCACCAAGTCATTAATGAGAGATCCACCCTCATCACCCAAACACCTTCAGTGAGGCCCTACCTCCAACCCTGGGGATCATAGCTTGATATGAGATTTGGAAAGGGCAGAAATCCAACTTATATCACCTGTCTTCATCACCATCATCACACAACATTTGCTAATTGCCAAGTGAACTCAATTAAAATTTGGTAGAGGATGGGCTTATGTTGTTTTAAAGAAAGGGCTGTCAGATGTGATACCATTTTTTTCTGGATCTTGTAGACTTCTGGGACAGAGGTTGACTTGAATAAAATGTTAACAGAAGGGCTGGCTTAGAATATTGAGGGAAGTAGACCATCCATTCAACAAAAGAAATTTGAAGGCACAACTAACAATGCAGTGATATCCTTAACTTGTTTGTAGATTGTTGAATTACTCAGGATGCTTAGAATTTATTAGGATTTCTATACCTTAAAAGAACAGGGAGTTATCAGAAAAAGTATCTATCACCAGAGTGGGGCACAGACCCAATTTGAGAAGAAAATGTCTATATTCTACCCTCACTCCTTTTGTGTGTTCCTTAGTTTTCCATTCAAGAAAGTACGTAATAATGGAAGGTCAATGCTTTCGTGCCACCTGAAATCATGCTAGTTCTAGAGAAAAGTAAAAGATGTTATTAAAAATTATAGGCTTGATGCAGGAAATGCAGAAGAAGGGATGCATTTAGAAGAAAGGGCCTGCCCTGGTTCTCTAAGATGACACAATCTATGTGCTGCTGCTTCCTCATCTTTGGCTTTCCACAGTACAAAATTCTAGTCTTTCATATGCAAGCATACTGTAACCATTAAATAAAGAGGAAAGAAACCCTAAAAGCAGCTCAACAGTCAAAGACTGTTTATTTTGGAGAATAAACCTGAGACGGGCTTCAGCCGAGTTAGGTCAGAGGCACTCTCTCTTATAGACTCAAGAGTTTTTTAGGATTCAAGGTGGCAGACCTTATCAGAGGCTTGAACTGTTTCTGTGTCTCTTTGTGTGCTTATCTGGGAGGCAGAGTCTTGTGTCTGTTCCCATACATCTTCCTGCAGCTGCAGGCATACCCCCCAGTCTGCTTTTAGCTTCCCTAAGTGCACCTAAAAGGAAAGGAATGCACCTATTAAGGCCCACTGTTTTACTGGGGCCCATTGTATGAGTGTGAAGTTTGGTGTTTACCCAAGAGACTTTCCCCTCTCCCTCTGTCCCCAAGCTGTCTTATCTGTGTTTTACTGTCTGCTCTTTCTGGCTGCTTGTTGTTAGAAGAGAAGCGATTTCCTTGAAATGCATGAGGTTAGAAATGGAGCTGGAACTTAAAGTGTCCAAGATGACGGTGCTCCTGCAGTGTCACATACTACTTGTGAACAGAGCACAATTCACATAATTCTTTCAATATTTTTGTCAAAAATTGTTCCTCTATATTGCAGGTCTATATGGATAGCATGGTGATGGGAAAAAGTCTAGTTTTTGTTTTGTTTTGTTTTTTAATCACCACAGAAGTGAGAATGAACCTGCCGTATTCTCTTCCTGTCTGTCTCCGAGCAATCAAACTCAGAGGTTGATTGCTCTCTGAGTAATCAATTGTTTTCTCATCTGGGAATGAGAATAATAGGCATGGTTGTGAAAGTTAGAGATGATATGAGTATGCACAGTGGGCTCTCCAAAATTAGTCTCTTTGATAGATATTACAGTTATTACAATACACATTACACTTACTAAATGTGACCAATTGAGAGACATGGATTTTATATATATCATCTAATTCTTCCTCTGTATATAATATATTGGATATGTTGCATGCCAATACATGTACTGTCTCTGCTTCCTTTTCTGTATGTACAAATCTAAGTTGTCTACCCAATTCCATCCACTGAGGACAAAGAGTGGCCTTAAACAACTAGGGTGGCCATATTTGTGCCTAAAAGCTGCTCTACCTCATATTTATCTAAATTCAATATTCATATTAAATATCTCTTTCTCCTTGATGTCTTTATTGATACCATCTACTGTTCACAAAGCCTCTTTCACTGAATTCCCATAGCACATTTTAACAAGAGAATTGAATACCTTTTCGTTAGCCTGTTTCTCATGTTATAATTTCCATGCCCCATCCCCTAAGTAGATTACAATGATTTTCAGAAAGGCAGCATGTCACACTTCTTTCATAACTTATAATATCATAGGCAATATCTGCATATTAAAAACACTTCAAAATATTTGTAAATTTCATGAAATTAGTCTGTTCGGAATGAGGAGTGACACGTTCATTGTTCCCCATCCATTGTTGATCTCTCTTTTATTCTCAGCTTTGCCAGCTCTGTACCCAGCCAGAGACCCATCACTGCAAATGCATTTGCCTTGATTTGGAGATTGTGCCACTGTGCCAGAATAGAACAAGCCCTTTTATTTACACACATTCAGTACAATAGCCTCTCCTATTCTGAAGTGGAATAAGTTTCCAAGTGTGATTGCTTTTGAAGAAGAAAGTTCCTGTAAGAAGAAGCTAGAAAGATTTTTGCTCTCACTCTGACGGCATTTTTTAATCATCACTGTTTGCCCCTCCAGTGCGTCCAGCCCTTTCCAAAGCCAGGCTCATGATTTTGATGGACCATCGTGGCTAAATACAGTGTATCATTTCAGCAGGCTCTTCACATTGTGTTATTGTTAATGATGCTTTTTATTTATCAGAAACATAGGCAATATGATATTACTCTCATTCAGTGAGCTCAGCAGGAGACTTTTTAAAAGTGTAATGCATTTGCTCTAATGTCTCTGATCAGGTGGATCCGGCCTGGAAAAACTCCAAGTTGGATAATTACATTTTTGCTACCTATAATTTCCACCACCCCTTTGAGAGCTCGTAGCATTCTTCTTTCAAACTCAACACATGTGTGGTGTTTGCTGAACACTATTTTAAAGAGAAAAGAAAATCAGTCAGGCTTAACCTCAGGAGGTAAGGGAAACAATCAAAGAACCAGAGTGGTCAGAGTAAGCCCTACTAAAATTGCAACATCATTGAAGTTTGCCTTTATTTTTCTTCGTCCCTTCAAGATACGTGTCCTCGTTGCTCCTTTTTCATGACCCATCTTTTCTCCCTTTCAGATCAATAGTATTCTCATGCTATTCTGATTTCGCCAATGAGAGGAAGAAATCTAATGAAATCATTCTTATCAAAGCACACAGATAGCATTTGATAACTTGTCCAGAGATACTTAAACCTTAAAAAATGATAGTTACTGAAAAAGGCAAGGAAAACACAAAGGGGCAGATTTTCAAACAGGGGAAGTTTAGAGTCCTTGTGCTATAAGGAAAGAGGAAATCTCAAGTGATGAGTGAGTAACATGTACCTTGTATGCCCTCTCCTACTAACTCCCCAAAACCACGCTGCTTTTAAAGGTAAAAAGAAATATTAGGGTCTGCATTTTATTGTCTCTAATAGGTTACATTTGCATACAAGGCTCTTTGCACATAAGGTTTGACTGGGTCAAGGAGAATATTTTTAACGTTTTAAATATTTTACGGTTTTTAATATAAGATGCCGCAGCCCTAGAATCAACTTTTTTTTTTAAGAGCAAAAGCACCTGAAGCCAAATGATTAAGGTGAATGAATGAGTTGAATAATGATATCCTGGCAATCAGGCAATCATCATCATATAGATGTATATATATGATGTATATATATGTGTGTATATATGATGTACATATGCATATATAATGATATTCTATTGTCAGTATATCATTGTTGTCAGTATATCTATTGTCAGTATATCACACACACACATATATATACATCATATATACACACATCATATATATACACACATATATACATTTTATATATATGTGAGATCCATATATATATTTTATGGATCTCAAGCTCATATATATATGTGTGTGTGTGTGTGTGTGCATATATATACTTATGACCTTGAGATATTTATGGATATTGAGATATTTATGGATCTCAAAGTATCATGTGTATATATATACACACACGTATATGTATATACAGATCTATATATATATGTATATATATGAAACCTTGAGACCCGTAAAATAACAAGACTATTTTTCAGTTCTGTCTGGTGAAATCAGAAGGGTCACCAGAGCTGCATATTGATCCTTATATTACAATTGTAAGAAGAGATGACTTTAAAGGGGAAACTCTTCCTTTAGCATGTAATGCCTTCCTTGAATGTTTCACATGAGTTTTTAATAGACATCTGTGAGCTACTCTTACCCTTTTCATCTTTCTTCTTTTTGAGCACCTGGGTACTCATAGCATCCTCATAGTATGCATAAGCTCATTCCAAGCTCTACCTCAGACTCGTATGTGGTTTACTATCTAGACAATTGCTCAATTGACAAGAGCTGACATCACTATAATGTAGGAGCCTGGAATGTACTTACAGAACTTTAGTTCAGTCTATAATATTATAGTTCAAAGCTGAGAAATGTAGGTTATATTACATACATTTATCACTCTCTTTTTCTAATGTACCTGAATTTTGTTGATTCCATGGAAATGTCTGGGGGAAATTTGCTTTGTTACTCAGTACATCACCTTTCTTTGCTCTTCTGATGTTACAGACAGGCGCATGTCACTTTTGCCTACAAGTTATTTGAGGCAGAGTTGAACAGAATGATAGATTTCTTTCTGCACTGGACTGAGGCCAAGACCAAGGTGATTCTTAAGGGAGTTGGCCACATACCAATTCACCAATTCACCTGGTGAATCAACCATCCTCCAATGGTCTAGAAAAGGAGCTAATTTTTTGAGCATTATGATCATTTAAATTTTAGAAGTGTTGCATTTTAGATACAGGCAGGACATAAAGTGAAAACATATTCCAAATGGCAAACACAGTTGCATAACATTTAAAAGAAAAATATGGTATTAGGAGACTCATCCTTTCTTTGGAGTCCCTTTTAAATGCAACCAATGGCCCTTGTTTAACTTTTGGGCTTATATTCCAAGTCACCAATATTTCTGCTCATCTGGTTTGACATTTCTTGCTTGTGCGTTCCTCTGCTTTTCTGTCCCATTTTGGCAGTAAATTTTGCTCAGGTTTTGAGTCTCATGTCTTGAACTTGTAATATAGGCTTAGATTAGTGTGACCTTTGAATATCATCATCCCACAGCTTCTGGTATTTTCCCATTGGTTTTGGTACCACAAACACAGTCCATCAGTGACATATCTGAGTTCTTTGTCCTGCATTTACTTTTTCATGTTCATTGACTTTTTTTGAGTATAAGAGTCCTCCCGTATTTCTTTCTACTGCCTTTTCTAGCTTCACCATTTAATTAAATGCCAGTGTTTTTCAAAGCACAATTCACAAGCCTCTCCAACTTTGACCATTGCTTTATCTTTCAGGAATTTTGTCCATACTTACAGGATTAGCTCTACTTATTAGAACAAAGACTGGCAACTTTTTAAATAAAAGGCCATATAGTAAATATTGTAGGCTTTGCAGGCTACTTCTGGTCTCTTTTTTCAGTCTTTTATGTATTCATTTTTGCTTTTTGTTTGTTTGTTTTTATAACCCTTTGAAATGTTAAATAAATATTCGCTTTTGGATCATACAAAACGCTTAACTGATTCCTGTACTAGGGACCAGTGAGAATAATAGAATGTATGTGCATTCTGTGAAGGGGTCAAGAAAACTGAAGAGAGATAATAAATCATTGCTGCTAATAATTAAGGGGATAAAAGTGTTGATCTTGGAACTGGTTATTTTTATTAGAACACTGCTTTTTGAAGAAAATGTAAATAATTTTCTAACTTTTGTGTTTTACAAGTATGACTTTTATTTTTTTATTTAAATAGAGTCAATATATATCACTAGTCTTCTACAAAGAATTTCATTATTCTTTCCAAGTATCTGTTTTTTTGTTGTTGTTGTTATTTGTTTTTTTTTTCAAATCAATTAGAGTGCTTTCATATTTCCTTTCTAGATTCTCTAAAGGGGAATTATATAAGCCCATATTGAGTTGACTAGGAATTAGGCTGAACTTCCTGAGTAGCCAGTATTTGAGTGAGGCTGTGCACCTAACAAGCCATGGGATCAGATGAACTTTCAGAATGCCTTTCATACTCTTGCTTTATCAAGTTAATATTTTGGATCTTAGAGAATTTAGTCTTTTCTTTGCAAATCCTTATTAAATTTAGATACTAGTCTCATGACCCATGTTGTGTGTCACCTGGCTTAATTATATTGGTAGGTAGATCTTTTAGACAACTCTTTCAGTAGAAGAGACATTCTAATAAAATGAAAGAGAAGAGGGAGAATGGAAATGCCAAAAGAGATAGTAGAGGAAAAAGTCAACAAAAATATCTTCTTGCAACCATTGGCTTCATTGGACTTACTTAAGTAAGCATTCTTTAGTTACAGGATTATTGCCTATGAAGCATCATAAACCTATACTGATATCCGGAGAGGGCAAGGCTAGGAGGGGCTGTGATATTCCAGGGAAGTTTCTTGCCTTCATAGGTATTGCAATACCCAGGCCAAAGATAATCTATGGTCAATTCACTACCTAGGAAACCTCTTCCGTCCTGCATCAAATTTAGAACAAAAAAGACATGGTCCACTAAAATCAATTTTCCTTTTTAGTTTACTGAATAAACAAGCCAGAAAATACACACACATACACACCCAAGAAGAAGAGCCATTGTCCTTGGCCTGAAGAAACTTTTGTAAACAGAGAAACTATGAATGAATACTACTTAATCTTAAAGGGCATGGTGAAATAATGGGGTTCATTTGTGACCAAGAGGGATTCTGATTCTTGTGATGTGGATTAGATCATTTAAAAAGTGTTCATGTGAGTTATCTGATACTGCACTTTCAGTGTCTATTTCAAGACTTTGAGATATTTGTTATCACCTAAGAAATTCCATGAGGGCTTCAGGCTGTCTTTCAGTTCTCAGATATTCCTTTGGTGCCTAGCATGGGGCTTGCTCATTTCAGGATTCCATATAAGTATGTTGACTGACTGACTAAATTTTATCCCACAGCTACCCTTGAACCTCATAAGTCTTTTCCCTCTCAAATTTGTCATTCCGAATGGATGAGAGAGGAATATACAATGTTCCTCTCTGTGTCCTACCTTAGTCACTCATTGTCCTTGCATCAAGCTACAAAGATTTTTTTTTAATCAGCCCTGATCAAGCAGTCCCTCCAACCAGTTAACCTTTCGGGTTGTTTATCCCTTGTTTCTGAAAATTTATCTTCAACTGTCTTCTATCAGGATGTTCAGAAAGAGTCAATGCAATACAGCAGCACACTGTTATAAACAGACCGAAAAGGTAACAGCTTAATTACTAGAAATAGAAGGCATACTGTCTATCCTCCTCCTCCTGCATTTTACACACACACTTGCACACATTCATGTTCACACAGTCTTCTTCATGGTCCTCGATTATGAAATTTGAAACAATGGATAGATAATTATGCATTTGGAATGCTCACATCACAGACAGTCATGACCTGGTACCTGAAAAAGGCCTTGCCAAAAAGGTAGGAGCTGAGGGAAGAGTTAGTGGTGGAATTTTCCCCAAGATAGGAAATAGGACAAGGAGTAAAGATTAGGAAATGCAGTAGAGCACATTTTTTGTTTTTGGTGCTCACTGATGAAATGTATCTTGTGATAATATATTTTTAAAATGTTAAGCAATTTTAATTTTTTTTTCTGGTATTCATTTAGCATGAATGTCACTAAATTTTATGTGTCAAATGTTCAGCATTTTTTTAAAAAGCAATATGAGGGCACCAGAAGCAAAGTTTCTGATTTCACAACTATTTTGAAGAAAGAATACGCTTTGTTTTTGTTTTCTTGAGACAGGGTCTTGCTCTATGGCCCAGGCTGGAGTGCAATGGTGCAGTCTTGGTTCACTACAACCTCTGCCTCTTGGGCTCAAGCAATACTCCCACTTCAGCCTCCTGAGTAGCTGGGACTACAGGTGTGCACCACCATGCCTGGCTAATTTTTGTATCTTTAATTTTTATTTTTTTTTTAATAGAGATGGGGTTTTGCCATGTTGCTCAGTCTGGTCTCAAACTGCTGGGCTCAAATGATCCTCCCACCTAGGCCTTCCAAAGTGCTGGCATTACAGTCATAAGCCATGCCACTCAGCCTACGACATGTGTTTTTAAAGCTCCAATGAAATGGTACATCTCTGGATGTGTATAATATTAGGTCCCTTTGCTTTTTAATTTAAGGCCAACTTAATGTTCAGTCACAGCTCTAATTTTACCTAATATTCCAAATATCCAAACTCCTATTTACGCTGACAGTCTCTTCACTCTGAGACTTCCCTGCCTAGTTTCTGTTTGCTTTAAGATCATATGTTTTGTTGGGGATTGGAACCCCTTAGGGAATATGAGAGTGACAGGCAAACCGAACCAAGGGAGTTTTCTTTCTTACAAACAGCAAAACTCCAAAAAGATGCTCATCAAATAATTGTGAGGCTTGAAAACATTCAGAAGTCATTGTCTTCTGCGATGTGTAGAATAATTAAATGCAACATCAGCATGACATCAGTGGTAGATAATTTTCAGCCGTAAAACGCCATTCTCTCCCATTAACTGAGGATTGTTGGAGGTTTTTTGTCTCCATTTCACCAGACAGAGTACAAAACATTGTGACATGCTTAATATTTCTTCCGCCAAGATGTCCACTCCGATTCCTCACCCTTTACAGAGTTGTTGATTTCATCCTACATTTAGCTGCCAAAAAAGCGATTGCGTGTGCAGCACCAGTAACAAAGTGAAAATGAATTATGCATCAGAAGGAACTGCATTTGAGTCAGAAAACTTAGACTTCAGCATCTTCAAATAACAATATGATTTAAGAAGGAATACATTTAAGGAGATAGCAATGGACTGAGGTGAAGGGGTCAGCATTGGCTCAGTTTAATATAATTTAGCTTTCAATTATTTATTTTTTAAAGAGCTACTAAGCACACTGAATCTCTTTAATGGCAATGTCAAAAGTATGGAGACTGGAGAAAAGCCATGAATAATAGTGACAGATTGTTATGCATGGTAATGTATAGGGCCTGCTGCAAACTGAAGCGTTCACCAGAGCCGGAAGAGCAAACAAGGAGCAGCCTGCTAGGAAAGTGAGGGACAGGGCTCCCTTCCCTGGGCTGCGATGATGGCTGAGCTCACCTTTCTTTGAGATTTAACTGGTCTTGTCAAAGGCCTTTAAGTCACTATGTCTTCGACAATCCCGCACTTCTTTTCTGACACGTAGACTATATAATTGTTTGTTTAAATGGTCTCCCTCTAATTTCACCAACAGCAAAATTAATTCAGTAGAATAACCTCTCACATTCTTTAAGCAACCATACAATGACTAGAACTGTGAAAGTACCCTGGAGGACATGAGGCAACGACTTGCTCATCCATCACAAAATTCACCCTCAAATGAATGGACTTGAACAAATTGAGGAACTATGTGGTTGAAAATAGATAAACAAGTGTTGAAATATCAAATGAAAATTAAAAGTGTGAATTAATACAGATGAAGGAGGAAAAGGGTATGGCAAAGTAGAGGAGCCTCGAGTACCATTAGGGATCCCCATGGTTACTCATTGACTCACCAAGGCAAAGTGAATGAGGAAAGTATGTGACTTTTTTTTTTTTTTTTTTTTTGAGACAGAGTTTTGCTCTTATCACCTAGCCTGGAGTGCCGTGGTGTAATCTTGGCTTACTGCAACCTCTGCCTCCCAGGTTCAAGTGATTCTCCTGTCTCAGCCTCCTGAGAAGCTGGGATAAGAGGCATGCGCTACCACACCTGGGTAATTTTGTATTTTTAGTAGACACAGGGTTTTGCCATGTTGGCCAGGCTGGTCTTGAACTCTGGACCTAAAGTGATCCATCCGTCTCGGCCTCCCAAAATGCTGGGATTACAGATGTGAGCCACTGTGCCCAGCCAACTTTTGAGATCAAGATGAAGTTCAGTCTCATAAAACTTTTCAACTCCAGGCCGAGCACAGTGGCTCACGCCTGTAATCCCAGAACTTTGGGAGGCCAAGGCAGGAGGATCACGAGGTCAGGAGGTCAAGAACATCCTGGCTAACACAGTGAAACTCCATCTCTACTAAAAATACAAAAAATTAGCCGGGCATGGTGGCAGGTGCCTGTAGTCCCAGCTACTCGGGTGGCTGAGGCAGAAGAATGGCGTGAACCCGGGAGGCGGAGCTTGCAGTGAGCAGAAATCGCGCCACTGCACTCCAGCCTGGGCGACAGAGAGAGACTCCATCAAAAACAAACAAACAAACAAACAAACAAACAAACACGAAAACAAACCATTCAACTCCAACCCCACTCATCCAGAGGACAGCTTTTCTGCCAGTTGGGCAACTCTTAGATAAATAATTATTTCTCCAATCCTTTCCTGATCATGCACCTCATTTGAGTGCCCATAAAGGCCACCAGTGATCTAATTGGGAAGTGACTGAGGGTGTCTCTGGCATGACTCAACCTCCCTTGTGACACTTCCTTCTTCTCTGCCAATGTTTCCTTTCCCAGGTGCCGGAATTTCTTTCTTCCCATCACAATTTTTCAAGCATGGGCATTTTGGTGGTGCAGTGGGTGTGATCCAGTGTATTGTATGACATGTGGCATGACTAGGGAGCTAGAAGGAGATGCATTTCATTATCACATTACCCTTGAGTCACAGCTTTTATCCTACCATGAGAGCAGTTGCTGAGTCCACAGATATGAAAGAAGATATGAGTGACACAAAAGAAATAACATTCCATCCATTTCTTTTCTCTCAAGGCTCTGATACTTCCTTCTCATTATGCCTTATAAAGCTTTCCAAAGTATGTCGTTCATCACATCACTCCCCTGCTAAGTAAAAATCCACAATAGTTCCTATTGCCTATGGATCAAAGTCAAAATTCTTTAGCTTTCCTTTAAGACACCTCATAATAATCAAGGACCTTGTTCCTCTTTTGTCTCTTATTAATATTTAGCATATATTCCCATTACATTCAAATTTCTGGCTCTAAATGGTCATATAGCTGTTGCTGAAACTGCTCAATTCTGCCATTAAGGCATGAAAACAGCAATAGACAATATGAAAAAAAATGAGTGAACATAGCTATGTTTCAATAAACCTTTATTTACAAAAATATGTAGTGGGCCAAGCTGGTCTTGAAATTCTGGGCTCAAGCAATCCGCCTGGCTTGGCCTCCCAAAGTTCTGGGGTTACAGGCATGAGCCACTGCACCTGGCACCCCCACTTCTTCGAATTATTTGTCTCACCAGCTTAGTGACAAGTGAAAAAGGCAGTATCATATTGAAAAACAGAAAATAGATATAAAACAGGCAGATTTCTAGTTTGAGCTCTTACTTTTTTATTTAGACAACTTTGGGACTTCTTCAACTTTCAAATGGATGAATTGGTTAAATTAGTGGTTTTCAAATATAATGATAGTTTTACATATATAGTTTATCCTTTTAGTAATGGATTTTTCTTTCCGAAACAAAGAAAAATTTCTTTTTTGTTCTTCCTATTCTATCACAGACACTGAAGTATTGAGCAGACTGAGCAGAACCATGCTGGTTGGGGCAAAGTGGCAGAGTTCAAGGTGTTCAGCTTTCTTTTCACTCTGAGCTATGTTCACTGAGAGTTCTGCAGAGTCAAGTTCTAAAATCTACAGGAGAACACAATCTCTAAAATTCTTTCAGGTTCTAAATTTCTTGTATTTTCTGTCATTTCATAAAACATTTTATTCTGAACTGTTACTATCTTAAAACTTATTCTACTACCATCTGTACTTTTTTCAACACAACATGAAGAGTACTAAAACCAAAGAAATATTTAAGGATACAATTTCTGAGAAAAGGAGGTTAATTGTTCCTAATTGCAAGTGGTTCCAAGTGATTGCCTAAGCTGTTCAGTACAAGAACAGTTTGAAGCTCTGCAGAAACTTCATGCTGAAGAGGAAGGAGAAATTGGTAAAGACATGCCCATTGACTACTTTGCTAACAGACAGATCAAAGGGGAATTAGTTTCCTCTGCCAGGAACAGGTATCAGGTTGCTGATAGTTTTAATTTCATTCTTCACACTTGTGCTTGAGGAAAGGCATGCTTTTAAGACTATGCACTTCTGTTTTTTGGGGAACATTTCAAAGCACACAGTGCTGAGAAATTATTATTGCTTAATTATGGAAATACATAACAGCAGAATGCCAGCGGTGTGGTATGTTCAAGTGAGGGACAGTTTCCTCAAACCCAAGGTAGCTGCAATTTGGAAAATACATTTTTTAAAAAATGAACTAAAAAGAAATAAATAAAATCTTGATTACAGATAATGCTTGCTTGACACCTACATAAAAACAAAATCTTTTTTTTCTGATTAAATATCTAAGGTGGTTATCTGCCTACATTAGCAAGCCCCAGCCCTCAATTAGCCACATGTAAAGGAAGGCTCTAATTTTCTTCTAAGGAAGATAGAATTTTCAAAACATAATTATATTTTATCTATTCAATTTAAGAAAAGTAAAGTATGAGATTAAGAGAATTGAGAAAAGAATAATAATTTATTTTAGAAAAATGTGAGAACAAATGGGGCTGAAAGCAAAACTAAGCACTGTATTTCCAAAAACCATTATGGGAGACCCTGCTGATTTCAAGCTTTGCAATTTAGATTTCTTCTGAAAGTTGTATAGGGTTTGCCTTTTAATATTTTGTTTTTTTCACCATGTATTCTCATCTCTCTAGTTATTATTGAGAGCTAAACCTTTCAACTCTTTTTATGGGGCATTGAAGGAGGGAAGAAAGGGAATAGGAGCAGAACTATCTTGCCACTAGTCAATGTCATCAGTTTGATGTCCTGGGATCCACTTTACTGCAAATCTCAGACCCTGGAAAAGAATAGAAGCTTTATTTTCAGCCAACCACCAAGGAATTAGCTAACTGCTTAAGAGTTATCTAGTTACGGTGTAAGGTCTTGTCCCTCCCTCTATTGAAAGTAAATAAAGAGGAAAGGTTAATTATGACTGAGTAAAAGAAAAACAAATCATTATTCAGAGTAAAAGGAAATGTGTGTGTGTACATGTTAGTGGGGCTTTTTCTGAAAGAGTGAGAGAAAATGCTTTCTTTTCTATGAATAAATTAATTTTTAGGAATCAATGTAACCTGTCAAAAGTAGCTTCTATCAGAGTTATGGAGCATTTTGGGATCCTCATTAAGTTGATGTGGTCTAGATAATATTTCTTTTCCATGATCATCTTGAATGCCATACTTCTTTTACCATTACACAGAGCCACCTACTCTACATAGTTATGGCAGTCATCTGATAGAGGTTGATATGGGAGAAAGACACAACCACTCAACTTGAGTGATCATCACATGATACACTGGTCAGAAAAAGCATGTATGGCAGGATTTCACAACACCAATCTGATTTCTCTCGTCTCTCTTCGTTGTGCACTCTTCACTCAGTCCGTTATTTGGGATTCACAATATTGAGGGGACATGATGCTAGGAAACGGTTATGAAAGAAAAAAATTCCATTTTATTTTACTTTCTTTCTGTAGGGGAGAAAAACTAATATCTTTCCCTTACTCATCAAAAGGGTCATGACTGACATCCCTATTAAAAAAAAGACATATTAACAAGAGAAAAGCATAACAAATTTATCAATCAAAGTTTTATGTGACACAGAGCCTTCAGAATTGAAGACCCAAAGACCTGTGGCAAATAGTGTATTTTTATGCTTAGGTTTCTTTAAAAATGGATTGTCATGTAGACATATAATTGGATAAAAAGAGATATGACCTAATTAATGGTAATAAATGAAAGGGAACTCAGCAAGACCTGTTTGTTCAGATTATTCTTAGCCTCTCTGTATGGCATTCCTTTCCTCTGAATATAGATCAGGAGCCCTCCAGAATGAGCATCTCATGACCTACTTCAGGTGAGGTACGTCAGAGAATTCCTTTATGACCATGCTTCACAGACAAAGGTGAGGGAAAGTGAGACTGACCTCACTTTTGCAGTTTTTCTCAATTGTCAAGGTGTCATATTTTGGGGTATCATGTTCTGAGACCCAACATTTCATGTTTATATAAATTGTGTTCGGAAAGGCTTTTTTTTTTTTTTTTGTAGCATGAGTAGAAATGCTCCTTTCTCAAGTCCCACTGATATTCAGCTTGACAGTTGGAGAGCACTTAATTAGTCTCAAGAATCTACTTATTAAAACTTTGTTTATTTGTGTTCCAGAGAGTCACAAGGACAGAAAGACAGGTTTCTTGGTACTGCAACACAATCCTTAAATGTAACCACATAACTTATGCAGGGCTGTATCAACCCAATCTAAACAAGACAAGTAGCTTATTCTGAAGCATAAATTTGGATTCGAAATTTGACAGAACATTACAAAAGTGATCAAAGCACACAACATTGGTTTTGGAGATATTGCTGTGCTTTTCCTGTTGTAATCTTATATTAGTCTGTTCTCACATTGCTATAAAGATCTACCTAAGACTGGGTAACTTATAAAGAAAAACGTTTTAATTGGCTCACAGTACCACAGGCTATACAGGAAGCATGGCTGGTGAGGCCTCAGGAAAGTTACAATCATGGCAGAAGGCGTAGAGGAAAGTGGGGCGTCTTACATGGCCAGAGCAGGGGGAGAAGAGAATAAAGGGGGAGGTGCCACACACTTTAAAACAAGTAGTTCTCAAGAATGCCCACTTCTATCATGAGAACAGCAAGGGGGAAATCTTCTCCCATGATCCACTTATCTGCCACCAAGTCCCTCCTCCAACATTGGGGATTACATCTGGACGTGAGATTTAGGTGGGGGCACAAATCCAAACCATATCACATATATACACAAAAGTAATTGAAGGACGTTAATATCATCTACTAGAATCCTTTCAATTACAGATTTTAAAAATACATCCTAAAGAACTGTAAAATTTTCTAAATGAAGGCCCATGTCATTTCCTCTGTTTAAGAAAACATGGGAAGAGAAAATAGTACCAATGTAAGAGAAGGAGCCTTTCATGAAGTCATGAGCACTTACTAAAGCATGCAGCCCTTCCCAGGTAGCAGATTTTTGTTGTTGCTGTTATTTTTTTCCCCTTTCTTATAAGAATTATTTATTAAGGGATTTATTTACATTGACACAAACTGCCAGATTTGCATCTCCCTTCATTTGCATTATCTTGCCTCTTCAAATTAGGGGTTAGTTTTTACTCTCCAACAGTTCATTTTCCTTAAACACAAGGAGAGGACCTAGCTATCTGCATAAGGCATTTTATATGCAAATCTAGCCAGTCAACAGCAGAGTGGACACTGATTAAACACAGGAGATGCTAATCATAATGACTTTTAAAGTTACAGAGACAGACAATATCCTTGTTAATGTTTTAAGGATTCCAGAGATAGAGTCAAACTTGCTCTGTAGAGAGTCTTTTAGTTGGCCATTGGGATACTATTGATACACTAGTATTGGCCAGAGCGGCTAAAGTCATGGAACCCCTGAAAATGGATTAACATGAGATGACAATGTTGGAAAGTCTTGCTGTTTTTGGTCCTTGGGAAATTGAGGGAGGCAGAAGGGGGCTGACAATTGTTTCTTTTCTCTTTTGCTTCATCTTTCTAGAGGTTGTTTCATCAGCATATTTTTTAATAGTGCCTTGAATGTAGATAGCTCCTTCCTGCTGAGCTAGTCAAAGTGCTTTACATACATTATCTCTCATTTGTCCTCCCCTAATCCTCAGAGTTTGATAGATGTCAAAGGAATGTCCTTTTTTTTTTTTTTTTTTTTAAGCTTCTGGGGTAAACCAGAGCCACTAGATTGAAAGTACAGGGGAAGAGTAATTTTCCAAGATGGCATCAAGCTTTAGAAAACCCTTATAACTGAGGAAAAAAGAAAAATGTCTTATCTCGTACGCATTACTACCATTCATCAATAGTCCACTTTCTTTTCTTTCCTGAACCTGAAAAGGCTACACTGATCATTTTTCTTGCCATGAGGTGAGCCATGTAATTTTTATGACTTATGAAAAGTGAGCAAAAATAAACTTACTTTCTGACCAAAAAGCCCATTCTCAATTCTCTATCTTTTTTCTTCTCTTGTTCATCAGTGGGTAATATGGAATAGAGCCATCCTAGCCCTGGCAACACACAAACACACACATCCATGTATATTCATACATTGTATTTATTTGAGGAAGAAATATAAACTTTCTGAGATTTGGAGGTTACTTATATCAGTATGAGCTTTGCTTATTCTCACTGATACATCTTGTTTGGGTAATACTTAGACATAATAAAACAACAATACTCTGCTACTTAAAGTATCTTTGGAACCACAGACTGTGTAAATTGACAAAAACATATTCCCATCAAGCAAATAAGTTATTTATTATAATGTAAATTTAACAAATCAATGAACTAAGTATATGTTACTATAGGTTACTATTCCAAGTACTTTTCCACATTAAACATAATAAATTGTACTGATTTTTCTCAAGGTAATAAAAGCATATAAATTGAAAATAATTATGAAATACAAAAAAAGGCACACACACACAAAGAACAAAACAGAAATAATCTGTTCTTCCATATCCAGAGATAACCACTGTCACTGAGTATCACTGGAGGCATCGTGTAATAATTTTTCACAAAATGAACAAAGATAGTTATTATATTGTTCCATCTCTTTGTTTCCTGTAACAAGGGTTACAAAGCTGAAAAGACACCAGAAGACAAATCTGTTCACTTGAACTCTGTGCTAGTTTGGATGCTAACTAGCTGGGAGACTTTGGCAAATGGTTTAACTGTCTCTGACTCTATTTTTTTAATTGGTATTCATATCTCACAACTTTTTGTTCTTTTCCATGAGATTTTAATCTCATAACTTTGGTTTAGGTGATTATTATTTAGCTGTGAGTCAATTCACTAGAAACAGCTGAAAGTTGATTCATCAAATGATTAATTTCCCAAATAACTATTTCACCAAAAGTTTAATATTTTAAAAATGAACCTATAAGAATTTTACTAGGAATATTCAATAGTAAATGTTTTATAAAAGTATATTTTATCACAGTAACAAAAATGTTGGCATGTATTTTTCTGCTTTTTTATTTTACATTTTAAGATTGAGCTGGTATGTTCTAAACTTCTATTTCACTTTTTGTTTTGTCAATCTTTTTTTTTTTTTTTGAGATGGAGTCTCATTCTGTTGCCCAGGCTGTAGTGCAGTGGCACAGTCTTGGCTTACTGCAACCTCCGCTTCCCGAGTTCAAACAATCCTCCCACCTCAGCCATCCAAGTAGCTGGGATTACAAGCATGCACCACCACACCAAGGTAATGTTTTTTTGTGTGTGTTTTTATTATAGACGAGGTTTCACCATATTGGCCAGGCTTGTCTCAAACTCCTGACTTCGAGTTATCCCCTGACCTGGGCAATCTTTAGTTTTTAGCCTAAGAATTATTGGCATTTCAAACCATTTAATTCTTTCTTTAAAATTTTGCATTTATATTTAATATATTTCAAATTTATGATTGCAATCACATAGGGGGATATAATAATTCTTTCTGATAATATTAACTTTCTTTTCTTAGCATTGACTGAGTAAACCTTTTGATGTTGGCTATTTGTGCAAACTGCTACCAAGTGGAATTATTCAAACTGACTTTCATGGCTTCCAAAGGTTAGCAACGTCTAATGTGATAGGATTTTTCTGGTAATTTCTTTCAAATGCTTCTGAATTTAAAAAAATTAATATTTAATTTAAAATAAAAATAACTTTAAATTCAATATGACTAGGGTAATTTTTAAATTTAAATTTTATATTTATATAATTTAAATTTTAATTACAAAAATATTTTTAAATTTAGGATTATAAAATTAATTGTACACCAGTATTAATTTTATTCAATTCACTATTTAAATATAATTTAATATGTATTTTCATCATTAAAATGTAACATTTAGGCTTGAATAATTTGGGAATAAAATCTAAAAAGTTTTAACCTTTTAAAAATTTCAAAAGCTACTGAAAAGTTCTGAAAGGAATAAGAAGTAGATAAGATAAACCAAATGAAATATCAAAATCTTAAATAAGAAAATATTTAATTTTTTTAGTGTATAATATTTTATAATTTTTTATTTTCTGAAGTTTATTCTTTATTTTTTGTAAATGCTTCAACCAAAACTTAATTAATATTGAGAAAAATTGGATTCAACCATCATTAAAATGAAATTCTGATTACTTCTGGAAACAGCAAAAAAAATCATTAGCACATTGAACATTGGTTCAATGCATTCTTTTCTGAATTACTTCATTAACTTTTCCCCAAGTCCTCAATACCTGTCAGAACAAAATTTACCACCAAATGACCAACCCTCAAACAAAATGAAAAAGAACAATAGCAGCAACAGTGATAGTACTTTGGATTTTTAAAGTTATTTCCTAATAAAACATTACAATATACAACAAAAATTTTGAACCATTTTGACAATATACTATCTAATTTCAACGACCCTCTTCTCCACCTAAAGTGACTTGCCTCATATGCAAGCTATGCTTGCCTGGCTCATAAAATTTATTCAATAAACATTTTCCTAAGATTCCTCTATGTCAGGTACCATTCTTATAGGGATAAGGAGAGAAAGCTTCCCTCTTCACCCACTGAAGGATCACTGAAAATGAACTACAAAAGATGCTTAATAGAAGGGAAAAAACATACAAATTTATTTTAATGTTTATAGCATGGGGGAATTACAGAGAAGTGATGACCCAGTGAAGCTGGCCTTGTTTTCTGGGGTGTGACCTGAAGTTCTTTGTCTCATGGCCAAGGAAATCAAGGATGTGGATACACCAAGGGTAAGGTTAGAGCAGAAGTTTAATAAGTGAAAGAGAGAGCGAATGCTCACTGCCGCAGAAAGGGCCTCCCCAAAACGGTTGCTGTTTCACAGTTGAATACAGGGGCTTTTATAAGAAACCAATGAGGGCTGGGTGTCTCATTTGCATAAGTTGCGAATTTGTGTGGTAGCTCTACCCCTTCCTCGTAGTGCACATGCCAGCCCTCAGCTTGTGTTACTCCATGTTGCTTTATTCCCCTTACTGTGCATATGTCAAGGGATGGAATTTTCCATTGTGGGCATGTTTGGGCAAGTCTCTTACATAGCCTTTCCTATATTTGGGGCTGCGGACATGTCTCAGGCAAGCATACCTGTGCAAGTTCCTTTCTTTTCCAAGTTCTGTGCCTGCAGGCTGTTTTTTTGTTTGAAACAACTCAACTGAGGACCCGCCCAAACTGTCTGCTTGAGTGGTTTCTTCCTTCCTCCTCTCTCACCAGTAACCTAGTGATGCTTATATACCCTTTTTTATAGAGGAAGGGAGATTGGGACATAGGAATAAATGATTTCAGGGGGGAATGAATGAACCCAAGAGACAGACATTATCTTGTGAAGGAGTCTCTGAAAATTGAATGGGACTCAAGAAAGAAAAATAATGGTTTGGGATAAAGTTCAAAGTTTGTCTAGACTCTAGGTGTGATGCTTAATTTTCAATATCTTCCTCTGTAATAGGAGTTTCAATCTTTTATTAATAACATTTCAAGGAAAGTATTGCAGGGAATTGTTTTCTTCTTTGGGGGTCTGGTTTTTAGGCAGATAAGGGAGCTTCAGAAAATAGCTTCATTCTATGCTTTGGAAGAGACAATGTATTGTGATACAGAGGAGAGGATGAAGGTCAGAGAGGACATTAGGCTACTTCTTTAGTTTAGCATGTCATAGCAATATATTTTGGACTGTCAGTCTCTGATCACCAACTTTTCTTTGTTTAAAATGTCCCTGTAAGTTTCACATATTTAAAATGAGTTAGTGGCTATGGAGGAAAAAATTGAGCTCATAGCTGAATGTCAGAGGATCCCATTTAAACAGTTTTCCCTTCCTGGGAATAGGACATCTAATTAAACAGTTGTGTTTTATCTTATAAGATGATGTTGCAGATAGGCTGTCAAAGCCAGGCATTTATATATCATGTAGGCAAACAGATCATTAATAAAAGGGATTTCTATGAAAACAGAAGAAAAACAAAGTTAATATCTGTAGTAGTCTATAAACTAGTTTATTTAGAATTTGGAGGAGAGTCCTTTGAGATCAGTGCCTATCTCACAGATTTTTCTGGTTTGTAGTTTGTATATACAAAGTGTATCCAAATATAAGCTGTTATAGTAATTTTTCTTCAAAGCCACGTTGGCTAACTTGCTCTAATTTTTTTTAAAGGACAGTTTTAATATTTAGTGCTTCTAAACCAGAAGAGTAGAAGAAAAAAAAGGAAAATGCTGATTTGGAAAGTCACAGCCAGATATTGGAGTAAATTAAAAATTCAGGATCCAGTCCAGATTGTAGGTAAGTAATAAGATCTCAAACACAAGGGCTGGGCTAGGATCTAGAACTGAGTAACAGGTGCAATATAGTTTTCTTCTAAAATATAATTTGTCTCCCTGACTCCCATTTCTACCAAAGATAATCACAGTAAGACTAATTTGTTTGCAAAATAAATTTAGTCTTTAATCTCATTATTTACATAACTTTAGCAAGAATTGTGCTAAATTGACTATATATTTTGACTGTGGCTCTTTTTAACTTTTCTTTACTGGAATTTATTTATAGGAAACTTCAGATTAGACTTTTAAAAGGTCTCATGAGGGTTAAGAGGCAAGTCAATGACTTAGGAGCCAAGCCAACTCATCAGACTTGGTCTAAAATACCTGTACAAATTGGGTATATTTCTCTTTCTTTGAGGTTTCCAAAATATCTTGAGATTCCTGGGCCTGTCGAAAAGTGACATTCTTTACCTACCACAAGATCTTGAACACTGTAAGAAAACTAGGTATACAAAGTGCCAGACCAATTTTGTTGAAGGGACTTTTTTTTTTTCTTCATAAAAGGCAACTGTATTATCTCAAAGTAGTGTGGTCATATCTGAAAATACGACATTTCAGTCAAAGTCTTTTTGAAATGGTCAGTATTTACAATTGTGTCCTGATACAAAAAACAAAAACAAAAACACAAAAATACTCTATTTGACCTCATACAAATAACTAAATTTTCATAAAATGAGAATATTCACAAATAATTTCTGAATTTCAGAGGAATCAGATGGAGAGAAAGGTAAATGTTTCAGTTTTTCTTACTAAGAATACTTGACTAAGTTGCTGTAAATCTATAGATAGGTTAAAATGAAAAAGTTTTCTTAATTCTAGAAAACAAAATATTTTATCAACAATGTGTCAAATAAAACATCATTAGAAATCATTTTAGTCCTTCATTAGTTCAGCCCCACATATTCTTGTTCTGCTTGATGTCAAGTAAGCAATTTTATGAGTCCAGTTTTTATTTTTCATTAGAGTTTTAGAATTTTTACCCAGTCAAATGGTATGTTCCCAAAGTTGTCAGAAACCTGAGTTTAAGTGTACTTGTTTCAGTCTTTTCCATCAACCTCCCTGAAGAAACAACACTAGGATTTGCAAAGTGCTTTCAGAAAAAAAGAAATCAGAAGAAAGCAATTTACTGTAGGAAGCCAAGTTTTCAAATGGCCATAGTTAAAGACACAATTGACAAGGAAATTTTGTCATTTTCAATGTTCTACAACAATCAAATGTACTAATCATAATTATGACTGATAACGTATACCAATACATATCAGAATTTTAGCATTTTATATAATATTATATAATTTTGGAAAATATATTGAGAACTTGCATACAAATATAACAAAGAAAGTTAAACATTATTTCTTATTTGAAACTGTTTCCCATGTAATCTAGCAATTATATTAGTCAATTATTATCTCTTTCAGATGCTTAAGAGGTCCTCCGGACCATCCCAAACTTAGTTTGCAGTCAAAAAGACTTAATATCGATTTTAGGAATTTTTTTTTTCAAAAATAAGTCTTTAAAACACTTACTCAGAATAAAGTCACATTATTGTAACATAAAAGTCTTTAATTTAGCCAAAGTGACTATTAAAATATTTCAAAAAGCAAATATCTTCAGTCTTTCATAAAGAAGACACATAGTTTTCTAAATAATCAGAAGACTTAATAAAAGACAGTAAGGCATACAGAATTTCTCTTTGTCTTTTCAGTATTTTTTAGTTTATTCAAATGGTGAACAAAAAATATTGACTTTTATCACTATTACAGAAAAAGATTTTTTTTTCTTTTGGTTTGTTTATTTGTTTGTCTTTTAGACAGAATTTTGCTCTTGTTGCTCAGCCTGGAGTGCAATGGCACAACCTCAGCTCACTGCAACCTCCACCTCCCAGGTTCAAGTGATTCTCCTGCTTCAGCCTCCTGAGTAGCTGGGACTACAGGCATGCACCATCACACCTGGCTAATTTTGTATTTTTAGTAGAGACAGGGTTTCACCATGTTGGTCAGTCTGGTCTGGAACTCCTGACCTCAGTTAATCTGCCCCCCTCGGCCTCCCAAAGTAATGGGATTACAGGCATGAGCCACCGCACCTGGCCAGAAAAAGGTTGTTTAAAGGAGAACACCACGTCTTAGTTTTGTGTTAGTGTACTTTTGATATTAAGGCTCAATTAAAAAAAAGAATATTTATAATACATTTATTTAATTTTAGTGAGTTTGATTACACATAAAATTTATTTTAGGAGATTTACTTTTTATAACTCATATTTTTTATTTGTTGTTTTATTTATATCATTTTATTTCTTTATTTATAAACAACATTTAAATAATGTGTAGATAAATTACCTGTCATAAAAACCCCATTCTTATGTCTTTTTCAAATCTTCTTCACCAAAAATATATCTTATCCTCTCTGCATACTTTTCTTTATTTTTAGTAGTTTCAATTACATATATTAATTACAATTTTAACTTTTAATAACTCTAATTTACCATGATAAATCTAGGAAGTAAGCGATTTAAATTTGTATCATATTAGTATTTGTAAAATAAAATTGTTTTATAATTTTTAGAAACACAAGCTTTTTATAGAACACTTTTATGTAGAATAGAACATACTTAATCACATACCCAAATATTTTATTTTTAAAATAAATTTAGAAAGCAAATACATTTACACCTATACATAGTAGTTTATGTTCTAGTATTTTATTTATTTCTTTAATATAAATGACTCAGATATTTTATGATTATCTATTACTTGATTTAGCATTACATGATTTTGATTTTAAATTACTGAAAGATTTTTGAAACTATGACACGATCATTTGAGAACATTTATCCTATTTATATTTACCTAATGTATTCACTTTTAACAAATAAATTTTAGTTGTTTTTGAAAAATAAAGTTAGCCATTTAAGTTTTTTTTTTTTTAACAAAAGCAAAACTTGGCTCATCCTGCCTCATTAACTGTTATTTTGAGCCTGGATTTACACAATAGGTGTGGAGCCCCGGACTGAGGACAGCACTGTGAAGATGACTCTTGGATTATCCAGCTCCTCTCAGTATGACCAAGAGGCAGAGCTGGGCAATGGAGGATGGCGCCATATCAGATTTGGCTCTACTGTATAGCTGATAGCCCAGGTGCTGCAGACACACATATGTCTGCAGGCCTCACCCTGGCCACATATCTGACCCTAGAATCAAAAGGCTCAAAACCAAAGAGATAAGCTCATAGCAAGATTTGTCCAAGGCTATGTGGGACCCCAGAAGGCAGCCCTCATAGCTTTAACTCACAGACAAATCAAGCAAGCGTCAAAAATATTATAGAAACAACTATTTTATGACATTATAACACCTATTGAGACAGTATAAATCTTTCTCGCCCATAGGCCCAAGCAAAAATGCCTACACTGAAATCAGATTTTTTAAAAATTTTAAACTAACTTTATTTACCAAAGATTATTAAAATGACACGAATTTAAAAGACTTTGAGCTATTCACTTAATTTATGAATGTTTACGCTAAATCTATTTGTTGCCATCTAGACAATACACAAACACATGTACAGATATATACACACATGTAGTAGACATATAACACACATATCTGCACATGTATTCAAAAGCCAAAGAGATCAAGGACCTCAGTGTGAAAGCGAGTAGGACTTTAGATCAGAGAGGAACCTGTTTATGACACTTGGTTTTCTGTGAGAAAGACAGAGGACTCCAAAAGAGGGGGTCAGTGATGCTGTTTTTGTTGTGCTTCAGATGGTTTTAGAGTCACTAGAAGTCTCTTTTAGATTCCTTCAAGTGGTATTAAATGTGGCAAAAGAAAGGAAGGGCAGAAGTAAATGAAAGAACAAGTCTTACAGGAGGCAGTTTGGGGAGATCTTAAGTTTTCAATTAACAGAGGTTAGAGTGGGAAAAAAGTGGGAGGCGGGTGGGTCTAGTCAACTAAGACATTTCCATGTGACAGATAGAATTCAAAAGAGAACAAAGAAGTTAAAAATACATGTATATGTTGAAACATTGGCTATTAGTTAAGCCAACTTCTGCCCATAGAGCTTTAAGAAAGGAAAGCTTTTAAATATTTTATTATTAGGTTTTTATCTAGGACAAGCAGCAAACTTTTTGCTGTCTGAGCAGACAGCCTTTTACCTGAGCCAAGGGAACGGAGGTGGAGGGAGCCACAGCAGCTACTCTGCAGGAGCACCTGCCAGGCTTGCTTGTGGCTTCTGATTTGAGTGGTGGCTGAAGGCGTCTCTTTTGAGTCACATAATTATTTACATTTCTAGGGGACCAGTTTTCCGACCAGGAGTTAAACCCAGGCTACAGCAATAAAATAATGAAATCTTAACTACCAGACCACAGACTGGAATGGCAGTTTTGTAAATCATGCAGAGAATAAAAGTAGGGAGTTTGAGTGTATAAATGATTTTAACTTTGGTTCTAGGTCATACTTCTGTTTTTTGTTTTGTTTAATTTTCTCAAAACTGTTTCTGAGGCTAGGT
This sequence comes from Pan paniscus, assembly GCF_029289425.2. Classification (NCBI taxonomy): domain Eukaryota; kingdom Metazoa; phylum Chordata; class Mammalia; order Primates; family Hominidae; genus Pan; species Pan paniscus. The sequence goes on from NC_073266.2 coordinate 57,619,015, forward strand.
ATGACATTATTATGTATCTTTTAAAATTTGATCATCCCATAAGTACAAATAAGCAATTGCTTAGGGTGAGATATCTGCAAAAGTATTTTCAAATGTATAAATCTTTTTTAAATCGAAAGTTCTGTTGTCTGACCATTGACAATGAGGATTTCTAATTGTGCATTTATGTCAATAGTGACTCAGTCCAATAAACCTCTTCATAGAAATACCAGGAATTAATTTTCCAGGCTTAGAATAAGTTTTAACCATATAAGCAACACATATTTCTGGAGGGGGCATAGAAGAGGCAGCCCCCAACTTCCACCAAAATTTACTTCCAGAGATATGCTAACATAGCAAAGGATCTTCGTTACGATGGGCAGTTAAGGATGATGTTTGTGGGGATAATAACTCCAATCTCCTCCTGAGCACATGGACATGTAAACATGTTGGTCCCAGACCCACTAAATCTGTGACATTGGGCAGGCATGTCTGGGATTAGACTTTCCCTGCACTAAACAAGCAACAAAATTGAGACAACAAAATTCCCTTTTGTATGAGACTCTAAATTAAGATAAACTCCTCTGAGAGCTTGGCATGTTTAGAATAAAGAGTATGCTGCTTCATATTTTATATGTGTTGGGGTTCCCAGACCTTTCAGCCCGTCCACTGAACATGACCTGAGAATCACATACTCCTGAGTGGTGGAGACCAAGAGAGAGTGCTCTCACTTGGTCATAAGTCAAGCTCTCAAGGACATAAAACAAGACTAGAGGGCAACCTTATCTGGTTTTTATTTTGAGGATCCAGAGCACAAGTTATCTAAACAGATGCTGGTCTGATGAAAACTGTGAAACTTACCAGTTTGTGAAAGGCTCACACAATGGGCTTATGGGGGCTCCCATTTCTACCCCATGGTACCTCTCTTTATTACAAAATGACAGGAAGTCAAAGACAAAGGAAAAAACAAAGACTATTTCTGGGAGAAAAAAGGATCATATCATGTGAATATTTATAAAACACACACACAAGAGTTGCCAAACCTAAGATGAGTCATACAAATGCTTTTCTTGCATTAATCTTAAATTTGGAAAGAAAAAAGAGACAAGCAGAATTTTTATTGTCTGCTGGACAAAATTCCATAGGCAGAGATCCACTGGAAATCTGACTGGTAAGACCCTTTTGCTGGCTTGTCAGGTCCTGGGTTCCCTTGACTGCAGCTCACAGAAGAGCAGAGTAGATTTGGTTTACCCTGTTCCCTGTGCCAAACCTGTAGGGGCCAAGAGGGAGATTTTCTCTTCACTCACTGAAGGTTCACACAAAATGAACTGACAAAGGGCAGATCAATAGGAAAAAAAAAGCCATACAAATTCATTTCAACATGCATAACACTGGGAAATTGCAGGAGAATGCCCAATAACTCAATGGAGTGTAGATGCTTATATACTTTTTTTATAGGGGAAGGGGAGGTGGAGTATAGAAGGAAATAACTTTTAGGGGAGAAAGAATGGACTCAGGAGGCAGACATTATCTTGTGAATGATACTCTTTCAAAATTGAATGGGATCAGCGAACAAAATATGGCTTGGGACAAAGTTTGAAATCCTTCTGGGCCCTAGGTGTGGTGTTTAATTTTCAGTCTCTTTCTCTGTTATATGAATTTTAATCTTCTCTGGTTAATGAAATTTCAGGGAAGAGATGGAAAGCAATTGCATTCCTTTTTTGGAGATCTGGTTTCTCCGTAGATAAGGGAGCTTCAGAGAACAGCCTCATTCTGTGCTTTGGGAGAGACAGAGGACTAATAGACAAAAGGGATGGGGTTGGGGCAGGAGTCAGAGAGGTCTTGAGGCTGCTTCTTTAGTCCAGCATGTCAAAGCACCATATTTTAGGGTATCATATTTTAAGCCCCAACATTTCCGTAGAATGAGAAACGGCATTGTTACCATGGGCTTGTGGTCAATTGAGACAACAAAAATAATTGCTATAGAATGGGTTTTCTGCTTGAACTGGCATTGTTTATGAACCACTGCAGTGAAAGAGTCCTTGTCACATGCAAGTGTGTTGGACATCTTGCTCCCCAAACTCTCTCTTTTCTTGACATCTTTCTACTTCTCTTTGCCTTGTTCTTCTTCTTCTTTGAATGCCAGAAGAATGCTCTTTCTGGCATTCTTCCAATATTAATTTAAACATCACCACTTTTTAAAGAGGCCCTGGACTAGACCTCTCTAAATCAGCCGAAATCTCCATTCTAGTTATCTCCATTATATCACTGTACTTATTCACTTAATAACAAAGACAGCGCTATTACTACCTATAAAAAACTGGTTTTATTTCTTTGTTTGCTTATGTATCAACTGTTATCTCCTGCTGGAATATAAACTACATTAGGAGTATGTTTTTCTGTTTTTATCTATTTTATACAAAGCTATTAACCCATAATTGGCACTCAAAATTTTTTGATAATTTGTCCGTGTATGTATTCATCTATATATTCATTCATATATCAAATAAACATTTACTTAGCATTTACTATAGGCCGGGCATTTTTTTTTAAGGCATAGGGGACATAGAAAAATACAAAATACAAAATCTCTGCCCTTATGACTATTGCAGTCTAGAGATGGAGACAAATAATAAACAAATAGACAGGTAACAGATAGCATATGAGAAGTGGATATGTGCTATGGAGAAAAATAAAGCACACAAGAGAATAGTTGCCATTTGGAAGGGAGGTTTTATGTTACATATGGTAATAAAAGAAGGCCTCAAGGTGAATGTGATATTTGAACAGAACACTGAAAGAAGTGGAATATTTACTGTAATTAAAAAAAGGAATATTTTAAATGGTCTAAAGAGAAGTGATCTGGCTCTTATTTTAGAAACATCATTTTGGCTCTTGGACTGAATATGTATTGTAGGGGGCAGGATCTTGTGGAAGTAAGGAGACGATAGTACACAGTATATAATTGTCTAGGTGAGAAGTAGCATTGCTTTTGACCAGGATATTAGTAGTAAAGTTCAGAAGACCTGTTTTATATATTTTCAAGTTACAACATATAGAATTTACTGATGAAATAGACATATAATGTGAAAAAAAAAGAGAAGGTTACGGGAGACACCTAGATTTTTGGCCTGACTCCTTAGAAGGATGGAATTGCCAGTTACAGAGAAGAGCTGTGGGAAAAACAGGTTTGGGGTTAACGAGTATAACTGGGGTATGTTAAGATGATAGACGGTTAGGGAGACCTTCCTGCTTCTGCAGTTTGTTCAATTTCTTTCAGTTTAAAATACTCAATATGTCAAGGTGTCATATTTTGGGGCAGCATTTCCTGTACTCCATTATTAGAATATGGGCCTTCGTGATGCTGCAGGAGCAGGAAGATGTAGAGGTGACAGGAAGAGGCCCCTCTGGTATTGGGTTAAGAAACAGTTAATCAAGAATTGATATTTAACTGAGACCTGAATGATGTGTAAGAGTTAGCTAAGTCAAGAATAGAATTTAGAGTGTTCATTTGCTTATTCTTGAAATTCAGCTCATGTAATTCTGTTTCTGGGATTTGGAGATATAATTGTTATTTCAAAATGGGCAGCAAATTTATTAATCTATGTAAGTATACATTTTTATTAAAAAGCTTGTCACATAAGCTTTTTATAAAAATAATAAATACATACATCTTTATTTATTTGTTATTTATTTCTTTATTAGATGCCACTGCCATTCTTTCTTATAATCCCTCTCCCACCTGCATCAGACACTCCCATAAACTCATTCCAGTGAAATGTTTTTCTTTGAAATAATACAAAACAAAGGGAAGATGGATTTGAGTTTGGGGAATTTTATTTACAAAGGAAAATTTTGTTTACGAAGGAAAGATAAGATGTATTACACATTTCGTGGAATAACTTGAATAAATTAATAGAAAGTTATCTTGCAGTGCATTTTGACCTTGCAATTATTCTAAATGTACAGTATTATTACAGTGTTGTGAATGAATACTGTTGTGTGCCCACATGCTCCTTCAGGACCACAGCCCTAATTTTCCCAACTATCTGGAGCATCCTTTCCTCTGGAAGTTGCCTTCTGATGAAAGAAATCCATCTTCCAAAGATAGCCGTCCTTTCTAGGGTCAGCACAGATCTAATGAATATTTAATGCTGGGGTACAAGGGATTGTCTTGCACCTCAAGTCAGGACACCTCTGAAAAGCCATCTCAGCTCTATAAATCTCTATGAGGTTGGCTGAGGGCTCTGTTGAAACTGCATGAGTTCAGTATCTTCTTCAACACAGTTCTACTTTCCTCACTCCTTTAAAGATATTATTTTTAAAGATACTACTCAGTAAACCTTCTGTAAGCACATTTCTGCTTCAGAATCTATTTCCTGAGGAACTGTGACAGACAGAATCATTTAAATCATCTGCAGTAGATTGCTGTAGCAAATGGCATTTAGACTCCCCAGTTAGAATTGAGAATGTTCCCTTTGCTAAAAATGCTATTATAATTTTGGATTAAATCAATAAAAAAATCCTTCATTCCCATGTTGTGAGTTCTTGTTAACATGGGCTGAGTTTGGATTTTGATTCTCTAGCTCTCATCACTAGACAAATGAATAGATGAATGTATAATGCCTGATCGGAGAGAATAACCTAAAGCCTCAGATGAAAGGCCCTACCAAATGCTCCCATTGTTTTTTGAGGTGTTCTTCTGTCTTCTGAAATTTTAGAACTTTAATCTGGACATTCTCTTTAGGAAGGCCAAGTAGAAAACATCCAGAATAGGACACAGATGATCCAAATTATGGAGGGCCAAGATGCCAATCTCACGTACTTGAAGGATTTAGTAAAGAAATAGATTTAGCCCTAAGAAGTTGAAGTCACATTGGACATCTAAAGATACGATGAATGGAAATTATAAAGATGCAGCTGCTGCTCATTAGCAAGATAACTGGTTCACATTTGGAAAAATATATCCTGTGAGGTCCTAAATGCACAGAACAAACTGAAATGAAGGTGACCAGGAGCCAAGGATGATGCAGAAGAGATACAGGGATTGTCCTGCTTTGATTTTGCAACATCGAGACTTGCACCAGGAAGGGTCTTAGTTTGAAGTTCATGTCTATACAATGCGGTAGTCTACACAAAAAGAGAAATACATGCACCAAATGTATTTATGGTAAATGAATAAATGCAGAAATCTGTATACTAGTTTTCATAGCTGTGGTTATGGAGATAAATGTTCTAAGATGACATTGCACCTTAGCTTTGGTTCATTTATTTTCACTGTTTTAGAGCATTACATATAGGACAATGTGTTTATCATTCTTTTTATGGAAGTACAACTGTGGTAGTTTATTTGTTTTTGTGATTACTGTTAGTACCCATAGTGCTGCTATGCATATCTTTGTGCATGCTTCCAAGTGCACATGTGTAAGAATTTCTCTAGAATACATAAGAGGCATGACTGATCTCAAGGTGTGATAATCATTTCTTTTAATAGAAAATGCCAAATTATTTGCTAAAGTGATCAATATTCACTTCCACCAGCAGTATGTAAAAATCAATTGCTTCCAGACAGCACCAATACTTGTCTGACTTCTATATGTTATACCAGCGCATTGTGCATGAAATACTCTATTATAGAGACTTTAAATTTCACTCTGTTGATTATTGAGAAATTGAGGGTCTTTTCATATAATTCACATGATATCTTTCTTTCCTATTCTGTGAAATGCCAGATCATTGCTTATAGTGTCTTTGTTGGGGGCAGGTGCACAGGTGTTTAAAAAATCTTTTTCTAGGAGTTCTTTATATATTTTGTAGGTAGTCTTTGTTAGTTATATACGTATGAAATATCTTCTTTCAGTTTGTATTTTTTATTTGCTTAATAACTTTTTGGATTAATGGAAAAGTTAATTTTAATATGTTCACATTTATTTGTCCTTTATGATTTACATCTATTAAGTCTTGTTTAAGAGATTATTTTCTATGTAAGTGTTGTTATAACAGAATACCACTAATTGGGTAATTTATAAAGAAAGAAAGTTTATTTAGCTCATGGTTCTAAAGCTGGGAAGTCCAAAAGCATGGTGCTGGCACCTTGTGAGGGACTTCTTCCTGCATTAAGACATGGCAGAGCGCATTGCATGGTAAGCTGGTGAGAATGTGCCTGTGTGTCAGTGTAAATCTCTTTTTCTCATCTTGTGAAGCCGCGAGTCTCATCAGGGAGGCTCCTCACCCCTGTGACCTTTTCTAACCCTAATTACCTCCCAAAGGTTCCACCTCCAATCAACATATGAATTTTGGAATCAAACCTCCAATACATGAAATCTGGCGGGCACAGTCAAGCCATAGCAGCAAGGTCTTTAAGAGATTCCCCGATTTTTTTGTAGTTTTGTATTTATAATTTGGATACTTACATTTACATTTTTAAACTACCTCAATGATTCCTGTTAAGAGTATGGAGTAAAGATCCAAAATCCATTTTTTAAAATGTTATGGATAAGTGATTCTTCTGGCAAAATTTATTGATGACTTTGTTTTCTCTCTTGCTACCTAGCAGTGCACTTGGTCACTAAGCAATTTGAGATGTAGGTCTGATTCCAACTCTAAAGGGTTTCTTATCTGTACTCTCTTACTCCCATTTTTTTTCTTTATATGTTACTGTAACTACACAATAAATCTGGATATTTGGTAGTGTTTGACCATTTTTAATACTGGAAGTGTATTGTTTATTCTTCTACTTTTCTCCTCCATACACATTTTAGCATCAGGTAATAATATTTTTTAAAAGCCTGTTGGCTTTAAAAATCCTGTTGGGGTTTTTTTTTTTTTTGGAGGCTTTTTTTAACCCCTCCCCCACTTTATTTTATTAAGGTGAGATTCATAGAACATAAAATTAGCCATTTTATTTCATTTTTTATTTTTTTAGAGGTGAGTTCTCACTCTGTCGTCCAGACTGGAGTGCAGTGGTATGATCACAGCTCACTGCAGCCCCCAATTCCCGTGCTCAAGTGATCCTCCCACTTCAGCCTCCCAAGTAGCTGGGACTACGAGTGCATGCAATCAAGCTGGGCTAATTTTTTATTTTTTGTAGAGATGGGCTGGGGTGGGGGGGGCGGGTCTCACTATGTTGCCCAGGCTGGTCTTGAGCTCCTGGCCTCAAGCAATAAAATTAACCATTTTGAAGTGAACAATCCAGTACCACTGAGTGCACTCAAATGTTATGCAACCATCACCTCCAATTCCAAAACATTTGTATCACCCTATAAGAAAACCCCATATTCATTAAGCAGTTACACCCCTCCTGTCTCCCACTACCCCCTGGCAATCGCCAGTCTGCCTTCCATCTACGTGGATTTACCTATTCTGGACATTTCACATGAATTGAATCATACAATATGTGGACAGGCTATCCAGCCTGGGTGACAGTGTGAGACTCTGTCTCAAAACAAAACAAAACAAAACAAAATAAAACAAAACAAAACTGCAGACTATCGCTCTCTAAATGTCCCATAGGCACCACAAACTTGACAAGCCCAAAGTGAAACTCACCGCCCTCCCAAATAGCCTTGGTTGTTGTCCTTCTTGGCAACAACTTAGATTACCTGATTTCTTCCACTTAGCCAAGCGTTTTGGGGTTCAAGCATGTTTTAGCTTGTATCAGCACTTCATTCCACTTTAGGGTTGATCCCACTCTCTTACAACCCACAGCCAATCAGCCAGTGAATCCAGCTGAGTCTACCTTCAAAGTATTTCTAGAATGGATTCACTTCTCACTATTTCCACTGTTGGCACTTCATTCCCCCTCCCTAACATAGCATCACCTGTCACCTGGATTTTCTTACTTCTGTCCTTCATGCTTCCCACTCCCTCCCCACTCTTCCTGGTCCAATTTTTTTTTTCTTTTTTCTTTCTTTCTTTATTATTATTATTATTTTTTATTATACTTTAAGTTCTAGGGTACATGTGCACAACGTGCAGGTTTGTTACATATGTATACATGTACCATGTTGGTGTGCTGCACCCATTAACTCATCATTTATATTAGGTATATCTCCTAATGCTATCCCTCCCCCCTCCCCCCACCCCACAACAGGCACCGGTGTGTGATGTTCCGCTTCCTGTGTCCAAGTGTTCTCACTGTTCAATTCCCACCTATGAGTGAGAACATGCGGTGTTTGTTTTTTTGTCCTTGTGATAGTTTGCTGAGAATGATGGTTTCCAGCTGCATCCATGTACCTACGAGGGACATGAACTCATCCTTTACGGCTGCATAGTATTCCATGGTGTACATGTGCCACATTTTCTTAATCCAGTCTATCATTGATGGACATTTGAGTTGGTTCCAAGTCTTTGCTATTGTGAATAGTGCTGCAATGAACATACGTGTGCATGTGTCTTTATAGCAGCATGATTTATAATCCTTTGGGTATATACCCAGCAATGGGATGGCTGGGTCAAATGGTATTTCTAGTTCTAGATCCCTGAGGAATCGCCCTCTGTTTTCCACAATTGTTAAACTAGTTTACACTCCCACCAACAGTGTAAAATTGTTCCTGTTTCTCCACATCCTCTCCAGCACCTGTTGTTTCCTGACTTTTTAAAGATCGCCATTCTAACTGGTAAGAGATGGTATCTTATTGTGGTTTTGATTTGCATTTCTCTGATGGCCAGTGATGATGAACATTTTTTCACGTGTCTGTTGGCTGCAAAAATGTCTTCTTTTGAGAAGTGTCTGTTCATATCCTTCGCCCACTTTTTGATGGGGTTGTTTGTTTTTTTCTTGTAAATTTGTTTGAGTTATTTGTAGATTCTGGAAATTAGCCCTTTGTCAGATGAGTAGATTGCAAAAATTTTCTCCCATTTTGTACGTTGCCTGTTCACTCTGATGGTAGCTTCTGTTGCTGTGCAATAGCTCTTTAGTTTAATTAGATCCCATTTGTCAATTTTGGCTTTTGTTACCATTGCTTTTGGTGTTTTAGTGATGAAGTCCTTGCCCATGCCTATGTCCTGTATGGTATTGCCTACGTTTTCTTCTAGGATTTTTATGGTTTTAGGTCTAACATTTAAGTCTTTAATCCATCTTGAATTAATTTTTGTATAAGGTGTAAGGAAGGGATCCAGTTTCAGCTTTCTACATATGGCTAGCCAGTCTTCCCAGCACCATTTGTTAAATAGGGGATCCTTTCCCCATTTCTTGTTTCTGTCAGGTTTGTCAAAGATCAGATGGTTGTAGATGTGTGGTATTATTTCTGAGGGCTCTGTTCTGTTCCATTCGTCTATATGTCTGTTTTGGTACCAGTACCATGCTGTTTTGGTTACTGTAGCCTTGTAGTATAGTTTGAAGTCAGGTAGCATGATGCCTCCGGCTTTGTTCTTTTGGCTTAGGATTGACTCGGCAATGCAGGCTCTTTTTTGGTTCCATATGAACTTTAAAGTAGTTTTTTCCAATTCTGTGAAGAAAGTCATTGGTAACTTGATGGGGGTGGCATTGAATCTATAAATTACCTTGTGCAGTTTGGCCATTTTCATGATATTGATTCTTCCTATCCATGAGCTTGGAATGTTCTTCCATTCGTTTGTGCCCTCTTTTATTTCGTTGAGTAGTGGTTTGTAGTTCTCCTTGACGAGGTCCTTCACATCCCTTGTAAGTTGGATTCCTAGGTATTTTTTTCTCTTTGAAGCAATTGTTAATGGGAGTTCACTCATGATTTGGCTCTTTGTTTGTGTGTTATTGTTGTATAAGAATGCTTGTGATTTTTGCACATTGATTTTGTATCCTGAGACTTTGCTGAAGTTGCTTATCAGCTTAAGGAGATTTTGGGCTGAGACGATGGGGTTTTCTAAATATACAATCATGTCATCTGCAAACAGGGGCAATTGGGATCATTAATGGAATTATATTGAAACTATAGTTTATTTGGGGAAAACTGTTATTTCAGTATTGCATTCTCTTATTTGTAAGCATTGCATATGAGTTCATTTACCTAAATATTTTCCAATGTCTTCCAATATACATCTATAACCTTCTCCATGAGAGGCTTGCAAATTCTGCACTTTTGAAATGATCCATACTGAATTATATTCTATTTTAATGATTGTGTGGCATATTCTTTCACTTTTTTACATTTTTCAATTATATCTATTTTAAATAATACCATTTATTGCATATTAATAACTTTAATATTTTCACAACGAAATGTCCTTAGAAATATTAATCTCATCATTTAAAAGGAAAGTTAAAAAACCTATGACAAATGAAGGCAAGAAGAAAATAACTTGAAGACACATAAGCATTCCTGCCAACATCATCCCAGTGATGGAAAAAAATTATAATAAAATCCTTATGAATGCATTTTTATAAATCCAGCTTTTGTGTTTTTCACTGGGATGTGTCTACTGCTAAGAAATTGTGCTCTGACTTGTTCAGATACCAAGTTCTATTCTTGTTGGATTGATGTTTGGGGATTTATGATAGATAGAAAAGTAAAATCTAACACCTTTACCTCCACCATCCTTACTTCAAAAGAAACTGCTCTGTTTGATACTCTCCCTGAAGTTTCTATTGACAGGACATCAATCATTTTATTTGTATACACCTTTTCACAACATTAAAAGTGCCTCACAAAGCTAGTAACACTCAGTTCTCAATATAGATGACAAGTTATTTGTTCAAAAGGCAAGCTTATCAAGCCTGCACCACTTACTTTCTGGGTCCAGAGCTATATTGGCTGAATATGAAATAAGGGTAGAATCTGTTGCCCATGCCATTAGACAAGCAGAGGCCCTATGAAAGTCTCTACATCAGCTTCTTGGAATTTCAGGCTGTAAGCTCCTGTGTGTCAGAAGGGACCATATATATCCACAAGGTAAAAGGATGTGCCAGATTCTCCAGGAGCCTTCCATATGTAACTGCCATAAGTCTCAAATCTCTAGGCTAAAAGTTATCATGGAGTACAAACAGTTTTAGGGGCTACACTCAGTATCCAAGTCTCACTGCATACAGTCATTTTAACTAAAACTGAATACAAACACCATTTCTTTATTGGCAAAATGTGCAATCACTTTTTGTTTTAGCCATTCTTCAACACGAGCCATTCATTCAGGTGGAGTCTACCTTCTCACTTTCTCTTCAGGCACCTCGTCTTCTGCCCTGCTCTACCCTGCCCTATGACCTTTCTTCTAGGTTATCATAAGCACACCTGCCTTGTCTTTTCAGTCACCATATTACACTGGTATGATTCATCCTCTCTCTCATCTGAATATTTTAACCTACATCTACTTTCTTCATAAAATTTATTTCAATAGTGTCTTAGAGATAAATTATATTTGCATATATGTATCAATGCTGTCTGTGAGTATCAGTTTGATGCCAGAGTTATGTGATCACGTAAATTTCTCTTTGAGTTCCACAGGCCAGCTGTGTAATTATACTCAGGATGTAATACATATAGCACATACACACACACCTACACACACACACAGACACACAGCATGTATATATTAAATTTTCATATTATTATTTATATGTTGCTGTAGAAAATTTCTTGGTTCATATACTCATGTTCTTCCTATTAGAGTATTACTAGAAACTTGAAACAGAAGATGTGTATCTTTGTTCCCTAATTTCTTCCAGAAACAAAATAAAAAAAACTATGCCTGTAAAAGGCTGTATATAAAAATTTTTGAGTGACTGGCATAACTAAGAAGTAGGATAATTTTGTTTTATATACTGCCAATAATAAAAAAGTTGTGGCAATGGAAAATTTGTATATGTTTTAATACACAGTTATTTTTAAATGATCATAAATATCAATTATATGTACATATGAATTTATACATATAATCTATATATTTTATAGTAATCAATAAATTAGGTACTTCTACTATAAAACATTACATATAGATATGTATATGTTAAAGAGAGATTGTTGTCTTTTATAATAATATAAGGCAAATTATAATATTAAGTATTTATTTCAATAGTTATTAAAATATGTAATTTATCATTGATATCAGTGGGTTTATTTCTTAGAAAAAACAAAATTTTATGGTTTTTAAAGAAACATGTTATGGCCTGGAAAAAATATTTATAGTATCTAACTTGTGCAAATATTTTCTTCTCAACAAATTCTTCTATTAACACATACATTTATAGTCATAAAACAACCTTTAAGCCACATTTTACTAAGCCCTAAAGCAGATGAAAATCAAATGCAGATGTGGAATGGGAGCCAAACAGATGCTGAAAAACTCTGTCAATATCCTAAAGGAATCCATTCCCTATCAGAAAGAAACTTAATTTCTACTATAAAGAATTTGATTATGTATTGTTATACAAAATGTGATTAATGTTTTGTGGTGATTAATCAACTGCAAAATATATAATTATGCCATCTGTATTTTTCCAGCTTCTTGTCACTTACAAATTCTGCAGGGGAGTTGGGAGGTGGGGTATTGAGAACTTGTGGCATTTGGAGAGCTTTAAAGCCACAGGAGACTAGTCTGGGGAAACAGAGCAACTTAAAGACCTAGTGCTTATTCTAACGGAAAAGAACTAAAGAACATAAACAAAGAGACCCCCAAAGCCCACTGGCTCCCTGCAGAATGAAACACTGATAAGAGAGGCCCATAACCTCCCAGACACAGCAAGAATTAGTGCTTCTAGATAAATTGCCATTTGCTTTTCACTCCAGAAATGGGTTACAGACTTCATCTTGACTCGTGAAAGTAACAGTTACAGTACCAAGCAAGGTTTATCATTTATTTCAAAACAAATAAAGTGAATACTTTTGCATTTCCAGTCCACTATAATTCAAGATGTAGGACTGTGATTAAGGTTTATGCTATGATTGATATTCATATCTTCCCCCCCAAAATGAAAACTGTTAAGAGTTGTATTTACATGAATGTCCCAGTTGGACAAAGTTTCAATATAGTTGAGAGTTGCTTATAAAGTTCAATTCTGCAGAATACCTAGGGTTTTAATATATTATTTTGACCTAGATAATGCTAGATAATATGTTTCACTGATTTTTTTTTTATTTTACTATTGCTCTGGGGGGGCATTATATGGAAACAACTTACAGTGAGTTTTGTTTCAAATTCTTGATGGTTTTTCATGAAAATAGCATTTTACTTGTGTGCGATATGGTAGCACAAAGAGCTGTTGTAGTTGATTTTCTCTTAGCATGCCACCTTGACTCTGGATATACATTAGAATCACATGGAATCCACTTTTAAACATAAATTCTGTGCCATACCTGCAGATAATGCTTGAGTTGTCCAGGGGTGGGGTCCAAACATTCGTGATTTTAGAATTTCCCAGATACTTTTCATGTAATGTTTATCCAAAATGAATATGCAATAGGCCAGTGGTTCTTCAAGTGAGGTCTCCAGATCGCCAGCATGAGCAACAGCTGGAACCTTTTTTAAAATGCAAATTATTCGACTCCACTTCAGATCTACTGAATTCAAACCTCTGGGAATGGGGTCTAGGGATCTGTGATGCAGTAAGCCCTACAGACAACTTTGGAGCATATTAATTGTTCCTCAAACTTCAGCTGGCATCAGAATCAGAATGTCTGATATTGTAGGTTTGGGGCGTGCCTCAGTAATTTGAATTTCTAACTAGCTTCCATGTAGGGCTGATGCTGCTTGTTCAGGAACTTTGGTCATTACTAGGCTAAAGTGCTGCAGAACTGTAATCTGAAAATAACAAGACAATGTGTCTAGAGGTGTTTTAATCTGTCAAGCAGTATCATTTTTGATCTAAAAACTATTCTTTTTAAAAATTTATTTTGGGAGACAGGCTCTCTTGCTCTATCGCTCAGGCTGAGCTCACTGTAACCTTAAGCTCCTGGTCTCAAGTAATCCTCCCATCTCAGCCTCTCAAGTAGCTAGGACTACAGGTGGTTGCCACAGTGCTCAGCTAATTTTTTATTTTTATTTTCTGGAGACAGTGTCTTGCCATGTTGACTAAGCTGGTTTCAAATACTAGCCTCAAAGAATCCTCTCGCCTCAGTCTTCCAATGGAATGGAATTACAGGCGTGAGTTACCGCACCCAGGCTAGAATTACTCTCCTTTAAAAGACAGGCATTGTAAAACTTTTAGTTTTAAAACACACCAAGTGATACTAAACAGTCTCTGTCGCGCTTTTAGAACAAAAGCTATTTGTGGGCAGGAGCTCCTGTCTTGTTCGTTACTGGCAGCACAATTTAGCTCTCAGTAAACATTTGTACAATGAAGGAGTACATGAAAGCCTTTGTTTGTTTCTTTTGTTTTATACTGGCTTATAAATAGCATACATTTATTTATCACTGTTCCAGAGGCTGGAAATTCCAAGATTGAGGTACTGTCACATTCAGTGCCTGATGAGGGGTCACTTCCTGGTTCATAGATGGCCACGATTTTGCTGTGTCCTCACATAGTTGAAGGGGAAGGAGAACTCTCTGGGGCCTCTTTTATAAGGTACTAATCTCATTCATGGGGTCTGCCTATTCATATCCTAATCGCCTTCCAAAAACCTTATCTCCAAATACCATCATGTTGGGGATGAAGTTTCAGTATATGAATTTGCATGGATTTAGGGAACATTTTTTAGGGCATCATATGTCCCAGGGTAAGTGTATCAATGGAGGGTTAGCATTTAAAACTTTTATAGTAATTTGTCAGACTGCATTGTGTCTGTTTTCATGTAATAATAAAAGACACATTCGGGCTTGTATTTTTTAATACCTGCTTTAATTTCATTTTCATAAATGTAATATCTATTTTAAGCTCATGGTATTTTCATATTTTTTTTTTGTAAAAGTATTCATACACAATAGATTGGTGGGAGAAATCTATTTAAAACATATTTATATATTTATAATATATAATTTATATATGATATATATATTTTAAAAATACAGTTTAAAAAGTGTAACCAATCGGGCTAGTCAGAGTAGAACTTATTGGACCAGAAATCACAGCCTCAGACAATGACTGCTTGATAGGAATGTTTTTAATGATCTAGCAACTAAAATTTGGAGGAGTACGGGTTAATATTTGGAGAAACAAGTTTTCTGCTATCCATGGGACTGAATCATCGTTTCTCACTAGGGCCTGGTTATTTCTTCCAACCTTGGAACACTGGTTGCTCTAGACCAACCTCAGTGAACATGTATTTTGATTGAACTCATCAGTAAACTCAGTCTACACAAAGATTTGACTTGTTTTTTTTTTTTCCATAGTTGTTTTAATTCATTGCCAAGCTGTTTTGAAATAATATTGATTGGAGGTATTTCTGGTTAAAAGATTAAATCCATTCAGTTTGACAATTCACTACAATCAAATATCTATTGTCTCTTTTTCTTTTTTATTCTGAAATGGTTATTATGAAGCTGAACGAGCCAGTGATGCTACCACTGCAGTTATTTTTTCATTTATATGGCTCTAATATCTGTAAACCTTTAATATTGTCAGTCATAAAATTATGAATCTGCCATTAGCAACTTACAAAGGACAGAGTAACTCACTCATAAAGGAGAAACTACATTTTCTCTTGTTTCTTTGTATACATTTTCTGATAATTGTAATAATAAAATTGGAAATACAAAAGAATTTTATGGCAGTTTAATTGGGTTTGCGGTTTTAAAACTATGGGTTTGATATAACTAAATGATAGCAGAGGATAAGTAATGATTTTTTAGGAGAACACAATTTTTGTAGGATAATTTCCTTCTTTTTCTCCTTTATATGGTGAGAAGGAGGAAAAGAATTTGAGAAATTAAAGGCTTAGGAAAGGAGGAGGAGAGCTTCTCTGTGGGAAAGGTTGACATCGATGTAGCCTCAGAAATGTTATTCTTAATGCAGTGGGAAATCTTTGCATCTTTGTATTCCTCTTAAAGAGATTTGGATAAGAGCTTCAGTTTAAACTGTTTCAGGAAAGTGATACAGAGAGTTGATTGTTTAACATCTCATGTCCACCTGTGTATAAAAACAGAGTGTATTTAACATATTTTACCAAGATCTCAAAAGATGTCAGATTCTGTCAAATGTGGCATATTTTCTCGAGACCTCAAAGAGACTTTGGATTTATCAATTTAGTGAGGAATGTGTGATTTGCACCACATGTGCAAATCATCAGGTGGCTACCACAAAAAACAAAAAAGAAAAAGCAAAAGAAGCCAACATTAAACAATGTTGCCAAATTTTGATAAGCAACATTATCACTCATCAGGATGACTTAAAAAGAAACAAATTTCTTATTTAGAATTTGGAGATGTTTCACAAAAAGAAGTCAGAAAAATTTTTTTAGGAGAAATACAGAAAAATTGAAATTTGATAATAAAGAATATATATTTTAAGATGAGAAATATAGTAGAACAGTACCACTTACACAACCTAAATGCATAATTAGTTATTTTAAAGTTTTTGTAATGAATATTATAAAAATATACCATAATCATATATATAAAGTAATCAATACGAAATTCAAGATGGCATTTTACACCAAGTAAAGAGAGTCATATGTAGTGAATTAAAAAGAAAATAAATGAAAGGAAGATTTTTTTTAAAAAAAGGATTTATTAATCACTAATTGGGGTAGCCTTGAATTTGGGGATAAATTTAGTCATTGACCTTTAGAAGCATGGCTGAGTGAAGTGTTACAGAGAAGATGAGAATTGGGAGTTATCACACACCCTTGGTGAAGTACTTTCAGTTGCCATAATTTTGCAAAATTAAATCTCTTTGTAATATCAAAAACTTGGAAGTATCCATTAGGAGAAGAATTTATAATTTTCACATGTTGACACATGAATAAAAGCATTCTATCTGTATAGATATAGATTTATATTGAAGATTTTTAATGTAGAGTGAAAAAAGAAAGTTGCAGGATGGTTAAATACAGAATGAGACTAAAGCAAATAGCACATCATTCATGGCTTATAAATACATTTGGATGGTAGCTCCTCCAGACAAGGGATTGAGAGTGTGTTGAGAAAAAATGTAATTTCAACTATATCTGTTACTTGACAACAAAAGATATTATATGCAGAAATTATTATTTTGTTAATGCTTAATAATTTCTAGAGGTCAGTTAGATTATTTTACCTTTAGAATATTTTATAATACAAGAAGTTGAAGGAACAAAAAAATGACACCATATAATTCTGCTTCAGAGTGAAGCCAAACAGATTGTTTTGCTAATTTCATCATTTTATTGATAGTGCTTATTGACCTATGTGAATACAGTACTAGGTTGAACTATACATTCCTATGTACAATGTGTTTGCAATTTCAAAGCCCCACCTGGAGAAAAAAAATTTGAGGAGGCTGAAATTTTAGGTACAGTTCCTTATTTCTTGTGGTATTTTGTGTAAATAGCTCTAGTTTTCACAAACCATGTTCTCTCTGCATAAACTTTCATAACATTGCAAAAAGAAATTCAACTCAAAGCAAAGCAAAGTATATTCGTTTTCATTTAATAGCTACATATTGAAAAAATATTATTTCTATGTGTTCATTTAATTACAAGCTTCTTTGAAAGAACTAACTGCTAATGCTTTGTTATGGAACTTCAACTTTTCAAAGATACCATATCAGGGTATCCGATTAAAGGAGACCATTAAGGAAATATATTGCAATTAAGTTTACATTCAATAGATAGGACTTGTTGGTAGATAAGAGAAATCGTTTAAATGTAGGCTATTTATTTATTTTTACATTTTATCATGTTGATTATCACAGCATGAGGTATTCTTTTAGATTAAAAACATTGCAAAATGTTAAATTTAAAAAATGAAAAAGCCAATATGCACAATTAAACAATTATCACTTTCAACCTAGACTCACAAATGAAAATTAATAAGTAAAACAAGAACATATAAACACTTAGGGGGTCTCAGTTATACTTCCTGCCTCTGTGGCAGCTCCATTAACTTGAAACCTTGGATTGTTATTAAGAAATTACAGTCTTGCTTTAGGAAAGGAGTAGAGTTATGCTTGTTCATAAGCCTAGGATATATCTTCCTTATCATCATGGTTTCCACCTTCATAGGTGGAAGAGATATATATTTCAACATGTGACACTTAATAAATCCACAGTCCACCTCTTTTTTTCCCAAAATACATTTTCAAATTCCATTAAAGATTACGTAGTAAGTTTGCAACTAGAGGCAAAGCCCATGCTTCAAATACATAGCAATGATAAAAGAACATGTAAAAGAGTAAATAATGGCAATGGCAATAACAAAAGCACTTCATGCAGGCTCAAAAAACCAGATGATATACTTTCATGGACCAGAAATAGAACAGATGCACAAAACTGTGAGCGCAGTGATGGTGTCAGCCCTGCTGGTCTCCAAGATTATAAACAGACAATAGCAATGATATTCAGTAATGAATCACCTGTTTAAAGCCAGAGGACAGTAGTTAGAATACTTTGAAACTAGCTTAAAAAAATCCGAAACTTAAGAATCCAGGGAAGCTCATAGACAAGGTCAAAGATATGTGAACAGAAAATTCAGCAAATCACAGCTGGCTGGATAAAAGGAAATACAAAATCCCTGATAGTTTAACAAGAAAGATATCTGAGCCACAACTATAAGGATCGAGGTCCAGTGAGGAGGGTGGGCAAACCTGATATGCATGAATCAATGACAGGTAAGAAAAGGAGGATGAGGTGAAGGAAAGAACAAGAAATAAGAAGCACACACACAAAACTTTCCACTCAAAATTAACATTTAATTCAAAATTGCAAAAACACGTAAAAATGTATATATATACACTATTCTATAGCATATATTTTTATCATATATATTTCAACATAAATTCCTGGAAAAGATAATTTAGCTAGATGAGACTCATTTCGTACTAATGTTTTAAAATAATTTAAACACACTGAATTAAAACAAAATAAAATTTAAACTTCTCTACACAAAAGGCAAAATAAACAAAGTTAAAGGACAACAAGTGGCAAAAAAATTGTGATACATCTAAATGGCAAATGATTATTCTCTGGCATATATTAAGAATTTACCAAATCTGTAAGGAAAATACAATCAGCTTAAAGGTTATGAACACACAACACATACAAGGAAAACAGTTAACCAAAGCTATGAAAAGATGTTCAACCTAATTGTTACCAGGGAAATGAAAATATAAACGAAATATTTCATCTGCATCTGATTGGCAAAATGTGAAATGTCTGCTAATGCTATGTGTTGGACATGTTGTTCGCTTTGGCAGCCTAATATAAAATTCATAGGTAATATTACCTCTGTATACACATACATTCAAAAATCCAACAATATAACATGATAGTATCATAATATATAGCATCAAAATTAAAATATGCAAGGAGAAATAAAGAAAAGTAATTTATAATGTGATTATATAGTATAATATATCAATGCTTGGGCATGACAACATAATGTCAGGCGTTTGCCTCTATATCACCATGGAAGGGGCAGCGATGAATACAAATCCTGACATTTTTAGTAGAGGATTTAATGGCCATGGGCATTTCTGTCATTAGTGATGTACTTTTTCCAAGTAGTGACCAATTTTTTTGTACAGATCCTCATCTCTCACTACACACACACACAATGTATCTTTCTACAACTGTCACAGTGGTTCCAATCATTGGAAATTCAGCATAAGTTAAAACTAAGCAAAACTACTTTGGATATGTATGAAAGATAATTGACATTATAGCTTTGATAATTACTCACAGGATCTCTTTTTAAAAAACAATCTTGATAGGTGTCCAGTTATACTTTCAAAAGACCTCTGAGGAACAGAACAATTCTTAAGGGGGGACTGTTGCATGTATTGTTGGTCATCTCACATTCCTAACATCCACCAGCTTCGTGCTTGTGGTGCTTTCCAATCATTACGGCAACCCAAAACGTCCCTAGAAATTTTCCAGTGCCTCTCAGAATGTCGCATCCCCCTCTGTGGGAAGCACTGACATAGAGCAATGGGAAATTTTTCAGGATATTGATTGTGATATAAATTGGTGCAACTTACAGGGCAGCATGTTTATAATGCATTAAAATATATCATTCTCTAAGACTAAGCAATTCCACTTACGAGCATACACTCCAGAAAAACCCTACTTCATGACTCCAGGAAAAACACGTATGAGTTATTATTAAAGCATAGAGAAAAACTGAAACCTAAACATCTATAAACAGAAGGGATAAGTAAACAGTGATACATTCTTGCCATGGAATACCTGATAGAAAGATGTAAAAATGAACTAGCGTTACACATATCAAAATAGATAAACTACAAAAACATAACATTGAGAAAAAGTTGAATTTATGCATTATGATGTCCACTGCATGCAGTTTGTATAATAAGAAGTTAATATTTACGTTGTTGAGGACACATACACATGTAGTAAACAACAATGGCACACACCAATGGTACACACAGCTTCTTTATCTAGGAAGGGAGGGAGAGAATCTAGTATGTTACTTTCCTAAGTAGAAGGTTCAATATGGATATGTCAAAATGTTTTTGTTGTTAACCTACTATCTATGAGATTTTTAATATTCTTTTATATAACTATGTGAGGTAATTGTTTTCAAAAACTGCATATTGTTTTAGGTAATGAAAATCAGTATCTCTTTCATGGCATGAGAATATATTGGTAACGGAAGAGAAAAAGTTCCTTTTTTCATATGCCTTTTGTTCTGTATTTGAAATATGTCCTTACAAATAAATTCTCCCACAGGTCTACTTAGATAGCTTGCATTTTTCCTATATTATATGAAATCTAGACAATTTGACTGAATAAAACTATGTGTCATTCATCTTAGTTTCTTAGTTTCTAGCATGATGTCTAATTTATGCATCATGTGTGAGAGATACTTAAATAGATGGAATGTGGGGGTAGATTATGTGTGAAAATAAACACAGATGAATTGAATACTCTGTGCTAGGGACTTTTTTCCGGGAGTGATTATCGTTGGGAGTGTGGGTGGGGTATAATCTTATGCCAAAATACAGGTGTTTCCCATCGTTGCTGAAGCTTTAAAAAGTAAAAATCATTTCATAGGCTATTTCTGCATATTTCAAACATTTGGCAACACACATTGAAGGAGGGATGACCTACTTGTGTTTCTTTTCTCCTTTTTCTGTATTCCCTTTATTTTACTTTTTTTTTAAACTTGAAAAGGTCTATACAATAATAAATCACAAATAGGATACTATTTAAAGCTCTACCACTACTGTTGAAAACTTATGTTTGAGCTTTGTTTTTTTGTTTGTTTGGGTTTTATTTTCAGCTTTATTGAAATGTAATTGACAAATAAAAGTAGTATTATATTTAATATGTACAATATGATGTTTTGGTGTAGGTATACAATCATTGTGAAACGATTACCACAATCAAGCAAATTAGCATGTTTGTTATCTCAGATAATTTCTTGTGTGTATGTGATGAGAACATTTAAGATCTGCTCTCTTACCTAATTTCAAGCTTACACTACAATATTGTTAAATAAGTTACTAAGCTGTACACTATGTCTCCGGCAATTATTCGTCTTGCATAACTGAAACTTTGTATCTTTTGACCAACATCCCCCTGTTTCTCCAGACCACTACCAGCCTTCTGGTAATCACCATTCTATTGTCTGATTTTATAAGTTCAACTTTTTCAAATTCCATATATAAGTGAGATCATGCAATATTCATCTTTCTGTGCCTGACTTATTTCACTCAGCATAATGGCATGTTTTCCAGTTTCGTTCATGTTGTTTCAAATGACAGTTTCCTTCTCTTTGTAGGATGAATAACATTCCATTGTATGTTGCATGTATGTGTGTATCACATTAGTAAATCCATTCATTTGTCAAGCTTTGGTTGATTCCATATCTTGACTATTGTAAATAATGCTGCAATGAACGTGGAATGTAGATACTTCTTTGAGACTGAAACACCGATTTCATTCCATTTGGCCATATAACCAAAAGTAAGATTGCTGGATCATGTTTTTAATTTTTTAAGGAACATTCATCATGTGTTTCATAATGTCTATGCCAAATTGCATTTTCACCAAGAGTGTTCGAAGATTTTCCTTTCTTCATATCTTCACCAACACATTTCTTTTGTCTTTTTAATAATAGTAATTTAACAAGTGTGAGGTGATTTCTCACAGTGGTTTTGATTTGCATTTCCCAGATGAGTAGTGATGTTGACCTTTTTTATATAAGTGTTGGCCATAGGAATGTCTTCTTTTGAGAAGTATTTGTGGAGCTTTGGAAAATTGCAGACTAGCAGAAACTTCATAGCAAACAGCCTAAAAGTCATCAGTCAGTGACTAGGTATGCTATTTATTAGAAGTATTCAATGAATTTTGTAGAATAAATAGATTAATTGGATTTGTCACACTAAGGCATCATGCTCCGTTTACCCTGAGAGTCGGCTTCCATCAGCAGCATCAGATGTTGTTTTAGAGTTGCAGGAATATCTATCACAATGACAATTTAGAGATTAGCTTTATTTGTGAAAAATACCAATTCCTATTAAAGCCCATTATACACTGTCATCATTGATTTGCCTAAAATTTTATTAAAAACATTCAGGTAGACCTTATTCTGGTGTGTAATATAAACTTTTTATTAACCCCAAATTTATCACTTAAAAAATGTTGGGTGAGGTTTCTCTGAGTAGAGCAGTTTGTGATTGTCAATTGTATTTTATTTTCATCCCATACAACAATTTTCAGCCTCAATTCCCACCCCTAGTATTCAGTCTTCAGTCAATCACTAATTCATTTAATTGATTGTCAGTCATTCAATAAACGCCTGTTAGATACCATTATGTGCCATGCATCATTATAGGTGCTAGGGACAGAGTAGTGACAAAACATGCAAAAATCTCTGCTTTTATGAGGCCTTTCTGATGGGGAAACAGACAATAAAGTAAATTAAAATAAGTGTGTTTGTAACACACACACATACACACATATTCATTTATCTATCTATATGTCTATAATCTGTCTATCTATTCTATATATCAAATCATGCCAGACCATATAAAGTGCTAACGAGAAAATAAAGCATAGATGAGTAAAAAGAATTTTGTGTGTGTGGCAGAAGAAGGATAGTGGTGGTAGGCAGGTTGTAGTTTTTGATATGGTGACCAGAAAAGGTGGATATTTGAGTGAAGGCATAAAGAAAGTGAGAAAGCAATATGTGTGACTATCTAGAAGAGGAGCTTTACAGGTAGACAAATCAGCAAGTGCAAAGATCCCAAGACTGGGGTATGCCTGGTACATCCACAGACCAGAGGCAATACCAACATGAAGACCACGGAGGTTTGCTTGAACCTGTGGAGTCAAAGATCTCCTTCTTTGTCTATCACCTGCAGTTTCCTTCACCATGACTTTCTTGAGTCACAAAGGCCAGAACTGCAAGACTGCATTCTGGTTTTGAAGAAGAAATATTAACACTTGGAATTTAGTTTAGTTTCTTTCTCTTGGAAGCCCAGTAATTTTTAGTTACCCATGTCTCCCCAATCCTCCCTTATCCAACAACTTTATGATGTAAGTTCTCCTTAAAGTTTGCATAGTTCAAAATGTTTTTGACCTCTTCAAATGGCATATACTATTTGTCAGTGTTAAAGAGTTATGCATCTGCTTCCAAAAAGGCAACTGACTTTCATAAAGGAAAGATTTGCTATTAAGAGGTGAAGCCAGCTGGGCTTCTGGGTTGGGTGGGGACTTGGAGAACTTTTCTGTCTAGCTAAAGGATTGTAAACACACCAATCAGTGCTCTGTGTCTAGCTAAAGGTTTGTAAACACACTAATCAGCACTCTGTAAAAACGCACCAATCAGTGCTCTGTGTCTACCTAAAAGTTTGTAAAAGGACCAATCAGCACTCTGTAAAAACGGACCAATCGGCTCTCTGTGTCTAGCTAAAGGTTTGTAAATGCACCAATCAGCACTCTGTAAAAATGGACCAATCAGTGCTCTGTAAAATGGACCAATCAGCAGGATGTGGGAGGGGCCAAATAAGGGAATAAAAGCTGGCCAAGTAAGTCAGCAGAGGCAACCCACTTGGGTCCCATTCCATGCTGTGGAAGGTTTGTTCTTTTGCGCTTCACAATAAATCTTGCTGCTGCTCACTCTTAGGGTCCGCACCACCTTTATGAGCTGTATCACTCACTATGAAGGTCTGCGGCTTCACTCCTGAAGTCAGCAAGACCGTGAACCCACCAGGAGGAACAAACAACTCTGGACGTGCCACCTTTAAGACCTGTAGCAACCACTGCGAAGGTTTGTGTCTTCACTCCTGAAGTCAAGCCAGACCACAAACCCACTGGAAGGAAGAAACTCCAGACACATCTGGACATCTGAAGGAACAGACTCCGGAAACAATCTTTAAGAACTGTAACACTCACCGCCAAGGTCCGCGGCTCCATTCTTGAAGTCAGCCAGACCAAGAAGCCACGAGAAGGAACCAATTCCAGACACAGTAACTGACTTCTACTTGTTCCATGAAATATTTATTATTATACTATTTTCAGACTAAGAAAACTGTTTAAATAGAGAGGATGAAAAATAAAAATTACATCAACTTAGTTTTAGCACATTGTACAGATAGAATTTTAAAAAATACTATTTGACTCTCACGTGGATTGTTTCTGCAAATAATCCCCGATTTATATGGATTTATTTTTCAGGGAGCACAGATTTACCCTGAATATATGCCTTCGTTGCAGAAGCTTTTTGAGGTACTGGACACGTTTCTGAATTTGCTTTACCCTGAACAAACGAAGGCAACTCAAAACCTAATTCCAAACTCTGGTCTATACCATGTTATTTTTAAGATTTGTGTGCCCATTTAATTAATTATAAAAGCACTAATGAAAGGCCTGTCTCTCTATTCTGTCCATTCATACATTGTTCTGAACTCTTACAATTACTATGACTGAGAAAGATATTTTATCTTGTACTATCAGCTGCCTTGTACCTCCAGTTTTTTTCACTTTACAATTGCTTTCCTGACTATAGTAAATTTATATTCATACTAGCTTTAAAATCCCTCTGTTTAGTTTCTACAAAGAGTTTATTTTTTAATTTACTTTATTAGGTTATAATTTATACAGAGTATAATAATTTTTATCACATTGTTCAACAGATTTTACCTATTTAACTACCCCTACATTTAAGATAGAAAACATTTTTCATCACGCAAAAGGTTCTTTAATATCTCTTCCCAGTTAGTCACTACCCGCTACTGGTCCTGCTACTGCTGCTCTGTCTATCCTTGCAGATTAAATTTGCCTTTTTTAGTGTTTCACATTAATGGAATGACACGCATATGCTCATTTGTGTCTGGATTCTTTCATCGATTATAAGGTTTTTAGATTGATCATGTGGTTATGTCTATCCAGTTTATTATTTGTTTTTAGTTTCTGAGTAGTATTTCATTGCATGCTGTATCACAATTTGTTTATGCATTCATTTGTTGGTAGGCATTGTTAGGATTGTTTTTTGACTATTATGAATAAAGCTTCGCTAGACAACCTTGTGCAAGTCTTTGTCTTATATATTTTTTTCCTCCACTTAGTGTAACTACTCTGTTGTATAAAAATGCATGTTTAATGTATTATATAAACACATCTTTATATAATAAATACACGTATTATATAAATACATCTTTATATAATAAATACGCATATTATATAAATACATCTTTATATAATAAATGTGCATATTATATAAATACATCTTTATATAATGAATGCGCGTATTATATAAATACATCTTTATATAATAAATGCGCGTATTATATGAATACATCTTTATATAATAAATACGCGTATTATATGAATACATCTTTATATAATAAATACGCGTATTATATGAATACATCTTTATATAATAAATACACGTATTATATAAATACATCTTTATATAATAAATGCATGTATTATATAAATACATCTTTATATAATAAATACATGTATTATATAAATACATCTTTATATAATAAATACATGTATTATATAAATACATATATAGTACATATATATAATATGTAATGTATTTTATGAATGCATGTTTAATGCATATATTTTATTATATATAAAAATTTTTCTCTTTGTAATTTATATTTGATTCATACTTCTGTTACAATTTATATAGAGTATATTTTTTCAAAAAATTATATACATTTATATTTATACATTTATATATACATAAATAAATATGAATTTAAATATATACATTTATATAAGTATATATAAATGTTTGTGTGTATGTTGTGTATGTGTTGTACACATTGTCTTCCAGTCTCTGCCTTTTCATCTTCTTAATAGTGCCTTTTATGGAGTAGAATTTTCAGTTTTACTAAAGGTCAATTTATTGTATGATTTTTTTCTTTTCTTTTCTTTTTTTTTTTTTTTGAGACGGAGTCTTGCTCTGTTTCCCAGGCTGGAGTGCAGTGGCACGATCTCGGCTCACTGCAAGCTCCACCTCCTGGGTTCACGCCATTCTCCTGCCTCAGCCTCCTGAGTAGCTGGGGCTACAGGGGCCCGCCACCATGCCCGGCTAAGTTTTTTGTATTTTTAGTAGAGATGGGGCTTCTCCATGTTAGCCAGGATGGTCTGGATCTCCTGACCTTGTGATACACCCACCTCGGCCTCCCAAAGTGCTGGGATTACAGGCGTGAGCCACAGCACCTGGACTATTTTTTCTTTTATCATTATTTTTTCTGGGCTCTATGTAAGAAATTTTTACTTTCCTAAGGATGCAAAAATTTTCTTCTACCTTTTCTTCTAAAAACTTCACATTAGTTTTTACATTTATATCTGTGATCTCTTTTGAATGAACTTTCATTTATTCTAAGTATTGAGATTCTTTAATTTTTATATGGATATCCAGACATTCCAGTACCATTTGTCATAAAGATGCCTTACCCAATTAAATTACTTTGGCATCTTTATTGAAAATCAAATAACCATGTAGGGATGGATGTATTTTGGGATCCTACTCTTGCATTGATTTGTATATTCATTCTTACTCCAGTAATACATTCATTATCCGATTTACTCTTTGTTTGTAGCAATTCTATCACTAAGGCAAAATCTCCAAAATTTTTTTTAGTATTGTTTTAGTTATTCTAGACCATTTTTATTTTCATAAAAATTCTAAAGATTGCACTGAATCTATGAATAACTTGAGAAAAATTTTAAAAATGCCTATAATCCATGAAAATGGTATATCTCTCTATTAATTTAAGTTTTTTATTTCTTTTGTCAATGTTTTACAGTTACCATTGTACAGGCCAGTTCTGTAGTTATCATTGTGCGGTATATTTTTGTTAAATTTAACTTTAAGTATACTTTTGGTTATTTAACTTTTAATAATTAATTGATATTAAAATGAAATCGATTTCTATATATCAATCTTGTATTCTGAAAGAGAGGGTGGAAAACTCCCTGTTCTAGTAAAGAATCAGTAATATAAATCAGTTTATGTTTTTCTTTCTTCCCATCTGAGTTTTAAGACATATGCTGAAAAAGAAGTGTCGCAGTGGCTCACCACCTACGAAGAAAATTCCAAATTACTCTGTTTAAACAGGCAACCTTGGAATATGATATACACTGGATTTGAGTTCTGTTAACTCTGTGTGAGTCACTTCTGGAGGCACGTGAGGTAATGGAGAAAGAAAGAATACCTACTCAATATTCCCAGTTCTTTTATAAATTGAAAATAAAATGATTAAACATAATATTAATTACTAACAGTTGCTAGATTGAAAATGAGCAAGTTGTGAAAAGTTATTTATGTTTTAATAAATACCAAACTTCTGAGCTTAGCATCAGGGTTACCAATCATGTTTTCTCTGACTGCTGCTTTATTTTTCCTCTTGGAGACAGATGGCTTGGTGTCACACATTATTTTAGTATGTTGAGGTATGCTCCTGGTATGACTCATCTAGTTTCCTGAACCATGGCTAGTTAGCATATCTTAACTTGGCTAATGACAACAAAATTGTAACACCTTGAGAACTAGTATTGAAATAATGGCAAAATAATAATATTTATTTCAGAAAAAAAAGAATGATGGGGATGGCTTGAGAAACGAAACGAAACAAAACAAAACAACAAACAAAAAAACCCAGAATGTTTAGAGACCTGAAAAAGAGTTGCCAGTGCAAGCAGAAAGCACACACACATACACACATAGAAAGAGAAGATGGCATTGTTAGTGTTAAAGCAACAGCCAAAGCATGAACTCATGTCTACCTGCTTTTTTTAGCTCTCCTGGAGATAATTAACAAATGTAGGTCTCTCCACAGCAACACTCTTCTGTTGGCTCATGACCAACAGGTAATTACATTCCCAAAGATACTGGTCTAATTCCTTCTCCCTGGCAAAAGAGCTCAGGGGAAAAGCACAGCTCGGTCTCTCTTTTTCAGTGACATCTACCTACTCCCAACAGGCTTCACCCAAACAACAAGTCCAAGGATTCTGAACAAGATGTTTTTCTTTTCAGCATGTCCAACTTGGCTCAGCCTCCCTGTAGAGCAGTTCTAGTATGATTCAGTATGATTCTGGAATAAAATCAAATGATGCTTGTTTCCTTTCTTCATCTGCTGTAAGGAAGTTTCTAATCTCACAAGGCAAATTTCTGCTTTATCTGGAATTCACATTCAAAAATTATGTCTACACCTAAAAAGTATAAAAGATGAGAGAGAGATTCCTGGACACATTGAATGTATCCACTAAATTGATACAACAAAAAACTGAGACAGTATTATGATTGGTTCTCCAATTTGTATGTATAATGAATTAATATTGTACTGAGTAATTCCAGGCTAAGTGGCTAAATATTTATAGTGATAATCTGTGTATATACACAGTTACTTTAAAATAAAAGCAAAATAATGGCATACACATAACTATATTTAAACAATTCATAACATGAAATTAAAATTGTCAGTCTTTTAATGCCTTTCGTAGCTCAGATGATTTCTCAAAGACCATGGCCAAAAGAAGGTCTAATTTAGGTGACACAGCCTCACTATGCGGTACCAAATTCCAGACTGCACCAGGCCACTCATCCATACCTCACTTTTCAGTAGTCAGATGCGGAATGATACATTATCATAACCAACAAGCCAACAGACTTAGCAAGCTGCTGACTTACTAGTAAATTCAAATAATCTGAGGTCAGCAAAGAGTACTTTTGGCTTGAGCAGAATATATCAGTATTTCCGATTTTCCCCTGCACTAGAATATTATAAAACTAAATGCACCACAATGCAATAACACAAATAGAATATTTTTATTGAATTTTTGGCAAGATGTCTAAACTGCATTTTATTTTGCAATACATTTGTTACCATTGTTATGAATTCTGATTTTACTTAGGTGATCGTTGATTTCTACAGCAACCGATATTCTCCTTTTTCACATTTACTGATAATCAGTATAATGGGAAAGATATTGAAATAAAATTACTGTGGAATGAGGAGTATATCACATAGTGTTCAGTATGTAGAAACAGCTTTACAATGGGTAAGCATGCCACCTTCTCTGAGCCACACTAATGCCATCCTCAAGAGATAGTAACTATGTTTGCCATATCAAAACCCAGCCTTTTAAAGTAAACATTGTTTTATATAGATGGCTAAGCTCTACACCATGCTCCTTAATGGAAAGAATATATGTAGGGGCAAGAGGACATACGACTTTTAATTGTGGTACTCCAATGCAGGTAGAACCACAAACAGTATTTTGCAATCTGTGTCCTTCCTGTTACATAATTTCTATCATTGAGGTGACTTTATCTTCTGACTTTGTTCAGGGCCTTGTGGTAAGCTTGCTATCAGAGCAAAAAATACATATGATGAGTGGGTCTTCTTTAACTTTCTCCAGCATCACTAAAATGTTCATTGCTGATAAAATGTAGGTTATAACCCTCTAGGAATGTAAAATCTAATTAGTATTTCTAATGATAAATCAGTAATTCAAAATAATTACTCTCTAAAGACGGACTTTTAGCCATTGTGACTAAAGATTTTAGAAATGTCTCTTCAGATTTATCAGTATTTCTCAGATTATGTATTATTGGAGGGATTCCTTATTTGTGAATAATGTTGGCCCTACCTTCAGTACTTATGCTATGATTAAGAAAAAATATCCTGTTTTGAATTTGAAATTGGAAAGGTATCTCAAAGCCTTGGCTTATCGTGCTTCTTTAGTGCCTTCTTCTCTGTATTGATAGAGAAGCTGTTAGGTAATCTTAGAGATATGAGTAAACCCTGATTGCTTTAGAAACAATGTACAAAGGATTTTACTTCATATAGTAACAAAAATGCACTCTTACCAGGACAGCTGTTGTCCTGTTTCAGATCTGCCAGAACATATCCGATTTTAGCTGTTTTATGTAACTATCTTAATTAGTCAAAGCACTGTTGAAAAGTCTCTGACTCTTCTTGGCAATCCATCCAAACTCTTCATATGGCCCATTAAATGACATATCTGTTACTTTTAAGTTAGTCAGCAGATTTCCTTCACTGGCCTCTGTTCTCAAGAAAACGATCTGAAGCCATCGGATCCTGTTATACTATGGGGAAAAGAAGGAAATTCAAACACATACCTTCTTATTATCATTGTCATCAAATTGTGCTGACATATTTTAAAGAGGTTAAAATCAACTTCCTATACTTGGTTCAAGTACATGATGTCATATGAAATACTCGTTTTTTTTTTTGTTGCTGTTGTTGTTTTTATAAACTGGGGAGATTTGATATAGCCTGTTCTTTAAAGTCAGCAACTAAGCCATTCCGTGAAAGTTAGAGTTCTGAACCATGTTTATGGGGAGAGCAGTGTTAAGCAGGTGATAAGTGTTTATATATCTGTATTATTCAATTAATAATTTTAAGTATTAAGGGTAAAAAAGTGAAGTAATGGAGTTGAAAAAAGATCGTTTTAGACTTCTTTGTACACATACCCCTAATTTTTTGTTTTTTATTTTTAATAGGTGAGAAAATATAAATAAAGTGCTATGTCAAAGATAGTTTTAGAAATTAGCTCATCTGCAACCAGAATTCATGTTTACTTTGTTCATCACTTGTAGCTTTCCTGGCAATCATATTCAAGTTAACATGGAATAATATATTTTACTTTTTTATTCTCTGCTTCCCATGATTGAACACTAAATAGTCCAGCTAAAATTATATTTCCAACTTAAACTGCTTTTGCTTCCCTCATTTTGTCCAGCACAGAGCTTAGTAAGCTATAAATGCTGTTTTGTATTTGTCACATAGAGTTTTTCTTGAGAAAACTGTTTAGCAATTGGAGAACTAAATGGAACCTATTGGAATTCATGTTCCATGGTCATTCTACTTGTATTACAGACACAATGACTAAGATTTGACCCACTACTCACCTCCCAGGAGCAAGCCACTGCTTCCTGATCATTTATCTTCAATTCATCCCTAACGATAAGTTATGATTTTATGGATTCTATGCAACTGGCATCCTGCAAGAATATCTGAGGAAATGTAATACACCTATATTGTAACACCCCACCAACTGTATCTTGATATTTGGATTTTTTTTCCCTCTAGAACACCAGGGTTATTTTCATTACGAATCTTAGGAGTTTTATGGGTTTTATTACAATGTAAATCCACAGAAATTTGAGGATTAGGAAGTAAAATCATTAGTTATATCTTCAGGGGATAACTATGGTTACCTCGAAAAACCTTGTAAAGTTGTTGTAAAATGATACATAGGACATTTTAAATGACTTATGAGAAAGAAATGCTGCCAGGCAGCACCCCTTTGGTAGCTAAGGGTATAAAACACTCTGTGTTTAGGGAAGAAGCAGTTAAATGACCACGCAAACATAAAGTGTAGTGCTCCCTGATAAACTGAAGTGACGCCATTAAAAGCTGCAATAAAAAGGGCAGATCACTGGCCGACTAAGCATGATCACACGGGAGACTTAATCAGCTTCTTCAAATGGGTTCATTTCCCTTCCCGTGCTTTTTTATAGTGTGGGCTTGAAACAAACGAACAAAAAAATATCCATTCTGTCTTTTTCATGTCTATAACAAAATCTGTAATTCACATTCTGATAATTCTATGATATCAATTGAATTATTGTCTTCCCAAGTCCCCAAGTGTTCCTTCAAGAAAATTTTCCTTCTTCCAACATCCATATATACAAAGCTACCTCAAATCAGGTGAACCTCATGGCCTCACTGCTGATTTCAGAGCTCTGCCACTCTCCAGCAGGAATTAAAAAAGTATCTTTAGTCATGCCTTCTCCCTCAGAGCTGGTCTCAGCTTCAAAAGCTTCGACTCTGCAGTCCACCAAGATGGAAAAACCCAGCCCTGTCTTCTGTTCACCATATCTACCTCCTCCATCCCCTTTAATTTGAGGACATTCCTTTTTCCTTTTTATTCTGTGCCTGCCATATATATTTCCTTCTTCTCATGATTATCTGAGTTATGTTTTTTCCCACTTGAAATACTACTGGACATGGTGTATGGTATTGATTCAACCACCAAAATCCATATACAGTATAAACATTTGAGTGTGTCAATACAGTGCTAACAATTTCATGAAGTTAATAGTAGACAAGATAAGATGCTTTGGAAAACTGACAACTTCTTTGAACTTTAATTTTATTCCCTTTCAAGAGAGAAAATTCCAGAGAGCTATTGTTAATATCAGTGAAAGAAAATGAAAGGGAAAGTGTGGCCTATGTGTTAATGTGCCCACAGACATAAACAAAAACAGGTTGTAATAGGCAGAAGGAAATTAAGAGTAATACAAAGAACACATGATGTAATTCAATGGCTTTCGTTAGATGGGATGTCTTTCTCAACCTGGGAGAAAAAAGCAAAAACAAAGACTTCTCATCCTCCAAAATGCAAGGAATTTTTATAATTTGTTATAAAATTAAGTAATGTAACCCATAGATTACAGGTAGGGAGGAGTGAGAAGAGACAAATAGAAAGACAGATTAAAAAAAAGTTATGGATTGTCCTATCTTTTAATCTATTGATCAATCTATCTAGACAGATTGTTACAGAGAGAACCAAAACATGCCAGAGAAGAGTACCAGAGCTATTCAGCAATGCAGAGGAAGTTCCTGACTGTTTTTTTTTAAGAGCAGATGCAGAGAAGAGACCTGTTCCTACAAAACAAGTAATTTTTGTAAATTTTTCAGTTGAAATATTAAGGAAAGACAAACTTCAAACTCAAACCTTTCACAGCTGAGTGTGGTTGGTAAAGCTAGAGAGATAGAAGTTGGCAATGCAGTAAGTAAAGACTGAACCTGGGAATTGTAAACAGAATTTACTGACAATTCTCTACAATTGTTTTACTAAGTGATCTTTCCAGCCCAGATCAACACAGAAACTCAGGGGACCATCAGCCATTGATAGCCAACCATAATAATAGAAGAAGAAAATCGATTGGACCGTGCTCAGTTTTGCTTAATATTTTTCTAATTTTTTGGCAAGGAATGATTCTTAGTTAATAGTTGAAATTCTGTGTCTCATACGGCTTGTTATACTTTTACTTAATCTAAATGTGGAGAAATTTGCATAGACATTTCATTGTATAGTTAAAACTCTGACAGGAATATCATTGTTGTCATGGTAAGATACTGAAAGAAAGCCTACAGATTTGGTTTCATAAATATATATGAATTTATTGAACCTTAATTGGCAGTAGTAATGCAAACGCACTAAGTGATGGCTAAATGAGACTCTTCCAGCGCAACTTAAGTGTGGGTAATAACTATCTTAGTATGCTGTACATTACCACCATGTGATGTTGACAGTTGATACATTCATATTACACATTTTAGTTATATCTATCATTTTAAGTATTAATATAATAGCCACATTACCCATCTTTACAAATACCAAGGGACATTAAAGATAGGTAGGAATTTAATTACATTCTCTAGGTCTCATAGACAAAGGGGCTAGTTATAATAAGTTTTACCTTTATTCAAGATCTTGGGCACTAAATTATAAATTGGGAAGTTAGGCTGCCCTCCTAAGACAAAAATAAGATCATGTTAGAGCCAACACTGATTAAAACCACTAATCTCTATAATCTCCAGAGCCTTTCTAACTCTACTTTAATCTCTAACATGCCTTCCTAGTGTTTTATACTGACTGGAAACTATTGACACCGTGAAGTTGAGATTAAGAGGATCATTGAGTATGGCACAGAGTGAGATATTAGAGACCTATTCTAGGAGTTTACAACTGTGTTTCTCAGGGATTGTCCTGCCCCATAATCTTCTTCTCCAGGCTATTTTACCCCATGTCACCTAGGAACAGCCAAAATAAGTAGAGGTGGCAGGCCAATTTTATCCTTAGTTTTCCAAAGCATGTAAGAATACTTTTGCTTTTGTATGTTTTCTACAATAAATTACTGAGTAAGATATTTTAAGCAAAATATTCTTTGAAAATTCTTTGGAAAACCACTGATTAAGGCTAATATTCCAATCTTTTGACTAATTGTGACCATTTCTTACTGAGGGATCAAAGTTTTAACTGGCATTACAAATGAGACTTATTATTTTAGCTGAATTTCATATTGACACTAGCTGACATGGAGTGATATAGTTATCCTGTCTCCTATGATCTTTCCATTTTTCATGCAATCAAAATAAAGTTTATATAAACATGTATAATAAATATACATATGTAAAAATTTGTATGTAGCTTTAATGTATGTTGTTTTTGTTTGTCCTTTATGTATTCTATATATTTAAGCTTTTCTTTATGTAAAGTCACAGTTAGATAGATTTAAATGATTCATCAAAAGTTTTCCACTGAAGTGAAAATATTTACTCCAAAGGCCAAGGAAACCCTGATGAATAAGACAAAGACAGTGGATTTTGATAAGACAAGTTTGCAGCACAGTGGAGGTGGAACAGGAGAAAAACTTTGATCATTTCTTTTATTTTCTGTATTTCAGTGTTTTGATATCTGGGTCCTTGCTGAACATAGGGCAACTGTCCGTCTTAGGGATAGCTAGTTCTTTGTGATTGCAAACAACTACCAGTGAGTATGCTTTCAAATGTGAATTGACCAATCCAGAACCCATACTCTACTACCTACTCTGTAGAGCTCTCACACCTGGTCCATGAAATACTTTCCTTAATCACTCCAGGGTCACATACCAGACAACAAGGTACATCCCATATGTCCTCGAGCCTGTAGAAATTATTCAAACCAGCCAACTTAAAGCCGGTTTACCCTGTCTTTCCTATTCTTTCCTGCAGAAATCACAATAAGGCCTCTTGCCCGTACTTTCCCGTTGTTCATCTGACCCCTGACTGACTCTGCTACTTACCTCTGTGGTCCTCATTCATGACATGCCATGCCTCTTGTTTCTAGGGAATAGAAGTAAATGTGCTCATTTATGACAATCATTACTGTATCTGTACATTTTACTTACCATACCGAAATAAAACAAATTCTGGGTACCCTTAAAACTGGATATAACATTACATCGTTTTGAATTCTAGTTCCTTGGGTTCCTAAATATATGGCATTGAACACATTACTTAAAAAAAGAATTTGTGTTTCCTCAGCTTTATGTAGTAAAGATAATAATATTTAACTCAAAGAATTGAGTGTTTTTTATATATATACTATATATAGTTTTATTGAGTGTTTTATATATATAAATTGCATATTTTATATATATAGTTTAGAACAGTATCTGTCAAAAATTAAATGTTCAATAAATATGAGCTATTGTTATAAAATATAATAAGCATGGTATGATTATTATAATTACAAATCTCCAAATTTCTAAAATAATTTAACGTGTAACAAATTGAACTCACGGACTACAATTTTAATTTCATTGTTATTCATTGCACATGTGTGTTTTCTACACATCTGCTTAAATTTTTATTATTTCTCAACTAGCAGATATTTTCACTTACCTTAAAATGATAATATATTACCCCATTAGCTGTGATCTAAGCATCATAGCCTTTCAACTTATTGGTGAATAACTAGAGAAGTAGAAAGATTAACCAACTAGGCCAAATCACTACACGAGTTTTCCTCCTTATTCCTTGGAGATTGATATTCAGGGATGAAAGACTCTATTCTCTGATCACAATTCCAGAATTCCTTACACAAATCCAACCTAGCTGTCACCCAAGAGCTCCCCAGACTTATGTCCTCTTAACTAATTTTCTGAAAATGAAGTCCTAAGGTAGCCTAAGCTAGTCTAAGTTCCCTCTCATAAGTATTCATTACTGTTTTCATAGGTTGAAAGAGGGAAAATTTGTGGAAACATGAGAAGCAAAGAAGATCAAAGAAGAGCAGGAAGAGGCAGAGAGCAAAAAAGGTTTTTTAAAGGTATACTGTGGACTTCCTTCTATTAAAAGATTCTTGTCACAGCCCTCCAAAAGTAGCTGCAGGGAAATATGAGAGGCTTATAGATGAGTTCGCTCTGAGCCCTATGTCTGGCACATTCTTTACTGAGAGGTTTGGATAAACTATTTGCCAAAACAGTTTTTAGCTATTTGCCAAGCTTAATAAATTTAGCAGCAATGTTTACTGGAACAGGGCATGACCCATGCAAAATAAACCTGGTGAAAATCTAGTAACTGTGATTTGAGCGGTTCCATAAGTCTCTAGAAGCATATCCTCAAGGATCAGCTTTCATCATATTTGTTTTGGGAAAATTCTTTCTTTGTAGTTCACTCTCTAAAACAATAATAATTCTCATAATAATCATGATCATTATAGTAACAGTATTAATAATAACAATTATAATAAATATAAGGAAATGAGGAAATAAATAAGGAAAAACAGCTTAAAATAGTGTATACTTAAATCTTTGTACAGGATAGTTTACTTTATTTAACATTGGAATGAGAAATCACTATTTAGAAAAGTAAAAATCTAAGCAAGGACACAAAATAGTAGAGAAAAACAAAACTAATAGCATGAAATAAAACAAAAACAAGAAAATATATTTTATTTATTTTTTCAATAAATTTCCCAAGATTGATTTTCTTATCATTAGCATCTGAAGGAAACTCAGAAAGATGAGATTTAACAAATAAGAAAAATTCTTCCTAATAATTGAGAATTGTGTGTATAGGTATAGAAATCATTATTTAACCTTGCATATGTCAGGACAGTCATAAGCTTTCCAAGTCTGATTACTACTTACTAATGGGTAATGACCTGGCTCTGATTATTCACTAGAAAGCTCCCTGTTACATCTTCAGATAACTCTGATCTCTAGGAATGTACTACTGTATGGAGGACAAGAATTATGAGGTGAGAATGTTACTGTGTGTACAAGTTGGAGTTTTCTCAATGTTCGGTAGAGGTTCACATGACATTAGAAATTAGGAGGCCATTTTTGGAAGATGTGCAAACTTCTGGCAAGGGAGACAAGTTGCAGACTGGGATCAGGCAGACAAATAGATTTCAATGTGAATCTTTAACTTAATAGAGACTTTTCCGTATTTTAAGTAGAGAAATAAATGTATATTCACACATGTGGTTGTATGTCATGATTGGATGATGATTAAAGAGACATTTTCATATACAGGGCATGTGACTTTTGCATAATAGGATCTCTGCTGTGTCTATGGAGAGGGAGCTGGAGATTGTATTCAGGAATTCCTGATAGATACTAATTGCCAAATGAACGATGTTCCAATGCCAGGAATCAGTTTCTAAGCATATGACTTGGGAAGGCTATAAAAACAAACCGTTGAAAACATCACATGGTAAATGAACGTTTGAAAGAAATTCTTATGCATGTGTAACGTGACACTATATAGTAACTCAGAATACTATACAGGACACTGTATAGTATGTCAAATCCAAAGGAATAAAAAGCACAAGTAAAGATAGTTACCTAAGTACATATTGTAACTAGTTTTGCATATCTATGACTTTTCCTGTTTGATTTAAGGAACAATTTAAACAATGTAAAATATATCATATAAACAATAACTAAAAAATAACTAGAGAGGCTATATTAATAGCAGACAAAATATGCGTTAAGACAGATGTTGTTACTAATGACAAAATAGGACATTTTAAAATTATAAAGTGACCTGTACATCTAGAAAGACATAATAGTTATAAACATATAGGCACCTAACAATAAGCAGCAAAATACATGAATCCAAAAAAAACTGAAGAATTGAAGGGAGAAATAAGACAATTCAGCAATAAGAGTTGGAAATACTAATAAATACTTTAAACATGGAGAGAACAGCTAAATATGATTTAAACAACATTATTAACCAGCTAGGACTAACAGACATCTTTTTATGGAACATCTTACCCAAGAATACCTAAATATGCATTCTTATCAAGTACACATGAAGCATTCTTTAGCATAAGCCATATATTAGTTATTAAAATAAGCTCAACTGAATTTAAAAGGATTGAAATTTTAGAAAGAATGTTTTCTGATATCAACAGTCAATAGAATAAAATTAGGAGTCAATAACAGAACTTGGTAAATTCACAAATATGTATAAATTAAACAACATTCACATAAATAGAAAAGAAGCCATAAGAAAAATTAAAAAAAAATTTGAGATGAATAAAAGTGAAAACATAAGAAACTAACATTTATGGGATGCAGCTAAAGCAGTTTGGAGAGGAAAATTATCATTGTAAAGAGTACTGAAAAAGAAAGAGGAAATCTCAAATCAATAACCTTGTCATTCATCTTAAGAAACTATAAAAGAGAGCAAACTAAATTCAAAACAAGCCTAAGAAAAGCTACAATTAAAATTAGAGCAAAAATAAATAAAATAGAAAATAGAGAAAAACTGACAAGACTAAAAGTTGGTTCTATGAAAAAGAACAACCAAATTGGCAAACCTTTAGCTAGACTAACCAGAAAAAAAGACAAAACACTGAAACTATAAAAATCAGGAATGAATAAGGAAAAATCACTTTCAACCTTACAGAAATAAAGATTATAAGAGAATACTATGAAGAATTGTCTGCCAAAACATTACCTATTCTAGATGAAATGGACTTAAAAAAATGCAAACTAATGAAACTTAAGAAAAAATAATCAACCTTGATATACTTATGACAAGTAAATAAACTGAATTAGTAATTAAAAAATAACTACCCACAAAGGAATCTCAGGCCCAGATGGCTTCACCAGTGAATTATTATTATTATTATTATTTTTTTTTTTTTTTGAGACAGAGTCTCGCTCTGTCACGCAGGCGGGAGTGCAGTGGCGCAATCTCCGCTCACTGCAAGCTCCGCCTCCCGAGTTCTCGCCATTCTCCTGCCTCAGCCTCCCGAGTAGCTGGGACTACAGGCCCCCGCCACCGCGCCTGGCTAATTTTTTGTATTTTTAGTAGAGACAGGGTTTCACTGTGTTAGCCAGGATGGTCTCAATCTCCTGACCTCGTGATTTGCCCGCCTTGGCCTCCCAAAGTGCTGGGATTACAGGCGTGAGCCACCACGCCTGGCACCACTGAATTTTATCAAATATTTCAAGATGATTTAACATCAATCTAGCAAATTCTTATAAAAAATAGAAAAAGGGAAAACACTTTCCAATTTATCCTATGAGTTCAGTATTACCATGTTGTAAAGGAAAAAAACAGACAAACACGTGAGAAAATAAAACTACAGAATCATATTCCTTATAAATATTGATAGGGTATCCCCTCCAAATTTCATGTTGAAGTGTGATCCCCAGTGTTAGAGGTGGGGCCTGGTGGAAGGTGTTTGGGTCATAGAGGCAAATCCCTCTAGAATGCTATGGTGCCCTCCTTGTAGTAATTAGTGAGTTCTTGCTCTGAGTTCATATGAGATCTGGTTGTTTCAAAAAGATGGCACCTAACCCCACCCTCTCCTGCTCCTGCTCTCACTACAGGATACACGGGCTTTCCGTTCACCCTCTTGCATCATTGTAACCTTCCTAAGGCCCTCGCCAGAAGCAGTTGCTGGTGCCATGTTTTGTGTACAGCCTGCAGAACTATGAGCCAATTAAATCTCTTGTATTTCCAAATTACATAGTGTCAGATATTTCTTTATAGTAATGCAAATAGACTAATACAAAAAATGGTACCAACCAGGCCCGGTGGCTCATGCCTGTAATCCCAGGCCTTTGGGAGGCCGAGGCGGGAGTATCACAAGGTCAGGAGATTGAGACCATCCTTGCTAACATGGTGAAAACCTGTGTCTACTAAAATACAAAAAAATTAGCCAGGCATGGTAGTGTGTGCCTGTAGTCCCAGCTATTCAGGAGACTGAGGCAGGGGAACCCGGGAGGCGGATGTTGCAGTGAACTCTGATTGTGCCCCTGCACTCCAGCCTGGCAACAGAGCAAGACTCCATCTCAAAAAAAAAAAAAAAAAAAAAGGTACAAAGGAGTGAAGCATTAGCATTGCTACAAAGATACACAAAAATGTGAAAGCATCTTTGGAACTGGGTAATGGGCAGAGATTAGAAGAGTTTGGGGTGCTCAGAAGAAGACAGGGAGATGAGAGAAAGTTTGGAACTTCTTAGAAACTGGTTAAATGATTATGATAAAAATATTGATAGAAATAT
Organism: Pan paniscus; assembly: GCF_029289425.2. Classification (NCBI taxonomy): domain Eukaryota; kingdom Metazoa; phylum Chordata; class Mammalia; order Primates; family Hominidae; genus Pan; species Pan paniscus. The sequence continues at coordinate 57,659,571 of NC_073266.2, forward strand.
AGACAGTGAAGTTCAGGCTGATGAGGTCTCAAATGAAAATGAAAAAGTTTTTGAACTAGAGTAAAGGTCTTCTGTGTTATGCCCTAGCAGATAACTTTGCTGTGTTACGTTTATGTCATAGGGCTCTATGAAAGTTTGAACTTCAGAGTGATAAATTAGGTTATCTAGTGGGAGAAAGTTATAATTAGCAAAGTGTTAAAGTTGTGGCCTGGCTGCTACTAACAACTTATGATCAGATATAGGAGCAAAGGAATGACTTAAAGTGGGAATTTATGTTTAAAAGGGAAGTAGAACATAAAAGTTTATGAAATTTGCAGCTTGACCATATCACAGAGAAAGAATTCAAGCAGGTTATGGAGCAATCATTTGCTAAAGAAATTAACATAACTAAAAGGGAACCATGTGCTGATACCCAAGACAATGAGGAAAAAAAGCCCCAAAGACATTTCAGAGATCTTGGAAACAACATCTCCCCTCCCATGACAGGCCCAGAGGCCTAGGGGGAAATATTGTTTTGGGAGCCAAGCATGGGATATCACTTCTCGGCTCAGCCTCAAGACACTGCTCCCTGTATACAGGTTGTTCCAGTTCCAGCTGCAGTTCAAAGGACCCCAGTTACAGCTTGGGCTGCCACTACAGAGGGTTCAAGCCTTGAGTCCTGGTGGCCTACATGTGGTGTTAAGCCTGTAGGTACACAGAATGCAAGAGTGAAGGAGGCTTGGTGATATCCACCTAGATTTCAGAGGATGCATGAGAAAGCCCAGGTGTGCAGGCAGAGGCCTGCCACAGAAGCAGAGCCCTCACAGAGAACCTCTACTAGGGAAATAACAATGGAAAATGTGGGGTTGGAACCCCCACACAGAATCTCCATTGGGGAATTGGATCTGTGGGAAGGGACCACTGCTCTTCAGACCCTAGAATGGTAGATCCACTGGCAGCTTGCACCCTACACCTGGAAAAGCTGCAGGCTCTTGACTCCAACACATGAGAGTAGCCACTGGGGATGGCTTCTTCCTGCAAAGCCACAGAGGTGAAGCTGCCGGAGGCCTTGGGCACCCTCTCAGCAGTGTGCCCTAGATGTGGAACATGGAGTCAAAGGAGATTATTTTGGAACTTTAAGATTTAATGACTGCTCTGCTGGGTTTCATACTGCATGGGGCTTATTGCCCCTTCCTTATGGTCCATTTTTCCTTTTGAAATGGTAATGTTTACCCGATGCCTATATTACCATTATGTTTTAGGAATAAATAACTTGTTTCTGATTTTACAGAGTCATAGGTGGAAGAAAGTTGACTTGAATCTCAGATGAGACTTTGAACTTTGGGACTATTGAGAATAGATGATTATATTTTGTAATGTGAAAAAGATATAAGATTTGGGAGGCCAGGGGCAGGATGATATGGTTTGGATGTGTTTTCTCTCCAAATCTCATGGTGATGGAAGTAGCCTGGTGGGACTTCTTTGGGACATGGAGACAGACTACTCATTAATGGTTTGATGCCCTCCTCACAGTAATGAGTGAGTTCTCACTCTGAGTTCATGTGAGATCTGGTGGTTTAAAAGAGTATGGCCCCTTCCTTCCCCTTGATCCCTTTCTTGCCATGTGATACATCAGCTTCCACTTCACCTCTTGCTATGATTGTAACCTTCCTGAGGCCTTCACCAGAAGCAGTTGCTGGTGTCATGTTTTGTCTACAGCCTGCGGAACCATGAGCCAGTTAAACCTCTTTTATTTATGACCTACCCAGCCTCAGATATTTCTTTATAGCATGCAAAAATGACCTAATACAAATATAGATACAAAAATACTCAAGAAACTATTAGCAAACCGAATCCAACAACATATAAAAAATTATACACTACAACCAAGTGGAATTTATCCCCATAGTAAAAGGTTTGTTTAATGTCTGAAACATCAATTTATATAATAAACTATAATAGAGTAAAGGATTAAAACCACATGATCTTCTCAATCCACACTGACGTTGCATTTAACAAAATTTAATATGTTTTCATTATTGAAACACTGACTACAATGAGATACAAGGAAATTTACTCAATCTGATATAAAACATCTTTGAAAATCTCATAGTAAAATAATAATATTTTAGAAAAAGAGCTGAATTTTTTCCTGTAATTAGAAATCAGATAAGGATGTATATTTTTGCCATTTCTATTCAATATTATACTAGAGGTTCAGGCCAGGGCAATTGGACAATTTAATAAAAAGCATCCAGATTGTAAAGAAATAAAACTATCTCTATTCAAAGATAACATGATCTTATATACAAACTTAAGAAGTACAGAAAAAAATTTTGAATCAATAAATGTGTTCAGCATGTATACAAAATACAAGATCAATAGATGAAAATTAATTATATTTCTATGCACTAATGAACAACATGAAAAATAGATTAAGAACACAATTTTATTTATAATAAAATATTTGCAAATACATTTCTTAAATGCAAAACTTGTACACTAAAAACTACACATTATTGAAAGAAATTAATGGTGACAGTAAAAATGTAAAGGCATTTCATGTTCATGGATTGGAAGACTTAATATTGTTAAGATGGCAACATTCCCCAAATTGATCTACAGATTCAATGCAATCCCTATCAAACTCTCACCTCCTTTTTTTAGCAGAACTTGACAAAGTGATTCTAAAATTCACATGGAAATGCAGGGGACCCAGAACAGCCAATCAATGTTGATTAAAAACAATATTTGGAGGATTTACACTTTCTGATTTCAAAACAGCACAATGCTAAACAAATGGAGAAAATTTGCTACTGGTGTGAGGATAGACATGTAGATCAATGGAACAGATTGTGAATTCAGTAATGAACTCTTACATTTATGATCAATTGATTTTTGACCAGTGTACCTCAGCATTTTATTGGAGGAAAATAGTCTTTCAACAAATGGTGCTGGCATGACTGATATTAGCATGCAAAGGAATAATCCTCTAACTCATATCAAACAAAAAACAATTAACTTAAAATGGATCATAGACATGAAACTGTGAAGCACTAAAACATACTCGTAGAAGAAAACATACAAGTAAATCTTTATAACCTTAGATTAAACACTGATTTCTTAGATATGACACCAAAAGCATAAATGGCCATACTGGAAAAATAACAGACAAGTTGGACTTCAACAAAATTAGATTTTAAAGTTGTTTATGTTTCAATACCATTAAAGAAGTGAAAAGTTGGGGCCGGGCATGGTGGCTCACACCTGTAATCCCAGCACTTTGGGAGGCCAAGGTGGGAGGATCACGAGGTCAGGAGATCAAGGCCATCCTGGCTAACATGGTTAAACCCTGTCTCTACTAAAAATACAAAAAATTAGCCGGGCATGGTGGTGGACGCCTGTAGTCCCAGCTACTCGGGAGGCTGAGGCAGGAGAATGGCTTGAATCCCGGAAGCGGAGCTTGCAGTGAGCCGAGATCGCGCCACTGCACTCCAGGCTGGGTGACAGAGTGAGACTCGGTCTCAAAAAAGAGAAAAAAAAAAGTGAAAAGTTAATCCATAGAATCAAAAAACCACATTTGAAATATATAAATAACCCTTAGAAATCAATAGTAAAACCCAAAACCTAGCTAAAACCCAAATGACAGAATTGCCAAATGATTTGAATATACTTCTCCAAATAAATATTCAATAAGCACATGAAAATATAATCAACATCCTTAATTATTACAATGTCCAATAAGCACATAAAACTATAATCAACATTCTTAATTATTATTTTGAAATGCAAGTCAAAACCAAAATAAGATGCCACTTCGCATTCGCTTGTATGTCTATTGTTAGGAGCTCAGCTGAGCCTGGAGAACAGAAGCTGAGCTGCCAGGTGTCTAAGTAACTAATTAAAACAAGCCAAAAATGGAAGAGTTAAACTGTTAATCAGTTATGGATATAGTAAAAATGGAGCAAATGCCAACTCCCCTGGCCCTTTATCCCATTAAGGAATGGTGCACAAAATAAGGGTCAGGTCGACCAGCATAGATTTGGGAGTCATCTCTCTGTTAAGGGAGCCAGGAATTTTATAGAATCTGAAGCAAGGGGAGGGAAACAGGAAGTTTCCCTGAGTGCAAATCCCTTCAGAGATGCAATGAACTTGTGCCCCATGTCTGGTGTGGGGAGGGAAGTTTTGTCTCATGAGACCTGAGAGGGAAGACTTTGTAATTCCCGTTGTCAGGCCTGAAAGAAGCACCCATAGCTTGTTGTTGTTGTTGTTGTTGTTGTTGTTGTTTTGAGACAGTCTTGCTCTGTCGCCCAGGCCGAAGCGCTGTGATGCGATCTCTTTAGAACATAGTTTGGCATTCCCTCAAAATATTAAACATGGAGTTACCATATGACTTAAAGAAGAAATTAAAACATGTATCACCATAAACTTTTACACAAATGTTCATAGCAGCGTCATTAACAATAGCCAAAAATTAGAAACAACCCAAATGTATATCAACTGGTGAACGTGTAACCATGAAATGAGACATTATTTGGGCGTATAAAGGAATAAAGTCCTAATACATGCCACATCATGGATGAACCCTACATTGTGCTTAGTGAAAGAACCTAGAGGAAAAATCCCACATATTGTATGATGCCAGTTGTATAAAAAGTTCAGAATATGCAAATATATAGAGACACAAAGTAGATTATTGGTTTTAAGGGGCTAAAGGGAGGAGCAAGAAAGGGTAGCTTCTGAAGGGTACAGGACCTATTTTTGGTGTGTTGAAATTGTGCTAAAATTAGATAGTGTTAGTGATTGTAGACCTCTGTAAATATACTGAAACCCACTAAAATGAGCACTTTAAAAGGATGAATTTCATGAAATACTAATAATATCTCAATAAAGTTGCTATAAATAAATATTATACAATTGATAAGTAAAATAAGGGTAAGTTAGAATTGGATACATATAAATAACATTTTACTTCAATTTAATTTAATACATGCTTTTAAATACCATCTATATGTCAGGAAGTTGCTGGCAACCAGTGGGTGCAAGGATGAATTTGAAATTCTTGTCTTTGATGAGCTTACGATCAGGCAGAAAATAAAAACAAATGCAACGATTACTATTTGTTAATTATTGTTATAGAATATGGACTAAGGTGAGAAGTACTTAGAATCATTTGGAATGAGAGACAAATCAGAGATAAGCACAGAGGGAAGATGACTTTTTAAATTGGTACCTAAAAGTTAGTTGTAGTTTTTCAGGATAAAAACACAAAAGTGACATGGGAGAGCACTCTTAGTGAAGGATATGGGGAATATATACAGAACAATGCAAAACTGGCTATGATTAAAGTCTACATGCTAAGATGCTATTGACTCCAAGTACTGTAAAAGATCAGAGAAAATGTTATGAGGAAGGACTGAGTAGCCCCTTGGAGAAGGCAGCATTTTATGGAAACTTAAATGTTGAATCATCACATGTATGCTTTCTGTTTGCTCAGAATAAAAAAGTTTTTCATTTTTATTGTAGAGTTTAGGGAATTCTCTGACTCTAAAGATGTATAAAAGTCATTCATATAGACAAGAAGAAGATTTTTTTCCCCAATTGTTTGTAAAACATTATGCTGGATAGCATCTGGACATTGATGTGGAGAGAGGGCCTTCTGCCTTAGTGATCAGCCCTCAATCTAGGGGGTAGCTCTGTCCAAGCACATATCTTAGACTTGTGACTACCACTCACCCTGTGGACAGCTTGTTCCTGAACCACACTTTAAATGAAAAAGAAATACTGATATTATTAAGGGTCCAAGTCAAATTCATACTGAATAGAAGCTTTATTCTTGATACAGTCAAAAGAATTAGAAAACTCTTTAAGAGACAGTTAGTGAAAAAAAAATAGATCAATGAGCACAACAAAAAAATAAAATAAAATAAGTGCTGTCAGTACAAATAGAAGAGAAACATGATTTAGTTTGAAGGAACAAGAGAAAGATATTTGGTGTTAAATGCAAGGTTGGTCTTGGAGTAAGCAATAAGTGGTAAAGATTGGCAGGTGCAAAATCTCAGAGACTCCAGGGAATAGGCTGGAACATAGAGCTTGGGGTCAAGGTGGGGGAGTGTCAGGAAGCCTTGTAAATATCAATTATTAGCTTTAACTTTGCTTTCTAAGAAAAGTATCTGAAAGAATTGATTGTTGAATTTGCCTTTTAGGATTGGCACTGTGGCTATAGAATGGGAAATTGATCTGAAAAATGCAAAACTGTAAGCAGGGAGAGTAAGTATGAGGTGGTTGAAAGAATCCAGTGACATGGTGATTGTTTGCACGCAGTTATGAAGGAGTGGCATTGACAAGGAGGATAGAGTTTCAGACTTAGGCAACTGGCAGAAAGACCCCATTCACTGAAATAAGAAAGGTGGAGGACATGCAGCCTGGAAGAGAAAATGAACCTGAAATTTGGCCATCTATTAGACAACTAGGAGAAGTTTCCCAGTAGAAGTTTAGCGATGTGGGTCTTAATCTGTGAGCAAGAGAATCAGAGGAGGAAATAAAAGTCATGAAAATGAATGATAAAAACACTAGAGAGGAGAAGCTGGACTCAGGAGAGTATATTAGCAGAAAGCATAAAAAGGAGGATAAGACAAAAAAAACCATCGATTGTCATGTAACAGGAGAATAAAAAGAAGGAGAATAAAAAACCAGAGGCAACAAGAGCATCTCATGTTATTAAAGCATCAGTGGGATGTTTCTTCAGATTAGATTTGTATTATGGTTTTATTTGACATTAATATTGTAATCGATCAGATTCTTGACAATGTCTCTTTTTCTGATTACTTGCGAAATCAACATTTATTACCTGATAAAGGCAGTGCAATCTACTCTGAAGCTACTCTTTGTTAAGTATGTTGTGGTGAGATATCTTGATAATGTGTAAACATACCACTTTCAGTATACTGTTACTTGGGTAATGCTAGTATGTACCCATGTCTCTTTTCTATAATGATATGAAATAATTTTGCCACTATGATAGTTGAAAAATGATGATCTTCCAATCTAACAGTTCTTCTATCCACATTTCTTAGCTGTTATTTTCTTATAAGGAAGAGACTACCTTCCTTCCTTCTTTCCTTCTTCCTTCTTTCATTTCTCTCTTTATCAGTGGGGTCTTGTGATTTCCATTTTATCCAGTGAGTTAGGAGATAACTTTTTAAAATTCTCCCAATAGTTGCTTCAAATTTTATCCATACGAAGCTCCTTCAGAGTAGTTGCATCTTTATTTCTTCTCATAATATTCCCCTATTCTTTGTGCTTTTTAATTTTTTTTTTTTTTACTTTTGGGTTCAGAAAATCAACAATGAATGCATTTTCCTCTTCCATTTTTGCTTTATTTTAGTGAAAATGTATATAAAAACCAAAAAAAATCTGCACTGAAAGTCACTGTTCCCAGTCTTCTCAGGGAGGAGAATTAGAAAATATGTGTAAACACAATCACACAGACACACACACACACACACAGATGCATGTACATCTATATTTCTTCATCTATCCACATCTATTTACATAGATAAGCATATATGTTAAAATATATGTCTTTATACCAATACCTTCAATATTCTAGGTTCATTCTAAGTGCCCCTTTTTCCATATGTGTAGCCCTCCATTTCAACACTGAGAAACTTGGTTCCAATTATCCACAACCTCCCAACCCTCATTGGCATCAGCCTCAATTATACCAAGCTACCACTCCATCTTGCTGAGTCCTACCTTCCCCCGTGTGAGCCCCATTGCTGCCAGTGTGACAGGCAGGCAGGAAGAAAGGAAGGAAGGAGGAAGGGATGGAGGGAGGAATGAAAGGATGAAGGGAGAGAGGTAGGTGTCTCTATATGTTTATGACATTTTTCTGTGTCTACTCCTCCTTCTCTTCTCCATTGCAAGCCTTTTGAGGGCAGCGAAATCTTACACTTCAGCGTCTGTCCCCACAATGTCTACCACAGTGCTTACCCAAGATTTGGGAATGGCAACCTAAGGGCTGAATCTTATCAGCACAAATGTTTCAGTTAGCCTATTGTATATTTTAAAAACGAGTTTGTCTTCAAATTTTATTTTAATGAAAGTTTTAGATATGGGCCTCAGTTTCTGATTTCTTTCAAAAACCGGAAGTTATGGCATCACTGGAACTGTATTCTTGCATGAGGAAAAAAAAAAAAAAACAAAAAACCATTTGAGTGGCTGCTGTTGCTGTAGATGGGATACTTACTAATAGTTCAGCACAGATCTCCTGGCATACTTTGGTTCATTTACTTTACCTGCCTGATACTTGAAGTTTGAATTTAGACCCTCACACATAGGAAGCTCTGATAGTTGAGTGATTACTCAAGGTCAAGTTTAGAAACCCAAGTCAACTGTATCAGCCTTCTCTAATGAAGCTCTGACAGTTTTTCTTTGCTTTTTATTCCTTTTCATCTCCCACCTTAGACTAAATTCAGAAACTTGGTCACTGCCATCTATGAATCACAGTAATTTTACCAGTGAATACTACAGGCAGTCCCCTAGAAGAGGAGGAGAGTGTGCCAGAACCATTAGTTTCAGGGGAATAAAAATTGCTCATTCATAATTTTGTGTGTGTGGTCTATGAGCTATAAAGACCACTTAAGGTCATTGCTTCATACAGTATTAGGTAAACATTTAAGAGGTAAATACTTTTATCCATCTTTGCTTCCAGCAAATAAGCAGACCATGAAAACTCCAGAGGGCTGGTTTCACTCTTATTATTTTCCCTGAGCTGAGTACTCAGTAATGCTCTGTGTAGATGCAAGTAACTGGACCATGTTCAGTGTGAGGGAAGAGAAGCAGTTGCATCTATGAATCCATTTTTCATATGAGAGGTAGAAAAATAGGAGGAAGAGAGAAAGAGCAAATCTCATTCTCTGTTCATAAGAAAGCCTTGTATTTCAGGGATGATAAATATGTCTGCTAATTTATGAACTTATATGCAAGTTAGAGTAAGAAGTGAAAAAATAAAAGCAGAGTTACTCTATTAATATAAGATAGTTGACATTGTTCAATGGTTGTATGCCATATCCAATGCTCATAGTTATTTCCCTTCTAATTGTAGACAAATGTCATATTTTTTCCCTTATATCTGTCCATATGTTAGTTTTTGGTATATTGGCTGATGGTATGTCAATTTGACATATGTCAGTTGATGCTAACTCTAACTTGAAAAATAAAAATGACACTTTATTGATGGTGAGCCTGAACATATTTTTATGATTATGTTTATTTCTCCTGTGAATTATCTGTTCATGTTGTTAAGGTGCTAATGAGTTGTCTGGAGCCAATACATATTAAAAAGATCAAACCTTTGTCTTATTTTATGTAATTATTTTCCTGTTTCTTTCTATTTTTGATTGTATTATAATTCTGATATATACAATTTTTTTAAGTAGCTAAAATTGTTAATTTTCTCCTTTTGATTTCTTTCTTTACTTTTATGGTTTGAGCACTTCTCTTCTTCCTAGATGGTGAGCACTAAAATTATTTTTGCACCAAGTACCTAGTAGGCACTGGATATCATTATAGTCCTGGGTTATACAAGGGTGACCAGGGCATCAGCTTTCTTTCAAGAGACTCCCAGTTAATTTAACAAAGATAGTCATATGACTAACTGACTTTATTTCCACCATCTCTTTCTGTGTCTTCATTGCCATCCAGGTACCAGACAACGTAAATATCAGCAGGATTCATAAGATTGGTTTTAGATAGTAATGGGAAAAAAACCCACACACAGTCCTTCCCATAATTCAAACTCAGATGCTGATTCCAAGTTGGCTTTAATGGAGAAACTTTTCTTACTAATTTAGTGAGGATTCTTAGCGTACATCTCAGAGGAGCAAAATCTTCAACTCTGGTTTTTCCATCGACTGACGCACAGATACACAGACATGCATTCTCACACCATGTCTTTAAACTGCCAAAGAAGTGTTGAAGGTGAAAAAGAAAAAAGCCAGGACACATCTCTGCCCATTAACAAAATTAAAGGCTTTACTTTTCCTGGGAGAGTGTGATTTAAGGGCTAATCAGCACCATGGTCCTTGCACATTATCAGGGAAAGTAGAAATTACTAGCTACTGAATCTGTGCTTGGAAGCTCCAGGGGGAATCTCTGCAGGCCCTCTGATAACTTTTTATGTGGTGCTTGAATATTCCTCCCCATGTAATTGGGTTTGTTTGCTATATATAAAAACCTGCCGCTGGCTAATCGTCTGATTCTTTCCGTACGTGTTTGAGTAGGACAGTTTACTTGTGCAGATTAAGCTTCTTGTGTTCAGTTTCCCTCTACTCCACTGGCAAGGACTTGAACTGCTCTATTTGCTTTGCACAGTCCCATTAAATTATTCAATGGCATTCACATTCATATATCTCTAGAACATTGGCTCCAAATGAGTCATATTCAAAAGAAAGGCTTTATTTTTAGGCCATTGAAATCAGAAACAGTATCATAGGGAAAATGATTCTAAAAGTAGATTTTAGTTCATTCATGTGGGGCACGCAAACTCTTCTCCAAGTTCTGTATGTTGATTGCTCCTCAGTTGCAAGGCAACCCTTTGTGTGGAATGAAAAAGCCATTTCTCACTTTCATTGAGGCCAAAGTTGCAGGCAGAAAAAAAAAAATCCATGAGAGGCAAAGATATCTGAATGCCCTAAGTGTTTCTTTTTTGGGGGAATATTTATATGAAATTGCCAATGTAGTCTGTCTCTCCTGATGCTGGTACAGAGAGTACAGAATAAGAACCTTATAATAAACATTCCATTTGCTCATAAATGCTATACCTAAAGTGTCCATCAGGTTTATTCACATGGGGAAGATAAATATTATAAAAATCTTGTAGACATTGTAAACAAAGAACTTAAATAGAAAGGCAATCCAGTACAACATGTGCACACACACACACACACACACCATTTTGAACTGACTTGACTTTAGAAACCTGGAAATTTTTGGTGCTTGCTGGGGTGTTATGGAGCCATGTTTCCGATTTTTCATGTGTTGTCATCTTGTTTGAGAGGAATAAGCTTGTAAGAAGGTCTTTCACTCAGATGTCTCAGGATTCCAGTCACCTTTTTATGTCAAAGTAATTAGGCCACTCTGTCATCTGTGGAAATCCTTGCCTGTGACTGTTTTGAGCTAAAGACATTCTCTGTTCTCAAAAATAAACAAAAACAAACAAACAAAAATAACAAAGTAAAAAACATACAACAGCCAAGCACGGTGGCTCATGCCTGTAATCCCAGCACTTTGGGAGACCGAGACGGCTGGATCATGAGGGCAGGAGATCGAGACCATCCTGGTTAACATGGTGAAACCCAGTCTCTACTAAAAATACAAAAAAAATTAGCCAGGAATGGTGGTGGGCACCTGTAGTCCCAGCTACTCGGGAGGCTGAGGCAGGAGAATGGTGTGAACATGGGAGGTGAAGCTTGCAGTGAGCCGAGATTGTGCCACTGCACTCCAGCCTGGGCAACAGAGTGAGACTCTGTCAAAAACAAACAAACAAACAAACAAACAAAAACATACAACAATGACAACATACAGAATCTTCCCCGATATCAGCAAGGGAAATCTTAGAATTGTTTTTCCATTATTATACTTTCCTATCATCTCCAATTGATATGTCTTTGTTCCCACACACTTTACTTCAGGGGCCATTTATCACCCATTGCCTTCCTCTTTTCCAATCAATGATCTGATTATTATTTATATTTTATAATCATATTACACAATATCAAGGAGTGGTGTGTCAGGATATCTCTGCTCTCTTAGACTCAGTGACAGTAAATCAATTGTTTTTGTCCTTTGACCTACTGAAATCATCTTTACCTGCCAGCTACAGCCATATTAGCAGTGTGAAGAGTGGCTATCTGGGAGTAGGGAGGTTATAATATAATAAAAAATAAATCAGGATTTGGATACAGAAATACTAAATTCTTGGTCAAAGACCAGCTATTTTTAAGTTATATGTCTTTGGTTAATTGTTTGATCTAGTTGAATCTCTATTTTTCTTTTCATAAAATAGTCCATCCCTATTTGAGGATGAATAAAATTACCTAAATAAAACCATCTTTTACGGTATTTTGTAATTGTGATATTGTGACATATATATTTGGTCTTAGTCTCAGTTTTCTGACAGATAGCTCCTAAAATCCTTGGAATTTCCAAAGTGATAAGATTGTCTTTTGCATGGTAGTGAGATGACTGATGGCTGGTAGCCCCTAAATATCCTTAGAATGGGGGCTGGTTGCCAGGGAACTAGCTCTGGAGATTACAGGATTGGAATGTTCAGTCCCACACTCTCCATGAGGAGAGGGGGGCTGAAGGTTGAGTTGACAAACCAAAGGCCAACAATTCAATCAATCATGAGTATCTAATGATCCTGCCATAAAAACACAAAAGAACTGAGTTCTGACAACTTCCATAGAGCTGAACACATAGAAGTTCCTAGAGGGTGACATGCCTGAAAGGAGCATAGAGGCTCTATGCCCTTCTCCCATACCCTGCTGAATGTATCTTTGCTATCTGGCTGTTCATGTATCCTTTGTAATATCCTTTATAATAAATGGGCAAATGTAAGGAAAGTGTTTCCCTGAGTTCTGTTAGCTGCCCTAGCAATTTAATTGAACCCAAGAATTGGGTAGGCATAGGAAGCTTGATGTACATCTGACTGGTCAGAAGCACAGGCCATAACCTGTGCCAGAGACTGGCATAAGAAGGGTAGTCTTGCAGGACTGGACCTTTCAACCTGTGTGACTTGATGCTATCTCCAGGCAGATAGTGTCAGAAATTAATTGAATTAGAAGACACTCAGCTGACGTCCACAGGAGAATCATCTGAAGAATTGCTTTGTGTTTGGGAGAAAACTCCAGCATAGCTGAAGTCACAGAAGTGTTCTGTGTTATGAGAGTATAGTAGCATAAATTGAGTTAGTTTTTTCTTATATTCTTATAGTAATGCTTTTTCATTCTAATACCAAAGTCATTAAAGTAGGCAAACAATATGTTAACTCCCTGACATTCTTTGTTTGTTTGCACAAAAGATTTCCCAGGAAATGGTATTGAGAAGGATATGTTTATTATATTGTTATGGCAAGAATCATTCAGTAGGAAAATATAGGTGGTATAGCTAATGAACAAACTATGGAGTAGATTCCTTTTATCCTTTCCTTTTCTTCTCTGTGGTTTTCACTTTGCTCTCTTATCATCATCATTGATATCAAAGAATTTGGAAGATCATTAAAACTTTGCTAGCATTTGAAACTACAATGCTTTTGGACATAATTTTGAAGCTTGTGAGTGATGAGGATTGTAATTTATAATATCAATTGACACCTTCTCCTCCACCCTTCATGCATTTAAAGAACTCTGGGCTCCAATCTGCTCTCAGCTATTGTTGGAAGGCTGTCGTTAAATACAGCAGCTCACATATCCTTCAGCAGGATTTGGTCTTCAATGGGTAGCAAGTAGAAACAGGCCAATAGGTTCTAAGCAAGAAGAAATATAGTTTAGATTTTAGAGAATTCATTCAGGTGAAGTCAAAGAGGATTCATCCTCTACAAAAAGAACTGTTTATTTTGAACATATGATGTTTCAAAGACTGAAATTGTTACTGTACTATTTTGAGTCCAGGGAAATTGTTTACAAAAGGGACACAGACTCTTCTCAAATGGAGAGAATAAAAGTAATCACATGTATTAAAAAATTAACCCCAATAATTCACTTTCCTCTTTGATTGTACTTGCTATGAAGAGGCACAGAATGTCAGGCTTTGACCTAATTGAGGATGATGAAAGTCATCAGAGAGCGCTTCCCTTGGGAAGTAATGTCCAACCTGAGATATAACAGGTAAAGAGGGCTAGCCGGAAAAAAAATGGGGTGAGAAAGGCTAATGAAGTAATGTCAAAATGAGTATGGAACTGACAAAGACCTTCATGGCTGGAGCTCAAAGACAAGGTGGACTGACATGAAGCTGATAGGCAAGAGCAGTGGTAGAGAAGTTGGTATTTATCATAAGAGCAAGAGGAAGTTTTTAAAAAATTGGCATGATCCCAAAAAATGTATGTTTTGGGAAGTCAGTCAGGCTTAAATCTTCTGATCCATATTAGAGGAAAGTAAGAACAAAAGTAAGGAGAACAGTTAGGTGATATGGCAATGGTCATGTCAAGAGTCCAGGCTTTCACAGCAGTGTTTACACTACTGGCAGAGAGAGGAGAACATATTCTAGAGACATGAGACAGGGTAGGTAGAACATGATGACTAAATGACAATGAGAAAAGAAGAGAAAATGTGAAGAATATCATCTAGCTGTCTTCCCAGATGATTAAGTGGATTGTGGGGTCATTTACTGAGATAAGAAATATTAATGAATGATCAATTTTCGAGGAAAAGATAATTTAGTTTTTGACATTTTGAATTTGATTGGCCTGTGTCTTATTTTTAAAGTTAGTTGGGAACATGGAAACTTATCTGGCTGATGTTTTGTAAACGGAGGAGATGTTATGTCACTTTTGAGCCAGAATATTTAATTACGTTTGTGAGACAGTCCAGGATTCTATTCTTTCTGCCACTGTAGCTCTCAGTGTTTGAGACAGTGAAGCCTCCACTATATGGGTCCTGAAGTGAAGACAACATAAAAATGAAATGAGTGGTGAACATAGGGTATGAACAACAAATAAAACCTTTGTGATTTAATTGAGTGAAATCTTAGGGGTGTTTGTTACACCAGTAACACCTGGCCTATATTTGCCAATATATCTTCCTTTATTAAGAATACTTACTCATTCTCCAGACTTTTCATTGCATTCAATTTTGCATACAACTCACATTTCATTAATCATGCTGCTTTCTAATTAGTTGGGTGCATAGATGACCCTCTTCCAACATACTTATATTTGGGACTCTCTCAAGAAAACTTGTTATCTGTGTTTCTTAATGTCTCACTAAGTAACTAATATGAGTACCTGAGCTGAATTTGAAGTCTGTACATACGCATGAAATGACAGGAAATGAGCACTGATTGTAGCAATACTTCTGTAACGGGTTGACTTGGGGTCCCAAAATATATGTTGATTCTTAATTTTTAGTACCTCAAAATATGACTTTATTTGGAAATAAGGCTGTGGGAGATGAAATTAGTTAAGAGGAGGTAATACTGGAGAACAATTGTGCCTTCATCTAATATGACTGGTATTTTTATGAGAAGAGGAGAAATTTAGACTCAGACATGAAAGAAGCAAAGTGATATGAAGGCACAAAGGGAAAAGATTGCCTTGTGAAGACTAAGGCAGAGATTGGAGTTGTGCTGCCACAAACCAAGAAATGCCTGGGCCTACCAGAAGCTGGAAGAAGCAAGGAAGGATCCTCTCCCAGAGGCTTTGGAGGGAGCATGGCTGAAAATACCTTGATTTCAGGATTCTAACCTCTAGGAAAGTTAGATAAGACATTTCTGTTGTTTTAAGCCATGCACCTTGTGGTACATTGTTATGGGATTCCTAGAAAATTAAGTATATTTTATAGTACTTTAATAACATTACAAGATTCATAACATGAGAGTTATAATGTATGATTCCTGTGTTGGATCCTAAGAATATGTAAGTGGTAAAACAAGCTCATGAGTTTAAACAATGAAGAAAAAACATCCTGTTGCAGGATGTTGATATTTTATAAAAATACAATTTTCCAAGGTATAGCTACTTAATTGTGGTAAGTGCTAATAGGGACAATTATTGAGCCCTTAGAAATCGTAGAGTAGAAGACATAACCTAGTCTATTTAAAAAAAGATGATTTTCCTTGAAGAAGTGACTTTAAAATTGGAGCCCTGGGAACCTCACTAGAAGTCTTATCTTTCTTTCATTATTGAGTCTTGTCTGAGTAGAATTACAGGATGGAGGGTGAAATCCTGATATCAGTGCTTTCTCAGTAAGTGTTTGGGGAGAAAACTTGGAAGAAAGGAAATTTGGAAGGAAGGAGGAAAAGAAGAAAGGAAGACAAGAAAGGAAAAAAGAAGAAAGGGAAGAAAGGAAGGAAAAGAGGGAAGAAAGGGAGAAAAGGAGGGAAGAAAATAGGTGGATTGAAAGAAAAGAAAAGGAGAAAGATGAAATTAACTCTGAAAAAAATATGTGTGTGCCCTATATTAAAAACAAAACAAAAACAGATATTGTCTAACTAGTCTAGGAAAGATGCCATATAAATATATCCCTCCTGAATGTATATAAGGATCCTTATATATATGGATAAGAAAGATGTATTAGATATGTAGATAAACAGATTATATACACACACATATATAAACATATATATATATTCAGTAATAGGAGGGATAAACACTCTCATTTCAACAAAAGTTGAAAATATAATTTTTAAATTTAAGAATTTCTTGAATTTTTTTTTTGTTTTTTTTTTGAGACTGAGTCTTGCTCTGTTGCCCAGGCTGGAGTGCAGTGGCACGATCTGGGCTCACTGCAAGCTCTGCCTCCTGGGTTCACACCATTCTCCCGCCTCAGCCTCCTGAGTAGCTGGGACTACAGGCACCCACCACCATGCCCGGCTAATTTTTTGTATTTTTAGTAGAGACTAAAAAGAACCCTATTTTTAGTAGGGGTTTCACCATGTTAGCCAGGATGGTCTCGATCTCCTGACCTCGTGATCCGCCCACATCGGCCTCCCAAAGTGCTGGGATTACAGATGTTAGCCACCGCACCCTGCCAGGGTAGGATTAGTTTCTAATACTTAGCAATTATTAGAATAGACTAATAAAATTAAATTTTTGAAAATAACACAATGAAAAGAGTTGAAGACATTCAAATGTTTATTCCATTTTTATTTATCTGGTAATCCAGCAAATAATTATGAAATAACGATTATATATCAGTTTATTTTACCAGCTGTATTTCAAGATGTTGATGATGTATACATGGTAGAAGAGATAAAAAATGTTCACAATAAAACACACATACTACATAGTTACTATAATATGCATATTTATAATGTACTTTAGAATTACAAGAGGGCATCTAGACTATGTGGAAAACTCAGGAAAAGCATCATGTAACGGTAGTATTTGAATAGTCTGAAGGGTTATTAGGTGTTGATCAGTAAAATAAATTGAGAAATGCATTGTAGCACAAGGAAAACTACTATAGGCTTAGGGCAAATTTTAGGTCGCCAATATAACAGATTTTAAATTACTAATAAAGTAGAGATAATAATCCATTGTAATAAATTTTACAACGCATGAACATTTTTTCTATTGTGATACAATGTTTTTTAAGCTGAAGATATATGTAGCAGTTACCGTTACTTCAAAAAAGTCTTATGTTCCTTCAAAAGTAGTTATTAAACATCAACTAAGTTTTCAGTTCTGAGCTAGATGCTGTGAATGACCTCAGAATAAATGAGTTACAGTTCTTCAAGAACTTTCTTTTTTTAAGAAATAGTACTCTGAATAAAACCATACATGTAATAGCAGGTACAAACAGTATTATTTTGAGCATTCAGCCATTTAGCAGTGTATTTATGATGACATTTTCTTTCTTAATCTCACAGTAACATACTGACCACTTAAAACGAAGTGGTTAACAACAGCAATAACAAAAGGCAAGGTTATTGGGCAAACGTCAGAATGTCAAGATGGCTAAAGATCTTAAGAGAGCAACTTTTAGGAGGTCATTAGGTCATAAATAAGTACCAATGTACTTGTTTATTGGTATGATATATATTATACAAAATATAGAAGTATATGTTATTCCTACGTCTTAAAAGGTTGTGTAGCCTCATCTGACATCTGCCCCTGAATAACTTGATAAAATTAACACCAGCAACTGACAATTTAAGAAATTGTTATATTACTATTCTGGTACTATTTAGTTCTGTATCTCTGGTTAAACATTAATACCTCAAATTTCTAGTTTTAATATATGGGTTTTAAAATAGAAAATATAAAATTTCTATTTTGCTACAGTTCTTAAATCTGACAGATTACAACTGAAAAGATGAGAAACCATTTCTTATACCTTTAAATATCTGCTGCAATGTTTAGTTTACAAAAGTAGTTTTATCACTGAGTTTTCAAAAATATAGCTTCCAAAACAATGATGATAATTTCGCTGTCACAGTTTTTAGGAGTAATTATGTATTCAAAAATTATCTACTATATTAAAGCACAGTGACATCACAAGAGTATAGATAAAACACTGTCTTATATTTAAAATATATTATCTTACAATCGCTTTCAATAAAAATGTCATTGCACATAAAAAAATGAGAATTTTTAATGGGATGAACTAAGAGCTGTAAACTAGATGATAGAATTACAAGTTTGACTTAAGTATTCTTTCTACAAGTATTTATTTGACTACAGGTTTTCTAGATTTAGGGATCATATCTTATGTATTAACGAATCTAAAATACTTAATATGAACTTGACACATAAGAAGTGTGAGATAAATTTCGATAAACAAGTAAATAAACGTATGGATTGTCAAGTAAAAATTATTCTAAAGAAACTATTGAAGTTAGAAGAGAGAATAGTGTGATAATGCTTATAAGGTAGATGGTAAATAACTTGGAGAGTTTGAGGGAGCTTTGACTCATATTCAGGAAAACTGGAAGATACGTAGATTAAGTACAAGACAGCAGCTATCTGTGGGAGTAAAAGGGGGCAGAAGAGAGATGAGCAAATTACCGCTACCACAATGAACTAAAACCCGGTGTTGCAGGGCTCACTAAAGCTTGAAATAGGGCACGAGAACAGACAATCACTCCAGGCACTTTTTTTTTTTTTTTTTTTTTTTTTGAGATTGTTTCTCTCTCTGTTGCCCAGGTGGGAGTGCAGTAGTGCGATCTCGGCTCACTGCAACCTCCGCCTCCCGGATTCGAGCTATTCTCCTGCCTCAACCTCCCAAGTGGCTAGGACTACAGGCAAGTGCCACCACGCCTGGCTAATTTTTTGTATTTTTAGTAGAGACGGGGTTTCACCATGTTGGTCAGGATGGTCTCCGTCTCCTGACCTCGTGATCCGCCCGCCTCAGCCTCCCAAAGTGCTGGGATTACAGGCGCGAGCCACCGCGCCCAGCCAGCGCTTTCTCGTTTACACGGAGAACAATCAAGTGGTTGAGAAGAGGCAGAAGAGTTTAAAGAGACCACCCTCAGGTAAGGACACACACGGTCAACTGAAAGCTGAAGGTAGATTAAGAGTAAAGAGATAGAACCAGCAGAAACTCAGATCCTAAGCCTTACTAAAGGGAAAGTTGTGATTCTACCCTTAAAATATTTGAGATCTTTTGTTGAATTGAATCTAATTAAAGGAATAACAGAAACTAGGCCAGTTCAACTATGGGGTAGATTAAACAAAGACCTGGCCAGACACAAATATACATTGACTTAGTAATCTCTGTCCCATGGTGAGAGTCTGAACAACAACAACAAAATAGGAGCATGTCCTTTCCTAGGCTTAAAATTACTCAGTTCTTTCCAGTTCTTTCCACATAATGTCTATATTTAATAAAAAAATGAAACAATCAAAGAAAAAAATATGTGAGCCATCATCAAGAGGAGAAACAATGAAACTAACCCAGGTAGCTCAAATGTAGGAATTATCAAAGAGGCATTTTAAAGTGATAGTGAGTATAATAAAGAATCTAACAAAAATATGTACAATGTGACTTTTCAAATGAGTAATTTCAACAGAGTGAAAAACACTAGAATGAAAAATATGAGAAAAGAAATAAAGATAATTTTGGTGGATATATCAGCTGAATATATATAGCACATGAAGGAATAAGTAAACATAAAGACAGAACAGTAGAAATTATACAAAATGGAATAAAGGAGGAAAATAAGCTACAAACATATAATATCTGTGAACAAAACATCAGCTGGCCTAAGATTTGTGTGACTACTCAGAAGGTGAAGATGGAGGGAAATTAGGGCACAAAAATACTGGAGGAAATACTGGCTGAAATTTTTCTGAGTTTTATGGAAGACATCAAATCACATATTAAAGAAATTCAGCTTCAGTGAACCACATTCAGAATTTAACAGATTCTCTCTCTCTCACACACACACACAGACACACACACACACACGCACACACACACACACACCATAAATAAAGAGAAAACTTGAAAATTGCCGAAAAAAGAAAAGACATATAATTAGAGGAGATCAAAAGAGAAAAAGGACAAAAAGGAAGCCACATGGCAAATAAAAATCATCTTCAATATACCCAGTTTTTTTTTTTAATGAAGAAGAAAAACCTGTTAAAAAATAAAGGTAAGGGAAATTCGACTTTAGCTTAGTAATGGAATTAGAAAATCCTCTTTTGAAAATTATAAAATGGACAACATTTACAAAAACAATAATTTTTGCACATTGGAAATTAACCAAAGACCTAGCTGTAATGCATCTATATTTCAAAAACAGCTGAACTTAGAGTGAGACAGTAGAAGTCTGTGATATTCGTGCTTGAGAATGCTCTAACCGTCACTTCTACTATTCCAGAGTTAGCATGTCTATCATTCCAGGGATAGGAAGAGAATAAGAATAGTTCTATCAGGCCAGGTGTGGTTGCTCACACCTGTAATCCCAGCACTTTGAGAGGCCAAAGCAGGCGGATCATGTCAGGAGTTTGATACCAGCCTGGCCAATATGGTGAAACCCCATCTTTGCTAAAAATACAAAAATTAGGACAGATAATGGTGGATTACTAAAAAAAAAACCAAAAACAAACAAACAAACAAACAAAAAACCAGAGAGCTCAGCAACAACAACCTTTATTAGAAAAAAATCAAGATTCATAGTTACTACATTATATTATAAAAATGTCAATTTTTAACAAAAACATGTAAAACATGCAAAGATATGGAAAGTGTGAAATATCTTCAAAGGATGCAAGAAGCTAATAAAAACTATCACTGAGTGTTCCCAGAGATTGTGTTTAGGAAACAAGGACATCCAAACAGCTGTTATAAACATATTCAAAAAACCAATGACAACTACTTGTGAACTGGAGGAAACTATGACTCTGGGGACTGTGGTGGGGTGGGGGGAGTGGGGAGGGATAGCATTGGGAGATATACCTAATGAGTTAGTAGGTGCAGCGCACCAGCATGGCACATGTATACATATGTAACTAACCTACACAATGTGCACATGTACCCTAAAACTTAAAGTATAATAAAAAAAAAATAAAAAAAAGGAGATAATTTCAATAAGGAAAGATAAATTATTTTTAAAAGAATCAAAACAAATTGTATGTTAAAACATGCAAAAAATGAAAAAATTCACTGAATCCATAAAAAATCATGGATTCAATAGCAGATTGGAAATAGCAGAAGAAACAATCAAAGCACACACACACACACACACACACACACACACAAACAGAAAAAAGCCATAGAAAATAAATTGAACAGGATCTCAGGAATCTGTGGAAAAATACCAAGCTTACCAACATATGCATAATGGGAGGCCTAGAAAATAGTGAGAAGGAAAGGAGATAGAATTTAATAATTTAATGGCTTAAAACCTCACAAATTTGATTAAAACACTTTACTACACACAGTCAAGGAACTGAAGTAATTTCAAACAGGATAAATACACACAGATCTCCACCAGTGTGTTGTAGTCAAGCTATAGAAAGTAATACAGAGATCACCTTAAAGACAATGAGACAAACAAACAAGCAAAAACAACTCAAATAAGTGCATCAATATGACTAACTCATGACTTCACATCTGAAACAACAGGGGCCAAATGGTAGTGGGATCACATATACAAATTAATAATTACAAAATCAACCAAGAATTCTATGTCCAATAAAAATTATCCTTCAAATATGACTTTAAAATAAAGACACTACAAGATAAATGACAATTGACATAATGTGTTGTTAATAGGTATGTCATAAGAAGAAATAGTAAAGCAAATTCTGGATGAAATAAAATGACACAGGGCAGTAAATCAAATCCATAGGAAGAAATGGTAATATGTGAGTTAATATAAAATATATTATAAATGTAGTTTGATAAATTCTTTGTAGACTTATTTTAAATATATGAGATGGTATAAAGCAATAATTATAACACATTATTACTGACTTTATACAACCCATAGATATTTATGAAAATAATAGCACAAAGTAAGAAAGAAAACTGTGCTATAGTAAAACAATATTTTCATATTTTATTGAACAAATTTTATGTTATTTGGAAGTATATGGTCATTGGTTAAGATGCATATTGTAATCTCTAGGGCATCCACTAAAAAAAAAACTTAAATGTAAATAGTAAAATAATCCACAGATGAGTAAAAATTATACCTTGAAAACATGTTTACTAAAAACAAAAGAAGGGACCACACTAAAAGAGAAAGAAATAAAAAATTATTAATGTTAAATTCAAATTTATTAAAACATACTACTAAAAAATTGATAAGGTACCAATAAGGAGAAATTATTTGAAAATTATATATTTCCTTTAGTAGACTCCAAGGTAGACTCCCAGATAAAGGACATGTATCCAATATACAAAAAGGTTTTTAAAAAGATAAACATTAAGCCAAAAAAAGAGCAAACATTTTCATTATCATTTCACCAAAGAAGTTATAGGAATAAGGATTAAACACTATAATGTATACATACATCATTAATATTTAGGGAATTACAAATTAAAACTACATGAGATACCACTATACACCCAACTAGAATGGCTCTACTCAAAAAGATGGACAATGACAAGAGTTAAAGAGGATGTGCGGAAACTACCACCCTAATACATTGATGATTAAAGGTTAAATGGAAATGTTAAATGGGCTAGACACTTTGGAAAACTGTTTGGCAATCTTAAAAACAAAATAGACATAAACATACGTGACCCAGAAAATCCACACCTGGGAGTCTACTTTGTATTCTACTGAAGGAAAATTAAACGTATGACAACACAAAGCTATTAATAGGAGTATTATTCATAGTAGCTTAAAATTAGAACCAACCCAATGTCCATCAAAAGATGAATTATAAACAATGTTTTCTATTTATATAACTGATATAATTCAGTAATAAAGAACAAACTATTGACATATAATTCAGCATGGCTAAACCTCAAATTTAGTATACTTAGTGAAAGAAGCCAGTGGCAGAAGATCACACATTATATAATTTAATTTTTATGAAATATTTAGAAAACTTAATTTATATAGAAAGAAAGATAATAGATGTCATCTACAGCTGGAAAAGTATATGAAGATTAACTGCAGATGAACAATAAGAAACTTTTTGGTGTCATGTCTGCCATCTTTACTTGAGTGGGGAATGGGAGAAAATGTGTTGGCTTTTGTCATTTTTTTCTATAGGCTGTATGAAGCAATGAAAGTAAATGCTTTTTACTTTTATAAATGCTACTGTGTTTCTGAAACACGATTTCCACATTTTCAAACAAGAATTATTAGAATTGTATTTGTGTGATTCCTTTCCTCTGTACCTTAGAGATCTGTCTTTCCATGATGAAATTCTTTTAAAAGCTATCCGAAGGTATACTCAATGTAATGCGTATGAGGTCATTTGCATTTTTTTAAAAAAAAATCTTACTTGTGAAGCAGATTTCTTTCAACATATCAAAGCATATACTCTCACTGAATCCATCTGAATGTTTTTTAAAGCATCCTTCTAAGCAAAATACTTTCATTTTTTAAAAGAGAACATTTCCTATACCCAATTTAACTTTTTGTGTTGAGCTCAAGCAATATAAAATATCAGCTCAAATGAGAAATGTGGGGAGGAATTGAAAAGGAAAGCCAGGAAGATTAAATGGAAAAATGACTCTCTAAGGTCTGATGTGTGGCATTAATGATGTAGCTCACTATAGCTGACGGGGGCAGCTAGTTCTTTGCCCTTTGTATCAGGAAAACTAATAAAGACTTTCATTTGTTAAGTGGTGAAAATTTAAACAAACTGAATCTTTGGTTATAAAAGATTGTCTTTTAATTGCTTAAAAAGAAACATACAATGTTACTGCCAAGAAAAATATATAATTCATTCTCATTCCGTATTGAACACGTACAAACTCATTTTTCTTGTCATTATTTCCTAAATAATATAGTATAACAACTATTTACATAGCACTTACATTGTATTTGAGATAATAAGTAATCTAGAGATGATTTAAAGTATATGGGGGACTGTATAGGTTATATGCAAATACTATGCCATTTTATATAAGGTAATTGAGCATTCACAGATTTTGGTTTCTGAGGGGTATCCTGGAACCAATCCTGAATGGATATCAAGGAACGACTGTTTAGTGTTTTGATATGATTAACTATAATCAAATGCTAAGTAGAATCTATGAATTTTATGGATTGTAATTACCGTAAGGAGTTTTGAGGAAGTAGAACTTGAAATAGGAAGGTGATGAGTTTCAGGACATGCTACTACAAAACATGGCACTTTGAGATACTGAATATTTTAAGCTAAAGAAATTGGAAAAAACAGCAGAAGCAAGAAAGTCTCTCTGATCTTCCCCTGCTCTTCTTCCAAGAAGCAGTTCATAAAAACCGAGGAAGAATTTTCTGTTCTTCCCCTGAAGCAGGTCATAAGACCCTCATGCGAGAGGTGTCCTTCCTATATCCAGAAGAAAAGATCATTGTTATCTCTGAAGACTCAGAGACACAGACAGAAAAATCTAAGCAAGACCTTGCTAAATTTTCCTCAGTTTATTACCATTCAATTCTACTTTTTGTCCTATTATATTTTCTCCATGATTAGTTACTCTTCATCAAACTGAGTATAAAAATATTCTGCATTACTCATTTCTTCAGGTCTTTATTTTTTTTAATTAAGGTTCAGTGTCATATAAAATTTATAGTACATAAATTGGTATACTTTTCTTTTGTTAACCTGTCTGTTGTTATAGAGCCCTCAGCCATGACCTAGGATGAGTAGAAGGAATAATATTTTTCCTTCCTTACAAAGGACAAACTTGGTAGAATACCTAAGCAAGCGAAGAAGTGGCAAATGGAGTGCAACTCAGGTATGGGTGCATAATGTAGATAAACATAGGCCATACAGAGATCAAATAGCACACTTTAGTGGTAGTTCCTACTCTACCACTTCTACCTATTATACTCTTTGAAGGTAATAAAGAGAAAGGGGTGGTGGAAAAATAATTAGAATTGCTAGGAAACATATGCAAGAATAGTCATTTTGGGGATGTTTTCACACAGTTAATTGAGCTACAAAGCACAATTAATTATAGTCAATGAATATTTAATTACTGGTAATTCAAGAGAAATTCCAAAATGAGTTATTTTTATTTTGAAGGTATTTTGCAAATAAGAAGAAACCTTTGGTGACTATTTCCATGATAATCTAAAGAAAGCAGGAGTGGCTATACTTACATCAGACAAAGCATACTTTAAGTTAAAAACTGTCTCTAGAGACAAAGAAGGTAATTATATAATCATAAAAGGGTCAATTCAACATGAAGATAGTAACTGTATATATTTAGTGTATATATATTATATATATATATATATCTCCAACATCAGAACACCTAAGATATAAAGCAAATATTGACAGAATTGAAAGGAGAAATTGACAGTAATATAATAATAGTAGAAAATATTAATATTCCACATTCAATAACAGATAGAAAATCCAGACAGTCAGGAAAGAGACAGCTGACTTGTACAACACTATAGAGCAAATAGAGTCGACAGACATATATGGAACTTTACATCCATTGGCACCAGAATACACATTCTTCTCTTTTGTACAAATAACATTCTCAAGGATAGATCACCTTAGGTAACAAAACACATCTTAAAATTCAATATGTAGAAACCAAATAACATTTAAACAATCACTGAGTCAAAGAGTAAATCAAAAGGAAATTTTAAAAAAATCTCATGATGAGTGAAAAAAAACCCTAAAATATGCCAAAATTTATAGGATGCAGCAAAAGCACTATTAAGATGGAAGTTTGTAGGGATGAAAACCTACATTTAAAAAGAAGAAATATTTTAAATAACCTGTCTAATATTACACATCAAGGAACTAGACAAAGAAGATCAAGCTAAATTCGGTTACCAGAAGGAAGGAAATAATAAAGATTAGAGAAGGAATAAATTAAATAGAAAATAAAATAACTATGGGAAAAGTCAACATAACTAAGAGTTGGCTTTTTGAAAAAATAAAATCAACAAACTCTTAGCTACTCTAACTAGTAAAATAAGAGAATATATTCAAATAAAATCAGAAAGAAAAGAGAAGACATTACAATGGATACTTCAGAAATAGAAAGTATCATAAGGGACTATTATGATAATTATGCAAATAAAATGGATAACTTATAGAAAATGAATAAATTTCTAGAAAGATACAACCTACCAAGATTGACTCAAGAATTAGAAAGCCTGAATAGACAAATTGTCAATAAAGAAATGAAAGTAGCACTCAAAACCTTCCAACAAGAAAAGCCAGGTAACTTTATTGTCAAATTCTACCACATATTCATTGTATTAATACCAATCCTTCTCCAAGCTTTAAAAATAAAATAAAATTAGAGAGAATACTTCCAAACTAATTTTATGATACCAGCATAACTCTAATATCAAAACCAGACCAAGATATCATAAGAAAACCATAGGCCAATATCTCTAATGAACATAGATGCAAAAATCCTCAATAAAGTACCAGCAAAACAGATTCAACAACACATTTGAAAGATTTTACACCCTGATCAGGTGAGATTTGTCCCTGGAATGCAAGATTGTTTTAACATACACAAATCAAACAATGTAACATACCACATTAATAGAATGAAAGATAAAAATATGATCATCTCAATACCGGACAGAAAAAACACTTGATAAAGTTCAACATCCTTTGATGATGAAATCTTTCAATAAAACAGATTTAAAAGAAAATGTTCTAAAAAAAGAACTTATTCATGAAAAGCACATAGCTACCATAATAATCAATGGGACAAACTGAAACCTTTTTCCCTAAGACATGGTACAGAGCAAGAAAGCCAACTCTTGCCACTTCTATTTAACATATACTGGAAAAATCAGCAAGAATAATCAGACAAGAAAGAGAAATAAAAGACATACAAATCAGAAAGCAGGAAGTAATCTTATATCTGTTTGCAGATAACATCATTCTGTATGAAGAAAATCTTAAAGATGCTGCAAAAAGATTTTCAGAACTAGTAAGTCAATTCACAAAAAGAACAGGGTCTAAAGTCAACATACAAATATTAGTTGTATTCCTTTACACCAATACTGATGTATCTGGAAAATAATCTAAAAAGCAATCCCATTTATGATAGCATCAAAAAGAATAAAATACTTAGAAATAAATGTAACCAAGGAAGTGACAGATTTGTGATTTGAAAGCTGTAAAAGGTTCATGAAAGAAATTGAAGACATAATTAATGGAAAGCTATCCCGTGTTTGTGGATTGGAAGAATTAATATTGTTAAAATACCCTTACTACCCAAAGAATCAAACAGATTCAATACAATATCAATACACGTTTCAATGGTTTTCACAAAAATAGAAAAAAAAATTCTAAAATGGACATGAAACCACAAAATTTCTTGAATAGCCAACATAATTTTGAGAAAGAAAAACAAAGTTGGAGGCATCACACTTCCTTGTTTTAAATTACATTATAAAGCTGTAGTAATTAAACAGGACGGCATTGGTATAAAAACACACACAGACTGGCTAGACGAGGTGGCTCACGCCTCTAATCCCAGCGCTTTGGAGGCTGAGGTGGGCAGATCACGAGGTCAGGAGATTGAGACCATCTTGGCTAACATGGTGAAACTCCGTCTCTACTAAAAACACACAAAATACAAAAAATTATCTGTGCATGGCTGCGTGCGCCTGTTATCCCAGCTACTCGAGAGGCTGAGGCAGAAGAATCGCTTGAACCCAGGAGGTGGAGGTTGCAGTGAGCGGAGATCCCTCCACTGCACTCCAGCCTGCGCGACAGAGCAAAAAACAAAAACAAAAACAAAAACAACATACAGACACACACACACACACACACACACACACACACACCCCCCAATGGAACAGAATAGAGACCTAAAGAAATAAACTCAAACATATATGATCAATTGTTTTTTGACAAGACAATCAAGAAGATACAAAAGACAAAGGGTAGTCTCTTCAATAAATGGTGTTAAAAAAAAACTGGATATCAACATGCAAAAAAAAAAAAAAAAAAAGATACGAAAGAATCTGAACCCATGTCTTACAGTACATACAAAATTAACCTCAAATGGATTAGAGACTTAGATGTAAGGTATGAAACCGTAAAATTCTTAGAATAAAACATGGAGAAAAACTCCTTATAACTGGCCTTGGAAAAGAGTGTTTGAATATTACACTAAGTTTGGGCAATAAAAACAAAAATTAACAAGTGGTACTACATCAAACCAAAAAGCTTCTACATAACAAAGAAAACAATCATCAAGATATGAAGGGAGCCAATAGACTGAAAGAAAACAATTGTAAGCCACATACCTGAAAAGGGCTAATGTTCAAAGTATGTAGAGAACTTACATGACTGAATAGCAAAACTAAAAACAAAAAAGATTTAAAAATGGGCAAAGAACATGAATATAGATTTCTCCATAGAAGAAGATACATAAGTGGCAAACAGGTATATGAAAAGGTGCTCAACATTACTAATCATACAGGAAATGCAAACCAAAACCACAAACAGGTACCTCACACCTAAGATGGACATTATCAAAATACCAGAAAATAAGTGTTGGCTGGGGTGTGGAGAAAAGGAGATCTTTGTATATTGTTGATGGGAATATAAATTGCTACAATCATTATATAAAATAGCATGGAGGGTCCTGAAAAAATTACAAACATAACTGTCATGAGATCCAGCAGTCCTTCTTCTGGGTATATATCCAAAGCAAATGAAATCAGCACCTCATGGAGATATCTTCACTCCTATCTTCGTTGCAGCATTCTTCACAATAGCCAAGATATGGAAACAATGTACACGTCTATTGATGGATTAATAGATAAAGAAATTGTGGTATATGTATACAAGGAAATGTCATTCTGCCTTAAAAATGGAGTTGCTGTAATTTGCAGCAATATGGATGAGCCTGGAAAACAGTAGCTAATTAAAATAAGCAAGATACAGAAAGAAAAATACTTTATGACCTCACTTATATATGTAATCTAAGAAAGTTGAATACAAAGAAACAGAGAGTAGAACAGTAGATACAAGAGGCAAAGATTGGGAGGAAATGGAAAGATGTAGGTCAAAATGTGTAAACTTGCAGTTATGTAGGATGACTAAATCTAGAGATCTCATGTACTGCGGAGGGACTGTAGTAAATAACATTGTATTGCATATTGGTAACTTGCTAAAAGAACACATTTTAGATGCGCTTACAGGACACACACAAAAGACATAACTACAAAAGTTGATGGATATATTAAGTGCTTACCTATGGTAATTATTCTACTATGTCTATTTATATCAAAACATCTTCTTATACACCTTAAATACACATAATAAACATAAATTGAAAAAAAAATAGGCAACCTGAAACTTTGAGGCCCTTAACATTATTTAAATTCTGTTATTGTAACTTATAGTTATCACGGAAAATATGTTAAGTGGAGATCTTATGTTAACAAATTCTGAGAATTTAAACCCCAAAATTGTATCTCTCCATTTCTTCATCTCTCAAATGAGAATCATTATCTAAACTACATATTGAACATTGTATATATTAGGACTCTATAAGATAGCACAATGACTATTTAAGGTTGTAATTTGTTTTCCATTATCTTATCCTTGTTGGGGAGTAGATTTTTGTGGCTTGAAAATGTATCTTTCGATCTATATGTGCATATAACATGCATAGTGTTCCTTAAAGAACCCAGACCGCCTACGTCCTTTGTATGCCTCTTTCCTTCCTTCCTCCCTCCCCATCCCCCCACCTTTTTTTTGTTCCCTCTTTTTCTTTCTCTCTCTTTCCTTTCATTTTTTTTTCTCATTTTTTCTTCCTCTCCTTTTCTTCCTATTAAAAAAAATGTTCAGTAGTTTAGACTGCAGCTAAGTTAAGCATGGGCTAAACCATACTTTATCTTGAACATGGGCATTTTGAAAAAATGTTTGTAAGGCAGAATATTTGCTTAAAAGAACAAACACTTTTTGAAAACTCTAGAAATAGCCATTTCCATACCAAAAATACACCGTGGGAAAGTACAAATGGTACTTTGTTGTGCTCATTAAGAATCATTTGTACTGCTTTTTAATGCAAAAACTAGGCTAAGATAATGTAGTATGTTCTAAGTTATGAAACCAAGAACCATAGAACTTGCTCCATAATTTACTGATTGCAAGGTCTAAGGGCAGTCACAACCAGCAATTTTCATTTCTCAAATAAGGCACCCAGAGTTGAATATATATCCTTTTATATCCCTTTATATCCCATGATACAGAAACATCTATAACATAAACTGTGCTTAATCCCCTTCATGAGCATATCAAATTTAAGAATTCTGTGGTTAGGATTTACTTTTGTTTTTCAACAAATAGCAAATTATACATTTTTTTAACTAAGTATTTTTATTTGCCTACATCTGCCTCAATTATTCTTCTGTTTAAAAGAGTATTTTCTTTTTTATGCTAATATATGTATGTGCAATTCTTTAGAATGAATATGCTCATTTGATTGTTATACTGGTTTAAAAAAGTTTATATTTCTAGCAACTGTGTACCTTAGAGACAACCTGTATTCCCAAAAGAGTTTGCCTATCTAGTGACCATCATTTCAAATGGAGATACATTTACTCTTTCAGTCTTGCCAAGCTGGGAGCCTCCCTGAATTCAGGGAAAATAGCCTAGGGCTCCATGGCATAAAGATGGTGATGAGGCAGCACAGCCATACAGGACATAAGCAAGAATTCTGCCATTTTTATTTGGACCTTCCTTTAGGTTGATTTAGCTTCATCTGTCCTCTCCATATTCTTTATTACCCTGGCTTAGTGATATATTGGCCTACCACAAAATAGCCATGCATTTCTCTGTTCCTTTGTGAATTTAAAAATCTTGTCCTCTTCTGATACTAATTGCAGTGTTAGCCTATTTGTGAAGCTTTATAAAAATCCCATCTAATATTAAGTTAATAATACATCGTGGGGCTTTCATATATTGGATATAGCAGCAGCTCCCCCTACAGATGTGGAACCAGAAATAACAGACTTTGTTCTGGTTACCTACAGATGAGAAATAAGTAATAGTACTGGGTTTTTGGCTAATTCACAGTGTATGATGGAGGTAAGAGAGGATATTATTGTTTGTTTTAACTTTTCGTTTTGAAATCTTAGACTCACAGATGAGTTGCAAAAATAGTACAGAGGTTCACCATATACCTTTACCCAGCCTCTCCTAATGTTAACATAACTATGGTACAATGACAAACCGAAGAAATAAACATTGGCACAATACTGTTATTTTACTACAGGCTTTATTTGGATTTCACTAGATTTTTCAATCCTTAGATATTCAATCCTTTATATTCCAGGATTGAAACCACAATACTAAATTGCATTTAGTTGCTGTGACTTTGTAGACTCCTCCAATCTGTGACAGTTCCTCCATCTTTCCTATTTTTATTACCTTGACGCCCTTGAAGAGTATTAGTCAAGTATTTTGTTGAATGTTTCCTATTTTTTGTTTGTCTGATGATTTATCATGATTCATGGAGGATATGGATTTTTTTTGAAGAATATCACATAATTGAAGTACCCTTCTCATCACATCATATCATTGGGAACAAGGTATCATCATGATTTATGGATAGTGATACTAACTTTGAAGCTTGGTTGAAGTGATATCTATAAGTTCTATCCACTGTAAAGTTATTAATTTTTCTCTTTGTATACACAATTTGTAGTAAATGGATCACTACTTTCAGCCCACACTCAAGAGGTGGTGGGATTAAGCTGAATTACGCTCTATCTTTTGGAAAAAAAAGGAGTATTCAAAAATTTGGAGACATATGTTAAAAACACTATAGTAATTAATAGATATTTGGGAGAGATAATTGAGGCTATGATGAATATCATTTTACTCCTTAAAGTATCCAGTGCCACCAAAGTCAATCTTGGAGGTGTACAACATCCCTAAACCAGAAGGACATAAACTGATAGGTTATTTCCCTTTCATTTTCAATTTTTTTTGGAGTTGACTATCCTTTTCTTTTTCTCTGCTTTAAATGTTGTACAGTGCCTTTAATAATTTTATAATATATTTCATTCTAATTTTTATAATTTTTAACTGTGGCAGTGTTCATGTGTCTGCTTTGCTGCCATTTCTAGAAGTATTAAGGCTTAATTTTATTGATTTGCTTGATTCCATTCATAATGATGACATTCAATTCTAAAAAAGTTAGTGTAAATGTATTCAATATAATATGTTTACTAAGGTAAAGAATGAACTTATATATAAATAATTAAACATGTTTCAGTGATGACAAATTGAGTTATTCCTAACACATTATTTCTTGGACATTTCAGGTAAATATTTAGTAGTTCTATTGTTTTTCCTAGTTTTTATCAATATTATACTAAACCTGCCAATTCAGTGAAAACTTACTTACAGTTGTGATTATAAGCAACATATTGGTATTCTTAGCTTTTGTTTTGAACTTGTAGCCACCTCTTTGAGTATCAAATGCATTCAGTCTAGTCTCACCATCAAGAATGCTCAGTGCTCATTTGCTTTCCAGTATGATGTAATTATGGGCATTTTCAGCTTTCACTGTTGGAGTGAATTACAAAAGTGACCACTGTAGACAGATGACCTAGCAATGGGTTTGCAGAGGTTGACATGATTCTGTGATTGAAACAGCTGAAATTATCAGATTGCAAAGCAATGTGCTTATGTAGTTTTGGCTTCCTTTACAAACAACTAAATCATATCATAGGCACAGTGATCCAGCTGATTGGTGTGTAACAATGATGAATTCCTGCTCACTGGTGTGTCTGTGAGTCTGTGTGTGCTAGTTCTCAGGAATATGCATGGGTTGGGGCAGGAGGGGGTAAGGCTTAAAGACAGACAATTCAAGGACTAGAAGAGAAAAGGGGTGAAGGAATAGTGGAGAAAGAGTAGAATCAAGCTAGTCAAAAAAACCCAGAACTGAATAATAACATAAGCCAGCAAGTGTGGGGAATATAAAAACAGAAGCCAGAAGCTTCTTTGTTTCAAAGAGCAATTCTCAGGTAACCAATCTGTGTAGCCCTTGCATGACTTACAGCAGCCATTTTTAAATTTGGTAATATTAGTCCCAGCGTTCTTAGAGGAGACTGGGAGCCAAACAGGGTTCTTGGGACCATCTCCTTGTTCAAGCAAAAGAGCTTTATATTCATGTTTTGCATGGTTGACATCTGAGTAAGAAGGCTTTGAATAAAGAATTCCTTTAATTTTTTTTTTAAATTCACAATCCTGGGCTCCTAAAAGACAAAAATTGCAGGTAACAAAACTTTAAAAAGGTGAATCATAGACAAAAATAGCTAACTTAAACCCATAGTTGTAATACTATAAGAGAAACCTTGTATATTCACAATAAATACAAGATGATAATAAAGCAGTTTATCTTCAACTCCAGGTTTCACATTTCATAGCTTTATCAAATTGTTATTAAACATTATTTTATGAAAACTTAAGGAGTTAGCTGCTGCTTCGTGAAATGACTAGTTGTTTTATTCTTTTTTTAATTTTCAGCTGAAAAGTAATATTTTAAGAGACAATAATTTACTGCATACACTCACTGTACTATGGAGAATATTAGGGGGATTCTTCACAGTAGTCACTGGCCTTAGCAAGCCTAGAGTGCAGCTAAGGAAATAAAATTTATGTTATCCGAAAAAATTGAACAAAATGACATTATATTTCATTTCCAAGATAAGCGAGTAGTAAGGGCAGGGACCAGTTATGTAAATTCAAATATTTCAGTGGTTTTGAAAGACTATGAAACCTAATGGAGAAGGTGAGATTTTGATTAATTCTGGATTGCAGGCTGAAAAGATAATGAGAGAATAAGTGTTGATATATTCAAACACTAATTTACATTGTCTTGTAATTATAGA
This sequence comes from Pan paniscus, assembly GCF_029289425.2. Classification (NCBI taxonomy): domain Eukaryota; kingdom Metazoa; phylum Chordata; class Mammalia; order Primates; family Hominidae; genus Pan; species Pan paniscus. The sequence continues at coordinate 57,693,738 of NC_073266.2, forward strand.
ACTTCTTTTCATATATATAGTATGACGTTTCTTAAATGAAGGCCATACTTTCAGGAGGATTTTTGTTGATATATCTATATTAGATTTCACTAATATCATCTGACTTGTGAGAAAGAGTTTTTAAAAAATGACAACCATATTTTCCCCTTAAATTACAGATCATCTGTGTGTTCCTAGATGACAAGATAGAATTGTATAAATAATAATTTTATAACAACTATTGTAAGAATAATTTTTGTTCGAGGTACCAAATTCAGGAAAGGAAGCCTCAGTATCAAATAGCCCAATTGCCTGAGTTTATATGTCAAGGCTTCATTTATTCCTAATGGGGCCATCAACACTTTTTGTGATCTCAGTAATTAAGAAGCCAGTTTGATTCCTCTGATTATGGACTTCCTAAAATCTGGCTGCTAAGTCATAAAGGAAATAGAATGATGCTTTGGAGAACTAATGACTGCCCATGTGTGCTGAGTCAGTCTTGAATTTTATGAGAGGCTATGCTGACTTATGCAGGACTGTTTTGTGTCTCTGAGATGATCTATTCTAACATGTTGATTGCTTCTTCTTGGGTATTATTTTCCCTATGGAGACATATACCATTTATGCAATTTTGCAAAATTAATTCTATATGGTAGAACAGAGAAAACATAGATGGACAACAGTGGAAATTCTAAAGTGAAACAACATGTGTGGAGACTTACATTAAACAAAAAATACAGAAGTAAAAAGATTTCTATGTTATTATGGTAAAGGATGGAGACTGGTGACCCTATTATTGACGTCATTGGTGTAATCATGTTCATTGGATGAAAGCAGAATGGCTTGAGGCATCTTCTTAGAAATAGGATTTTTTCTCATTCATTACCCCTCTTCCTGCCTCCACCTTCAATTTTGTCTATGTCTTCCTCAATAAATGCCATAGAGCAGTGAAAACAAGAGAAGTGAATAAGATAAGCCAAAACAGTAAAGTAACATGAATCACCATGATGGAGTTCATTAATTAGAAATGAAATTAAAGACAACAACCTGTGAAAAATTGTACCTCTTGAGGTTGTTCTAGGACATCGTCTGTTCTAATTTTGGAAGTTAATTTGACAGAAATGTTTAAAGTATAGAATGGTATGTAAGAGAAATATGATGACCCAGAATAAAAATCACAGTGGGAGAAAAAGAAGCTTTATATCATTTTCCTTTCTTGTGTATGCTTTGATTAGACAAGAACCAGAAAGCCATATTTGGAATGCTGCTGAAGTTCTTTGTGTATGAAAAGCTAAAAAAGATTGCCTGTTCATCGTTCCACCTAAGAGGCATGTGTGGATATTCAGCCAATTTTTAATTATGAGGGTTTTACTTCTGTATCAGCTTTTCTGAATTACAAGATTATCTGATGAACAAGTAATAAAAAACAAGTTGGGGATGGGAGGGAGGGCAAAATGAAGAGCAGGCAGGAGAATGATCTTAATTGCTAAGTGCATATGAAACAATATGTGGTCAGTTCAAACAAATGCAAACCCATTTAACTGGAGTTCAATTATCTAGAAATTTAAATAAGCTGAAATCCATTTTTTTAAATTTTGTTTTTAGTTGAAATCAAATAATTATACATTCTATGGGGTATATTGTGATGTTTCAATACGTGTATGCAATATGTAAAAGTCAAATTATGGTATTAAGCACATCTATCACCTCATACATTTCTCATTTTTTTGTTATAAGAACATTTCAAAACTTCTCTTCTAGCTATTTTAAAATATACAATAAATATCATTATCCATAGTCACCCTACTGTGCAATAGAACACAATAACTTATTCCTCCTGTCTAGCCACAGCTTTGTATCCATTAACCGACTTCTTTCTGTCCTCTACTCGTTGCTCCTTAGCCTCTGGTTACCACCATTCTACTCCACTTTTATGAAACTGACTTTTTTAGAGATCAAGAGTGAGATTACCCGGTATTTGTCTTTCTGTGCCTGGCTTCTGTTACTTAATATATTGTCCTCCAGGTCCATCCATATTGCTGCAAATAACAGGATTTCATTCTTTTTCATGGCAGTACAGTACTCTATTCTGTCTATATACCACATTTCTTTATCCATCATCCATTGATGGACACTTAGATTGATTCTCTATTTTGGATATTATGCAGTAAATGTGAAAATGTGGACATCTTTTTGATATAATTATTTTATTTCCTTTGAATAAACATCCTGAACATCCTGTTTCTGCTGTGGTCCTTTTTTTTTTTTTTTAGACAGAGTCTTGCTCTGTTGCCCAGGCTGGAGTGCAGCGGTGGTGCAATCTTGGCTCACTGCAACCTCCACCTCCTATTTAAATGATTGTCCTGCATCAGCTTGTATTTTTAGTAGAGATGGGTTTTCACCATGTTGGCCAGGCTGGTCTGAAACTTCTGACCTCAAGTGATCTACCCACCTTGGCATTCCAAAGTGCTGAGATTACAGGCGTGAGCCACCATGCCTGGTATCTTTTTTTAGCCATGTTTTTTCATGAAACCAGGTGACTCTGTCCTTCAGTGATAGAGGTCATATGTGCACACAGCAGCTATTTGAATGTGAGTTATCTTGGGTTAAGCTATGTTAACAACTGTGAAGCATCTGAGACTTTACCCTACTTATAAGTTAACAATGTTGCCTGTCACTATTATTTGGATGTTGGCAAGAGACATGATACTCCTGGATCAAAGGTACATAACCTGGTTTTTCAAGGTGATAGCCGTAGTCAGAATATCAGCATTTTCTCGTGCTGGTTCTATGAGCCCCAGTTCACAGGACATCAAAAAGACATAAGGTGACACCTATACTTGCATTAGGTAGCATTACAGTAGAGAAACAGCTTAGGGAACCCATACCTTTTTTAACAGGCAATAAGTATATCTGCCTTTCATCCCATAGAGAGACATTATATTTATTGTACTGGGCAATTTGGATTTGAACAAGACACTATATTTTCCAAGGCATGAAAGAAACCTGTCCTTTGCTTTAAAGGGAGACACTATCTCCATTTTCTAAGGTTGTCTGCTCTACAAATATCTTTGAAGAGATCATCTGGAAAAAAGACATGATACTTCTGCTCATAAAATTTGTAAAAACTTGAGAGACTTATAGAGAACTGCCTCTTAACATACCAATGAAGAACTCTAATTATGTGTTCTTTGTTGTCCTGGAAGAAAAATGACAACTACCACAGTTTTATATGTAAAATTGACAGAGGCCAGAGAGAAACACCAGTGATAAGAGAGATTTCATCCTTCTCCAAGTCACAGAAATAGAAAGCAACTGAACTTCAAACTCCAATGACTTTGCTCCAACCAGGTTGCTTTTTTCTAAACATGTGTGTCTTCCTAAGTATAATCCTGCTATAGCTAAGTTGAATGGAGTGCCTGTCGCTTTCTCACTGGTTCCTCTAATGTGCTATATGAACTTGAAACTGGTAGTTTCTTCCTCTCTGCCTTGTTTTTTTAAGCTAGAGAATGGTAGCAATTGCATGTATCTTACACCGTAACAGCACTGTGATGAGAATTAGATCAGGTAATAGGTACGAGAGTGTTCAGACCAGTATCAATAACTCAGTACAAAAGCATAATCCTCCATTCCATTTCACTCCATTGCCTCCAGGACACAGCTCCAAATCTCATCTGGCAGTACTGACATCCCTTGATCTGGCCACTCTCTCCTCAGAGGATTATCCCGCAACATTTTTCTTTTGTAGCATGCACTCCAATAAATTGTTAAATCTGTCTTCTTTGATTTGAGACATTCCTCCTTTGAAATTTTATGTCTTCAAATAAGAACTCCAATGGCAGCCCCTCTATTGGGTATCCCTCTCTTCTCCCATAAGAAAGTATTTCTAGTCCTATGGGCCTTTGTACTAGCTTTATCTCATAATACCAATCACATCGTGTTGTCATTACACACTGTTACACCTTGTCTTTGAATAGATGCTGCCTCCAAGAAAATAACCTGAGAGATAAAATAGAAATTAATTAAATTAAAGTAAATAGATACTGCAAACTGTGTTCTCTCACTTAGGGTGTGTCTTTAATTCACACCCAATGCCATATGTTGCCCAGGTATGAAGCACTTTTTTTGTTGTTGTGGTTAAGAGAGCAGGATTTTTTGTTAGGTGCTCTTGGAATTTAATTCCAGGTGTGCCGTTTATTAATTGTGAAAGCTTGGGCAACTTCTTTCAATGTGCTAGGCCTCTGTTTTCTCATGGGCAAAGTAGGGTTATTATCTTTACCATGGGTTTTGGGAAGGAGTATTTGTAATACTGTTTAGCAAAACATAACTGTTAGATAAAAGGTTAGTCTCTTTATACACCACCTTATTGGGTTGTGAATGATTACAATTATTATCATTATTATTATTATTATTGACAGAGTCTCACTCTGTCACCCAGGCTGGAGGGCAGTGGTGCAATCTTGGCTCACTGCAACCTCTGCCTCCCGGGTTCAAGTGAGTCTCCTGTCTCAGTCTCCTGAGCAGCTGGAACTACAGGCACATGCTACCACACCTGGCTAATTTTTGTATTTTTAGTAGAGTTGGGGTTTCACTGTATTGGTCAGGCTGGTCTTGACCTCCTGCCCTCAGGTGATCCACCCACCTCGGCCTCCCAAAGTGCTGGGATTATAGGCATGAACCACCGTGCCCTGCCAGTTTCCTTGTATTTTGTTGAGAATTTCTATGTCTATGTTCATTAGGGATATTGGCCTGTAGTTTTCTGTTTTGTTGTGTGCCTGCCAAATTTTAGTATCAGAATGATACTGTTTTGATAGAATGAGTTGGAGGAATCCCTCCTCCTCGATTTTTTGGGAATAGCTTCAGTAAGATTGGTATCAGTTCTTCTTTGTATGTCTGTCTGTTACAATTTGGCAGTGAACCCATCTTGTCATGGACTTTTTTTGATTGGTAGAGTTTTTCTTACTCATTCCATTTCATAACTCATTATTTTATTTGGCTGTCCAGGATTATAGTTTCTTCCCAGTTCAATGTTGGGAAGCTTTATGTTTCCAGATATTTATCCATTTCCTCTAGGTTTTCTCATTTGTGTGCACAAAGATATTCATAGTAGTCTATGAGAATCTTCTGTATTTCTGTGTATCAACTGTAATGCCACTTTTATCATTTCTGATTGTGCTTATTTAAATCTTCTCTTTTTTTTCTTGGTTAGTCCAGTTAGTGGTCTATCAATATTGCTTATCCCTTCACAACTCCAACTTCCCTTGTATTTTTTTTAGGAGTCTCAATTTCATTTAGTTTGGCTCAGATCTTTGTTATTTATTTTCTTCTGCTAGCTTGAGGCTTGGTTTATTCTTATTTTTCTGGTTTCCTTAGATGTAATGTTAGGTTTTAATTTGAGATCTATCTTTTCGATGTAGGCATTTAGCCTTATAAACTTTCCTCTTAATACTACTTTTGCTGTAGCTCAGAGATTTTGACATGTTGTCTATCTTCGTTGCAAAAAATGTTTTGATTTCTTCCTTAATTTTGTGGTTTAACCCAAAGTCATTCAGGAACTAGTTGCTTAGTTTCCATCTTCTTGTATATAAATATATATATATATATATATATAAATATATATATATATATATATATATATTTTTTTTTTTTTTTTTTTTTTTTTTTTTTTTTTGAGACGGACTCTCACTCTGTCACCCAGACTGGAGTGCAGTGGTGCAATCTTGGCTCACTGCAAGCTCCACCTTCCAGGTTCACACCATTCTCCTGTCTCAGCCTCCCGAGTAGCTGGGACTACAGGTGCCCACCACCACGCCCAGCTAATTTTTTGTATTTTTAGTAGAGAAGAGGTTTCACCATGTTAGCTAGGATGGTCTCCATCTCCTGACTTCGTGATCCGCCCGCCTTGGCCTCCTAGAATACTGGGATTACAGGCGTGAGCCACCACGCCCAGCCCTGTATGGTTTTAAGAGTTCTTCTTGGCATCGATTTCCAATTTTATTCCACTGTGGTCCAAGAAGATGCTTTATATTATTTTGATTTTCTTGAACTTATTAAGACACACTTTATGACCAAGCATGTAATTAATTTTAGAAAATGGTTCATACACAAATAAGAAAAATGTATATTTTGCAGTCATTGGGTAGAATGTTCTGTAGAAGTCTAGTAGGTTCATTTGGTCAAGAGTTAAATTTAAGTCCAGAGTTTGTTCGTTTTCTACATTGATGTGCTGTTTAGTGCTTTCAGTAGCATGTTGAAGTCCCCCACTATTATTGTCTGCCTGTCTGTCTCTTTTCTTTGTTCTCACAGTTATTGTTTTGTAAATCTGGGTGCTTTCGTGGTGGGTGCATAAATATTTAGGATAGTTAAATATTGTTAAATGGAACCCCTCACCATTACATAATGGCCTTCTTTCTCTTTCTCTCTCTCTCTTTTTTTAACTATTTTTTTAAGTCTATTATATCTGGTACTATAACAGTAATACCTGTAATTTTTGCTTTTCTGTTTGTGTGATAGATTTTTCTCCACCTCTTTCCTTTGAGCTCATGGGTGTCATTATATGCAGGTTGAGTATCTTCAAGGTAGCAGATGATTAGGTCTTGTTTTTTCATCCAATTTGCCGATCTATCTTTTAAGTAAAGCATTTAGGCTGTTCATGTTTAAGGATAATATTAATATATGAGGTTTTGTTCCAGTCTTAGTGTTGTTACCCAACTGCTTTGTAGTCTTGATTACATTATCACTTTACAGAATCTGTGAATTTTGTAGTTAAGTGTGCTTTTTGGTATCAGGTGTCATCCTTGCATTCCGTATTTAGAACTGTTTTGAGCATTTCCTATATGCTTGGTCTAGTGGTGATCAATTCCCTTAGCATTTGCTTTTATGGGAAATAATTTATTTTTCCTTCATTTAGTTTGGCAGGGTATAAAAGTTTTGTTTGGTGTTTTATTTTTCTTTCAGAAGGCTGAAAATAAGCCTCCAAACTCTTCTAGCTTGCAAAGCTTCTGTAGAGAAATCCACTGTTAGTCAAATGTTTCCTTTATAGGTAATTTGGCTCTTCTCTGTAGCTGACTTGAAGATTTTTTTCTTTTACATTGACCTTAGATAGTCTGATGATTATAGGTCTTGGTGAGAGTCACCTTGTGTAGTATCTCACACGGGATTTCTTTTATCTGCATGTTGACAACAGTAGCAAGATTAGGGAGTTGTTCCTGAATTGTTCCCTCAAGTATATTTTCCAAGTGATTTCTTTTTTATTCTTCTCTCTCAGGAATGCCATAGGGTTTGTTGCTTTACATAACCTTAGAGTCAGTTGCTTTACATAATCCCATATTTCTCAATGGCTTCATTCACTTTTTAAACAATTCTGTTTTATTTATTTTATTTTATTTATTTTATTTTATGTTTTGAGACAGAGTCTCGCCCTGTCGCCCAGGCTGGAGTGCAGTGGCATGATCTTGGCTCACTGCAACCTCCACCTCCCGGGTTCAAGAGATTCTCTTGCCTCAGCCTCCTGAGTAGCTTTACAGGCACCCACCACCTCCCACAGCTAATTTTTTTGTATTTTTAGTAGAGATGGGGTTTCACCATGTTGGTCAGGCTGGTTTAGAACTCCTGACCTCTAGTGATGTGCCCACCTCGACCTCCCAAAGTGCTAGGATTACAGGTGTGAGCCACCATGCCTGGCCTTTTTTCTTTATTTTTGCTGGACTGGGTCAATTTGAAAGATTGGGCTTCAAGCTCTGATAACTTTTTTTCTGGTTGGTCTAGTCTATTATTAAAGCTTCAATTGTAATTTGGTATTCCCTTCATTAATTTTTCAATTCCAGAAGTTTTATTTTTTTTTTCTTTTTAAATATAGCTATCTCATCTTTCATGCTTTGAATCATTTTTCTGGTTTCTCAGTGTTGGTTTTCAACTCTCTTGGACCTCATTGAATTTCCTTGCAATCCTTATTTTGCATTCTTAACCTGTCACTTCAGACATCATTTTGGTTACAATTCATTTTTAGTGGTAGTGCAGTCCTTTGGAGGTGTCAAGACACTCTGTTTATCTGCACTGCTGGAATTCTTTCACTGATTCCCTTTTATTTGAGAGACCCGTCACTTATTTTTTTTAATGTACTGTAATTTGGATGAAACATTTTAATTTTTTATTCTTTATTTCCCTTGAGGGCATGACTGTGGTGTATGCTGTATATAATCATTTGACTTCACTTCAGGGTACTCCCTGGGGGAAAAGGCTCTCTATGGGTTCCTTGGTTGTTGCTAACTTCTGTGTACTGGCTTTCTCAGGTGCTGCCTGTTATAGTGATATATTAGATGTATGAGCTGACACATTATTTCCTTCAGGGCTGATGGTGTGGAGGTCTCAGAAGCTTATCTTGTACACGAGCACTATGCGCTTTTGGCATCCAGTTTATATTTAGTGGTGCAGTCCTGGATCAAGTCTAGTAAGTGGCACTTAAGGGTAAGAGCTAGCTTGCTCTGAGGTAGGCTGATGATGAATGACAGCACCGGCCCTGATGAGGGTATAGTAGTGGAGTGATCATGTGTGGGTGCACTAAGATTTCAGAGAAAGAAGCAGAGGTTAGGGTTATACCAGCTCCTCATCCTGAGTAGCAGTAGCAGGAATATCATCTTCTTTCTTCTCATGCCCCTGTCACAGGGCTCATTGATTTTTTGTTCACTGACTTTGTCCTTTTGCTCTAGGCTTCAGTGTGGCTCTGGACCATGGATATCCCTACCTATCTGGTAGCTACTACCTAAATGGGCTCAGGACAGACCCTCCTCCCTGAGTCCAGAGCGGACAATTCTGTTGCAGATGTCTAGTCTGCTCTCCTATGCTGGGACACTGCCTCTCTGTTAGGGGGGAGGAGTGGGGCCCTGCCCTTTATGTAAGCCCAAGCAGCACAGGCTCACTTTCAGTGAGGGTAGAACAGTCATGAAAAGCACAAGAAACACTTCATCTAAGTGCATGCATGTTGACCCCCAGCTAGAAGAGCCTCTGCCGTCCAAAAAAGTGGACAGTGGGGAGGAGATGACCTCTTCTCCAAATCGGTTTTGGGTCACCAGTGCTGCTTCCTTCAGGAATTATTCCAAAGTGGGATCTGGTGGGTTGCGCTCTTTCCTCCCATAGGGGTAATCTACACTGAGGGTTAGCTCTCCAGGGGTCCTGCAGCTCCCCAGGGATCCACTGGTCCCTTTCACTTGTCAAAGTCAGAGTGGGTTGTGGGGTATGCTAAAGTGGTGTCTGTTGGTATAATGACTCAAGGTCTGAGATTCCCCAGGCAGGGCAGTGGCTCATAATGGGATGGGTATACAACCAGTATGGTACCTTCCATCTCAGTTCTGGCCTGACAGGAGTAAAGGCATGCCTGCATGAGCTGGCCACCATTTTTCTGTTGCCAGAAAGTTTTTGAATCACCACAAAGAGTATTGTCTAGGGTCACTAGGGTAGAGGGGCTCCCCAACAGTTTGACAGTCAGCAAATTATTGCAGGGGTGAGGGTAGCGGAGAAGCATTCCCACCTACCCTTTCCATGGGGCTCCGAGTTCCTCAAGGGTCTATCTCTTCAAGACTCTTGCTGCTTTCCTTTTCTGCATCCCATCTTCTTCCTGTGGATTCTCCGACAGGTCCTGGCTCTCTTCTATCAGTTTTTTATTTGGAATATGTCCATTCACCAGTAACTTTGATCTTCTTTCTGAGGAGACTGGCATCCCATGTTCCTAGTCAGCTATCTTGTAAAAAAAAAATAACTGATTTAAATTGAGGTTTGTAGACTTCTTGTCTTTCTTTTAAGATGCAAAGGCCTGGAAGTAGTATTTATTATCTGAGACTCCTAATTGCCAGAATTTTACAAATGTTTTTGCTTCTGAATGCTGATTATCAGATGAACTTTTATGGTTTGATGAAGTAAATTTACCTTATGAATTAGTAAATGAACATGCTGAGGTTTTATTACTGTTGTGGTGGTGAGTAATTAGATTGTTTATTTATTTGTTTTGTTTTATTTTTCTGAACAGCAACCTGTGACTGCAGTTTCTAATTACTTTAATTCATGAGACTGTATTCATGTTATTCCTGAGTGCTGCTGCTAGCACGTATCTGTCAGAAACATACAATGATTTTCTCTAGAAGAAAAGGACATATTTCTAGATCCCAAGTTATTTTTCTAAATAATTTTGTAAATAAAATTTCTGATACATAATCAAGAATAATCAGATACACTAGGAGAAAATATTAACATTTGCAAATTGTTAACAGATAATATACCCTCTAAAATAAGAAGCAAAAATTATAGACCTAGAATTAGTAATAATTCTATGCAGTTACTAATAGACAAATTATTAAAATACAGAAGTTTTGAAGAATACAATTAGTATGCTGAAGATTTGTAACACTATATTCAACAACTATAGAACAAATTCTCTTTTCAGGGACATTAACCACGTCTTCAAACATTCAAAAAATTTAAATCTAAATAAATATTCAAATGTTTTTTTTCTGTGTCTGTGTTAGTATGTGAAATTTATGTTATATACAGTTCTAAAATGTATATGAAAATACAGAGGAGAAAGAATTATGGAGATACTCTTAAAGAAGAATAACAAAGTGAGAAAACCTGCTCTACCAAATATCAAGAATTATTATAAGATTACATTAAGAGTATGCAGTATTGGCAATAATATGAGATGAAGAAAGAGCAATAGGGTAGACAGGTTGACAGACTTAGTAACACCTAAGTCAGGAAAATGATGATACTTTAAAACCATGGGAAAGTATAATATTGCCATTAATTGGTGCTAGAATAATTAGATATCCACATGAAAAAATTGTCATGTCATTTACTTTTCCCCATACTTAAAAATCAATTCAGATTGATTTTTATATTTTAATGAGAAATAAAAAAATAAATCTCTTGGAAGATAATATTGGAGAAAAATCTCCAAGATTTTGGTACAGGGAAAGACTTTTTAAATAGGACAAAAAAGAAAGATTGATATATTGGACTAAATCAAGAGATAATTTTTATGTGTGTATCAGAAGACATCATTAAGGGAACAAAAAGGCAAATCACAAAATGGAAAAAGGATTATTTGAAATGCTCTAGCCACAAAGGGCTCATATCTGAATATATAATATACTTCTACACATCAATAAGGAAAAATCAACCAAAAGAAAAGTAGGCAAGATAATTAAACATGCATTTCACATAAACTATAACAAAATGGCCAAAGATGCTCAATTACATTAGTAATCAGAGTTATTCAAACTACAACCACAATGAGGAAATTCACTGATGAATATTTTATTTAGCGTACTTTTCTGTAAATGTTCTATTCCTGAATATAAAAAGTTTTCATTTAAAATATGTGAAAGGGAATGTAGGGAATTACATATAATTGCCTAGAGCTAGAACTCTTTCAACATGAGGGTGGGGACCACAGAGAAAGTCAGTGTGAAATATGAGGACACAGTAATGACTACTTCGAAAAATGGCTGTTCTAGAATTACGGTCTCTTGGTTCTACTATGGCTGCAAAATCTTATTAATTTATATTATTGTTAAGTAATAGTACTTACCAGCTGTATAGCAATGAGCACATCATGTGACTCTTTGTTTTAAATTTGAGCCCAATATAGATACCTTCGCTGTGGTTGTGAAGGTTTTAAAAATAATGTTAAGCAACATTATTTGTAGTAAATGTTAGATAAATGTCTGAACGGAAACTTAGGAAGAGAGAACACTGCTTCAAACATCTATTTCCAATTTCATTTTGCATTTGCTTTGGAAATTTTATAATGTTTGAGAAAGAGTAAAGAAGAGAAAGGATATGAAAAGAATAGATTCAATTCTTTCCTGGCTTAAGTATTACTAGTCTAAATTATTGGCTTTATAATCAGATTATTTTTAATCATTTCAATAAGTGGTAAAATAATTTTGCTAAATTGTCACTGTAAGTATGCTCATAGAGAGTATATTAATTGGAAATTACCAATTATTAAGCTAATTTCTGTCCACTTTATATTTTAACTTTTAAACTTTTACACGAAAATAAGTCAAACTCTTAAAGAATGAGAAAATTATTTTGTGTAAAAGAACTGAACCCAAATCCATTTTATAAATGGACATATATAGCATTAGTCAGCTCTTTTAACTCCCTCACATCGTCTCTCTCACATCTTTATTCTCTCTCGTTATATTTTTTCATTTCATAAAAGTACTGAAAACTATTCCTTAGCTGTTTATATCCAACCAGGATATAAACATCTTTAGGATTTATTACATTGAGTTTAGAAACTAATGATGATGAAAATAGTAATAATAATGATGGCATATTATTGTTAATGATAAAATTAAGAAAACCAATAGCAATAATATGTATGTATATATGTATGTATGTGTATATATATATATATACATATATACATATAGTTGCTTTTTTTTATTTTGAGATGGAGTCCCACTCTGTCACCCAGGCTGGAGCACAGTGGTGCCATCTTGGCTCACTGCAACCTCTGCCTCCCAAGTACAAGTGATTCTCCTGCCTCAGCCTCCCGAGTAGCTGAGATTACAGGCACATGCCACCACACCTGGTTAATTTTTGTGTTTTTAATAGAGATGGGGTTTCACCATGTTGGCCAGGCTAGTCTCGAACTCCTGACCTCAGGTGATCCTCCCACCTTGGCCTCCCAAAGTGCTGGGATTACAGATGTGAGCCACCACACCCGGCCAATAAAATACATAGTAAAGAAAAGAATTTCAGATGATGATGACAGACTAGCCATTCTGGAACGCCCAGAACAGAATTATTTATAACCTCATTTGGTACTGCTGAGATGGAACAAAGCTTTGGAGAAAAAGAGTTTCAAGGGGTCTTCATTTGTGTTGGAAATAAATGTAGCCTTAGTGCAGCCTTCCTGTGGCTGTATTCTCTCAGCCAGTTAACTTAACTCACCCTCTGTGCACACTATGAGCACCTGGTCCCCCAATTATTACCTATACCTGTGGTGGCCAAACTTCCATCTCACTCAATTTCTGATTTTCACCCCCTCCACATGCCAGAGGAACTCTCAGACTGGAGATTCAACATGGCAGCTGCCCCCCAGGAATCTGAATTACTAAGACAAAAGTTGCATTTTGCAAAATGTATTCATTTTCCTCTTCTTGGGGTTAAAGGGCATCCTGTATGACCTTGAATAAAAATATTTACCGGTGTGACACTGGGTAGAAGAATTTCATTTTCTTCTCAAATAATGAGAGTCTGAACAGGGACAGAATAAGAAATGCAGGCTGTGAATTTTGAGGAAGTGAACTTGAGTAGGACATGGGTGAGGGAAGGAGGGTGAATTATTTCCTTCACCCTGCAGGACCAGGACTCAGTCCCAGAGAACTCCTATTTGAGAACTGTTCAATGTGGATAGTGTCTGGTTTCCTGTTGAGAATTAAATGTTATTAAAGCCAGATTATCTTTACCACTTCAGATCACAGACTATCCAGGTTTCTTTTCATACTCAGATGAGCTCAATGGTTCCTTTTGTCAAGATGACATAGTACTAAGTAAAATTACCATGATCATGTGTAGAGACACATGAACAGTGGGACTATTTTTTAATCTTCTTAGAGTGAATTAATAATAGTGGCTAGCTGTGGTCCATGGACATTGGAGATCTGCTGAAGTCATCATCTCTAATTAAGGCACATAGCCTAAGAAATTACTTTTAAATTGTCAGAGTTTTCAAAATTTGATCTGTCACACCAAATTTGTGCTTATTTGCACCAAAATCACGACTTTATTATAAAAACTTCAATTCCTTAGAATTTTTGCATTTCTTGTCATTTTTTTTTCTAGTTGAGGCAAAAGAGATTGCAAGAACCAATAAAAATATTTGAATCACGGCCGGGCGTGGTGACTCATGCCTGTAATACCAGCACTTTGGGTGGCCGAGGCGGGTGGATCACCTGAGGCCAGGAGTTCAAAACCAGCCTGGCCAACAGGTGAAACCCTGTCTCTACTAAAAATACAAAAAATCAGCTGGGCCTTGCGGCCGGAGCCTGTAATCCAAGCTACTTGGGAGGCTGAGGCAGGAGAATTTCTTGAATCTGGGAGGTGGAGGTTGCAGTAAGCCGAGATCATGCCATTGCACTCCAGCCTGTGCAACAAGAGCAAAACTCCATCTCAAAAACAAACAAAAAAACTTGAATCATGTTATCATAAACAAATATTTGTTTCTGGAAGAAAATATCTGTATCTGTAGCCAGGCTCTCTGGGTTCTCTTAATTACTATGTGTGAGTTTGGGAAAATTTCCTTAAACCCTATTCTTCAGTTCGTTCAGCTGTAATATGGGTTTGTAAATTGTATCTGTCATGGAGAATTTGTGAAGATTAATGTAAACCACCCAGAAGAGGGGCTGACACATATAGACATCAGTAGTTGCTATAATAACAATTATTATTATTACTACCATTGTACAGTTGTTACTTCTATTAGATGCTTTATTTATCCAGATCTCCATCCTTCATGCCGTACCTTTCCCAGTTTACTCTCTTTTCCAATATTCTTCAAGTGAATCCACAGAATTAGATTATTGAGGCATAATTATTTTGAAATGCTCAGTTGGGCCAAATATGAAGTACAATTTAAGTCAACATAGTATCAAGGTAAGATGGTTAATTAATAGATTAATCTTAGGCAAAATATTATTTTTATTATAGACTGCTTTGCAACTATTATAGAATATATTTCCAAAGAATATTTTGCAAATAGATAAATGACTGGAAATGCAGCAATACCTTGCCAGCCATTGTCTTGGTTGGCAGAATTTTTGTTCTTTTTAATTTATCCCACTGTATTTTCTTGCACTTTATATTTTCTATTAGAAATATACATTGCATTTTATATTTTAGGAAAACAGGAAAAACAGTTCTATAAAAGAAAATAAACGTATTAAACAGCATGGAATTTATAACATAATCCAATTTAATTTTTGGGATAAATAATGCATTTCCAAGTATACAAATTCCAGAAAAATATTCAGAAACATTCTTAACTGGGGAATATCACTGAAACAAATCATGCCAGGCAGAACTGACACCGAGTTGTAAAATGAAGTAAATTAAAATGTTCTTTTTATTTTATTACTGTAAATATTCATTAAGCCTAAGTTTGAGAAAGAAAGTAAAAGGAAGTTTTTACTCTTCAATAACATTTTCAGTTTGTCATTGGATATAAGGTCACCATGTTCCATGGCCAGTTTCTGGAAAATGTATATAAAAATTTGTACTCAATATTTGACTTTGTGATAATCATAGGTAAAATAATGTTTTCTTGTAAATAATCCTTATATCAGACCTGTCTCTGTCAACTGCCCAGTCTCCCAACCCATATTTTATTTTCTTGCTCCCTGTTGTGTTTTCCCTGCTTCATAAAGAATTTAAGGAAACATTGGTATATTGATCCTTAAGTGTATTGATAACTAGAATATGTATTATGCGGGGTCTCATATCCTAGCTATCACACTCAGATGGTGAAGGACACAATGTTGCAAAAATTCATTTCCTTTACTCCAAATTTTAATATCAAAGATTGATAAATACGAATATATCAGTTATTGTAATGCAGCATAAGGTGGTAGTATGGGATAAAAACACAGAATGTTATTCCAATATTTACGGTAGTATTTAGAAGCAATAGTAAGCACTTGAGATTGAAACTGAATCCAGACAAATTCTTTTGATATAGATTAATTTAACTTCATTTTTCACTTTAATTTGCCAAAAAGCTTAGAGACATAGTTTACGAATCATTCAATAATTTCTCAAATAATTTGTTTTGTATAAATATTTTGTGGAAGTGATTTTTCTTTTCTGAGAGGAAAGATAATGGAAAATATATTTGCACTAGGTAAAGTCATGTGCCACATAACATTTTGGTCAGATACAGACCACATATACAAGAGTGGTCCCATTAGACTATAGCGGAGCTGAAAAATTCCTATGATCTAATGTTGTTGTAGCGAGGTAAGGTCTGAGCTCAATTCATTACTAAAGTGTTTGTGGTAATGCTGGTATAAAGAAATCTGCAGCACTGCCAGTTGTATAAAAGTCTACCACACATAATTATGTGCAGTACGTAATACTTGATAGTGATTAAGTATTATCGTTATAACTTTCAATGGCAAAAACCGCAATTACTTTTGCACCCACCTAATAAAAAGCAACTATATTACTAGGTTATGTATTTATCATACTACAGTTTTTATCATTATTTTAGCGTGTACCCCTTCTACTTCTTAAAAAAAGTTAACTGTAAAACAGCCTGATGCATATCCTTCAGGAGTTATTCCAGAAGAAGGCATTATTATTGTAGTAGAAGGTAGTTTCATGCCTGTTTACTGCCCCTGAAGACTTTCTAGTGGAACAAGATGTGGAGGTGGAGGACAGTAATATTTTGTATTTTGACCTTGTAAAAGCCTGGGCTAATATGTGTTTTTGTGTCTTAGTTCATAATAAAACATTATAAAGTAAAACAAAATAAAAATATTTAAAAATATAAAAAGTACATGTAAAATTTGTATATAAAGAAAATATTTTTGTACAACTGTACAATGTGCTTTAAAGCTAAATGTTATTACAAAAGTCAAAAGTCAAAAAATAAGTTTATAAGTAAAGATATTAGAGTAAGCTAACGTTAATGTTATTTAATAATTTTTTAACTAGATTAAGTGTGTCTAAGTGTACGGTTTTGGCAAAGTCTACAGTAGTGCCCAGTAATGTTCTCAACCTTCATATTGACTCACCACTCACTCAGTGACTCACATAGAGCAACTTCCAGTCCTGCAAGCTCCACTCGCGGTACGTGCCCTAAACAGGTGTACCATTGTTTATCTTTGATGCTGTATTTTTACTGTACGTTTTCTATGTTTAGACATGTTTCCACAAATACTTACCGTTGTATTAAAATTGCTTATTTAGTATAGTAACATGCCGTACAGGTTTGTTGCCTAGGAGCAATAGCCTTGATGTATAGTAGGCTACACCATCTTGGTTTATGTAAGTATACCCTATGATGTTTGCACAACGATAAAATTGCCTGATGACACATTTCTTTCAGGACATATCCCTGTCGTTAGGTAACATGTGGCTGTATTTGAATATTTCACAGGTATTTCTTAGTTTCCACAAGGCAATTGCTCTTAATTTACATATTTCAATGTATCCCCTACCACCTACATGCTCAAATCCTTGCTCAGCGTTGTGAGGGGAAAAAAAAAAGTAGAAAAGCATTTACAATTTAAATTGGGCTAGAACATTACATGGAAGTAATTCTGAAATTGAAGACATACTGTGCTGCTTAATAGGATATCTTTGAGTGTCACAATATCAGAGATAGTGAAACAGAGTTGCAGAGTACTGGGGAAAGTTGAGATGAGCTTTGGTAAATTAACAGTATTTGTGTATGTGGAAAACGTAAACGTGTCATGTCTCGATCTCTATATGCATTTCTTTGCCAAATGCCATTTTGTTTGTCTACATAGTTTTGATTTCTAAAACATTTTGCTGGCACACAGGAAAAGTTAGTTATTTGCTCTGTAATTATACGCCATCATCGTTCCTTCAAATATTTTACAGAAATCTGTGTATAACAGGGCTGAATTAGGAGGTAGACTAGACTCAGAAGAGAGTCTGAATTTCCATTTTCATGTTTCTCTTTGTATATAGTTGCAGACAAACCCTCATTACCAGGAAGGAGAGATGTATATTGTCATGGCATGATGCTGTCTTGATAAAATTTTGTAACCTGCAGTCCTCATATTTTGCTTCTCCCTTCCCTCTTTCTTTACTTATTGGGAGCATTTCATCTAAATCATTGTTTGTTGGACAGTCCTTTGTGAATCATAATCTACTCTGATACCACTATCAGTGAAAATGGTGCTGTCAACATTTATGTCAACGCTGAGGTTGTAATTTTTGACAGTAATGTTCCTGGGCTTGATCTAAAACTCTCTGTTCACGTTGACAGAGCTGCCTGTCAGAGTCCCTTCTCACTGACACTTTTAAGTGACTAAGGACTTGGTAGGACTCACTCTAGTAAAAAAAAAAATCTCATTCCAAGTTCTCCCATTAGGTCCATGGCTCATCTGAAAGAACTGCCCATGTTACCAAGAGATAAATGAATATAGAAGAGCAGAGACTTGGGTCAGCAGTAGGTTGCTGTATAATGTTCATAAATATCTGTGAAAATAAAATACACCAGTGGAGAATTTTTCCTGAAGGCTGGATGTTGTCAAGATCCAATACATAAATCTCAAACTCCATTAAAGAACATTGGTCTATCATAGCTGACTTCTTGTTTCAAATCACAAAATTATGCTCTAAAATTTTAGGATTTGTATGATTAAAGTGCTTCATTCTGAGCATTTTTCTGCCATATCATACTCATCACTATCCCCAAATGTGTTGTGTTTCTTCCTCATCCATTTTTTTGGCCAAATATTTCATCTTCTCAGAAATTACTTCCATTTTTCTGTAACTATTAGATTAGCAAAATTTAAAGAAGTTTAAGATTACACAAAGCTAGAGAATATTGGCAAAACTGATGTAGTCATATATTGCTTATGACACTGTAAATAGGTATCAGCCTTTTTAAAAGCAATTCGGAGTTATATAACAAAATCTTGAATAAAAAATGGTGTGTCTGTGTATGTGTGTGTATGTGTACCCTTTCTAGTAATTTCACACTTGGGAATACATTGTAAGAAGATAATTCAAAATAAGATAAAAGCTATATGCACAAAAGCATTTATTGCAACATTATTTATAATAGTTAAAATTGGTTATAAATAATGTCTAATAAAAATGGCTAAGCACATAATACTACCTCAAATTGATTAAATTATATGAAACATTAAAATATATAAAATTCTCTCTATTATTTTCTACCTCTGTGACCACACCTCCTCAATCTCCTTTCTGAACTGCTCTTTCCTGTACAGCCCAAATATAAACATCCCTCTATGCCTTTATGCACTATTCTGGGTTATGCAGTACCATCAAGAATTCATCCATCATAGCACACTTCCCACTATATTATGCATATGAATTCACTGTTTTTTTCACTAGACCATAAACCCTTTGTGGATAAGAATTGTATCTTTTATTACTGTATCCTTGGAGCTTACAATGTAGGCTATCAATAAGTATAAACTGTGTGGCTTCAAAGTTTTTAAAAAAGTGCCTATAATTTCTTGGTAAGTAACAAAAGCAAACTGTAAAGAGTGTTTACAATATAGTAAAATATTTAAATATATTGATTATTAGAACAGGGGTTAAGGTGTACAAAGAGGAAGGAAATGATATCAACATTACATTGATGTGATTACAGGTAATTTAAATTTTATCATTTTCTTCACTGTTTTGTAAATAAGAATTATAAATTATATGCTCAAAACATAATTGTGCATAATAAGTCTATAAGTCAGATTTTCTCAAATGAGAATATTATAGCTTAACTTATGTAACTTCTATTTTCTGTAAGTCTATGATGTCTAAGGGTTGGGTCCTTGAGATAAGTTAGTAAATCCATCTGAAACCCAGGCTCCTCATCTGCAAAATGGGGATAATAATACCAATCCCCAAATAGCATTAATGCAGCAAAATAAATCATCTAGTAAACATGTATCTAAATAGGCTGAGACAGCCTTTCTGTATTTATTAGTTTAGAACTGTTCCTGGAAGAAGGAAACACTGCAGAAAAATTTAGTTCAAAGACCCTAAGAGGATACCTAAAGTAAGAAATTCTGTGTATTATATGCTTGACACAAGAAAAACATAAGATCTGATCTGCTTGTAATCCCCAAGTAGTTACCGTTTTCACCCACAAAACAGAGAGAGTACCACTGCACACCAATCCTTCCTTCTTAAAGACTGATGTAATAACATGTTTAAACTAGCTTTCAGAGGCTGTACTTGAGCTTGCACTTACCTGTCTCTAGTTCTAAAGACTGCAATCAAGTCACTTAGGCTCCACTGATGCACTCCCACAATCTTAATAGAGCTCAAAGTGGTCACCTTGTACTAAAAAAAATTACACCTTGTAAAATCCAACCTTTTTAGTATATATTCCCGAGTTTTCACAAATACATCAAGTCATGAAAACACCATTCAAATTATGATATTGAACAGTTCCATCACCCCAAAGATTTCCTCATGCTGTGTGTTTGTAGTCAACCTCTCTAACCTGCCCCCTGGTAACCTCTGGTCTGTTTATGTTCTCATAATTTTGATTTTTTCAGAATGTCATAAAATTGGTGTCATATGCAGTATTTAACCTATGAAGTCTGGCTTCTTAACCTTAGGATACTGCATTTAAGATTCACCCATCATTCTGGATGTAGCATTAGTTTGTCCCTTTGCGATGATGAGTAGTATTCTATTGTAGGGAATTAACTATAGTTAACTAATTAATTTATTTATCAGTTGAAGGACATTTGTGTTGTCTTCATCCTTGGTAATTATGAATAAAGCTTCCATAAACATTTACGATTGGGTTTTTGTGTGAACATATGTTGTTCTTTCTCTTTTGTAAATACTTAGGGGTAAAATTGTCTGATCACATAAATATAACTTAACTTTTTAAGAAATATTCTGACAGACTGTATGATTTTACATTCATGTCAGCAGTGTTCCTGTTCCTCCATATTCTGTACAATATTTGGCATTTTTTTTTACTTTTATTAATCTAATGTGTGTGTAGTGATATCTTACTGTGGTTTTAGTTTGATTTCCCTAGTGGCTGATAATGTAGATACTCATTTCTTGTATATTTGCTGTCAATATGTCTTCTCTTAAGGGCTTCTGATTAGTCTTCACATTTTGCTTTGTGGTGCTCGTGTTATGCATGATGAAATACCCGCCATTTTCTCAACACCCACTTCACCATGAGATTCTATGAAATGCCTCAACATTTGGATTCATTAAAACCTTTTATTGAGGATTGACTTAAGAAATGCCCCATCAGTAAATAAAAAGCGATGGCAAAAGACTAGGTGAGCCTCACCAAACCAGTTTCCCCACTACCTAATTTCTGTGACGATCTCAAATTTGATGAAGTGCCAGTTTTTGCAACAGAATTCTCTATTAGTTTATCACATGAGGTTGTACAATATTTTAATGCAATTCACTCTAAAACCAAAATATAAAAACTAGAATTCACATACCAGAAAATGTGTTAGAAGTTATTTAACTCCTCCTCTCCTGCTAGGGCTCCATTCACTGTTCAGATAAGTTGCTAATATTCTACGCTTAAATATTTATTAAAGGTTTACTATGTATAAGACACTGTGTTAGTTGCTCAATAAATATTTGTTGAGCTGAACTGAAGATAAATACACAGCACTATATATTCTAAATAAAATCTATAACTTACATTAAATCATTCAAATGTGTCATGTCTAAAAGTCCCACTGGGACTTTTACTGAGCACTAATGGCATGCTAGATACAGTAGATGATAGAAAAGATGGAAAACATAACCCCAGCTCTCAAGAGTTTGTAATTTTGATTGGAAAATATACAAACATGAAGCAGAGTAGAATCTATATAATAAAAAATCCTAAATTAAGTATTTATACTTGCACAAATTCAGTGACTGAGATGGCTATAACCACAGAACATGATTTTCCAGAAGAGATACACCATAATAGGGGCATGATAGATGGAATTATAATTTCTTTCTTGTGTCCAAAGCACAATGAACTTGAGAACCAAGACAGGAAAGGCAGTGAAGAAAAGGAGTATTCATTAGGTTTTGGAACAAAACCTGCCATTCAGCAAAGGAAAGAAATGGAGGTTGAATTAATCGCCTGAGCCATGCTTCAGATTAGATACAAATGCGGGAGGCAGAGTAGGTTTTCCACACGCACAGAGCACACAGTCAGGGAATTAATGCTAGGAATATTTAGAACAGCAAGCTGAAGATGGGTCACGTTGAGAAGACCATCTCATGGCCAGAAAGGTTGGCAGTAAGATTCAGAGCTGGGCGTCAATTCTTGGGGGGAAAATACCCTATTACTATGAATGATAGGTATATATAAGGATCAGTGGAAAAGTCTAATCTTTGTTTTTTGTCAAGATAAAGACAAAGATATGGTATCATCTAGGAATAAGTATTTGAAGTAAGGCTGTGGTAACCCCTGGGACATAAGACCACTGCTCTGGAAACAAATTACTTTTGTTTTGCCTGGTCAGGGGATCACGATGAGGCTTTGTATAGAGCCACAAATGGATTTAGCTTAGGAAATCTGGAAAGGAGTGAATTGGGAGAAATGAGTCAAAATTTATATGAGTGAGCATGGCTGAAGGATAAATAAGGGTTATAGGTAATTTTGATATCTAACATTCCAGGATTTTAACAAAAAGAAGTTGATGTTATCTGCTTTTAATATTAAATTTTGTCTCCACTTAAAATCCAAGATGTTATTTTGCTTCACTGGTACAGAGCTAGTCATTTCCAAATGGTAATTACATAACTCTCTCTTTTTCCCCAAGGAGAAAGTTCATTTTACAAATGCAATACACAAATAAATATAGGCAACAGTGGAGCTGGGCCTGCAAGCTTTTAGAGAGCAGATAAAATTTGATTAAATTCTTCTTTTGTTGTTATTATGTTTTCATCACCTTTGTCATTGTGTCTACACTTCTGAACTCCACCTTGGAGTGGCAGTAACAAGGTATCACAAAACTGGCTTTTCTCACTGTAATTCCAACCTGCCAGAAGCAGCAAACATAGGAAATCTCGGGAGAAAACTCCTTGTCATACAATTTATTGCCCAATTTTGCAAACCCGAGAGGTTTAGCTACTAGTAGTTGCCAGAGTTTCAAATAAGCTTACCAAGTTGAGGTTATTTATCCATAATAAACTTGTAAATATTTCAGATAAAAACCATGAGTTTTCAGCTTAATGTACAGTGATGAATACTTTTGGAGGATTTCAGACAAAGAAAGAAGTTTAATATACAGTGGATGCTATATAATTTTGCTTTTTCTGTTATTATCTAATATTTATGGCTAAGATTATACCATTGCAGAACTAAAAGAGACCTTGGAGATAATTTGATTTAATGAGTTCATTTTATAGAAAAGTCTGAAAATGAGTTACCCAAGATCACACAGTTATTTAGTAGAAGAACTGAAATAAGAATCAGGTTTTATAACTCTGCACAGGCATATACTCCATTCAGAAATAGAATTGAATTCACTTCAACTGAAGCCCAGAGCTGTTCTACAAAAGAAGTAAAAGGTATAATATTTTTTCTCTCAATAGCCTTACACTGTCTACAAAACACACAAGCAAAGCAGATGATTCTTTTTGACCACAGACAACTCTAACCTAAACTGAATCCGTTGAAATAGGAAATGTGTGATGTTCTGGTCCAGAAACCTTAATGAAGGTAGCCATTAAGTTGAGCTTTGATGGATAGCAGGAGATAGGTACTTTACTATAATATATATACAGAAGTGTGTAGAGTCAGGAATTTTTTTAAATGGAAATGAGAATCACAAATGAATGTGATAAAGACAGGAGAAACTGTATACTGTTATCTTCTTAAATTAATAAGACTGAAACATTTTAGTCATGAGGAACGTCCCCCCTTTTTTTTTTTTTTACTTTTAGAATCTTTTACTGGGTTATCAAACTATTCTTGAATAAAAGTAAAAGTGAAAAGTGTATCTTAGTCTCTTTGAGCTTCTGTATAAAAAGACCATAACACTGCTAAGTTATAAACAACAGAAGTGTATGTCCTACAGTTCTGGAGGCCAATAAGTCCAAAATCAAAGTGCTAACAGATTACGTATCTGGTGAAGACTCATTCCTCATAGATGGTGCCTTCTAGCTCTGCCCTCCTGTTGTGGAAGGTGCAAGGCAGCAATATGAGGCCTCTTTTATAAGGTCACTATTCCCGTGCATCAGGGATCCACTCTCCTGACCTATGTATCTCCTGAAAGGCTCCATCTTCTAATATCATCATCTTGAGGGTTAGGATTTAAACATATGAATTTTGGGGGACAAAAACATTCACACCATAGTGTTATCTGTAACTATCAAGAAGCAGCTGCAGATTTATTTATTTTGCTTTGAAATATGTAAATTTTAATAAAATCATGTGTACAAAGATAGTATTTTTCTTATACTTTTAAAAGTTTTTTTTGTTTGTTTTGTTCTGTTTTTGAGACAGAATCTCACTCTGTTGCCCAGCTGGAGTGCAGTGGCGCAATCTTGGCTCACTGCAACCTCGACCTCCCAAGTTCAAGGAATTCTCCTGCCTCAGCCTCTTGAGTAGCTGGGACCACAGGCATGTACCACCACACCGGGCTAATTTTTTGTAATTTTTAGTAGAGACAAGGTTTTGCCATGTTACCCAGGCTGGTCTCAAACTCCTGTGCTCAGGCAATCGGCCCACCTCGGCCTCCCAAGGTGCTAGGATTACAGGCGTGAGCTACCGTGGCCAGCCAAAAGTTTTTATCTTAAAATAATTTTGATTTAAAGTGTTCAGTACAAGATATTTCAAAAATAATACAGAGGGTTTCTGTATAATTTCTCTTCACTTTCTCCAGTAATAAAATTTTATGTAAGTACACTGTTGTCAAAATTAGGATTTTACATTGATATAATACATTATAAAAATTCCAGTAAGTATCCAGTCTGAAATATGTTTTGTTGATAACCTCAAATCTGACAAACAAATGAATTCAAACAAAAAAATTAGTTAAGATTTGTTTTCCAGGTACAGCGGCTCATGCTTGTAATCCAAATGGTTTGGGAGGCTGAGGTAGAAGGATCACTTGAGGCAAAAGTTCAAGACAAGCCCGGGCAATATAGTGAGAGCCCATCTTTAAATAAATAAATAAATAAATGTTGCTGGGTGTGGTGGCACGTGTCTGTAGTTCTAGCTACTCAGGAAGCTGAGGCAGGAGGATCCCCTGAGCCCAGGAGGTCAAGGCAGCATGAGCCAAGATTGAGCCACTGCCCTCCAGCCTGGCAGCCTGGGTGGCAGAGTGAGACTACGTCATTAAAAAAAAAAAAAAAAAGTAAGAAAAAATTTTTCTAGTCAGTTTCCTTCAAAAAACAGATGCATACAAAGAAGGGTAATTGAAGAGTGTTTAGTCTGAAATATGATTTTTAATACGTGTGAGCAGAATTTAGAAAAAAATGACAAAAGATAGCAAAGCTCCAGCCACTACCAACAGCAGCCATTAATAGCCCTAAGTTTAAGGGGCTAGCAAAGGAAGCAACTGTGTTTATGAAGAGGGAGCTATCCTATTTTTACAATAGCGGTACACCACAAACAGGGTTTTGTGCCCTTTGGAAAAAAAAATCTGTTACTAGGCACCTGTGGAAATATAATAAGGAAGCTGGGAAATGAATATCTCACTCTGTCCTCTCTCCCATTCTGATGTTTTTGCTGGTTACTCCCATTGCCCCAAACCAGCCAGAAACTAAAGAATATGAGGAGTTGATCTGTTCAATACAGATTAACTTCCCTGAACACTAAGCAGAGTGAAAAGAGTAAAAAATAAGTTCAGAGGATACAATGGAGAATATCCAACAAAGTACTTCAAATATGTAATAAATAATGCTAAGTAGTTTATATTTCTTTATTTTAATTATATTGTTAATTTGTTGGCAAACTTGATAAAGCAGTTATACTATTTATTTTCCTGCATCAGTGAGAGTTCATGTTCCACATCCTGAATGTAAATCAGTGTGTAAAACATAGAAGAAAAATAAAGTTCAGAAATTATATAGTAAGCAATGTCATACCATAAATAATAATTGTATTAAAATATTCTTATCACAGACTCTCTTCTTTCTCCTCTTTATGAATCCAAAAAATTCATAAACAACTTAGCCTAGTTTTTCCCTCTGAAATTTAAATCTGCTGCTTTTTTTCCCCACTTAAACTGTTTTCTGGGTTACTTCAATATCAGTGCTAATTGTTTTAGATTTCTGCTTCTGCCCAAGATGGATTAACAGGGACAGATTTGTCCTCCCTTCTGAAGCTACAAATATAAAGATGATAAAGGCAATTTTACAAGTTTTCAAGACACTGAATGTTAGGTAGCAAAAAAGAGTTATCTCTGAAAGACAGAAAACAAATGAATGAGTTGTATGATTTCTCTAGCTTACTGCCACGAGAATTTTTGGGCTACAAGGCATCCAAGTGACTCACGCACTTGAGGAGATGGAATTAAAATTCCGAGGAAACCAAGGCAGCTAGAATTCACAGGACAGAGTACCAGGAAGGAGAGGCTATGCAAAGAGCACATGCTGGAGAGCTATACAGGGTTCTTCTAAGGTACTTAATCTTCTAAGGTACTTAGCAGAGTACTAATAAATGCAACCCCATAAGGAAAATATCTGAAACTATGGTAAAGGTCAACTGAAAGAATTAGAAGAAACACCACTCAGCATTCAATCACATCTTCGAATAGCATCACCATTCCCGTAGGACCCATTAGAAAAAAAAATCGTAGTTCATGGGACATTAGAGATTTTGCCTTAGTAGTGGGAAATAATTACTGTAGACTGAGCACTACTCTAGACCTGCCTAACAAATGATGAAGGTATCAAGCCTATAAGTATCGGAGTGTTTCTAAATAAATTAAGTGCATAGCAGAACAAAGCTCAAAAATATTTTTAAGAATACAAAAGTATATATCATTTAACCAGGTAAAATTTAGAATGTTGGAAATATAATTACAGTATACTAGATATGAACAGAAGTAGGAAAACATTTCCATATTGAGGAAAAGAATCAATCAATCGAAAGTGACCATGATGTGACAGAGATCTTAAAATTGTCAAAGATTGTTAAAACAGTTTTTATAACTCTATTCCATATGTACAAAAAGTTAATCAGAAGCATGAAAGATATAAAAGTGACCCAAATGAGAGTTCAACCAATGACAACTACAATGACTAAAATAAAAAATAACCTGGGTAGAATTAAGGGCAGATTAGACAGAAAAAATGATTAGTTAACTTCAAGATATAGCTCAACTGGCTTCACTGGTGAATTATTCCAAACATTTAAGGAATAAATAATAAACATTCTACACAAACTCTTCCAGAAAACTGAAAGGAGGAAATCTTTCCCACATAACTCTGTGAAATAAGCATTATCTGCTACCAAAACCAGGCAATTACATTAAAAGAACAGAAATGAAACATTCAATTATCTCATAAATCTTCATTCTAAACAAAATTTGATGAATCCAACTATATGGTTTGTGTCTCCATCCAAATCTCATTTGAATTATAATCCCCAATGTGGTAGGAGACGCCTAGTAGGAGGTGATTGGATCATGGGGCAAATTTCCCCTTTGCTGTTCTTGTGATAGTGAGTGAGCTCTCACGAGATCTGGTTGTTCAAAACTATGTCGCATCTCCCGCTTCACTCTCTTCTTTCTTCTCTGGCCGTATAAGATATACCTCCTTCCTCTTCCCCTTCCACTATGTTCATAAGTTTCCTGAGGCCTCCCCAGCCATATTTCCTGTACAGCCTGTGGAACCATGAGCCGATTAAACCTCTTTTGTTCATAAATTATCCAGTCTCAGGGATATTATTCTGTTCTTTTTAGCAATAGAAGAACAGAATAATACACCCAAAATACATATGACGTATAATATGACATGACCAGGTAGTATTTATTCCAGGAATTCAGGATTGGTCTAACATGCAATTCATTATATTAACAGACTAAAAAATATAGTCGTTCAAAAAGACACAGGAAAAATGTTTTATAAAGTCCAGTATCTATTCTTGTTAAAAACTCTTGGCAAGTTAGGGATAGAGGGAACTTCTTCAACCTTAAATATAATATCTACAAAAAACACATAGTTAATATCACACTTAATGGGTGAAAGACTGAATTACTTTCCCCTAAGATCAGAACAAGTTGAAGATGTCTGCCCTCACCAATTCTGTCCAACTTTTTCCTAAAGTTTCTAATCAGTGCAATGAAGAAAATAAAAGGCATTCAGGTTGGAAATGAGAAAGTAAAACTGTCTTTATTGAGAGAAAACTTCAGTGTCTATACAGAGTTGAATGAGATCTACAAAAGCTACAAAGCTAGTAAGCCACTTAAGCAAGATTACAGAATAAAAGATCAATCAATTTATCAAAATCAATTATACCTTTATGTGTTAGTGTAAACATTTGAAACTTAAAATTTGAAGACTAAGATTTATAATAGTATAAAAATGAAATACTTAGCTATAAATCTGAGAAGTGAAAAACCTGTCTACTGAAATTGCAAAATATTGAGGCAATAAATTTAAGAACTAAATAGAGAGACATGCTTTGTCCCACAGGTCAGAAGGCTGCAGAAGACTGTGTATTTTTTTTAAATTTTTATTCTTATTTTTATTTTATTTGAGATGGAGTCTCACTCTGTCATCCAGGCTGGAGTGCAGTGGCATGATCTCGGCTCACTGCAACCTCAGCTTCCCAGGTTCAAGTGATTCTACTGCCTCAGCCTCCCAAGTAGCTGGGATTAAAGGCACGTGCCACCACGCTCAGCTAATTTTTTGTATTTTTAGTAGAGTCCAGGTTTCACCATGTTGGCCAGGCTCATCTCAGGCTCCTCAACTCAAGTGATCTGCCTGTCTTGGCCTCCCAAAGTGCTGGGATTACAGGCTTGAGCCTCTGTGCCTGGCCACAACTTTAGTTTAGACAAAGATTTCTCAGATAAAAATTCAACAGCATGATCTACTTATAAAGTTATATAATGGACTTCATCAAATCTTCTTCCCATCAAAAGATACTGTTAAGATAATAAAAGGATAAGCCACCACCTGGGAAAACAATATTTGCAAAACATACATCTAATAATGAACTTGTTTCCTAAATATATAAATAACTCTTAAATCTCATAAATAAGAAACAATACATTTTTAAATGGGCACAATATATGAACAATTTACAAAAGAATATATACAGTTGACAAATAAATGTATGGAAATATGCTAAATAACATTAGCCTTTAAAGAAATCTAAGTTGAAACTACAACAGGATACTGCTGCACATATTATAATATCTAAAATTAAAAAGACCAAAACATCAAGTGTTTGTGAAAATACAGAGGAACTGGAACTCTCACACAGTTGGTGGGGACCTAAGATAGCACAACACTTTGGATAACATTGTGTTAGTTTCCTATGAAGTAAAACCTATGCCTACCATATTATTTACAGTTCACTCACTCCCAAATATTTATGTATCTATACAAAAGAATTGGGGGAAAGGATTAAGCATGTGTACTTACAAAGACTTATAAAGTCTGGTACAGGAATGTTCATGGTAGCTATATCTGAATAGACAACATCTGGAAATAATAGAAATAAGAAAATGGATAAGTAAAATTGTATTTTATAGATGTAATGGAATACTATTTACAAATAAAATGTAAGAAACAATTGATACACAAAACACAGATAAATATCAAAGCAGTTATACTGTTTTAAATATGTATAATTCCACATTTTAAAAAGAGATCCTTCCCAGGTGCTGTGGCTCACGCCTGTGATCCCAGCACTTTGGGAGTCCAAGGCAGGTGGCTCACTTGAGTCCAGGAGTTTGAGATCATCCTGGGCAACATGGTAAAACCTCATTTCTACAAAACATGAAACAAGAAAAATTAGCTTGGTGTGGTGGCATATGTCACAGCTACTCTGGAGGCTGAGGTGGTAGGATCACTTAAGCCCAGAAGGATGAGGCTGCAGTAAACTGTGATTTTTTTTTTTGGAATTCCTTATTATTATTATTATTATTATTATTATTATTATTATACTTTAAGTTTTAGAGTACATGTGCACAATGCGCAGGTTAGTTACATATGTATACATGTGCCATGCTGGTGTGCTGCACCCATTAACTAGTCATTTAGCATTAGGTATATCTCCTAATGCTATCCCTCCCCCCTCACCCCACCCCACAACAGTCCCCAGAGTGTGATGTTCCCCTTCCTGTGTCCATGTGTTCTCATTGTTCAATTCCCATCTATGAGTGAGAACATGCGGTGTTTGGTTTTTTGTCCTTGTGATAGTATACTGAGAATGATGATTTCCAATTTCATCCATGTCCCTACAAAGGACATGAACTCATTTTTTATGGCTGCATAGTATTCCATGGTGTATATGTGCCACATTTTCTTAATCCAGTCTATCATTGTTGGACATTTGGGTTGGTTCCAAGTCTTTGCTATTGTGAATAGTGCCGCAATAAACATACGTGTGCATGTGTCTTTATAGCAACGTGATTTATAGTCCTTTGGGTATATACCCAGTAATGGGATGGCTGGGTCAAATGGTATTTCTAGTTCTAGATCCCTGAGGAATCGCCACACTGACTTCCACAATGGTTGAACTAGTTTACAGTCCCACCAACAGTGTAAAAGTGTTCCTATTTCTCCGCATCCTCTCCAGCACCTGTTGTTTCCTGACTTTTTAATGATTGCCATTCTAACTGGTGTGAGATGGTATCTCATTGTGGTTTTGATTTGCATTTCTCTGATGGCCAGTGATGATGAGTATTTTTTCATGTGTCTTTTGGCTGCATAAATGTCTTCTTTTGAGAAGTGTCTGTTCATATCCTTTGTCCACTTTTTGATGGGGTTGTTTGTTTTTTTCTTGTAAATTTGTTTGAGTTCACTGTAGATTCTGGATATTAGCCCTTTGTCAGATGAGTAGGTTGCTAAAAATTTCTCCCATTTTGTAGGTTGCCTGTTCACTCTGATGGTAGTTTCTTTTGCTGTGCAGAAGCTCTTTAGTTTAATTAGATCCCATTTGTCAATTTTGGTTTTTGTTGCCATTGCTTTTGGTGTTGTAGACATGAAGTCCTTGCCCATGCCTATGTCCTGAATGGTATTGCCTAGGTTTTCTTCTAGGGTTTTTATGGTTTTAGGTCTAACGTTTAAGTCTTTAATCCATCTTGAATTAATTTTTGTATAAGGTGTAAGGAAGGGATCAAGCTTCAGCTTTCTACATATGGCTAGCCAGTTTTCCCAGCACCATTTATTAAATAGGGAATCCTTTCCCCATTGCTTGTTTTTGTCAGGTTTGTCAAAGATCAGATAGTTGTAGATATGCGGCGTTATTTCTGAGGGTTCTGTTCTGTTCCATTGATCTATATCTCTGTTTTGGTACCAGTACCATGCTGTTTTGTTACTGTAGCCTTGTAGTATAGTTTGAAGTCAGGTAGCGTGATGCCTCCAGATTCCATGCTCATGGGTAGGAAGAATCAATATCGTGAAAATGGCCATACTGCCCAAGGTAATTTATAGATTCAATGCCATCCCCATCAAGCTACCAATGACTTTCTTCACAGAATTGGAAAAAACTACTTTAAAGTTCACATGGAACCAAAAAGGAGCCTGCATCGCCAAGTCTATCCTAAGCTAAACTGTGATCTTGCCACTGCACTCCAACCTAGGCAGCAAAGGGAGATCCTGTGTCAAGAAGAAGGAGAAGAAGGAGAAGGAGGAGAAGAAGAAGAAGAAGAAGGAGAAGAAGGAGAAGGAGAAGGAAAAGAAGAAGAGGAAGAGGGAGAGGAAGAAGATGAAGAAAAGAAGAAGGTGAAGAAGAGAGATCTAGTAAATGCAAAAAAACAGATCAATGATTGGAGATGGTTAGAAGGGAGGCATTATAAAGGATGAAAAGAAACATTTGAGGTGATGAATATGTTTCTGATTTTTACTGCAGTGATGGTTTCACAGGTGTATACATTTATCAAAATGAAATAAATTGTATACTTTGAGTATGTGCATTTTGTGATATGTCAATCATACCTGATTTATACAAAAAACCTTCCTTATCAATTTTTTCACTTCTTTTACCTTCTTTTCTCATTCTATGACAAAATCCATTCTCTTGTATTCTAAGTTTTCAGTCTTTCTCTTGATCTGAGATTTGCATCTCATAAAATCAGAATGGATAGACAGAAAATTTTAATTAAGTTGTAATACATAGAGAAAGGGCTAAAAAAATAAAATAAGAAAACCTCTCAATTATTATACTCGACTATATTGTATTATAAATCATTAGTCTTTCTTTCTCTCTTGTCCGGTAAACCGTGTGATCTCTGAGTGCCTTATTAATCTTTTTTTCATATAATTCTGACACACAGTCATCCTTTAATATGTTATTTTAAGTGGATGAATGAATGATGTCTTGCCTTAAGAATATAACAATTTAATGGGAAAGACAAGACATAAATCTGAGGGCTATAAAAACTCTTTCACATCATATAGGAACAATCAGGAAAATAATTGCACCCTGGGTTGGAAAGGGTGCAAAACAGTATTGGTCACAATTAGTGCAACAACAAAAATCCAAGAGAAATAAAGGAATAAGGTACATTTGAGGTGGATGGTAATCATTTGACTATTTTCACCACATAGCCATCCATCTCCTGCCCTTTCTACTCACCTGCCACTCCTCTCTTTTTTACACAGTCAATTGAGTGTTTTTATTCTTCAGTTAAAGGTTTCCTGTTGCTCCTTTGTGCTCCGCCCGGCTTCTGCCATTTCTACTTCTCCTTCGCATGTCTACCTCAGGAAGGTGGCTTTCATACCTAAACGATGGGGTAAACACCAGTGTGAGAGACCACCGATTCCTATTCAGAAAAACGCTATTGAAATTGGAGCTGGTTTCTTGAAGATTTCACTGAACTGAAGCTCCTTCTTCCTTTATTTTACACAGAGAGGATTTTTCCCCCTTAAAATGCTGGCCCATCTGTTAAAACCTTTTTCTCTTAAGCTGTACCTCTGCATGGCTTCCATTATAAGCTTGGCTAAAGAATTCTTAATGAATCCCCCTTTATCAGCAAGACTCAGCTCTTGCGAGGAGGATTTGCTACTTTTAATTCTATACGGAACACAAATGGGTCACCAGATTGTTCTGTGCTATAACTGACAAGATTTGTTGCCATCATTTAATTACAATAAATTTTCAATTTTTGAGAGACTTCTTTAAGTTATATGACTGTACATATTAGGCATAAGGGGTATGGAAAAAAATGTGTCCAAGGTCCTGAATTGGACTTGGGAAGGCAATTATTTAAAGAAGGGCTGAGTTCTGGGATAGCAAGGGCCATGTAACACATGACTTCAGAGTAAGAAAACTTACGGAAGCCAACTACTTCCCAGAATTGGTGGACATAAACATATATCAAAGCAGTCATAGAATTATAATTATCAAGACATTTGGGGATGTTGCAGTTTGAAGATAGACTATTTAGATTTCTAGTTGAGGGAAGGCTCAGAGGAGATACAGTTTGCTACAGCGATCTTCCCTTCCTCTGAATGTTACTCCAATTGTTGCCTGAATACATAATATGCTAGTTCACCACATAGTGTGTTCTATAGTAGTCTTGAAGTATACCTGAAATAAGTCTCTATGCTTATCCTACATTTCCCCAAATTATATGATTCTCAGGGGCAAAGCCCATGTGTGCTTGGTTTACAATGGGTGGTGGCACAGTCTCTTACTTATAGTTTGTGTTGAATAAATATGTTAATTTTTGATTTCACTACAATTTTTTAAACTGAATGTAGCTTGTATGGTAAATTAGTATAATAGAATCAAAGCAAATATTGTAAAATCTTGACAAACATAAAACGCATTAAAAGAAGTACTACTTAAAGTCCATTGTAGAAGCAGCATGAATCACACTACTAGGTAGATGTTGAATGGTTTGGGAGGTAGAAAGGAAAAATTAAACATTAACGGATGAAAATGCAAACTTGTATACTTAGGAGACATATCTAACTTTTGAAATTACAAGAATGTAACAACAACCACAGCAACAAAAATCCACGAGTTGTACTTATTTTCTCAGATAGCATGAGAATTTGCTTCTTTTGCTTTTGATTCTTAGGCATTCTTGTGAACTTGATGGACTGTGCTCTTGAGGCAATTAACTGATATCATTAGTATTCATCTTCTTTGGCTGCTATAAAAAAATACCACAAAGTTGGTAGCTTATGACAACAGAAATTTATTTCCTCACTGTTCTAGAAGACAGAGTCCTGAAATCAGTATCACTGGTCCAAAATAATGGCATCAACAGTGCAACGCTTCCTCTGTAGGTTCTAGAGGAAAATCCTTTCTTTTCTTCCTCTGACTTCTCGTAGATGCTGGCATTCCATGGCTTTTGCCTACATAATTCCAAAGGTTCCTCTGTAGTCAGGTGGCCTGATCTTTTTCTGTTTGTCAAGTCTCCCTGTACCTTTCTCTTACATATACACTTGTGATTACATTTAGTGCACAGCATATAACTCAGTATGATCTCTTGATCTCAAGGTCTTTTACTTAGCACTCATGCGTAGATTCTTTCTGCAAATAACCTAGCATTTTTAGGTTTCAGAGATTGGGACCTGGTAACATTGGAGTCAATTATCAGCCTATCATAATAGCTATTATTGTATTGCTGTTATTACATGTAGCATAATGGGCTAGAATTTTGATTTTGTAATTGGACAGAGCTGAGTTCATATCCCTGTATCAGCTAAAACATATTGAAAAAAATGAACCTCTCTGTGGTTCAGTTTTCCCAACTGTTAAATGAGTATATGTATGAATAGTTTCTCACACTATTGTTGTAATGATGAAATAGGATAGTGTATATAACATTTTAGCACAGTTTGTACTTTTGTAAAACATAAATTCAACATAAATTATAGGTATCATTATTTTTAATAAATTAATAAAACTACTAATTTATTCAAAGCAAAATGTCAGTTAATCTAAAGGTTATAAAATTTCATAAAGTTTTAGCTGCTGTTTTCAGAAGTTTGTAATTGCTGAGATAAAATTCACATGCATAAAACATACCAGAAAATTAGAAAATGTATACTGGAAATCATAAATGCTAGAGCTGGGCAAAATAACCATTAATCAAGGTCATGGACAAAGTTTTTCTTTTTTCCAATTTTTAAAATTGTGATAAAAGATGTTTCATATGAAACTTATCATTTTAATTATTTTTAAGTGTACAATCCAGTGTTATTCATAATATTGGACAATCATCGCCATCATCATTTTTCATCTTATAAAACTAAAGCTTTACACCCATTTATCTCCTCATTCCCCCACTCCCTAGCCACAGGCAACAGCCATTCTATTTTTGTATTTATGATTTCAACTACCTTAAGTACCTCATATAAGTGGAATCATATAAAATTTGTCTCTTTTGTGATTGGCTTATTTCTCTTAGCATAATATTCTACAGGCGCATCCATGGTGAGCATATTTCAAAATTTCCTTCCTTTTTAAGGATGAGAAATAATTCATGGTATGTATATATACCACATTTGGATTATCCATTCATTCATTGATGAATGTGTGGGTTGCTTCAAAATTTTAGCTATTATTAATAATGTTGCTATAAACCATGGGCATACAAACATCTTTTTGAAACCTTGCCTTCAATTATTTTGGATATGTACTCAGAAGTGGAATTTCTGAATCATATGCTAATTCTGTTTCTAAGTTTTTGAGGATCCACCATACTGCTTTCCACAGTGGCTGCATGATTTTACATTCTCACCAACAGTGCACAAAGGTTCCAATTTCTTCACATTCTTGGCAACATTTGTTGTTTTCTGTCTTTTTGATAGTAACCATCCTAATAGGTGTGAGGTAAAATCTCATTAGGGTTTTGATTTACATTCTCAGATAATTAGTGATGATGAGCATCTTGTCATGTGGTTAGTAGTCATTTAGATATCTTTTTTGGAGAAATGTCTATTCAAGTCCCTTGCTTATGTTGAATCATTTTTGTTTTTTGTTGTTGAGTTTTAGAAGTTTTCTATGTAATCTGGATGTTAATTCTCTACCGGATATGTTACTTGCAAATATTTTTTCCCACTTACAAATATTTCCTCCCTTGCCTTGCTTTTTACACTGTTCATGTTTTTTTCATGTACATTTTAATGAATAAATTTATTAAATCTAATTTATTTTTTCCTTTTGTTGCCTGTGCCTTTAGTATCATTTCCAAGAAATCATTGCCAAATCTACCATCATTAAGATTTTGTCCTTTGTTTTCTTCTAGGGGTTTTATAGCTTTAGGTTTTAAATGTAGGTATTTGATTTATTTGCCTTTGTTTTTGTATATGGTATTAAGTAAGGGTTCAGCTTCATTATTTTAAATGTCGATGTTCAGTTTTCTCAGCAATATTTATTGAGCAGACTGTCTTTTCCCCATTAAATCACCTTGGCACCCATGTTAAAAAACAATTGACCGTATATTCAAGGAGGTGCTTCTGAGCTCTCTATTCCATTTCATTTGTCTAAATATCTATCTTTGTGCCACTACCACACTATTTTGATTACTGTAGTTTTGTAGTAAATTTTGAAAAGATGAAATGTGATTCCCTTATCTGTGTTCTTATTTTTCAAAATTATTTTTGCTATTCAGGATCCCTTGGGATTCCATATGAATTTCAGAATAGATTTTCCTACATCAGTAAAAAATGTCATTGGAATTTTGAGAGGAATTTCACTGAATCTATTGATTACTTAAGTAGCATTGTTATCTTAACAGTATTAAGTCTTATAATCCATGAACATAAGATGTGTTTTCATTATTTTATGTCTTCTTTAATTTGTTTCAGCAATGTTTTGTAGTATTCGTTGTGCAACTCTTTCACTTTCATTAATCACACTATTTTATTATTTTAGATGCTGTAGTAAATAAAATTATTTTTAATTTTCCCTGTACAGATTGTTCACTCTTAATGTGTAGAAATGCAACTGATTTTTTGCATGTTGACCATGTATCCTGCTATTTTGCTTAATTTATTAGTTTTACAGTTTGTGTGTATGTGTGTAACCTTTACATACAAGAGTTTTCTTTTTTATTATTATTATACTTTAAGTTCTAGTGTACATGTGCACAACGTGCAGGTTTGTTACGTAGGTTTACATGTGCCATGTTAGTTTGCTGCACTCATTAACTCATCATTTACATTGGGTATTTCTCCTAATGCTATCCCTTCCCCAGTCCCTCATCCCATGACAGGCCCTGGTGTGTGATGTTCCCCTCCTTGTGTCCAAGTGTTCTCATTGTTCAATTCCCACCTACGAGTGAGAACATGTGGTGTTTGGTTTTCTGTCCTTGTAACAGTTTGCTCAGAACAATGGTTTCCAGGTTCATTCACGTCCCTGCAAGGGACAGGATCTCATCCTTTTTTATGGCTGCATAGTATTCCATGGTGTATACGTGCCACATTTTCTTAATCCAGTCTATCATTGATGGATATTTGGGTTGGTTCCAAGTCTTTACATACAAGAGTTTTCTACATACAAAATCATATCAGCTGTGAGCAGAGATAATTTTATACTTTTCTTTCCAATTTAGAAGTCCTTAATTTCTTTTTTACTTGCCTAATTTCTAGCCTGATAGGTCTAGTACTTTCATTACTATATTAAATAGAAATGGCAAAAATTAGTGTCCTTTTTTTGTTTCATATCTTAGGGGAAAATCTTCCAGTCTTTCACCATTGAGTGTGATGTTAACTGTGAATTTTTAATATATGACCTTTATTATGTAGAGCTAATTTCCTTTTGTTCCTAGTTTTTGAGCATTTTTAATCATGAAAGAATGTTGAATTTTGTCAAATGTTTTTGCTGCAGCAATGGAAATAAACATTAGTATAGTTTGGATATTTGTCCCCACCCAAATATTGTGTAGAAATATAATGCTCAGTGTTAGAGGTGGGGCCTGGTGGGAGGTGTTTGGACCAATGGGGCAGATTCCTCATGACAGGCTTGTGCCATTCCCTTGGTGATAAGCAAGGTCTCATTCTGAGTTCACATAAGATCTCGTCATTTAAAAGTGTGTGGCACCTTCCCTGCCACCTCTCTTTCTCACTTGCTCTTGCTTTCAACATGTGATGTGCCTGTTTCCTTTTCACCTTTCACCTTAATTGAAAGCCCTCTGTAAGGCCTCCCTAGAAGCAAAGCAGATGCCAGAACTATGCTTCCTGTCAATCCTTTTGAACTGTGAGCCGATTAAACCTCAATTTTTTTGTTTTTTATAAATTACCCAATCTCAGGTAGTTCTTTACAGCAATGCAAGAATGGCCTAATACAAAAATGTTTTGTTTTGTTTTTCCTTTCATTCTCTTGGTATGATATATTACATTAATTTTCCTATGTTGAACCATCCTTGCATTGTAGGAATAAATCCCACTTGGTCTGGTGTATAATCTTGTTAATATCCTGATAAATTTAGTTTTCTAGTATTTTGTTGAGGATGTTTTTCACCAGTGTTCATAAGGGTCTTGTAGTTTTCTTTTGGTGATTTAGTTTGGCTTTAGTATCAGGACAGTGTTGCTTCATAGGATACATTAGGAAGTACTCTTTCCTCTTGAATTTTCTGGAAATGTTTGGGAAGGATTGGTGTTAGTCAGAATTAATCAGGGAAGCCATCAGGCCCAGAATTTTTCTTTATTAGAAGATTTTGGGGTACTGATTCAATATTCTTACTTGTTATAGATCTATTCTTATATTCTATTTTATGATTTTTCATGATTTTTCTTGGTAGATATTGTGTTTTTAAGAATTTGTTTGTTTTATATGTTTTCTGTTTTTTGGGGGTACAATAGTTGATAGTATTCTTCTATATTTTCTATTTCTACAGATTGGTAGTAATGTCCATACTTTCATTTCTGACTTTAGTAATTTATTTTTTTGTCATAATTCACCTAGCTGAAGGTTTGTCAATTTTGAGTATCTTATCCAAGAACTATCTTTTGATTTCATTGATTTTCTCTACTGTTTTGACAGTATATATTTTGTTTAATCTCTGCTGTAATCTTTGTTATATTCTTCTTTCTGCTAGCTTTGGCTTTAGCTTATTCTTCTTTTTCTGGTTCCTTAAGTTGTAATGTCAGATTGTTGATTTGAATTTGCTTTAACAAAAATGTTTATATCCATAAATTATTCCCTTAGCCTTGCTTTCACTGTTTCCCATAATTTTGAAATTTTTGTATTTTTGTTTCATTTATCTTCAAGTATTTTTTATGTTTTCATTGTGATTTCTTCCTCGTTCCATTGGTTTCTGACGACCATGTTATTTAATTTATGCAAATTTGTGAATTTTTGCTTTTTATTTCTGTTATTGATTTCTAATTTCATCCTGTTTTGGTCAGAGAAGATACTCTGCATGTTATCTGTCTTTCTAAATCTATTGATACTCAGTTTGCTGCCTAACATATGGTCTATCCTGGAATGTTCCATGTGTACTTCAAGAGGTACATGCTGTTTTTGTTGACTAGATTGTTCGGTATATCTCTGTTATATCTGGTTGGTTTATTGAGTTGTTTAAGTACTTTATTTTTTTACTTATCTTCTGTCTGTTTTTTTCATCCATTATTGAGAGTGAGGTAT
The DNA here is from genome assembly GCF_029289425.2 of Pan paniscus. NCBI lineage: Eukaryota > Metazoa > Chordata > Mammalia > Primates > Hominidae > Pan > Pan paniscus. The sequence continues at coordinate 57,733,174 of NC_073266.2, forward strand.
TGAAATTTCCAACTAATATGGTAGAACTATCAATTTCTTCCTTGAGTTCTGTAATTTTTGCTTGATGTATGTTGAGGGTCTTTAATTAGATGCATGATTTTTTTTTAGATATTTCTACTGTATGGAAGCTTTTATTAATATAATGTCCTCTTTTATGTCTTGCAAACAATTTTTATTTAAATTCTACTTTATCTGATATAGCCATCCCTGCTCTCTTTTGGTTACTATGTAGATGGAATATATATTTTTTCCTATTATTTCACTTTCAATCTATTTGTGTTTTTAGATCTAAAGTGAGTCTCTTGTACACAGAATACAATGAAATCATATTTTAAATCCATTCTTTTAATTGATATTGTTTCACTGAAGAATGTAAACATTAACATTTGAAGTAACTAATGAGAGAGTAACTCTCATTAAAATAACTTCTCACTTTGCTCTTTGTTTTCTGTTTGCTCTTTGTTTCCTATATGCTTTACAGCTTCTTTGTCCTTCAGTTTCTATATTACTGTCTTTCATGTTTGATTGACTTTTTAATAGTGAAATGTTTAAATTTATTTCTCACCTTTTGTGTGTATTCCATAGCTATTTTTGTGTGTGTGGTTACTATGTGATTATAGTTACCATTCTAAAATTATATTAATTTGGATTTATGCCAAGTTAACTTCAATAACAGAGAAAATCTGTGCTCCTTTACACCTCCATCTATACCTTTTCCTGTTGTTGATATCATAAAATTACATCTTTATATGTTGTGTGCCCCCAAATATAAAGTAATAATTATTTGACATACTTTAGTCAATTAAATTATGTAGAAAACAGAATGTAGTTACAAACAAAACATATAATAATACTATGTTTTATAATTGTCCACCTGTTTACCTTTTAATGATTTTTATTTCTTCATGCAGCTTCAAGTTACTGTCTTGTGTCCTTTCATTTCTCCTTCTGGAACTTCTTGAGTAGGACAAGTCTAGTAGTAACAACATTTTTCAACTTTTCTTTGTATGGGAATATTTTGGTTGGCAGATGCTTGGTTGACAGGATTTTAGTCATCTTTTAACACTTTGAATATATAGTCTATTTTCTATATTCATGGTTTATACATCTGGAGATTCAATCAACCCTGTATAAAGAATATTTTTTAATTCCACCTGTACTGAACAAGTGCAGAAGACATTTTTTCTTGTCATGATTCCCAAAATAATGGAGAATAACAATTATTTCCATAGGATTTACATAATATTTGGTATGTTGAAAAATCTAATTTGAATTTAATCTAATTGAACTTAAAATTCAAAGGAAGATGAGCATTTGTTATATGCAAATACAATACCATTTTATATCAGAGACTTAAGCATGCACAGGTTTTGGTATCCATGGGAGGTCCTGGAACCAATCTTCCATGGATAGCAAGGGACAACTGTATTGGTCCATTGCATTCTGAACTCCAAAATTTTTGATAAGAAATCTGATAATTTTATAGAGAATCCCATGTTTGTAATTAACCACTATCCTCTTGCTTCTTATAAGATTTTTTATTTGTCTTTCTCTTTCAAAAGTTTGATTACAATATGGTTATCTTTGGGTTTATCTTACTTGAAATTTGTTGTGCTTCTTGGATATTTATGTTCATGTCTTGCATTAAAATTGGGAAGCTTTCAGCCATGTTTTTCTTCAAATATTCTCCCTCCCACTTTTCTCTTGCTCTTCTTCTTCTAGCGCTTCCATAATGTGTAAATTGGTCTACTTGATAGTATTCCACAGGTCCCTTAGACATTGTTCACTTTCTTTTTTTTTTTCGGCTCCTCAAACTCTTTAATTGTCATTTTCCTATCTTTAAGGTTGCAAATTCTTTCATCTGCCTGCCCAAGTCTGCCTTTGAATTTGCCTAGGAAATTCTTCGTTATAATTATTGACCTTTTCAGCTCCAGAATTTCTTTTTTTATTTTGTTTTCAGTTTTCTATCTCTTTATGAACATTTCTGTTTTATGCTTACATAATTTTCTTGACTTTCTCTATGTATTCCTTTAATTATTTAAGCATCTTTATGACAGTTATTTAAAAGTCTGTGTCTAATAGATCTGCCATGAGGCCATGCTGGCTTTTTGTTATTGTTTTTGTTTATTTTTTTAAACTGTTGTAGGCTGTCTCTGTGCAAAGCATTAAGTCTAAGATATAAACTTGCAATCTTTTTAGGTCTTTTCAAAGCCTACACATTTCCCAGGGTGTACACTCTCACTTTCTAATTTTTCCTGTACAAGAAGTTGCTTTTGAATATAGTAGTCATTAATGTCTGACTCCCAAAAGGAGAAAATGAGAAAAATGAAGAGTTTGGGGAAAGGATGACAGTCCTTTAAATCCCCTGGAAGTCACATCAGAGAGAGGGGGAAAGACTTGCAACAATGAGAGGAGGTGCAATAATAATGGTGACCTGCTTCTTCTTTTGAAACTAGGTGGTCATAACCAGCAATCATCAATCAGAGCACAGATTCCCAATATTTGAAGAAAAGAGTCCTTCTTTCCCACCTTGGCTCCTGCAATTTGAGTGTAAGTTGCTCCAGGAACAAGTGCACAGCTGCATGCCACAGCTGCCCACTATAGAGCTGAGATGAAGGATAGGCAGCTGCCCCTGTTTATAGCTGAAATTGACTGAAATTTTCTGCAATTTCTTGTCCAAATCTTCCCATGGAAGTTTTGAACTTTCAGTAGCCTCCACAGTTCCAAAATGGTTACATCAGACATAATATTCCAGTGTAATTGTTTTCTGTGTAGGTAGACATATTTCTATTCCAACAGACAGATGGTAGAAAAATCCACCATCTTTCAAGAATCCTCTTGACATGACAGGTTTTTATACAAAAGTTTTAGATTACTGGCATTGACAGGTAGGAGATGAAAAGTCACATAGGAATAAAACACGTGTGGTAGTAGGGAAGGATAGGAAATTGTAGTAAACAATTGATAAATCAGAACACAGAGGGCACAAGAAGACTGAAATAAAATGCTAGAATGGTAGGCTTAAAACATACTGTGTTCAATGCACCAGACTAGAAACACATCTCTCTTTCTCTCTGTCTCTCTCTGTCTCATGTGTGTGTGTGTGTGTGTGTGTGTGTGTGTGTGTGTGTGTATGTGTGTGTGGTGCCTGTCCACTATGAGTTTTCACACAATATTTGCTTCATGAATGAATGAGAAGGTAAATGATGGATAAACAGAAATAAAACAACATCTCCCTGAAGCAGAGACTACCTTGGCAAACAAGTTAAACCAGCATTTCTCAATCTTGGCATTATTGATATTTTTGGCTGGATTAAGTCTTCATCAGAGTTTGGGGAGATGGTGTCCTGTATATTGTGTATTGTAGTATTTTAACACTATCCCTGGTTTTTGATGCTAAGTGTCAATTTCACCCCTCCCGAAGTATGGCAATTAAAAATGTCTCCAGACATTGCCAAATGTCTTCATGAGTATGGTAGCAAAATATTTCAGGTTAAGAACTATTGGCTTAAAACAAATGAAGCATGGAGAAGTAATTTAAGTTGAGAAAAATTTCAGAAAAAAGGGAGTTGGGTTAGGATCAACTAAACATAGTAATATATTTCCAGATGACATATCTTATATTGACTTTACCTAGTAAAACTTAGAACTCCATTCTTCCAGCAATAGAATAATATAACAATTTTATAATCCAAAAATTTTTAAATTCAAAGATAGGTTCTATCATAAGTAATACCTTTCAATGAGAGAAAATCTCTATAAAACAAGAGGCACCATCCTTACGTTGATTTTTTAGAGTGGAGTATTGTGTAGTTCTGCATCTCATGTTTGCTCTACAGATGCTTTAAGGAAAACAAAGAAATCACATATATTGATTTCTGCAGCATTAAATACATTTATACATCAAAGCAAAAGAACACAGGAATGTTTCAATTTGTGTTGCATAATTAAACTTTCATTATTGAAAACATTCCATATTTTCTAGCAATTTTGATTTATATATGTGTATATATAAATAAATAAATATATTTAATATACATATAATATATAAGTAAATATATATATATTTTCATTTGCATAGTCAAACGCTTGCTTTTTGTATATCATGTTTTCTGGAATACAAGAAAACAGGCCATAAACCTAAGAAAATAAAATATGCAATTGCCTGTTTAGCATGACAATTCAAAGAAATGATTTTGGAATGGTTCTATACTATAAATTTGATATTAGGAACTACGGGTGTAAAACTGGGCAAATTAAGTTCCCAGATAATACAAGAAATTCTGTTTTAAACATTATTTGAAATAAGCTATAGTTCTAGGTAAAATTATTAAGTTGCTAAAATTTTGAAGGGACATAGCTCCATTCCTTCTTCAATAGCATCTTTTCCTTGTTGAATGTACCAATCTCTGGGTATTTAATAGTCTAATATGTTCATGTTGTTATGTGGATAATTTATTTATTTACTTGTTCAGCAATATTTATTTGATATTCAGCATGTACCATACAGTGTTCCATAATGGTACTATCAAGATGAACAACTTACAGGTTATCTATTCTTTTGAACCTTGTTTTTCTTCTTATTAAGATTTACATTTCTTATAATGTATAGTTTTCTGTTTACCCACAAGAGTTTTATTCTATTTTAAAGATAATATTAATAAATTATTACTATTGTATTTGTCAATGATACATGACTCCTCTCTGATAACAGATATCATATTAACAGAATATTTTTAAATTACAGATAACAGAAAATATAAGACTTTATAGCATTATTGCTTGATCATTTCAGTGAGGCCAGCAATATCTGGGAGTAAGGCCATATTGCAGAAGCGTTCTGACCACTTGAGCTATGGAGATTATATTTCTAATTACTCAGAGTACATATTTTTCCAATTTACCTAGTTTGGGAGCCAATAAATTTGTTTTGCCTTTTTTTATTTTTTAGATTTTGCTTAAAACAACAGAAGATTATTGGCTGGGTGTGGTGGCTCATGCCTGTAATCCCAGCACTTTGGGAAGCCGAGGTGGGCGGATCACGAGGTCAGAAGTTTGAGACCAGCCTGGCCAATGTGGTGAAACCCCGTCTCTACTAAAAATATAAAAATTGGCTGGACGTGGTGGCAGGCACCTGTAATCCCAGTTACTTGGGAAGCTGAGGCAGGAGAATCATTTGAACCCAGGAGGCGGAGGTTGCAGTGCGCTGAGATTGCGCCACTGGACTCCAGCCTGGGTGACAGAGTGAGACTCCATCTCACAAAAGCAAAAAACAAAAAATAGAAGATTATTATCTCATATTTCTGGAGGCTAGAAGTCCAAACTCAACGGGTTTTTAAGGCCATCCTTTCTCCTAAGGCTCTAGAGATTTATCTTCCCTTGCCTATTTCTAGCTTATGGTGTGTATTAGCCCGTTTTCACACTGCTAATAAAGACATACCTGAGACTGGGTAGTTTATAAAGGAAAGAGGTTTAATTGGCTCACAGTTCCACATGGCTGGGGTAGCCTCAGAACACTTAAATCGTGGCAGAATGAGGAGTAAACACGTCCTTCTTTACATGGTGGCAGCAAGAAGTGCCGAGCAAAAGGGGGAAAAGCCCCTTATTAAAACCATCAGATCTCATGAGAATTCACTCACTGTCATGAGACCATCATAAGGGTAACTGCCGCCATGATTAAATTATCTCCCATCTGGTTCCTCCCATGACAGGTGGGGATTATGGAAACTATAATTCAAAATGAGATTTGGGTGGGGACACAGCCAAACCGTATCACTGGTGGTTGCCAGCAATCTTTAATGTGTCTTGGCTGTGGAAGCATCACTACAATCTCTTCCCTTGTTGGCCTTCTCTGCATGTCTCTTCCATGTCTTCAAATTTCTCTCTCCTTATAAGGACATCAGTTATTGGATTTAGAGCTCACACTAATCCAATATGATCTCACTTGAAGTTGAATACAGCTGCAAATACCTTATTTCCAAACAATGCCACATTTGGAGTTACCAGGTGTTGGGAGTTCAACACATCTTTTGGGGAACTCAATTCAACCCACAATAGCAGTACTCATTTATTGAGCACTATCTAGAAAGAAATGATTCTTGTGGTGAAATGATTTAGTAGTCTATTACAGGACTCCTCATAAACGCAGTGAAACTAGAGTGAAAAATAGATAAATTCACTGTCATAGTAAACTTAAACACACTTCTCCTAGTTATTAATTAATCAAGCAGCAAAAACAAGTGTATCATCTACATTTAAATATCATGCTGAGCAAGGTCAATATACTGAACATTTATGGAAAACATACTTTTCAAGCAATGTGGGATATTTGCAAAATTGGAGATTAACAAATGTCAAGCAAATAGTTTCATATAGAAGACATTCTTTTCCAGGATATTATTAGGTTAAAAATTAATCCCAAAAGATAACTTAAAAAAAACTGAATTATCTGAAAAATTTAAAACAGATTTCTAAGTAATTTATGTTTCACAGAAGATACCATAAGGAAAATTAGAAAAAAATTAGAATTGACCGTTAATAAAACACAACATTTCAAAAACTTGCCAAATGCAACTAATGTTTTGCTTAGAGAAACATTTATAGTCTTAAAATAATAATTAAAATAAATAAAATATAAAGTTTAATAAAGCAAACAGAAAAAAAGATGATATAGTAAATGCAACCAAAAAAACAGATAGAAGGAAAGAAATAACAAACACAAAAATAATGAAGCAGCAAAGTTAAAAGCCGGTTTTTTAAAAGGCTGAAAAGATGAACAAAATGTTGGCAAAATTGTTGAAGAAAAAAAGGCACAAATAATTTTAAGAATTAAAAAGGGAGATAACTACAGATATAGCAGATAGTAAAAGCATAAGAAAAATATGTATCTATTAGTGACACTACATTTGAAAACTTAGAAAAAATGAACAAAATCCTAGACAATTATACCTTACCAATGCTGATTCAAGAAGAAATAAGAAACTTTAATAATTCTACATTTGTAGAATAAATTAATAATTTTAAACTTTCCCATTGGGCCCAGGTGGTTTTACAGGAAAATGTTATCAAATATTCAAATCATAGATAATTCCAATCTTATGCAACCTTTTCCAGATAAAACAAAATAGAGAAACATGCCCCAGTTCCTTCTATGAGGCTAGTATAACCTAATGCTAAAGACAATTTCATCTGCAACCAGGAACAATTTGACTTTCTTTTTTCCAATCTGAATACCTTTTATTTCTTTCTCTTGCTTAATTAGTCTGACTAGAACTTCTGAAAGTAGGTTGATAAGAGTGATAAAATTTGATGTCCTTCACTTTTTCTAATTCTTGTAGGGAAAGCTACCAACATTTCCCAGGTCAGTATGATGTTGGCTGTGGGTTTGTAATATATGGCCTTTATTGTTTTGAGGTACATTCCTTCTAGACCTCATTTGTTGGGTGTTTTTATGATGAAGGGACAGAAGGGACATTGAATTTTATAAAATTAGTTTTTTATTTCTATTAAGATGACACATTTTGTTTCTTATTTTCTGTAGATGTGATGTATCATATTTATTAATTTTCCTGTATTGAACCATCCCAGCATCCCTGAAATAACTCCCACTTCATCATGGTATATAATATTTTTGATGTGCTGTTCGATTCAGTTTGCTAATATTTGGTTGAAAATTTTTGCGTCATTTTTCATCGGAGATCGTAGCCTGTATTTGTTGTTGCTTTTATAGTTGTGAATTTATTTGGTTTTGGTATCTGGGTAATGCTGGTCTTGTAGAATGAGTTTGGAAGAATTCCTTCTCCTCCAACAAAAAAATAGTTTGAGAACTTCTTTAAAAGTTTGGCAGAATTCAGCAGTGAAGCCATCAGTTCCTGAGTTTTTTATTGTTGAGAGACTTTTTATTAACAATTTAATCTTTTTACTCATTATTGGTCTGTTTAGGTTTTCTATTTTTTCCTGGCTCAGTCTTGGTATGTTGTGTATGTCCAGGAATTTATCCGTTTTCTCTAGGCTTTCCAATTTGTTGACACATAGTTCTTCATAATACACTCTAATGATCCTTTACATTTCTCTGGTATTAGATGGAATGTCTCATTTTTTGTTTCTGGTTTTATTTATTTGGGATTTCTTTCTTTTTTTTTTTTTAGTTTAGCTAGTGATTTGTCAATTTTGTTTATGTTTCAAATGACATGAACACCTACAGTTTTTGCTTCTGGACACTCTTATGATATCTACATCTTCGTTGAATTTCTCATTTAGATCATGAATTATTTTCCTGATTTCATTAAATTGTCTACCTCTTTCCTCTGGTATCTCTCTGAGTTTACTAAAGGTTATTATTTTCAATTCCTTTTCAGGCTATCCTTAAATTTTTATTTCTTTTTGGTCGTTATGGGTAAAGCATTGTGTTTTTTTGGTGGTGTCATGTTTCCTTGCCTTTTAATGGCTTTTGTATCCCTACATTGATTTCTGTGCATCTGGTAGAACAGTTCACTCTTCCAATTTTATAAAGTGTTTTTTTTTTTTTTGGGCGGGGGAAAATTTTCACCTGCAGATGTGTCCTAGAGTGTCAAGTAGAATGCGTTGGCTTTGTTCTAGATGGTGCAGATGTGTAGTCTTCATGTAGTTTCTTCAGCTACAGCCTGTGTCAGCAATGTCTGTAAGTACCTCAGTGGCTTGGAGTGCAGAGGTTTGCATAGTGGGTTCACCTACTCAAGATTTGCTCCTTTGTGGGTTCGGTACTGGGATGGTCTGTGCTCAGAAGACACATGAGGTTGCTATTTAGCTTGGCTGAGGAGATACTCCTTTAGGGGCAGGGCACTGGGGCAACAGATATTCTGCTGAACCCAGGCTCCAAATGGCCAGGGTCCTGGTTCTAGAATGAGGAAGATGAACTTCCCACTAGAAAGCTTATTCCGAGGGACCAGCGAGTTGTAGCAGCTTGGACTGGGAATGGTGCACCATCATTTGTAAACATGGTGTAATGGTAGCAAAGCCTCCAATTTAAGGAGCTACAGAGTTTACTGGCCCCTGGAGCTGAATACACTCTAGCAGTGGCTCTGGCTTCAAGATGGTACCTTGAAACAATAGATTGGGTAATGGCGGGCAGACAAGGGGCACAATGTGGGCCCCTTCTTTGAATCAAAACAGTCATGTGAACTGGCAGATTTCACACTCGGTTCATGTCGTGTGAGAACTGCAGGATTCTCCAGCAGCAAAAACTGCAGGTGTGCGTGGCATTAGTGGGGGCTGCTGGGGGCCTGCCCTGCTGCTGTCTTTGTGCAGGAAAGTTGCTCTCGCTTTGAAGCTAATTCCTTCTGGGAGACAGGGTGACAGCAGCAGTGTGCCTCGCCTCTTTCTCTATTTGGCCATCATGAGTCTCTGTGTTCCACAAGGCCTGCGCCAGTCTCTTGCTCTACTCCAGTGGTATCCCTTAGACACTAGTCAAATAAGAGCTGTTTATTCACTATTTTCGTCATTTTTTGTTGGGGCAAGATGAGCAGCAGAAACTTTCAGTCAGCCATCTTGCTGATATCACTTTTTCCCTTTTCTTTTGAGAGAAAAAATGTTAAAGATTTTGATTTTTTGGCCAAAAGAACTTAATGAGTGATGGGGAAAAGTGGATACATGAACTGGTTAATTAGCTATGATTTTAATATACACTCTATTTTATAAATCAAAATTCCAACTTCCCAGTGGCCCAATGTCATGGAGTTCTTCATAACTATAAGAAAAAAAAAAAAACACTTGTAAGAAAAAGTATCAGAGAACCAAAATGTAAAGAAATGATTGAACAGTAATTCTATTTTTAGAACTGTCCTAAGGCTTGTGGAAGTGTGGAAACTATACTGTAACTCATTTCTCCATGGGACAGTTAAATAATGCAAGCATGGAATACTCCAGGATGTCAAAGTGGATAGAGATCAGTGTGAGTACCATGCTAAGGGATGAGTCCATGGTGAATTTTTAACATATTTTTTATCTGTCTACACTCCACAAAAAGGATACACGAAAAAAAGGCTTGTGATGATTAAATTACTCCAATTTGCCTTTATTTTCAGTTGTATAGTTCCTGAGGATAGTGTTTGAACTGAATGCATTTTGACAGCATAACCATACAATTCCCATGTTCAGTGTGAGATTACATATTGCTCTACAGATCTGTTACCTGCTTTGTTTGCCTTTTTCTATATCTGCTTATCTGCCTTTCACCATTCAGTAGATAATTATTATCTTACTATATTTCTATCTTAAGATGGAACAAGCTAAAACAAAGCCAAGGGACTATGAAGAGAACTCAGACAATTTCATTTCGTTAAACCACAATGGAATGCAATTTGTATTTCTTAAGATTATGAAATATGGTGCGCATTTATGAGTACTTGGATCTCAGTGTTAGTAGAAGGCAAGTAAAAGGATAGGGAAAGTATTATTTTATGGTATTAAAAATGGTTCATATTAAAAGTATTTTTTTCCAAACTACTATGAAAATCCTTGGAAATTTTCATAATAAAAAATGCCCTAAGCACTCAGATTGTCCGTAACAGAGCTGTAATAATATGAATCAAAGGCAGGTACTTCTTCTAAACTTGATTTTGAGAAATCTGAAATCCTTCTGTTTTGAGGTGGTGGGAAGGCTATGTACACTTTTACTGCAAGTAATGACTAATATCAGCAGGTGCTGTATGTGCCTGCTGTACTTGTGGCCAGAAAAGAGTAGAATAAAAAGCTCTTATTTATTAAGCACGTGTTATGTAGAGCCAGAAGTCTCTAGGAGATCCTAACTTGATTAGTTTATTTTTCCCTTCTGGCTCTACGCAACACATGCTTAATCAGGTAAGGTCATAATTTGAGAGCAGTTAGATGGTACTCTTTTCAAATGTATTTCTCCTACCAGTCTGCCAAAATTGCAAAATTTTGTTCATCATTAAACATCCCCTTTAGTTAAGACATTAGTGTTCCTCATAAAAATGCAAATATATTATTAAGCATTAATATCTTATTACTAATTAGTTGATCAATTTTACCCTGACAAAGAAAACAATCATGAGACAATGGGAAATAGGGGTCAGGCAAGAATATTCATGAGGTGAAAGGTCAGCAAAGGGCTGAACCATGGGGTGTTACTAGGAGAAAGTTTCAGGTAAGGCAGCTCAGAGGAGACATTCTAGTAAGGCAGATAATATCCTAGGGGAATGGTGACTTTTAGATCTGTCTTAAATCTCCATATCTGGGTGATCACATTTGCTAACTGAGCCAGTGACCTCACCTGCAATTTGTGTAGGGAGTGAGGAAGATTCACATCGGTATGGCTTACACAGATTTGGATGCTGATAATTTAGATTTACTTTGGAGAAAAGATGTACGACAGAATTAATGACTTCTTTTGCACATATAAAATGTCTGAATTCTAACAACAATATTACCACAATTTGGGGTAAATTATTGTGTTTTTAAGAGAAACTGAGAAAACAAAGTAAAACAATAATAGTAATAATGATGATTATGTTTATGCAGCAGACAGTAAATAGAATGAAAACATCTAAAAATAAAGAAATGGACAGTGAAGTGTGAAAGACCAGAGAGAAAGGGCAGGTGAGTTGGCCACGAAATGTGTTCCTGGACTCTGTCCTTTTGGTTTTCTAAGTAAAGTCCTCAACAGAAAAAGTCTTTCTAAGCAGTAAATCCTAGTTCTTGTGATTTTGTTTTTGCAAGTGGAACGTAAGTTTTCATGTCATAAATCTTGGCCAATATTAATAATAGTTAAGTATTTTGAATCCTCATGAGGTGTCAGGCACTCTTCTAAGCATTTTATATGCCAGGTTTATTTCAGATTTGTTTTAAAAAGCTGGGACAGAGAATAAATACAAACTCTTTGAGTAACACTATGTTCAAAAATGGAAGAGTAGCTTTAAATGCAGAGAGTTCAGTGTTTCAGCCTGACTTTCTATATATCATTAAAGAAGGACCCTGTCTCTCATCTTCTAAATAATAATAACTAATACTTAAATGTCATATCATGTTACAAATTCACTTCCCTTTAATACTTAAATATCATATCATGTTACAAATTCCCTTCCCTTATCAATTCTTTGAAGTTTACAACATTTACATGCATATAACCTTTAACTTATTTACTTCTCAAAACAACCTAGGAATTAGTGATAAGAAAACTGAGACACAATGAGTTATGTAATCTGCCCAAAGTCAAACAGGAGTAAGTACTGGGGCCAGATGTTAAACCTAGGCAAGAGGAAGAGCTCTTTATTACGAGATATAGTGACTCTTTGGGCTTTAACTTAATATGACCTCAGTAAGTCTCTTAGCTGTAATTGGTATAATCTGTAAAATGACTCACCTCAGTAAGTCTCTTTTCTATAATTGGCTCAATCTGTAAAATAAAAAGAGTGGTGTTAGAATTCCAAAGTTCTTCCTAGCCTTCAAATTCTATGACTCAATCCTGGTAAGGCTATGGGGCAACAGTCAATGTCATACTTCTTTGGAGGGTCTAAACACAGTTTCACTTATAGCGGAAACTTGTCAATGTATTGTGTTAAGTCTAGAAATTCAGTCCACAATATACAATGTAAAGGCAAGGCATGATAGATGAGAATGCTTATCTGAAATTTGTCTATGATAGCATACAATTTGGAAACCACTTCAATGTCTAAACAAGGGATTGATTATTTACATTTTGATACATGATTGTGCTCTTACTAATACCATGTATTCAAAGACTAGTTAATGATATTGAAAAATCTCACAATACAATAATAGGCAAAAAATAAAATAATATATAACATTATAAATACAACACTATCTAATCTTGATTTATACGTGTATGTATATGTGCACGTGTTTACACTTTTAAAGGTAAATGTGTGAATATTAACTTAGTTCTTTGTTTGCTAACATGATTATACATGAGTTATATTTCCAAACTTTTGTAAACAAGCATTACTTTCAAAACCAGAAAAAATAAAATATTTGGAAACAAACTGTACTCAACAATATATGTCAAATCCCATGAATCATTTCCTTCTTTCCTCTTTTCTACTTTTGATCATCTTTGCAGACTGATGAAGACCTAAGACTGACTTTCCCTGGATTCCCTAGGAAGCAGTGACATTCTTGCTATAACCACTTGTGTAAATATTTAGAATGACTATGCATTTGGAATGACCATATGGGTTTTCTGCCTGGTGACTGTGTTGATGGCACCAAGTTAACCATGGCCTAAAACTCTGTTTAAGAATAAGCCCTCTAAAATATTGTTAAATGCACAGTCGTCTGATGCTTCCTATAATAGCATATAGCATATTGTTTTCACTCAATAAATTTTAAGTCATAATAATCAATAATAATAATAAGGAGGCAATAAAAAATAACTGGATTCAGTAGCACTGATGCAGTAGCTCTTTATGAGTTCCCGGTAGGGAGAGCAAGTTGCAAGCAGAACCAAAAAGACCATAGCGTTCGGCATGACAGGCCTTCCAGAACAGCTTGTGAGGCAGAACCAATATCGAGTGTGTACACATATGGGCCTGAAGTAGTGTCAGTTTGCAGCTCCAGGAACTGGGGCTGGTAAAATAGCATAAGGAGAACTGGAAAAATCTGCCCAGCTCCAGCTATCTCTGAATGGTATATTTGCTACTATGATAACAAGGTTTGAAAGATCTGACAATGTCATGAACTTGTAGGTAGGCAAACCTAATGTGAACTTGTTCCATTGTAAAACATATCTTCCCCAAAGAACCTGCCCTAATTGTCCTAATCCTAGCATTTAATCCCCTTTCTTACTGTTCTTACACTTATTAATATATCGGTGCATTCAGATATTTAAATATTTTATTTTGTATGTTGAATGCATGTATGCATGTTTATTTCTATAACCTCTTCATGAGTTTTCTAAATTAGAGGATTTACTTCTTGATTTTCTTTTATCTTGCTGTGAAATGAGTTTAGAGGGTTAGGGCTCCTAGGAGCAAATACTTGGCTCAATACTAGGAAGCAACAGGGCAGTAGACAAAAGGGCCCAAGGACTCATTATACAATTATTTATTCCTTCTATTAATTTCTTTCTGTCTTTCTAAGATGTAAGCTGTATGAGGGCACAGTTTTGTTTTATTCATAATGTAACCATGGTAACAGAAAAAGTGTCTGGAACATAGAGAACACTCAATAAATATTTTTGAGTGAAACAAAATAATATTTTGAAAAAGGTACCCCCCAAGAAAACACATCACTATGAGACCATACCTCATTGGCTCTCAAAGATTTTTAAATTCATGAGGGTTATTCAGGATGACTGGGATGAAGCAGGCTTGAGAGCATTCGGCCTAAAGGCATCATTTTCCTTATACCTATCAGAGAACTGTGTTAAAGTCATTCATTTTTCCAGCCTTTGACATTGACTCGATTACTTCCTGACATTAATTGTGACAGATCAAGTTATTTTTCCTTGTCCACCTTTCATTATGCTTTGTAATCCAAGGCATCAATTTTAAACTTGTTTAACCCAAAACAATCACAATGGACCAGGCCAGAAAAAAAAATTATAAAATTGGCCACAAAGGGGATATTCACTATCCACCTATTTTGTTAAATAACATACTCTACTTGCACACCAGCCATAACAGGAAAGAAATTCCTATGTGTATAAAACAGAAAGTAAAAGACTTATAATTATAATTGTTATTATTCAATAATCTCTCTTTGTTTTTAGTTAATACACATAGGAAGTGGATTATGCATTTGCAGTGAGCTTTCAATTATATAGCTGTAAATAGTAAATATGAGATATGCATATGTTGAAGAATTAAGACTACTCAGACTTCCCCCTGACACCTATTTTTAGGTTTTGCTCTAAGTTTCTATGTGACCAGGGAATTTAATAATAAAATAGGTGATCAAACAAAATGTACAGAATTGTCTATTGTTGAAATCACACTCCACAAAGACCATGCTCAACTGCCCTGAGACAAACATCTGCACATGTATTTCAATACCGTGTGTGTGTGTGGGTGTGTGTGATTTTTCACTGAGGTTGGTCAGTCTCTTTCAGAAGGTAAGCTCTTTGGCTGAAATGCCTTACAGCATCCACCCAGAGATAGGCATAGGAACAGCACAAGAAACATCTCTGGATTTCTAGTCTTTTGTTTGAAGACCTGTGTTTGGAATCCTACTTTGAGCAGGAAGATCTAGTCTTCATCTGCTTCAAAAGATTTACCCTAATCAGCCTCAAAATTTAACATAGATTTTCTCACCTGAAAATGCCCTTAGAGATCTTTTGGTTAAATCCCTGGTTTTGAAACATGAAACTCATTTACCTCTTGCTCAAATGGCCATCTAACAAATTCTGGGATGAGAAAATTTTAAAGGTTGAAGTTCAAAGCCTCCGTGTTAAATGTGAACTAGGGGCAAAAGCAAAGAGGTGCCAGCATCCAGGACAATTGACTATTAGAAAATTTGAAAAAGAGAAATGAAACCAAAGTCTAATACCAAGTTGATCAAGTAGATAAAGCATCACTTTTTATATAATAGTGAATCAACAAGACCCCCTTCTCTCCACCTGTGCCTATCTCATAGCAACATTAAAATCATGTTTTCTTTTAAAATCACAGAGAAAGAAAGAAGGGTCGGAACACGTAAGAGATATCGGTAGTCTAGTTTTGCAGATAGATTCATTTGGTATGCCCTGGGGAGCAATGATGTTAGTTTCACTTTATTAATTGAGAAGATTCTACATCCATGATTCCCACTTTTTCTCATTCCTTTCCTGAAGAGAAGATTCAAGAGGGAGGTAGACATTTCATGTTTAAGTAGAAAAAATAAAAACTCTTTCTTTTGCTTTTATTGCATGCTAATTAAGCATGATGGGAGTGACAGGTCCTATAGCAATGCAGCAGGCTCGGAACACTGACAAGGTCAATTATCTCCTGATAAGTCCTGCACCAGCAAAGATTAATAATATAACTAATATTAATTGAATATGAGTTCATTGAGTTTTATTTCTTTTTTTAAAGTTCTCTTGGTGGGCGCATGCCATGGTTCACAGAGAATGATGGATGGAAATGACGAAATTGTTAATAAACCCTTAGACCCCTATGGCCCACTGGGCCCACAGAGTATGCAGGTTTGATTTTTTTTTCTTTGGTTCCAGCCACCGCCACCCTGGTAGGGACTGGCAGGAAACCAAAAAGAGCTGGTTTTGTAATCCAGTTCATTACATGAATGAAGAAAGTGCCAGGGTCTTCAAATCTATGAATTCAGAATTTCCCAATCAAAACTGGAATGAAACTAACTGCATGGTGCCACTTAACAAGAATTGGGTCTAGTTGATTTATAAAGACAAAAGATCATACTTCTTTATTGGTTTCTATCATCACAAATAAGTTGCCTATTTTAAAATTTAAAAATTCAATATAATGTTTGCTTTTATTTTGCCCAGTTTTCATATAAAATAAGGAAAGCATGTCCATGGAGAGAACTTATTTTGAATGAGTTGAAAGATGGAGGCTAATTTGCATTGAGGGTTGGTACTCTTGTAAGTGATTTTAGGGACTTGGGAATTGAGATGCTGCTATTTACATTCAATTTCTTTCCCATGTATCAGACATCAGTTTTATATCTGGTGATAACAGAACTCCGTTAACTGATCTCATGAATTCACACTTCTTTGCAAAGTTGGAAAGAGATGTAAGTGGTTATATTATTTTAAACCATAGAGAAAATCGGTAGAGTAATTCTTTGTTTTTGAAGCACTCAGTGTATAAAATGATATAATGCTTTATTTTACCAATCCTTTATTTGTAAAATGCTGTTTTCCTAAATGTATGGCTAAAATAAATGCCATCCATAAAAATGAAAATGACGAAACCAATGAAAGTAACTGTAAATGCAATAAAAGTCGCAAAGAACCTAAAA
Source organism: Pan paniscus (assembly GCF_029289425.2). Taxonomy (NCBI): domain Eukaryota; kingdom Metazoa; phylum Chordata; class Mammalia; order Primates; family Hominidae; genus Pan; species Pan paniscus. The sequence goes on from NC_073266.2 coordinate 57,750,100, forward strand.
GTAATTTGAGGACAGCCTGTTTGAAGCCCTGTAGGTGATAATTATACATGAGATTTTAAACATAATGTTAACCTCCAACTTAATTTAATTTAAAAATTTTCCTACCTACCATGACACCTCCCTCCTATGAACTGATAGTTCAAAATCTGATAACTCTAATTTGACAACTAGTAACTAACTTTATTGTTTGTACCGCTGTTGTGTTGTCATTCAACACAAGTGACGGTCTTTTTCATGTGTGCTGGTCTTTGTTCTTCGATGGATATATTACATGAATATGGAGTCCATTTTATTTAACATTTTCATAGTGTGCAGAGTACCAGGCAAGGCAGAGTATCCACTAGGTGCTAAATACTTAACTGAGTAACTAAAGCTCCAGCTTGTTCAGCATTGGACTGTAATGGTAAATCAGTGATAGGAATATGGAAGATGTACGTGGAGGTGTTATTTTTCAGGTGAGCCTGATACCTCTAGAGGATCGTCTGGATTTAGAAAATGATGATCATGCTAAGGAGAGGGGTAGGAATCACAGGAATCAATACCTACTATTCAAAACAAACATACCATGGCCTGGTGGGAGGCAAGGGATGAGGAAAAAAACAACTTCTACTGCAGAGAAGAAAGGAGAGGAGATGCATTAGTGGCAAAACAAAGCTATAAGCCAGACTCCTTCAGAGGCACCAGAAGTTCAGTGCAATGAAAAAGGCACTGGAGAGGTTACTACCATCTGTAAGTTTACATGTTGATAGCTTAGTGGGGAAGCAATTACAATTATTCAGAAATACTGATGAGAAAGTTCATAATTAAGGAAAGCAAGATTTAAATAGAATATAAATAGTTAAAAGTATTGTTCCAGGTTTTGCTTTTTTTACTCATTTTTCTTGTGATCTTCTGCTTCTATCATCCATTAGAGGGGTCCAGGGCCTGATGATACAGGTTCTGATACACAGCCTATCCAGTGATTTCATCGCTTATTTTCACTCCCCTGTGAATGGGGTTGGCAACTGCACCCGCCAAGAAGTGACAGCAGTTGACGGCTAGAATATTAAAGTCAGATGCATGTGACTGGGGTTCAATGAAAATACGTCAGGAAGGATGAAGCCTGTCCAATTCAGTCGCACATTTTGCGCTGCAATTTTTAAAACCAAAGTACCTGGAGTCTCAATTGAAGCACATTGCAATGTCCCATCACCCGTGTCTTTCAGAATGTGGCCTGACATTGCCTTCTCCATTTCCCATTTTCTCAGTTAAATGCATAACATATTGTAAATGATATTTATTTTATTGTAAATAGGATTTGGATTATTTTTTACATCATCGCTGTATGTTTTGCCTCTGCTCTCTCTTAATGTATTTCTGTGAAGTATATAAAAGCAGAGGCCCTGAGAACCCAATCAGGAATCTTTCTAGTTACCGTGATGGAGAGAGTGACATGTTGGGTTCAGAATCATACATTGAACTTATACTTGGAAATAAACATTGCTTATATGAGTTTTAACATTTAAAAAATAGTATCTTTTTGTCCTTATGGAATTGCCCTATGGAAATACCCTTACTCTTTCTAATCCTGTTAAACAGGTAGGATCTAGTTGGTAGTAGGTAGCAGTTGATGCGGGAAACAAGACATTTTGCTTAATGTTTGAAATGTGACAGGTGTCTTCTACCAATGCTTAAATATTGGAAACTATAGACATAGTTTCTTACGGTACCTAAAAACCTTACTGTTCATTTTGAAGCCCCTCTCACCAGAAAGGAGTTGAGATAGTTCCCCTCACTCTTATCCATAACCCTAGTACATTCCCTTCATATTTCTCCCCTCTGTAGTCCTAAAGGTTTTGAATATGAGGTAGCATGCTAGAAAAGACTGCATGTGGTGGTAGGTGGAGTCTAATCAACTTTGAATGGTATGTAAAGCCTAGACTTTGAATTATAAGTCTTTAATTCATGATGTGTGTGTTTGGAGTAAGCTATATACATTTTCTGAGCCTCATTCATCATCCTTAAGAATAGAACATTAGCATATATTCCAGATAGTAAGAATTAAAGGAAATAATATATGCAAAACACCTGGCTTTGAGAAAAGTAAGAAACAGATGAGGGTTACTTAAGTCACCTGGGATCCAAACTTCTTTATCATAAAATGAATGCATCTAACTAAATAATACTAGGCACAATAATAGGTCAGGCACTAACATGTGCTTTATCAGTAGTAGCTCATGGAGCCTTAATTTCAACTCTACATGGTTTTATTTCTATTGTCCCCACATGAAAGATTTAAAAACTGAGGCTTAAAGAAATCAATTATGCACCTAAGTACATGACTGACTTTCACTGAAGCTTGTTTTATAGTTATTGCTATCCCATTTAATAGAAAATAAGATATGTATTTTGGTGAAAAACTGCAATGAACAGCAAGATAAAACTCATGCCCATATAAACACTGAACTGTTTTAAAAATATTGTTGGGGAATTTCATGTCAAAGATAACCCCTAGATATAGGAAATTATCTTATGCAAACATGAAAGTTTATGTTTATGTCAGTTACGGCAATGACCAACTTGCTGGCAAATAATTTCCAGCAACTAAAGCTCTTCTGTTGCCATTCCAGAGGAAGAAGCTGCAAAAGAGGAATAAAGAAACTAAAAGCAACAAAACCAAACTTAAAAAAAAAAAAAAGCAAAGGTTCTGAACTGCAAAGGAAATTATCATACCATTAACTCTGCTGAATGAAAGAGGAATACAGCCTCCTCAGGTTCTTACAGTTGTGTATAAAATAAGGTAGCAGATTAGAAATAGAGAAGATATGCTAAAGATGAGATGTGACTGATGACAGCAGACAGCAAAGGAAGGAAGTATAATTGCTAACATGAAATAAAAGTGCTACAGAATGCAGGCCATTACCAGAGTAACAGGTCTACAGAGTTGAACCTCCTAGAACCATAATGTTTATTCCAATGACTCTGAGACAACAAGAAAGTGTGAAATCCTTCTCATTGTTACCATTTAAGAAGACAGAGACTTAACTTAAAGATTTCTTCAAAATATTCAACATAAATATTAAACTGATTTTGTTTCTACTTGCTTTTACTTTGTATAAAGGTATAACCTCAATTGTCTAAAAAAATATATATAATGAAATTGATGAAACCTCTGTTATTACATCTGGGCAAGCAAATGACTTTGAGTCTGTATGGCAGATGAATGACTTATCGCCTGAGATAAATGTTGCATCACAAAGGCAACTTTCAATAGAGTGATTGACTGTGTCCACAAATAGCAATCCACGTTGACTGCCAATAAGAAAAACAGTTGATGTGAGAGGATTTTTTCAAGAAGGGAAATAGTGATTTAACACTGCCACCATACGACATGGGTCCTTATTAGAACTTCATTGCCCATATATTTGGTCATAATATTGATTGACTCCATTAGAGGAAAAAGCAAACTTTTTGGTAACATTAAACCAAGCAACTTGTGTGTCATATGTTGGTATACCCTTCAAAAGTGGTGGTGAATCTAAAAAGATTCAGAACTTCTAGTCTAGACAAGAAATAGAGGAATCATAGGCATGGCCATGTTTGAGTCACAGACTGTTTTGGTCTGGTCATCTCTTTCTCACCTCCTTTGATTACCTTTATTTTAATAAAGAATTGTGGATACATAGTAGCTGTATATATTTATAGAGTACATGAGATGTTTTGATACAGGTACGCAATGTGAAATAACCACATCATGGAAATGGAGTGTCATCTTCTCAAGCATTACCCATTGAGTTACAAACAATCTAATTACACTCTTTATTTTAAAATGTGCACTTAAGTTATTATTGACTATAGGCACTCTGTTGTGCTATCAAATCATAGGTCTTATTCTTTCTTTCTTATTTTTTGGTACCCATTAACCAACCCTACCACACCTAACCCTACCCTTCCCAGACTCCAGTGACCATTCTTCTACACTCTATGTTCATGAGTTCAACTGCTTTGATTTTTAAATCCCATAAATAATGTCTGGTGATCGTATCCAGTCTCATTATTTCAAATATCACCTATGTACTGACAACTTGCTTCCCAGCTCATATTTTTCTCCTAAATTTTAGCTTATGCCCTCAACAATCTATTCAACATTTTCTCTTCAGGCATGCATTAGACATATGTTTAAAACTGGAATGGTGGGAGGCTGAGGCAGGTGGATGATGAGGTCAGGAGTTCAAGACCAGCCTGGCCAAGATGGTGAAACCCTGTTTCTACTAAAAATACAAAAAAATTAGACATGCATGCTGGTAGGCACCTGTAATCCCAGCTACTCAGGAGGCTGAGGCAGATAACTGCTTGAACCCAGGAGGCAGAGATTGCAATAAGCCAAGATCGCGCCACTGCACTCCAGACTGGGTGACAGAGCAAAACTCTGTCTCAAAAACAAACAACAAAACAATAACAACAAAAAAACTGGAATGGATGGGGTCTTAGTTGATCTTTAAAGATAGTTAAGATTTGACAAAGAAGAGAGGACGGGAAGCAAACATATGAGAAGAGAGCAGCACAAGAACATAGCATACATAGGCCAGGAGATAGAGAAAAGTCTCGGTACAACTATCATAAATGGGACTCTTATTTTGCAGAGAGAAAATAGTACATTATTTTCTCAATATGATAGAGAAAAAGAATGGGAAATTCTTCACTGTCTCTATGAAGAAATCAAATTAAACATGAGACCAAAGGAGCTAAACATTTCAGCATAATGGTTTTTTATCATTTTAAGATTGCAAGTGTCCCCCAAATTCTAATTAATAAATCACCTATTGCAATCTCCTCAGAATTCTAAGTAATTCCCCCACCTTCAATAAAAAGAGAAGAGCAGAGAAGAGAGATCTAAATGTATTTTATCATTTCTTTGGCTTGTGTTCAAGTTCTATGCTGAGTCAAAGCCCAGCTCAATAATTAGTCAGGCTGTGCCCCAGCCCTCATCATATTTAAGTGGTGATAGCTTTTATTGCTGCAGCCCATGTTACTGTCATCCAACTCTTTCCCAGCAGCAGTGAACTTAGAGACAATAGGATGGCAGGAATCTTCTTTTACGTCTCCTCTTTACCCCTAAACTTTATTGCCTGTGCATTGCAAGAACAAGCCTGAAAAAATGAGACAATTTCCAAACACAGTCTAAAATCCCAAAAGGTAAGATATAACCATCTGGAGTACAACAAGCACATCATATTTTTTTTTCTTTAGCAAGACACTTCTGAGTCTTATGGAAGGAATCCTAGTAGGCAAAGTCCTACTAGCTGTTTGTAACTCCTTAAAAAATTTAAAAAAAAATAAAACGGCAATGTTTCTTTAATGTCACAGTCTGAATTATAAGCAGAGAGTTGGCACATCTCTCATTTTATTCATTCTAATTACAATTGCCTTGTCACTGAGATGCCAACCTGACGGAGAGCAAATCAGGTAGCAAATCCCCAGGGGCCGCTTAGTAACAGGAAGGCTGTCTCCAGTGGAATCAACGTGACAATTTCTTCTCTCCCTCTTCAAAGTCAAGAGTCCCCCTGGACAAATTCACATTTGATTATTTTCACTAGGCTCTCTGTCTTCAACTGCTTGATTAGCATCTCACTCACCTAAGAAATTAGACTAAAGTTTGTGACCATTAAAAGGAAACCATGGTATATGCATGGGTGCCTGCTCATGCATGCAGCACATCTATGGAAAACCATTTTCTTAATGGAGCATCAAGAGCTGGCACCAAGGATATTTTGTAATGGCTACTGCAAGCATGTATTTGTGTATGTGTACATGTGCATGTGTTGCTGTTTATGTTATTAGCAGGTGATCTTTTACAAACACTTTAGCTCAGAAATATGAAGTCAGTTTGAAAAACATAGGCAAGGGTGTTGTGGTTGGCTCATTGGTGTCTGATTCTTCTTTCTCCAACTTTACTACAGGTATGCTTAGAGATGGGCCTGTTGTTACTAAAATGTTCAGCATAAAACTGCATTCTTTCTGGTAAAACACATTTCTATAGAATGATGCAAGTAACTTTAGAGGATAATAATTAGAACTCATAATTAGTATGCCAATAACAGAATTTTTATACTAAACAAAAAATATTCTAAGAAAATTACCAGGATATGTTCCCCTTATCCTTTCACAAACCCTTGCTTCGGACTGACCAGTGACCAAGGAAATAGGTTAGAAAAGGGACAGAAGGAGCCAGAATTCTGCCTTCAGAACCCTTCATCCTGCCTCTCCCCTGATGTCTTCCTTCATCGCTCTAGTGGATAGAAAAAATTGTTTCAAACTTAGGTGTATATAAAAAGCAGATAACCTGGGATTCTGGTCTAGACATTCTGCCTTACCATAGGTAGTGTAGCCCAGAATTCTATATTTTACCAATCATTAGGGTGATTCTATTAGAAACAGGACTATAGTCATTCTTTCAATTCCAAAATCTTAGGATGATAATGTATGTATCATAAAATTGGCCCTTTGCTCAGCTAGGATGCACATCTAATTATGGTGTATGACAGCTCCTCCCAAGTAATTTCCAAGTAAGAACTGAATATTAACATTTTCTCTTTGCTACATAACACTTTATACATAATAAATGTTCAATAAATATTTGCTGATATGAATTGATTTAATGAAGAAACCAAAGCCATTTTATTTGTGCCTTTCTATCTGGAAGCAAAAGTTTCCTTTGCCAACGCATAGACCATATCCCTTTAGAATTGTAACCTATTTTAGAAGAACATTAGTGTATTCAAGGAGATTGGCTATGGATGACTAGCTCTCCCATGGGACGGCAGATTTTTCAGCTATGGCTCCAGCTCAGAGGAGGTGAAATGATTCAGTGTTGTTTCTGTCCAGTGCACTGTTGATGGTTCAGCTACTCCACTCATGGCCACCTGAGCTGCTCAAGCTTAAAAAATACACCTTTTCCTAGAAGTAGAAGGTCAACCAACAAGAATAGAGTTATATCAGCCAGGATAGAGATGAACTACCATAGCTGTAGAGTTTCGCGCCAGAAAATAGGTTCATATTCTCCTTCATGCTTGGAGGAGATTACCAAATTGAATTATCAGCTGTCCATGTGACACTTCTGTGTCCAGTGCTTTGGTGCTTCAGGGAATATAGGGCAGCAAGATTTTGGCTTTGCTCTCAAGTAGCTTCCAGTTTAGTAGGGAGATAGACAATAAAAATGCATAAAGCAGTATAAGAAAGACATTTTAAAGAACGCTTAATGACAACTGATATTACAGGGGAACTACCTCCTTATTTGCTAAATGAGTAAAAGTACTAGAGCTGTTTAGCGAAGAGAGAAACAATCAGATAGGATAACTGGGAAAACAGTCTGCAAGGGGTAGGTGAATATGGCTGAGACAGAAAAATGAGTAGGTTTAAATACGAAGATTTGTCAACCTGAGCAGAGGTAGCCCCTACCGGAAGTTTAAGGAAGGCAAAGCTGCCCTCTTTTTTCTTCTTTTGTCCCTACTGCAATGTGAGATGCATACACAGTTCCATTGCATTAGACCGGCCCTTTCTGATTGGAATCCTTTCGTTCTCCCCAACCACCAAAAGCTTTTAGAGTCATATGTTTACATATTTCCTAATTCTTACCTAATACAATATCTTTACAACCTATTTTGTTTTTAACTGGTATATTGCATATTTATTTTTTAATTTTTACACACATCCTTATACTCATTGAAACTTCTCTCCAGTATTTTATTTTCATGGTGCCAACTGAAAAATCAGTTAATTAATCTATACAAAAATAATAAATAAAAAACTCAAGGAACATCTAGAATAACAGATATATCCCTCATTTAGGATGTATAGACCAGTAGGGATATATATCTCTTTTCAGAGAGACTTGGGAAAAGCTTCAGGCCACAGCAAAAGGGCTATGACAGGATGGAGAGTGAGACCTTAGCAGCACAAGAGATGCTCTTAAGTATACACAGGTTAGAAGTCTTATTTTTTATTTCATCATATTTCTAGGCTTGTTCTGATCCTACTAACACTTGGTCACAGAAACAATGCTCCTTTGTTTGATTCTTTCCAGAATGACTGTAGCATCCCATTACTTATAAGGGAAGGACCCTTTTGAGCCTCTATAATGGGATTTCTTCCTAGGTCTTCAACCTCAGCTGCCGTCACTCACTTTCCTGCACTGATAATTTATTCATTATTCTCCTCATGCACCTTGCATATTCCTGTCTTAGCATTTTGCTCAAATGTTCCGTCCTGCATTCAAAGACTTTTGTCCTCCCCTTTTACCTACCCAAGTCCATCCAGCTAGAGCCAGACAAAGCCCAGGGGTTTTTACCTACCCAAGTCCATCCAGCCAGAGCCAGACAAAGCCCAGGGGTTTTTGAGACATCATTGATTCTTCTCTCATCTACAGCCTTGGATGTAGAAGCTGAGACATTTTAGCATGTATGACTGTATTAATTGCATGTGTGCATATGTATGTATGTGGCTGCAGAGAATTAGAAGACATTCTTTATCTAAATGTGTGTTACTTTAAAAGGATAAACTTTTAGTTATAGAGGCTGGAATTCATTTGTTTTGGAACCCTTTGTCTCAGAGGTTGGAGGGGGCATCTAATAGGTTTTTACAGGTCCAGGTAGGACTTGGTGGAGACTACAAAGGAAATTCCACTTCCTAACCACATCAAGTTTTCCTAATCGACTTGGTTGCCCCAGAATAGGAGTAGAAGTTGAATACATTTCAGATGCTGCTCTCCACCTCTTGCCAAGTCCTGCAGAATAAAGTGAGTTGCATATATTTGGGCAGCTTAGGATGTATGTAAATTGTAAGGAGACAATCTTTTACAAAAACATTGTCTTTTTTAGGGTTATGATGGATACCACACATTCCTGTGAGTAGGGGTTAATTGTATGTATATGAGACCCAAAGAAAGTTTTCTATTCTTCAAATAATTGCTTTCAGTGTATTTTTAATAGCAGATTAAACAGTTCAGTCTGCGTGGACGTGGACCAATAAAACTTATTTGTAGTATTCAGTGGATGGCTCTGGTAATCATAGATAGTTGCAAAACCATCTTTCCCTCCCGGTAACAAGTGAACCAACAGAAATGTTTCTCAACTACAAGCAGCATGTTTAAAAGACAAACTCAAGTGTGACTGAAAGCTAATATAAATCAATCACCATTAAAACTTTTTGAAATACATCTCTCTTTTTCCTTGGCTCTTTCATGTCAATACCAATGAGCATATTACGATTTTTCAAAACCTTAAGAGGATGAAGATATCAGTAGCCATTTAGATAAGCACAGGCACAGAAATGCTACTAAAATGGGTGGAAACAAATCCTAACCAAATGGTAAGTATTTTAAAACATCTTTAAACATGTCCCAGAGGTAAATCATATAATTACTCACTTAATAAATGCATTTATAGCTTTGGGAGGAAGAGAGCAGATTAAGTGATAAGGAGTGTTGGGAGAAATGAAATGTTTTCTATGCTGAGAACAGTAGCTTTGAGATTCAATAGCGTTGAAAAAAAGCAGGAAGGCAATTCTAGTAACAGGCACCTGCAGAACAATGGACTCAATCGCAAACTGGAGACTTTATAGAAAGTGTGGGGAGTTTTCTAATATGGAGGGAATTCATATAAAATAAAGTTTAATTTAGACTTAGAAAATGTACCTAGTGTGGGAATGATTCCCTGATAATGCAGAAAACTACAGAAAATGTGTTAAAATAATTTATAGGGTCCAGTTGTACTTGATCAGATGATTAACGGTATTCCATCTGCTTTCTAAATATTCCCACCTTCCACTAATTCCTCTGAAATTTTGCCATTTCAGTCAGGCTGAAATTTATTAGCACCCACTTACTGTGATTTACATTCAGAATGATTTGCATGCCTCTTGCCTGGGCTCCTGCATGCCTTTATTAGGAATGCAGCTTATTTGGGGGCTCATGTGATTTATAAGCATTTGGCAAGTCTGCCCTTCTATTCTTTTTTTTCCCCTTTTGATTTATGCAAGGGCAGAGTTATATTCCTGAGGCTCATTCATTCCCTACGAAATTAATTTTTTTAAACTGAAGTCTCCCCGTTTGGTTAAAACCAAATGTGACAAATTAGATTCAATATCCTTTTCTTGGATACAACAAAAACAGTAGTTATAATTAGGACTTCTCTTTGGTAAAATTTTGAATTAGGTGAAGCTTGTATACAGTGGCTGTGGGCTCACCATTCAATGACTATGTTCTCTCCCTATTACCCAACCCTGTTTTTATACTTTATCTCAAAATTACATTTTCTTGTTTCCCTATATGAAGTGCCCTACCCTCACATTGTCTGTCTACTACCTTTTTCACCCTTACAGGATCATTGTTCACTGGCCTGCCCTTAACTGTCAAGAAAAAAAAAAAAGATCTAATAAAATTATACCACCACAATGAGAATCCTGCCCACCTCCATGAGACAGCTGGGATTTGAAATGGGACACTTAGAGAAACAATGCCTTAATTATAACTTCATAATTTATAATGGGCCATTCACATACATTATCTAATTTGATATTTAAAACACTCTTCAAGGTAATTATTATATATACATCAGTTTTACATGTAGAGAAACTATGGCTCGGGGAAAGAGGAAATTTAGGGTAAGACAGTGGGCAGTGGAGTGTCCCAAGCCTAGTCATGTATCAATGAATTCTATTTGTTCCCCACTCCTCCACTGGCTCCTTTGTACTAAAAGACAATCTATTTAACAGAGTTTTGGTTTCTGGAACAGGCTGTGAGATGCATCTATAGGCTGGAAAGATTTCTTATATCTTTTAAGTCAAATTACCTAGGTAGTTTCCTATTCTGCCTAAAAGTATGAAAGAGCAGGAAAAAACACATCAAGAAAAGTTTGGGTGAAACTACAGGGGAATCTTTAATTTAGGAGACTATCTCATGAGACTGAATGCAACATGAAACAGTCCACAGAAATCATTCTTGTCAGGTTCTTCAATCAACCTATTTCCATTTTTAGTCTATCATTGTTCAGTGACCTTATCCTATGGCATAGTTGGCAATATTATGGGAGAAACATGAACAGTGCTAGCCTAATTATACCATTACATATTTATTTCCCCCCTAGAGAGTCTAAGACTTTCCTAAGAGCCAAATAAGAAATGGCTGGCTGGAAAATCATTTTGAAAGATTGTCTGACTTCAGGACACAAAATTTATCCATATATGGCATATGCAATTATCAGCTGAGTTACACCAGTAGATTTTGTGAGAAAAATAAAATTACAGAAGACATATAAAATTTATAAAAATGTAACCAGATTTGGAAATTTATAATCAAATCTATTTCATTTGGCAAGTTCATTTTATCAGTGTATGCCACTTCATACCTGGAATGTATCCAAACATTTTCTTATTTGAACAAGTCATCATCAGCACTGTCTCCTATTTTCTACCTGTGCTAATTTTGCTCTTTTATGGTATTAGTGGATAAGAGATGGCAGGAAAAAGCAAGCCTTCTAAGGAAAGTGAGGGAGAGAAGAGAGCGAGAAAGAGAGAAAGAAAGAGACCACATTATAAAAAGAGAATGGAGTCCAGTATTGTATTAGTCTATCTTAAAAATCGGTCAATTTGTTAGTTGCCCAATTTGTCTTTTTTTCATAGTGCTAACTTGTGCTACCATTTATAGCAGGGGTTGGTGAACTTTTCTTGTAAAAGTCTAGGTAGTAAATATTTTTAAGCTTTGTAGACCACATACTCTATCTCAATTCTCAACTCAATTCTGCAGTTCTAGCATAAAAGCAGCCTTATAAACTATGCAAATGAATGACTGTGGCTGTATTTCAAGAAAACTTTATTTACAGAAAAAAGCAAAAGGCTGGATATGGCTTACAGATTGTATTTTGCCAACCTCTGTCCTATAAAGTTCACAGGGCATGAACGGCATGGTAATATATTTTAGAAGATAGATAGATTATTGTTTTTTTCCAATGTCTCCATTATCAAAATGATTATAATAAACTAATTAAAAGACTGTAATAAGTTTAGTATTTTCAAAGTAACCTTGAAATTTAGTATAAAATACCTCATCAGAGTAACGTTAAAAACAATCATTTTGCTGAGCAAATGTCAAATGTCAAGCATCTTAAAGAAAATCAAGGAAAAAGCCCAAATTTTATTTTGCCTTCAGTGTCAATTCAGTTGATGAAAGTTAATACAAATTTGGGCCCCAAAATGCATTTCTGAGATTATAACCAAACAAAAAAATTGCTTTTTTGTTGTACCCTGTATGCACTTGACTTTTGTTCATGTCATGCTTCTGCTCTTCAGCAATTCTTCCCACCTAGGCTGCACCTTCTTGTCTGCTATTAGGTTGGTACAACAGTAATTGCAGTAAAAAGTAATGGCAAAAACCGCAATCACTGTTGCACAGACCTAATAGATTCATTGCAATCTTTCAAGGCCAATTTATGTCCCCTACTTTTCCATAATGCACAGTTAGTGGCCCCTACTGGCCATTTCTTTTCTTTTCTTTTCTTTCTTTCTTTTTTTTTTTGTTGTTGTTATTATACTTTAAGTTCTAGGGTACGTGTGCACAATGTGCAGGTTTGTTACATAGGTATACATGTGTCATGCTGGTTTGCTGCACCCATTAACTCGTCATTTACATTAGGTATTTCTCCTAATGCTATCCCTCCCCCGCCCCCCACCCCACGACAGGCCCTGATATGTGATGTTCCCCACCCTGTGTCCAGATGTTCTCATTGTTCAATTCCCACCTATAAGTGAGAACATGTGGTGTTTGGTTTTCTGTCCTTGTGATAGTTTGCAGAGAATGATGGTTTCCAGCTTCATCCATGTCCCTACAAAGGACATGAACTCATCATTTTTTATGGCTGCATAGTATTCCATGGTGTATATGTGCCACATTTTCTTAATCCAGTCTATCATTGATGGACATTTGGGTTGGTTCCAAGTCTTTGCTGTTGTGAATAGTGCTGCAATAAACATACATGTGCATGTGTCTTTATATTAGCATGATTTATAATCCTTTAGGTATATACCCAGTAATGGAATGGCTGGGTCAAATGGTATTTCTAGCTGTAGATCCTTGAGGAATCACCACACTGTCTTCCACAATGGTTGAACTGGTTTACACTCCCACCAACAGTGTAAAAGCATTCCTATTTCTCCACATCCTGTCCAGCATCTGTTATTTCCTGACTTTTTAATGATCGCCATTCTAACTGGTGTGAAATGGTATGTCATTGTGGTTTTGATTTGCATTCCTCTGATGACCAGTGATGATGAGCATTTTTTCATGTGTCTGTTGGCTGCATAAATGTCTTCTTTTGAGAAGTATCTGTTCATATCCTTCGCCCACTTTTTGATGGCTTTTTTTTTTTCTTGTAAATTTGTTTGAGTTCTTTGTAGACTCTGGATATTAGCCCTTTGTCAGATCAGTAGATTGCAAAAATTTTCTCCCATTCTGTAGGTTGCCTGTTCACTCTGATGGTAGTTTCTTTTGCTGTGCAGAAGCTCTTTAGTTTAATTAGATCTCATTTGTCAATTTTGGCTTTTGTTGTCATTGCTTTTGGTGTTTCAGACATGAAGTCCTTGCCCATGCCTATGTCCTGAATGGTATTGCCTGGGTTTTCTTCTAAGGTCTTTATGGTTTTAGGTCTAATATTTAAGTCTTTAATCCATCTTGAATTAATTTTTGTATAAGGTGTAAGGAAGGGATCGAGCTTCAGCTTTCCACATATGACTAGCCAGTTTTCCCAGCACCATTTATTAAATAGGGAATCCTTTCCCCATTTCTTCTTTTTGTCAGGTTTGTAAAAGATCAGATGGTTGTAGATGTGTGGTATTATTTCTGAGGTCTCTGTTCTGTTCCGTTGGCCATTTCTTTTTATATCTTCTCTACCATGTCTGTAAGCCTTCAAATCTAGTTCCATTGTCTCATGTTCTCATGATCTGAGGGTGGACACATATCTTTGCATGTTCTCAGAAGCAGCTTTTTGTACAAAGAAGAACTTGCATTTTAAATCATTTATTCCCCGTTGCAAAGGTGGACTCTACAGAGTAGTCATACTACCAATTGTATTGCATGAAACAATGGGCATCTATGAGATGACTGGGCAAAATATAAGACAAAATTTGGAGACGTACATACTTGTTGTCATGTTTTTTATAGTGTATTTAAACTTCTTATATCAGTTAACCCACATGAAGGGTAAAACTATAATTTTCATCTCAGTGTACAATGTTCGAATCATCTCCTCTAATCTGCCCTATCCTTGAGAGTGAGCTTGGGTATATAACAAGCCTGAGTATTATTTCTACCTTGCAAATAAATATAAAAGCCAAGAAATTTAAGGTGACTCACCCTATATGGCATAGTTGTAATTCTTGTTATAGACTACCTACAACAATATACAATCAGTCAAATGGAGTTTTTCACGATGTTTTGCCTTTTTGAGGACAATACAACCCTTATTACCAGAATTAAATGATCAAAGATAAAATTGCCTCCTAGAAACAATTTGAAACAAGCAAAAAGAAATGAACAAAAGCCTCAAAACATTTTTGCAGTAAAGAATGTAACCAGAACAGGTGCTTCCTCATGGGCACTTTGCAAAAACACAGCCTATTTGAAAATGCTCATTACATTCTCTTAATTTCTCTACCCTCATTCCTTAATAATTAAGGAATCAAATGCATGGTGATGATAACAGGACCCCATGCCTTAAGTGACCATCCCCATCTGCTCCTCATTCCCCACCTGAAGCTATCATCTTCCTTTTAGGCCATCGCCTGGGACAGCTGGAAAGCTGAGAGCGAGCTCATAAATATGAGGTTTCCAAATGCAACCAGACGGTTGCAAAACCTATAATGGATTTGGGGTTTCTAACTCCTGGGGTATTGGCTTTCTTTCCTTCAGTAAAGATGCCTTTTTATGTTTGGTGCTCCCACCACTTCTTCAAAAGAGTGCGGTATCGTTTCCCCACTGAGGATGAAGAGATGTCAGATTTCCTCCTACTTACAATATTCTTCCTAAGCCTGAATAATGAAGGAAGGCTTGGGTTTCTTTCATTTTATTCTGTTGGTAAAAAAATGCACATACACACACACACACACACACACACACATATATTCCTAAATGCAGCATAGGATTATCTGTTTTCATGTTTAATGACTAAGATCAAGTGTCTAACTTAAAAATCCCACGTTTGCTACTAAAAGAAAAGGGGGAAAAGGAAAAATTCAAAGTATATTTTTGAGCCTGGTATCAAGGAGGTGAGGGAGAGATGGACCTGGGAAATATGCAAAGTTGATGTCCTCACATAAAATATAAAAGGAAAAGAGGAAGGACATATAAAAGGTAAAACATTGTGACAAGAGAAGAAAAGCAAGCCAATGGAAGTTATTGATGTAACTGTAGAAGAAAGGCACCTTGATTGAGTAGACAATGCTGCTGTTTGTAAATCTCTTGCCAAGAGGCTATGTAGACTTCGGCAAGTATATGAAACAGTTCAGAGGTTTGCTATACTCATCTGTCATGTAGGATTAGCAATAATATCCCATGTTTGAGCACCAAGCAGCAAGATTCTTTGCCAGACACTGTTGGCTATATCCTAAGAGCCATTCCACCTAGCTTCCTCCTTGATAAAGATTTCTAACCTTGTTTAATATTGGATGATTGTATCCTCCCTGGCTCTTTCTTCTGCTCTGTGATGAAAGCTAATTAGTCTAAGCATTCATGACCATTTATTCAGCTTCGCCTGCTCTGAGTTCACTCAAGGACATATGACAGCCAAACCTCACCAATGATATGGAAGGAAACTTCTGCTGGAGAGATTCAGGAAAAGCAATTTGCCCAAGGTCAACACAGTTGTAGGCGGCTGATCCCAGATTCAAACCCAAGAAGTCTGACTTGGTCTTATTTTGAGAAATATATATGAGAGACCAAGAGTTCATTTCTCTCTGACTTTACAGTGAACATTCTCAGATTTTAACATGAAAAAGAATATTTTGCAGAGCTTGTTAAGTACATATTCCAAATTCCATGCTAATTTCATTATCAAACTCCCTTGTCAGGTTACTGTGTTTCAGATGAACTTGAGACCATAGCATGGGATGAGGGTTTCCAGATTTTTGTTTTGTAAATGGTATTGAAAAATAGACAGTTCCTTATCTTTGTTGTATACAGTGGGTTATTTAGTGGGGAAATTACATGGATTATTCTCTAGACTCAGGGACATAAGTGTATGATTTTTAAATGTCTTGTGTTTGGTGATAAATGCTAGATTTCTGTCCCTTGATTAGACAGAACATGTACAAATTGCTTATTATTTATAACACTATGTGTTTGATATGATTACTGGAGTAGTCATTGAGGATGGTAAATTTATTCGCTTATTTTTCTAGAAAAGTGCTGTCCAGCACAACTTTGGAAAATGGTGAAAATATTCTGTATCTGTGAGTGGCCTTCCCTCACACATGGCTATCACAAACTTAAAATGACTGGTGCAACTGAGGAAATAAATTAATAATTTAATTTAATTTAATTTTTATTTATTTATATTCTAATAGCCACTGTGATTAGTGTCTAAACTATGTGGCTTTGAAATAATAGGTACCTGTGCATACACAGGCATTTAAAAAAGCTGAACAGTTATTTTCTTATTGATAAGTCTGATTTGTAGAATGGTCTATGCCAAGAAGTTCACTTCTCTTGAGAAATTAACATGTGGCTTTAATTCTTTATATTTGTTGGGGCAAAGTGTGTGTCTTCACAGCCTTGCCATTCCCAGGGCCGCCCCCTTACCTTTGTTGGGCAATGTAATCTCAATGTCAGACACATTCATGGGGGCTGCCCTCATAGAAACCTAACAAACAATAGGCTGGCATCCTGACGAGCTGCCACAGTGCTCCCAGGACAGGAACCACCTTTGCAGAGAGACTGACTCATTCATTATTCTGAAAGATTAAGTACCAAATACCTCATTAGAGAAACTGCAAGCTGAAAAACAGATAACAGCTGGAGAAAGGGAAAAAAGCCATTTGCAGATGAGAAAGTGGTGAGGGTAGAACTAATTGGTTCTTCACTGAATAGGTCTGGCTTTCTTTCCCAATCACCCAGGGCCACATTTTGCCCAGAACCGATGCCCATGAGCTTCTGGATTCTTGCTGCAGTTGCCAGGTAATACTTACCATTAGAGTCCTAATGAAATTAGTAGAAATGACAGACTGTTCAATAAATCACACACTAGTCTCTTCCATTTGAATGAGAATTGACTGGCACAAATGATTGATTAACGTTGACAAAGCCATATGGGTTCAAATCATATTCCTTTTGTTCATATTTTCAAACAATTTAAATTGTATTTTTCTTGAAGTTCCATCATTAAGATTTTGTTTGCTTGTTTTGTTTTTTTCCAGACAGCATAGGAGAAAGGAAAGTAGAATTAATTCTCAGGCCTAACTTGCACTGGCTGTGTGATCTGGGGAAAAACAGTTAACCTTTAAGCCTATGGTTCCTCATCTGTAAAATAGTTTATTCCTTAAAGGTGTAACACTCAGCAGAGTCTAGCTTTCAAGAATGGAGTCGTCATCAAGACAGTTTCTTCAAATCCTTCAAATATTTCCAGCCTCACACAGATACAATATATTTTGGCCTTCATGATGGTTAATTTTACCTATGAACTTGACTGAATTAAGGAATGCCCAGACAGCTGGTAAAATATTATTTCTGGGTGTATCTGCCAGAGAGTTCAGAAGAGATTGGCTCTTGAATAGGTAGATTAAATAAACAAGTCTTCCCTTACCAAAGTGGGTGGACATCATCCAATCAATTGAGGGACCAGATTTTGGGGGTGGGGGGGAAGCAAAGAAATGGAAGAGCAAATTGCTTTATCTTTGTTTGAGCTGGGACATCCATCTTCTCCCATTCTGGGATATAGGTGTTCCTGATTCTCAGGATTGGACTCAAACCAGGACTTACTCCATGACTTCCTCCCAACTCATCCACCTTCATCCCCAGTTCTCAGGCATTCAGACTTAGATTGAATTACACCATCAGCTTTCCTGGTTCTTCTAGCATGCCAATAGCAGATTGTGAACTTCTTAGCATCCGTTTTCAGATAAACCAATTCATATAATAAATCTCTTACACTTCTCTCTCTCTGCAACCTATTGATTCTGTTTCTCTAGAAAATCCCAACACAGGCTTTTTGACACATAATTATAAGGTGTCCTATCAATTCAATTTTACTTTTACCTTTTAAGTAGACTGCAAGCTCCTAAAAGTCAGGTACAAACTGACAGCCTCACCAACTTTCAGTCCAAGAGAACACAGCCCACTGTTTGTCTAAACACAATCTTTTCACCTCAGTCACAGTTACTGATTGAAAGCATGCAGGGTGTTGGGACTTTTAAGGGAATTGGCTTACTAAGAGTGCTTGTCCAGATTCAGGTAAGAGTCAGTGAAGGAACTTGAGGTGGAGTGTGGAGTTCAAATAAGGTAAGTGCTATTCAGTACTGGGAGTCTGTGAAAACAGCAGTAATCAGTAGATCTTTTCTACTTGGCAGCAGACTCTATACCCTGGGCTCTGGGTCAGGACCTCTTCTCTATTCACAGGAGGAAAAAGGCTTAAGAAGAGCAGAGTTGGTTCCCTAAATCAAAGTTTGATTTTGGTGCATAATTCTTATGCTAACACAGCAATAAGAAATCAGTCAAAGTAACTGTTTGGAACTCCGAGGTAACAGAAGTCCAATTTTAGGCAAATGAGGCAAGAGGGAGTGTACAGTCTGATGACAAGGAAGCACAGGTGGATTTGCAGCCAATGTTAGTGTTAGAAACCCAAAGGTTCAAAAAGGGGATCCGTGTCTGGCTGGACTCTCAGTTCTAGGTCTAGGTCTAGATGGATAACTTGTTTATTTTGTTTGTTTGTTTGTTTTTGTTTTTGTTTTTTTTTGAGACGGAGTCTTGCTCTGTCTCCAGGCTAGAATGCAGTGGCGTGATCTAGACTCACTGTAACCTCCGCCTTCTGGGTTCAAGCAATTCTCCTGCCTCTGCCTCCTTAGTAACTGGGACTACAGGTGCATGCCACTACACCCGGCTAATTGGTGTATTTTTCGTGGAGATGGGTTCCACCATGTTTGTCAGGATGGTCTCGATCTCTTGACCTCATGATTGGCCTGCCTTGGCCTCCCAAAGTGCTGGGATTACAGGCATGAGCCACCGCACCCAGCCAATGGATAACTTTTTACAATGTTCCACTAAGTTAGAGGTTGGCAAAGAAAGCACAGATCTGACATTGGATGAATGTTATGTTTCATCAGGATACAGACCTGATGCAGAATAGAGCCTAGAGGTAGAAAACTTCCTTGGTTTTTCTTGATCCCAGCTGTGAGTTGCAGGCAAAGCAGATTCAGAAGAATTCAGTTTGTGAAAAGTGCCTGATATTCTTAAGAAATGAAAATGCATCTCCTGGGCACCAATCACTTGTCCTTTTGCTGACTTTTTCCTGTTATAAAGATTAGCTAAGGTCTAGTTGGCTGTCCATATCTGGAACACTGATAAATGACCACTGGGTGGAATTGGATTGTAACACAGCTACTCAAGTAGTAACCATAGGAATAAAAGAAAAAAAATTGGGACCAGGAAACCAGTCATCATTAGAACGCTGGTGAGGCTGATAGATCGATAGCAGTCACTAAAGGCTTCGTGCCAGAAGGCCTGGTGTCCCATGCACCAAGGGCATCCTTGAGGCTGATTCACAGCACTTTAGTCTGACCTCAATCCTACCTCCAAACAGCCTGGTCTTCAGTTTAGTTTCTATCTCGGGTAAACCCTCATCCTCAGATGTGTTTGGATTCTGTTTGCTTTCCTCCTCCTCCCCTGCATTTACCTCTAGGACAAGAGGAGTTTTGAAAAGAAGCCTACCTTTTTTTTTTTTAATCAACTTCTGTTCCCAAGTGTTGAAATTTGCTAAATTGCCTATTCCTGTCTGGCTGCATACTCTGACCCTCTCACTCACTCACACACAGACACACACACACATAGAGGTCCGTCTTTCCTAGACACAACTGAACTATATGGATGCATCCCTTTTTAATATTGCATTTTAGGTAGCACTTTGTATGTTTTGAAGTGATTAGGAACACAGATTCTGGAGTTTGACACCCCTTGAACAAAAAGATGGCTCCACCTCTTACGATTTGGGGCTTAAATTAAGCAAATTATTAAATCTATTTAAGCATTTGATTCTTTCAATCTATAATGAAGAAAAAAGCAACCTATGTCATTATGAAGCTTAGCTTTCCCTAATACTGAATAGCCACTCAGTTAATGTTGTCTCTGTTATTAGTTAGTATTAATAGCATTATAAAATTTCCCTTGTTATATCCGTTTTCAGATGCCGGATATAATCCCTAGTTCAAACTTGTCCTCGGTGCTAATTAATTTTCATCTTTAACAAATTGCTTCACCTTAAAAAGCTAAGGTTAAAAAAAAATAAAAAGAAATCAACCAACCAACCAACCAACCAACCACAACAAAACAAGCTCAGTCTTTCTTTCCCCCAGTGATTCTTGGAAGTTATCACTATCTAATGAAATAATGCTTATCATTTAGGGTAAGAAGTGTATTAGCCACACATTTTATAAACATGTTTTCCTAGATTGCTCATCTCATTCACTCATATAGTCAGAATGTATAAATTAGTCATTTACATATCAGGAAATGGAAACATGGTAATACATTCTTTGCCTATGAGAAAACAATATGAGAATGTGGGCATGATGAAAAGGTCAAGTCTTAACCAGGCTTGTTACCCACTAATCACTAGATTTCAAGAGCTTGTGTACTATTGTTATGGTCCATGATATATAAACTGTATAAAACATTTCTTTGAGTAGGGGGATAGAAAAAAACATTTGCTCAACAGTGAATAAGAAACCGAAGAGGCTTAGATAATACAGTGGGTTTCAGTTAAAAATGATGCCATCCCAATGAAGCAGTGGTTCATTCTTTCCTGTACATTTCACGCACCAGCCTCGAGCCAGGTTGCCACACATTCTCTTAGCTATATCCCCTCCCCTCTTTGCCCTGTCTAATAACCTCAGCCAGACTAATTTCCTCAAGCTTTTCTTCAAGACCCTGGAGTCTTCCTTATTTTTATTGCAATGCTCACTAGTGTTTGACTGGGGAGCTTCTGGGCAACATATCTTCCCACTGATATGTTTGGGTAGGCTGTACAGTTTCCATACCAGTCATTTCCATTTCTCTCTAACATTCTACATTCTCTTTTGTGTTTTCTACTGCAGCTCCTCACACAATCCATCCTCCCATTCTCCCTTTCCTGGGCCAGCTCTCCCTATCTATTCTTGCTGAAGTATTTTTTCCTTACTATTATACATCTCTTATGTATTATACATAAAGTCTTTGTCATCTGACCTAAAAGACTGAGCTCCTTTATTTATTTATTTATTTTTGAGACAGAGTTTTGCGTTGTTGCCCAGGCTAGAGTGCAGTGGTGTAATCATGGCTCAAGACTTACTGCAGCCTTGAATTCCTGGACTCAAGCAATCCCCCTGCCTCAACCTCCCAAGCAGCTAGGACTGTATCAGCACACCTGGCCAATTTTTCTATTTGCTCTAGAGATGGCGTATCACTATATTGCCCAGATGGTCTTGAACTCCTGGCTTGAAGCAGTCCTCCTGCCTCAGCTTGCGAAAATGTTCAGATTGCAGACATTGGCCACCACACCTGGACATGAACTCTTTTTATTAGAAGGTCTGGAATATTTTACTATTTCCTTTGGGTTTATTTTCATTGTAATGGTTATTTGAATCAATTGCATCTGAGAACCACCTGAGAGTATAGATCATGTTGCACAAATCTTCTATTTGTATTACTCATTTATGCTAGTTGAGAGAAACTTGAAAGATAATTTGAGTAGTTTTTCAATATTTTAAAATGGCAGCCCTTTGGTTCAAACATAGAAGCCTAGAGTTAGAACAGACTAGAGCTCTGTAAACTACTTATCCCAATCTATTCACTTTATCTTGATTGACATTTGTGTAGAGAATCCTCAGAAATCTGAGGAACAGAGATAGGAAGTCACTGAAGTACAGTTTCACTTCATTAATGAGGAGGCAGGGGTTGCGGGTGAATTCAGATTACCAGCCTAAAGTCACAGAGCTGACATCTTGCACAGGGCTGGGAAATCAGTCAACTCAGGGTAAGTACTAGTTGAATTGAATGTGTTAGTTGGTTGCCAGTTGTTGAGTAGCAGATTACCTAAGCTTCATTTAATGATCATTTCTATGAGGAGAAAATGTGTAACATAATAGTTAGGAGACATTGTGTGATATATGTTTGTGTCTGCTAAGATTTTAAGATGCTTGGAATATAAGGCAATTCATGACTAGTTATTGCCCACAAAGCACCTGGGGAAAGTTAAGAAGCTTGATGAGCTGAGGTTATCTTAGAGTCTTCCTTGTTTGTTGCTGACTTAAATGTTCTCCATTTGTATCACTCTTTCAATGAGTCAGTTAAACAAATAAGATGAACACTGGCCTTGCAAATGGAGATCACATAATTCCTCTGAGGTCAACAGCATTTTGAAGGGGTCTTTTTACTCTCAATCAAGCAGAACTCTTGTGGAAATATTCTGTCCTTATGCAATGCCTCTGAAGGGATTGAAGATACATAGCTGCACAGTGTTCATTATTATTAACTCAGTCCTTAGGTAGACTAAGTAATTTGCAACAAGAGCCTTAATATTTCATAAAATAAGACACTAGTTTTTTCTTCTCTCATTTATTCATTTAACAAAGTTCTTTTGATTGAGAGGATTGTTTGCCCTATTTAGGTACCTCCTTTGCAAACTGCAAGCCTGGTGGGTTTAAGAGGCTTCAAATGTGGATCTTAGCCATGTTGATTTTCACCCTCTGTGAAGTAGTAATTAATACGTGAAATTTAGAAATCTCTTAATTAATACCATGAAACAATTTCTCAGGTGGGTGTAGAACTAAGGAAATTATATTTTCAAGGTGACTCAGGACTCCACACTGCAAGCCATAATCTGGAGTTTACTACCTATTTAATAGCCTATCACCTCCCTTTTCCTGACTTGAAAAGGAAAGAAGCCAGTATGTGTGAAGCAATGTACCTGGATGGCAAACCTGTATCTTTTGAAAGATGATCCACATTCATGCAGTACAATAGTCTATACGTACTCTGCAATATTGACTACTCTAATGTGGAATGAAGTTCTGCTTTCATATGCCGTATGTGTCTCTCTAATAATATTCTCTCTGATTTTCTTGTCTGTTATTTTCCCTTGTGTTGATCTAGTTCTTCTGTGACCTTTAGTGTTTCCTCAATATAAACACATCCCTCACTAACCTCTATTCATTGACTTAATCTCCTTGAAAAACTGTAAAAATACATACAATTTACCCCTTTGAGTATGTGTGCCAACCACCATTCAGTTGTTAAATTGACAAAGAAGTAAAACTTTAGGTTTACTTGAAAGGCGAATTTAATGTGATAGTTATACTTTTTCATAGTTAATATAGAATAACAGTGTTGAACTATCTCAAATTTTAGAGTGGTACATGTGAACCTGAGATCTTGCTAGAACTAAGTACCTTTCTATCCAGCAAAGCATCCATCCCTGATGATTCGTGTGTCCCTGATCATCCAGCTGTTTATCCTCTGAGGAAGATTTCAGTAGGTGTTTACACTCTCAGTCAGTCAGGGTTCAACCCAAGCTTATTTCTCAAGGTCCACTGATTTGGGACATGATACTTTCCATCCTTTAGTTTTTCCAACATATGTGGATACTCCTTAAATGCACACTTGAGATATTTATTTCCCTGGTACCCCATGATGATCTTCTAGTCCTGGTGGCTCCAACAAACTTCATAACACCTAAGACAAAATTGAGAATTACCTTTAAGTGTTTGGAGAGAAAAATAATTTTTGAAACTATCAAATGCTTAAACACTGAGTGAGGTAATTTAATGTAAGCTTGTTATTTTAATTTTAGAATTTCAATCTTATTTTTCTAGTTAACAGTTGGCTTACTTTGGTGTTTATTCAATGTTGTATTTGATGCATCACTACAATGCATTTCAGAGTTTTTGTATGCCAAATCTTTCTATGAATTACTTATAATTCTATCTCATTTACTCATGCTGAAGTTAAGGAAAAGAAAAAAAATGAAGCACACTTCAAACAAATGCAGTCAAATTATAATAGCAAAATAGCAATAGTCCTGACCACCCATATAATGAGACTTCAGCTCCCCGAGAACATGGCACAACACATGTGTCAGTGTCAACCCAAGGCTGAGATCTAATTAGGGCACATTCAGCCGGTCTGATTATGTGTTTCTTGTTTGGTGACAAATCCGTTCATTTTGCAACAACATTTCCGCAAACGTCCAACAATTTGTTTCAGAGCCTGAAGCAGATTTTTAAAATATATAATTTTATGAAGTGGTGAATAAGAGTGTTTCTCAGCAAATAACCATTCACATATAATCTGTTTATCTGACCCTTTAGATGAAATTGCCAAGCCTGATGAATGGTCGAATTCTATCAATTAATATTTTTGAATACTAATTTTTTTTAACTGAAGACAATTGACTGGTGAAAGATTTAGCTGATTTAATTTAGCTGAGTACTTCAGTTGTGTATGTAGATTGTTGTGGTTTTCAAAGACCAAATATGTCAGGGAAACATCTTTAAATAGTAGAAATACACTGGATGCTTGATCTGGGTTTTGTTGCAAATTTGTGGTGTGATTCTGGCAGAGTCGACTTTCCTAAGGTTTGTAAATCAGACTCTTGTAAAGGAAGCTAGACAGGAAGTCAAGAGTTCTAGAATTCTAGTCTTTGCCCTATCTACTCAGGGCCTACTTCTCTTCACATAAAATATGACAAATTTATATCAGTGTCTTCTGAAGTTAGCAAACCCAAATTTTAGGCTTCTGTCCCATAAGCCATCAATTATTCAGGCTGTGGTTCTTGGGCAGTGACATCACAGGCTCTCTTGACCTTCAGAAGAATGTTTTACATTTTGGTGATTGTAAATAAAGGCATCTCTGTGTGTGAGCATACTATTTTCCATATGGAGTAAGAGTGGTGCTGATCTACATTAGGGAAAAAAAGTCCTCCTCAGTAAACATGACATGCTGATATAGAATAGTTCAGGGTTTTTTGTTTTGTTTTGTTTTGCTTTGTTCCTTGGATTGGTGTGTAGATGTGTGCTGGAGAGGAGGGAAGCATCACATACAACATTAAGCATACCTTGGTGGGAATTGCTTTGTAAATGAACCCTAAAGTAAATGTCTTTGTATATACACCACACACACACACACACACACACACACACACACAAAGAAACACACACACTATGAACAAAAGAAAATTTAAAATAAAACTTGTTCCTTGTAATGTGAACCCATGTGAATGCAAGCATTCAGTTTGTACATAGGTATATTTATTTTGGGTTTTCTGAAACTGTATGTATATTCTGAGTGATTCTTACGATCTCTTTCTTTATATATACATATTATATATATTATGTATATATGTATATGTATATATATTCTATATATACATATACATATATACATAATATATATAATATGTATATATAAAGAAAGAGATCGTAAGAATCACTCAGAATATACATACAGTTTCAGAAAACCCAAAATAAATATATATACATATACATATATACATAATATATATATAATTTGCCCAAGTATGAAGCCTTCTTTTTCTTTGTAATATTTATAGAGGCTTGACATTGAGACTTAACCATTAGAATAATATTTGACAGTAATGATGCTAGACAAAAGAAATTACTATTGTAGAAGTAACAAAAATCACTGATTACTAAAAAATGGAATAACAGTCACTTGGTTTATAATATTAAGATACTCAGAGGAAACAAAACAGTCAGGAAAACTGGATGTTTGGTGCCACTTGTGAAATTCAACATGAGAAAATCCAAATTTGCAACCTTTTCGAGTAGTTTTTTTTTCTTTGTCATAGGCAGTGGTTTACAAGTTATTTTTCCCCAATGAATGTATCTATACATTTCCAAGCTAAATTTAAGTTACTTATTTTTTGCTGACAGCTCTAACTTCTTTTATTGGATTTTTATTTTTTTCCTCTTCTCACTAGTACTTGCAACACTTTCCAATTCAGTGTTGCTTAATGTTTTCATTAGTGTGTGGTTCCCTCCCTCTTTCAGCTCATTAATAAAGGTATTAAATAAAGCTGGCTCCTCTAACTACTGATGCTCTCTCCACAGTGCCTCCCTCAAACTGGATACATTTCCATTCATTACTGCTCTCGGCTTACCATGATCCAGGCAGACAATGTAACTATACTCTTTTCCAGGTATATTTGGACTATATTCTACCAATGCATTTTTATTACTTGTGGGACCTGATGTTTTTCTCCACTCTATATGGATCATTACTAAAATCAAACCTAGGCAAAACCAGGAGAATGTCAGGGAAATAAATCCACCAGTTTAAAAGGTGTTGGTATAATGGTTTGTTTTTTTGTGGTGGTTGAGGAAGTCTGAAACCAACAAGATTGATGCAGTTTGCATGTCAGACACAGTAGATAATCTGTAGGGCTGGAACAATCACTTCCTATTCCTATAGGCCAGAAAAATGCATCAGTGAATAGACAGACATGTTTATTATTCCCAATAAATGCTCTGGGTCTGACAATTTTTCTCAGTTTAATGTATGAATTTCATTTCATATCAGCAATAAGATACTCCAGGCTGTGCATTTGTTAGGGATTATTGCACTTCTTGGGTGGTTTAAGTCATACTGCCTTTAGTCTTATGCCATATAACGTGACCCAAGGCGCCTGATAAATAGCAGAGCAATGCACCGCCTGTCATGTATTATAGCTTGAATAGCCTTGTAAAGGGACATGGATTATAGAGGTATGATAATAACTATAAAACGGGAGTGGTAATTTAAGTGCCTGCATTGGATAATCTGTATGATTAGTATTTTTTAACATTTTGGTCTTTTGTGTTTCATTGTGCTTAGATTTTCATTTACTGAAATCAGTGTTCAACAATACAATGTGCTAATGGCACTGAAGGTAATTCAAGACCTAACTTAATATTTCAAACCTTCTCAATGTTTTGTTTACCAATTAGCTGTCAGAGGTTAGGTTGGAATTAGCTGACTTACACAGCAGCCTCATTGGGTCAGAAATCACAGGTAATCACCATAAGTTACAGCAAATACTCTAAGGATTGAATTCTTAAACTCCAAGCAAAAGTAATATCATAGAGAGAATGCCTTGCAATTTCAATATCACAACTGAAAGGGCAACTGAGCACTACTTATGTTTTAAAACTAAAGTTGGAAATTTATGACATATAACATTTGGCCAAATGGGGATTTGACATTTTGTAAGCCAGCATCTTATGATATCAAATGAATTTTTTTAGTTTTGTTATTTTTATTTTTATTTTTTGGTGTTGTTACATCCAGATGTTTGACATAATGGTGACCAAATGTATCTACATTTTGTTTCCAAGTCATTTATTATAAAAGAAATAATAAGGACAATTTTAATTATCAAGAGGCTGGCCATTGTTAATGAGGAAAAAGAGATGAACAAATATGTAGATTCAAGTCTACAAGTTTCTAATTCTTCTGCATTAGCTGACTTACACAAAACAATAACCTGCAAGTCAGCATGTAACATTTTCCCCATCACTTGAGTGGGAAAACTATCATGTTAGTGTGTACTTAGAAGGTGAACAATAGATGTATATTTATGATGCCTATAATTTTCTTGTTGTGCTATAATCATGATACACAAAGTGTTGTGGAAATGACCCATCACCACACACCTCTCATACTGACTGTCCCCTATGCCACTCAATTGTCATTCCATTTCAGGCCAAATATTCATTTTAACATCTTCTCATCTTGCATAAAATTACATGGCTGTATCACAGAATTACTCAATCATAGAATCGATTAAGAGCTTTCAAAAATAAGCTTTTACCCATAAAGAAATTCTTAGGACAGCATCCTAAGTGAGTGGTCATTCTCTCCTGTAATGGATTTACACTGATGGAAGCTACTATTAGAATTTTTTCAAGTTATATCAAAATAGACCTCTTCGTAATCTCTAAACCTTGGTCAAGGTCTGGCTTTTTATGTCAACATGAAAATAAATACCATTTAGCTTCTGATTCTAAATTTCTATGAACAGCAAACACTCACTTTCAATCCTAGATAGGAAGTTCTAGAAGGCACATCGCTAATTGTAGCCTGTATGCTTAATGATGAAATTCTCTCGTGACTGTAGAATGTTCGGCAAAGAAGTTTATAGATTAAATTTTGCCATGCTTCATTCAGTGAAAGGAGAAGAAAGACAGATAACGTTGACAATAGCCTCCATTTAAATTCATGTAATAGATCTAATATGGTACTTTGTAGCATTTTGCAGAGCTGTTCTTTTTATTTTATCAGGATAGGAACAGTTACTTTTTAACAAAAGAATAGGGTTGAAAGAATGTAATAAAAAAGAAAAAGTACCTCAACATTGTTATATTTCACTGTAATAATGTACAGATTATCATGCATATTATTGGTTCAAAATTTTATTCTCCCTTTATTACTCTTTGGAATTGTAAGCTTGCTGAGGGCCGAAATCAAGCCTGACCACTTATCTTTGCAACTACATTAAGTCTGCCAAGAGAAAAGATATTCTATCAAGGATAGATAAAATTAGTTATTGAAAAAGAAAGTTGACAGGGCACAATGACTCATGGTTGTAATCCCAGCATTTTAGGAGGCTAAGACAGGAGAATCATTTAAGCCCAGGAGTCAGGACTAACCTGGGCAAGATAGTGAGACCCTATCGCTACAATTTTTTTTTTTTTCAAAAATTAGCCAGGCATGATGGCGGCACCTGCAGTCCCAGCTGCTAGGGAGCCTGATGCAGGAGGATTGCTTGAGCCTAGGAACTCGAGGCAATAATGGGCTATGATCAAGCCACTGCACTCCAGTCTGGGCAACAAAGTGAGACCCCATCCTTAGAAAAAAAATAAAATAAAATAAAAAATTAAAAACTAAAAATTAAAAAAAGAAAGTTTCTTCTATAGGATCCTTAACCCCCAACTGATATATTATCCCCACTTTCCCTCTTTAACTATACTCTTTCCATCAAAGCTTTTCAGTTCACTATGGCCTACAGTCATTGCTCCTTTTTTGTTTGAGTAATAAGCAATAGACCATTGTTACACTTAATCATAAGTTGCACTGTGAAATTAATTGCATTGTCAAACTGAGCTTTTTTATGTTTTATATGATTATTTAATGTTTTATGTATTTGTCTTTGTTGACCTACGGGACTTGATGCTATCAGTAGTAAGACTACTTTTCCACATCACTACATTTTGCATTTCCTCAGCACATTGCATTGAGCTAGGCACATAGCAAAAACCCAAGATACATTTGCACATGTTTTATCAGATACTTAGCTGGCTTATTTAATTATTTCCAGCACCCAGGTCATCTGACCTTACTGGGGGAATGTAAATGGTAGAAAAATTTCAGTTCCTATTCAGTGTCTCATGTGGTTAGAACTGAGCATCAATGAGGTGAGGTAGAATGTACTTCATCATTAATGTCTCCCTTCAGAAACTGCACAATGACAGCCTAAAGTTTTTTTTTTCTTTTTTTCCCCCACATATATATTTGAATGCTCAGAAAAGATAAGAAAGCCTGAAGAAGAACAGATGTGTTAGAAGTGTGAAATGGATTAACATCAAAGCCCCCTGGGAAAAATCTGAAACATGAAATGCAGGCTCCTGACTGACAAGAGCTATTCAGAGAGCGTTCAAAGCCCGGCAGTGCATTTCGGGCTGTGTCTCTTCCTGAGCTGTGAGAGGCCTGTGTGGCAGGTAGAGATGCTGGGGGAAAAAAAATCCCTTTCTGAACTTTGGGGAAATGTAGCCTCTGCGTTGGCTGATGTGCAAGAGAAGGGAAAGGCAAGGCACTTTTTTTTTTAAACCATGAAAAGAAACAGTCTGTTTCATATATAGGCAGAGAAACAAGCCACTGATGTATTTGATACGAAGGGTAGTGGGAAGCACTCCATGCATAAAATCCTGCTTACCCATCACAGTGACTCCAGTGTTCAGTAATTATGAGTAATTCTTCTGGTCTTTACAGGCTAGAAGCAGTAAGTACCCAATATCCCTTGTCATTCTACCATGACCTCATAGATTTTAAAGAATCAGGAAAAACTAGTTATTTATTTTCATTCCTTAGTAGTACAAGGCCAGAGGCTAGAAACTACATTATCTTTCACAATAATTTCACACTAGTTATTTTTAACTTATAATATTTTTAGAAAGTATATTTTGTTTTAAACACATAAACTTGGCTGTTGTCAAAATTGAAGGGTAAATTCAGTGACAGCTTAGATCTGGAAATCCTGAATGTGATTTGATAAAGATAAATATAATAAGACAAAAAGTGGGAGAGACCCCTTTGGAATTACAGTCAGCATTCTAATTAGAGAATGTGTCCCACCCATTATTATAGATCTTAAGACTGAGTTATCACCTCACTTTATGACCATGCTTTCAATGGTTAGACCTTTAGATTGTGACTGCAGAGCAATTAGACCTTTGAGTCTTCTTTTCGAAGCCTCAATGAAACACCTATAAACAAAATGGTCCTTAGGCATTTAACCTTGCAGCCCCCATGGGGGTATATTTAAAGTGATAAGACCTTCTTTATGAAGGTGAGATTGATGGTGGAGGAAAGTCAAAAGACATTGAAATTGCACCTGCCAAATAAAGTGATTCTACTTTTCATAAACTAACTCCAGAAGCCATTTTTTTGTCTCTTAGGAAAGTTAGAAGATAGTGGAAAATGTCTATTTACTTGTAATGAAGAATCATGAGTATCCCAACTCATCTCCTATCAGAACTTACACCCACTAAGGAAAACGCACTTCTGTTCCAACCTTTTCTATGCAATTTAAAATATCAATTAATTAACTGAGTCAACAAATATTTATTAGGAGTGTCTGATTTTCTAGGCAATATTGTGGGAATACGAGTGAGAACAAAAATTTTTGATTATGATTGATGCATCTCACACTGGGTAATTATTTATGTAAATCAACCATGTGGCGTTTGTCATATCTGCTTTTTTATTGTTGGCTATATTATTTCTTTTCATGTTACCCATCTCCACCAATTTTTATCTACATTGAATGTTTTTGAAATATTATTGAAGTAAATATAGTGTTGCAATTTGTGATTCATCTGCAGAGTCAAGTACTTGTGGGTTTAAATCCTACATTCTTAATTTAATGACTTTGGCAACATTTAGAAATGTCTTTGTTCGTCCATTGCTAATGTCTCCAATAGTCTTTTTTAAAAATTGCAAAATGTGAAAAAAAAAGATTGCTTTGCTGATGTTGTGATTCAACAAATGTAATAGACATAAAGAACTTAGCATGATGCATTGACAAAGATGCTCAATGGTGTCATTGATGAGGGTAGACACCATAGCTTCTCTGTCCACTCAGTCCCCTGGAAAGCCTTGTGCATTACCTAATGAGGTTGATACCTAATGCAGGTACATTGATTAATTTTGATGAATCTGTTACTAAAATGTTTAATGTTTTGTCAAAGAAAAACTTTCTTGGCATTTACAAATATGTAAAGCTGGCTGTATGTGTGTGACTGTCAGTGTGATACAATTTGAGATTCATGAAGAAGTACAAGGCCCTAGTTCCACTGAACTGTTTTGTTTCCTAGAATCTTCTGATAATTAAAATCATTTTCAAGATAAGCATTATCTTTTATTGCAGACCACTTTTTAAGTGTTTTTCAAGATAAGCATTATCTTTTATTGCAGACCACTTTTTAAGTGTAGATATCACAAAGATGGGTAGCATACAAATTTATTAACTTTTTCTATAACTTAATTCATCAAAATAAATATCTAAATTTTAAAAACATCACTCATAGATCCCTCAGTTACAGAAAATATCTCATTCATCTTTGTGTTCACAGTACATAGAAAAGTAGATAGTAGGCACTTAATTTTATTCAAATGGATCAATGTATAAATCCATGCATGGATAAGAAAGACTTCTTTCAAAAGCATGCTAGTGTGTATTTAGTTTTGGGGTTTGTGCTGGTGGGGTTGATTGGTTGGTACAGGCTACTGAGCTGTGAATGGGATCGGAATTTAAGTGGTTGAAGCACAGAATACTGAAAAATATTTTTCCTACCTTATAATTTTCCATCTTTTCTCTGGTGACGTCAAACAGCCATTTGTCTAGACTGTGACTTAAGGTCTGTCACAATCTACAGAGGACAATCTTGGTCTTATTTATGTTGAGAATTGGGGCAGAATTCCTCCCCTGAGCCAGAGAGTTTCTTTTCCACCAGAGGCATTATTGTGAAGCTGCTAAGGGAGCTTCGACTGCTCATTTCCTCTAAGGTTAAAAAAAAAGAAAAAGGAAAAAACAGAAAAACAAGAAACCAGTAGAGGTGAGTTATTACCTAACTACAGATATTATCTGAGGGTAAAATCTGGAGCCGTAGAGAATACTTGATCTTAAATTTTTATCTCAAACTTTTGAAGAATAAAAAAGAAATCTGAACAGTATAGGTACTTATTTCTGTAAAAAAATTTTTTTTTTGTGAGAAGATTACAATCAACACATTTTCCCTTTTACTGAACTTGGATGTCTGCTTGAGGCTATTGTGTGGTGTTTAGCTAGTGTCTTCTAAATTGTTCATGAATTTTCCACCAACTCGTTCTTTATATGGGAAGTTGTCATTTGAAAAAGAAAAACTTGAGTTACAAATGTATCCTTTGCCGTCCTGGCTGGAGTAGACTGGGTAGTGGGGTGAAGTGTCTGCCTCTAATTATGGAGAGAGAAATACTGACACAGGGAGGGAGAGCACCATAGAGAGCTTCCTCTCTAAGAGTTTAAATCACTATCATGACTTACATTACAGAGTTCACATAGTAGGAAATTAACACTAGCATTTGAATATATGAAATCAGAAAAATGTTTTGATATATTTTTATTCTTGCTATTAAGGAATTATTATTAAATTGATAAAAGCAAGGGAAGAAGGAAGAAGCAGTACTAGAGATGAGTTGGTAACAACCTGGGCCACAAAATGATGACTAGATGCATCTACCAGAATAGAAGCCCAGAAAATATGAAAGGTGTCAATAGAAGGAAACTGAGGTGATTAGGTGTCAACATCAGAGAGATATCATGCAAGCAATGGGAAAATAGTTCAACATCTAGGTAAAGAAAATAATTTGAAAGGTTTGGTGGGAGGTGGTAAGTAGATATTTAAAGAGATACATGGTTGGAACCAGAGAGACCTGATGGTGGAAAAGAGAGACCAGAACCCAGCCATGTCCCAGTCTTCAGGAAATTATCAATGTCACTTAGGACACGGGGTTTAAACCCAAAGTTAGTGTCAAACAGGGAAACTAATGAGTTATTAAAATTGGACACACAGTAGGAGTTATTATGAGATATAAGACAAAAAATATCAGTTGCTGAAATCTAAGCATGACTAACATCCTGCTAATTAAATGATGAGCCTCCAGGCTGCAGACACACCATTTTTTATATTTCATCTTTTTTTTGTATTTTTTATTTTATTTTTTATTTTTATTGAGACAGTCTAGCTCTGTCGCCCAGGCTGGAGTAGAGTGGCACGATTTCGGCTCACTGCAACCTCCACCTCCTGGATTCAAGAGATTCTCGTGCCTCAGCCTCCTGAGTATCTGGGATTACAGGCACGTGCCACCACACCCAGCTAATTTTTGTATTTTTAGTACAGACAGGGTTTCATCATGTTGGTCAGGCTGGTCTCAAACTCCTGACCTTGTGATCCACCTGCCTCGGCCATATTTCATCTTTTTATGAACCAACAGGCCCCACTGTCTGCAATGCATTTAGCTTGTAGTTACGGATTCAAGGTTTTCTTGGGTCGAGATCCATGTGAATCATCAAAATACTTATGCCAACAACAAGTGTCTCACAACAACCTAGAGAACAGCCCTTTACATGAGACTATTGAACAGCCTCTACATTCACAAGGTAACTGTAAAGAAGTTCATGAAACCATGACATTTATTTAAAAAGTAGATTTAAAAAAAATATATATATATTTGTCATCAATTGTTCCATTCAAGATACGAATTAATCTATGTACAAAGAGTGTATGTCTGCGAGAGGAGTAGGTGGACAGAAGTAAAGAGGATGTTACTAAAGAATGTGATCTAAAAGCGGCAACTTACAGCTATCAAGAGCACTAGACAGGAGACTGTACTGTCACACAGAACAATAATAAATGATGTCGACTTTGTCCTATTTTCTTTGCTTTAAAAAGCAAAGAAACTTACAAAACTGCCTCGAAAGTTCCCCAGACAACATGGTTACATATTGGGAAGTGGGGTTGGGAAAGCTATGTGTAAGCACAAATTACCTGAAAAACCACTTGAGCGTAACACTTTCTTTCCAGGTGACTTTGGATGCATGGGAGGCAAGATATAGTTCTAAGAATACCACAATTAATGAGAGAAATTAAAAAAATAAAACTTAACCTTATTCAGAAAACACGGAAGTGACATCACTATTATTCAGAAAACACGGAAGTGACATCACTAGCGCTATTGCTCAATATGCCCTTTCTGAACTAAAAATGAATAATAAAAGGGTATATAACAATTTCTGATCCTGTAATCTTCAGTTTTCAGCCTAATGACTGAAAGTCTAAAGTCTTCTCCGTAGAAGTAGCTGCTCAGCAGAGATTCACTTGTCTTGGATATTAGAGGCTTTATCTGTTTATTTGATGATTGGAATTTTCTGCCCATTATTGATCCCTGCCACTCTTATGAACAACTTAAGTGTCTGACACAAGTGAGTTGATAAAATAGACTGTATTTTTTATCCATTAACTGGCATTTCATATATTGTCCAAAATCTGTCATGAGCTTTGCAACATTTCCACAGCAATAGCACCTGCCTATTCAGGGATCATATATCAAGGTGCATTCAGTTCATCTGCCACAACAGAAATTGGCTGCTGCTGTTTATATTTCCCCCCCCCCAACTCTTATCATGAAGTTACCCCTTACCCTTACTTTTGAAAAAAAATGGGACATACTTCCAGGATTATTTTCTTCAATATTTCTCTATCTAACAAAGTTATGTGTTTTATAATTTTTGATGTCTGTTAGGTTACATACATTTACCTGCTTGAGGAAATATATGAGAAGAAATATTCAAACTTGATAGATGTCAGTAATGCTACCTAAACATTTTCAAGGCATGTAAAATCAACCCCTATCTCTAAAATATTGGAGAGAGAGGATCCAGTTTTTTTTTGTTTTGGGTTTTTTTGTCAGTTTGTTTGTTTTTGACAGAGTCTCAATCTGTTGCCCAGGCTGGAGTGCAGTGGCGCAGTATCTGCTCACTGCAACCTCTGCCTCCTGGGTTCCAGCGATTCTCCTGCGTCAGCCCCTCGAGGAGCCGGGACTACAAGCGCGCGCCATCACACCAGGCTAATTTTTTGTATTTTTAGTAGAAGCAGGGTTTCAACATGTTGGCCAGGCTGGTCTCAAACTCCTGACCTCAGGTGATCTGCCCACCTCAGCCTCCCAAAGTGCTGCGATTACAGGCGTGAGCCACCTCAGCTGGCCCAGATCCAGTTTTTAAATGCCAATGCAATACCAGATGTTTTCTACATGCATTATTTCATTTAACACTCATAGAAATCCTGTGTGGAGCCCTTGATTTTGATTTTTACTGTTGAGGAAACATCAAAGTTCACTGGTGTTATATTCAGTGGTTTGCAAGACCAGGATAAGAAGTTAATTCATGGATCTCTAACACCCAGTCTATTTCAATTATACCGATGACATTGCCAAATCACAGCATATATGTACTCAGAAGTATATAATAGTATTGACAGCAATAGCATAATAACCAAACTACATTTGGTTAATAGCTAAATTAACCAAAGCTAATATTTATTGATATTTACCATGTCATAGGTAATTTTTAGTTATAACCTCATTGAATCATTAAAACAGCTCTTTGGAAAAAGAAAAGTTTAGCTATTCTTATTTTAAAAATAAAAAACTTGCCTTAAGACCAGGAGTTCTCTACCAGACTGGGGAACATGACAAGGCTCTGTCGGTACGAATAATAATAATAATAAAAGACTGAGCCTGGCAGCACATTTCTGTAGTTCCAGTGACTTAGAAGGCTAAGGCAGGAGCATTACCTGAGCCCAGAAGTTCAAGGCTGCAGTGAACTATGATCACATGACTGCACTACAGTCTAGATGACAGAGCAAGACACTGTCTCAAAAAATAATATAAATTAAAAATCAAGGCAAAGAAAAGGAATGTAATTTGCTCAAGTTTGCATAAAAGGTAGTTATGCGCAGGTATTTAACCCCATGCCTGACTCCAAAGTTCATAGTCATAATAACTATGATAAGTGCTTAAATATGGTAAGCGCTTCCACATTCATTATTTTATTTGAGCCTATAAAACTTTATGAGAGGGGTACAGCAAGCATCCACTCACTTTACAGGCAATGAAATGGAGGGTCAGACTTGCATACAGCTAGTAAATGGCAAGGCAATGTCTTTAGCTTGGGTATTCTGACTCCAGTGTACACATTTGCTATTATACCCTACAGGATGTTCATGATGTTTATATAATGGAGAGAAAAGACAGTACAACTCTTTGTGAAAGAAGAAATGAATTTCCATATTCCTCCATAACTTGTATATACAAAGTACACTGGACATCCTTAAAAGAGTATAGAAAGTTTGAAACAAGTCTTTTCATCTCCTTCAACTGATTTTCTCAGCTATCTAATAATAGCCTCACAAATCTGTTGTTAAGGAGAAACATTGTGTGAATGTTCACCTCCTTCCTTGGCCCAGAAAGTCATGAAGATTTAACACTATTTTAGAATAAACAAAACACAATTTTTGCCCTCAAGCAGGTTGCAGTCAGTTTATGAGGATAAGAATATGCATCATAAAACAATGACTAAAAAAAGTGTGTGATATATGCTGTAGATATTTAACAACATAGAAAATTAGTGAGGGATGATATTATCGGGCCAATCTTGTGTAGAGCTGCTGAGCTGAATCTTCAAGGATGAACTTTCCAAGAGAGGGTGGGATTCCAGATGAAGGCAGTAATGTGGCTCTCA
Organism: Pan paniscus; assembly: GCF_029289425.2. Taxonomy (NCBI): domain Eukaryota; kingdom Metazoa; phylum Chordata; class Mammalia; order Primates; family Hominidae; genus Pan; species Pan paniscus. Next base: position 57,787,416 of record NC_073266.2, read on the forward strand.
ATGATTATCTCTGTGGTTTTCTTTAATCGGCCACCTTGGAAAATGTCTTTGGGCTGCATTCTTTTACGGTTCCACAGAAGTGTTTTAGGCATAGACAGAGTAGCTGGTTCCCTGATTAGTGTCTGTAGTTCACCATTCATCATTAATTTTTGAGTTCCTTATTCAGACCTCTAGGAATGTACTGAAAAAAACACACAAACTCCCAGAAAGGGCAATAATGCAAATATTTCCCTAACATTGCATCTTTACATATATGCACTTCTTAGATTGTTATTCTGTCTAAGAGCTAACTGAATGCAAAAGACTAAGGGATGAAAATGTTGAAAAGAAATAATGAGGGGACACAACAGAGGAATTCTAACCCTGGTTGGAAGTTCTAATATGGTCTTGCTGATAGCATTGGGTAGTAGGAGGGCATTGAGTACCCTGAGAAAAGGAAACCTAAAAGTCTTTTGCTGGCCATGTAACAATCTCTTTTTTCCCAGCTTATGTTTGAGCCCATCTACCAACCTGTTTAGGGAGATACAATATTTGCTTAGAAAACACATGGAGTCTGAGAGACAAAAAATAACAGATGCAGTTCTGCTAAGCCCAGTTTTCCTGTCAGCCACAAACGTTTCCATTATTTTCATATCCCAATCAATCCCTGTTTATATCAGTCTCTCTTTGAATTGACTTAAGGAGAAATTATGTATGCATGAATTTGCCAGCACCTCAAAAGCAGAGAGCTTTCTTTCTACTACCAAAGCACAGTGACAGAGGTTGTTGGTACCAAAGGCTCATATTCCCTCAACACTCCAACACTTTTCCAAGCAAGCGGAACAGATTTGGACTAAAAGCAGCAGCAACTCTTGGCCTTAGGGCTTTCTCTGCCCACAGGTGCCTGGTCAGCCATGTGAGCAAGGTGGGTCAGAGGTGCAGGAGAGTTAATATCTCCTGTGAGATGCCCTTAACTAAGTGCCAACAGGAATTTGTGGATAACTACCCTAGTTGTCAGTTTGGGTGGATACCTCTGGTATGAACTTTTTAAGCTGCCTCCCAGTGATTGCTTGTGGAATACAGCTCTTGTTGCCCAAAGTAGTAACATGGTTAATAACACCATTAATTCTTTTTTTTTTTTTTTGGGTTGGAGTCTCACTCTGTCACCGAGGCTGGAGTGCAGTGGCGTGATCTAGGCTCACTGCAAGCTCCACCTCCCAGGTTCATGCTATTCTCCTGCCTCATGTCCCGAGTAGCTGTGACTACAGGCACCCGCCACCACGCCCGGCTAATTTTTTGTGTTTTTAGTAGAGACGGGGTTTCACCATGTTAGCCAGGAGGGTCTCCATCTCCTGACCTCGTGATCTGCCTGGCTTGGCCTCACAAAGTGCTGGCTCTTTTCTGTCTTACTTCTTCACTCTCTGTGTGGAGTTTCCCTGCATCACCTACCAGATGAGCTATTTGCACTGAAATCATTGCATCAGGAAAGTATCCTACTCATGATGATAGATTTTTCACACAAGTAAAATGCATACCATTGGCTCCCCTTTAAGTCCTGGCATTCTCATTGCAAAACGTAACACAAGTTTATCACATTTTACAGCTAAACAACAACAACAAAAATCTTTAAAGCTGCTTTAAATAACATCTTCATTTCTACCCAAAGAAGCCAAGTAAGAAGCCCATTAATAGTAATGCTTTGCTCTTGTGCATAATTTTGCACTTTTTAAAGCACTTTCCCATATTTAATCATATTTGATCCTCATGACAACCATGTACAAAATGTAGGGCAATGCTAGCTTGAGGGACAATGTGGAGTGGTGGAAAGAGTTCTCTGAACTGGGAGTCTAGAGACCTGATTCTGTCAGTAATTAGCAATGCAACCACAGACAAGTCCTTAACCCTCTCTGGGCCTCAGTGTCCTCATCACTGCATGAAGGGCCAGTCTGTGAAATTTTCAAGATTGTTTCAGCTGGTAACAATTTATGAGACCCAAAGACAGAGATGGAGGGTAGAACATGTGGGTGTGGGATGGCTTTCCTAAGTTTAGACAATGGTGAGTAGCAGAACTAGAACTAACATCAAAATCTACCAATTTTAGAGCAAAGATGCATTAAGTAGAAAATTACATCAAGCATTGGTGGAAAAGCTCTCATACAAGCCATAGAGAACACATTATATAGCACACATTATCATCAATCTTGAAAATATCCTGTAAGGTATCTTTTATGGTCAATCTACAGATGAAGAACCGTAGACTCCAACTACTTGTGTTACTAGGCTTAGGTCACAAGCTATCAGTGGAACTTCTGATATCTGAGCCCTGTTTGTATGATCCCCAAACCATACTCTTTTATTAAACAAGTGGGTTGTGTTCTGGCACATCTCACTTCTAATATGATATATTAGAAGTTGGATATGTTTGGTTTCCAATCTTGACTCCTTCCCTGATTATATTTTCTTATCTATAAAATGGACATAAGTTTCCCTTAAGGTTATCGACAGGATTAGAAGTGATGAAGAATTCAGCTTTAGAAAATTGGTTTTTCCTGACTATATCTTACTCTTCTTTTCTACTTTGTTAATTTTTCTGCAAAACCAGCAAAACTAGCCCACATTGGCAGTTTCATAAAGCTAAATCCTGCCTCTCTTCTGCAGACACACAAATGAGTAAGGCTGGAAGGCTGCATAGTGTGTGGAAAACTACAAATATATATATAAAATATGTTTTTTGAGATGGAGTATCAGTTTGTTGCCTATGGTGGAGTGCAGTGGTGTGACCATAACTCATTGCAACCTCCAACTCCTGGGCTCAAGTGATCCTCAGGCCTCAGCTTCCTGAGTAGCAGGGAGTACAGGCATGCACCACCTTGCCTGACTAATTATTTTTTGTAGAGACACGTTATACCTGTGTTGCCCAGGCTGGTTTCAAACTTCTGGGCTCAAGCTATTCTTCCACTTTGGCCTTCCAAAGCATGGAATTATTGTCATGATCCACAACATCAGGCCAGAAAACTATGAATATCTTGTAAATTTATTTTTCCTTTGTCCTGTCTGTGTCCTGATTCCAGGCTATTAGATTTGTGAAAAAGTCTACCTCCATCTATGATCCTAGTATTCTTATTATATTTACTTACTCTCCATTGCTTATTCTTCTCAACATTTTACTGGTGAGTCTGTTTGTGTCCATCCACATGCACGTATGTGTTGGAAGTGAGTATAAAGGAGAATCTTCCACTCATTTTCAGATTCTGCTAGAAGCAATAAATAACTAATGGACTATGACTATACCATAAGTCTAGAAGGACATATTGCATATACCAGGGAAATTGCATAATAATTACATTTTAGCTTAAATAAAAGCAGAGAAAGTTTAATTAAGACTTTTAATTAATAGTTGAAAGATTAATCAATCAATAATTACAGCAATGATTATAGGGTATAATTGAGTTTAATTGGTGGGGGCTGATTAATGATCAGAATAAATCTTTCAGATTCCCTGTCTTAAAAATATTCAAAAATGATAGATTTTGGCTCATGCAATTAAAAAGAAATGCAAGAATTACAGATCATGGGTCTTTGGCAACTAGACCATGAAAGGGAAAACACATGATTGAAGTAAAGAAATTGTTCTATTGTTCAGCCTGTATATTACTATACTGCTGGTCTGTACAAATTTGAGAATAATGGAGGAAAATATGCATCTAAGGAAGTCTACAGAAAAAAAGAAGAAATTACTTGAGACAGTTTCTTTGGAAGCTCATTTCTCAGGGGTACTCTTTCGATCTCCAAGGGCAAAATGGTTGTGTGAATTCAAATGACATTCTTATCAGTTCGTCATAGGAATAGATTCAGTAGAGGATCAGACATCTCAAGGACACAGTTTCTGTTTATAAGATGAAGACCCCTCTCCCTTCTGCCTGATCTGTTCTAATCAAATCCAAGTGGCTACTGGGACCAATGTCAATTCTACCTGAAGAATTGTTTCAATTCTCTTTGGAGAATTGGTAGGTGATCTCATTTCAGTGTCCTCTCACTGATGAGAATGAATCCTACAATGCACTGCTCAGATGGAGACATACATGCTCAGGGGTTGAGTGAGTGTTTTTTTGGTTTTCCCAAGTAGACAGCACCATATTCTTGATCCTGCACACCATTCTCAGAAAATAATGCAAATGTAGTCTCAATATTTATGAATATATAAACAAGATTAGTCGTATAAGAAGATAACCTCACAAAGTACTTTTAAAAGTCTTTCAGCTCATCAGAAAATCAATTTTAGCTACAAATTGGAAATTGACTGCTCCCACATTTACTAATAACTTACACCCATTTCCCCTTGTCTCTCTCTAAGTTACATGTGTTCTCTCAACCTAAATGCAATAACTGTCATGGCAAGGATTCTCTATGCAAAAGCACTTAACTAAGCAGTTCATGAACTCAGTCAATGTTTTTATTGATTATCTACTCTATTTGTCCAAACATATACTGGTCACTGTGGTAGATGTAAGTAAAGGGAAAGATTGTGTATCCCTGCCCTTAAAGTCTGTACGCTATCACATATTACTGATTGAGATCATAATGTAGTGATAAACAATGGAATTAAAGCAGAACGTTAATTTTTGACCCATTCATATTTGCTATATGGTTTTGGACAAATTACCTAAACTCTCTTGTCCTCAGTTACTTCATCTGTTAAAAAAAATCTGATTTTGGCCAGGTAAGGTAGCTCACACCTATAATCTCAGCACTTTGGGAGGCCGAGGAGGGCAGATCATGAGGTCAGGAGTTCAAGACCAGCCTGGCCAACGTGGTGAAACCCCGTCTCTACTAAAGATACAAAAAAAAAAATTAGCTGGGCATGGTAGCACATGCCTGTAATCCCAGCTACTCTGGAGGCTGAGGCAAGAGAATCGCTTGAACCTGGGAGGTGGAAGTTGCAGTGAGCCGAGATTGCGCCATTGCACTCCAGCCTGGGCGACGGGGTGAGACTCCTTCTCAAAAAAAAAGAAGAAGAAAATCTGATTTTTTCATGGTTAATCATTTATCACTCCCACTGACATACTCCAGTGCAAGTCTGACACTAACCATCGGAGTTAGCACAGACTTCATAAGTGAAAGTACAGTTGTCACTAAGTTTACCCTTACTTCAGAAGCTAATCACCACTTCCAGGGGTCCCAGACTATCCAGCTTTTGACCAACTGGCTACAAATTTTGCCATTCCCACTACCACCTTAGTTCTGATAATTTATTACAATGATTCACAGAACTATAGCTGACATAGAAGTAAAGCTAGATTTTGCAGGGTAAGTATAATTTGTTAGAGAAAAAATCTCATGTATTTCCTGTAAGCTATCAATGTATTCACAATAATATAACAAATACAGGTTTGCTGATAGTTTTTTAAAAACTTTTTATATATTAATGGTTTTGAGAAAAAAAGTAGCTCAGAGCTGTCTGAGCTATGCGAGGTTTGCAAACTGTATAATGTCCAGAGAGACGGGAGTATGGGACTTCACCTCTTCCCAACCCGTGCACCCATGCCTGGGGCAACTGTTTAAAAACAATTTGTTTCTGACTAGCTCCCTTGCCCATATCTTCATGTTCCTGGATTTTGTGATATGAAGAAAAGTGTATAGACAATCAATAACTTCTGTTATTTTGATGTAAATTGTTGGTAATTAACTTAGAAACTACCTCTTCTTCTTTCTTTAAAAATCCACATGTAACTACTGCTAATCCAAGTGTATATTCAGGGGAATTTGAATTTATGCTCCTGGATGACAATCCTCAAGCTTTGGGCTCAAATAAACTCTATACTGAATATTTTTTTCTGAATTGTATTATTTGAGGTTGATTGTAAAGACCCAGCTCAAGGGGACCTCAGTGTTTTCATCATATGACCATGAAAATCAACTTACAAAGTAAGTAAAGGAGGAACAGCCCTTATGTTGAGTTTCTATTTCCTTTTTCTGTATACAATTGGGCCCAGGAAAAACCAACCGGTCTGGCACTTCGATCATCAAGCAAGAACCTGATTCCATTCTAATCACTGTCAATTTCTAGCTTGGTCGGTTTACACAAGAAACTTGACCTCTTAAAAATTTATTTTCTCAACCTGCTGAGAATGGTATATGCTGTGTCTGCCTTGCAAGCTTATCTTAAGACCCAAAAGTGCTTTATAAATTTAGCAAGCTATCTTGTTTTATAATTAAAATCGAAGGTGGAAATTAAGTAAAAGTTCAAAACAGTCAATATATTCTCCGGTAGTATTATTGCCCCTTCCTGCCACCCCTCTTAACCATTTAGCACTCTATTCCTATACACTCAGGAATAGTTCTATTATTTTGACTAATTGCCCAGCCACTGCTCAGGAAGTTCTAAGAAATGTATTGTGATATCTTTCCCAGTTAGTTTCATAGCAAATGAGAGAGGCAGACTAAATAATATATATATACAATTTCATTAACAGAAAATATAATATCCTTTGCTAGGCATTGAGAATGAGTGGTCCTATATGCATAGAATTACATTCTGATCCTGGAAGTCAAGATAAAGAATGGAAGCAGGAATGTACACAAATAACCGGAGTGCAATTCCTACCAGAGTACATGCTTCAAGAATGTATGCTAAAAGTTCCATGGATTTTTAAATACTAGAAAAAGTAATTGTAACTGAGAAAAAGGTCAGGTTATGCTTCAGAAAAGGGGCATTTCTTTCCCTTCTTCAGCGTCAAAGAAGGAGTTGTGTGAACAATTCAAGTGTAAACTCTAGCATGAGCTAAATGCCGAGTGGGTGGAAGAGCAGGGCGTGCTCCAGGAATGGTGGATGCAGTGTCAAAATCAGAATGTGAAAAGCCTTGGAGAAAACATTTAGAAGATCCACCATAGTTGCGTAGTGCACAGCAGAGTGGCTGTGGGGGAGGGAGTTTGATTACATCTTTGTTTTAGAAATACCACTCTTGCTCTGGTGAGAAGAGTTAATTGGTTCCACAGGATGAACTGCAGTCTAGGAAGTATCTCAGATATTGACCTTAACAGATGATTTTTTGAGGGCTTAATATGTGCCACAGAACATTCAAAACCTATTAAATGTGTTAATACATTTAACTCTTAAAATAATTTTATAAAGTAAATCCTCTTGTTTTCTCCTTTTCATGCACAAGGAAACTGGGAGCTCAGGGATTTAAGTGAATCTACCAAGCAGTATCAGACCATTTGGCTCCAGATCAATGTTTCTTCATTACCACAGGTTTGAACAGGGTCCAGATTAAAGCATCAAATACAAAACAGAGAAAAAAGAGAGATTTGTGCTTGACTGAGAGAAATTTCGGAGACATAATCCTTTGGTTTTTGAGACTTGGTAACTGGCGAGGCCAAAGGGGTGGGAGTAGAAGGGAAGATAGAGTATGGCTTTTAACTCTATGAGTTTGGGGCCTCTGTAGGATTTGTATAGATGTGTAAGAGTCATTAACTTCTCAATGAAAGTTGAAACCATGGAAATTCGTGAACTTTCCTAGATGGAGAATGTATCACAAAAGGAAAAGAGAGATTAATTACATGAAGAATTTTAGGTCAGTGGAGGATGCGTGGAGCAAAAGGTTTGAACATCTCCTCTGATTTTGAAAGCGACCTCCTTCCTGGCAGGGTTGTATTAGTTTGGTGGTTGTCATCTGCTCTCACTTCAGTTCTGAGCCGTCACAGCTGCTTCTCACAGAGTTTGCCACCATAAATGAGAGTGAAAGTCCATGGCCAAAAGCCTAAGACTGTTGGGAGACATTTAATTACTTTAAAATCTCTACAGCCTGGAAAACATAATGGTTAATGGGGTAATCAGATGAAAGGTGTGGAATTTTAAATAGTAGAGACTGTGTCACTAGAGTAGATTGTCACTCCCTTGGAGATGATAAAACTCTAGTGCATAAATGGCGACAGAAGCATACCTTCAGCACTCATAGATCAATAATTGGTAAAATGTACTCGTGTATAACTAAGTAGATTTTTATATGGTAGGTAGAATAAACTGATCATAGTATACTGCAAGACTCAGTGAAGTTATGGGCCAGGTTTTATTCATAGGTATCCCTAGATTTTTAAAGCTGTGAGCTACATAGCTTAGGCATAAATTAAAAAGCCACTAAGGCTAGGTCACAGGGAGAACTATCAATTAGGCTGAGAAATTATTTTCAGGGCCCCCAGAATTAAGCAGTTTTACAAAGGTAAAGGGCTTTCTGGTTTTTGGAGAACACAGCTTATTTCCTGGCCAAAAAAAAAAAAAAAAAAAAAAAAAAGAAAGAAAAAGAAAGGGAAGCACTTATGAGGCTAGCCTACAGAAGCAGATTGACCAAGAGTAGGGCTTGTGATTTTGGAAATCTTGAAACAAAGGAGACTATGGGAATTGTTCATCTGGTAATGGACTTTTTGATTATACTTCCCGTTGTCTATTTACTTTGGGGTACCCTAGATAAAATATCAGGTGATTATTGGCAAAATATTATGTAAGTCACTTAAATTTGGAAGACTTCAATTTCCTCAATTATAAAATATAAGAACTACATTTGATAAATTGTAAATTGCTTTCCAACTTTAATATTTTGTCATTTTCATAATCAAGTTGTATTGACTCACCTCAAATCCCTTCAAGATATATCGTATCGGTTGACCACTATGTTAGCATCAACCATGGCTTTTGTATCCTTGCTTATTTTACAGCTCTGATAAAGGAAATTAATATTACTCAAAGTCCTTAAGGTTCAAAGGGAGTCATATTTTCTGGATTGCCCTAAATACTGTAGAGCCACAAGTGACTTCTTTGTATTCTAAAATAATGCATCTGTATAATGAACACATTTATAGCCCTTGAGTTGTATATAGATTGATAAGAAAATAGTGGAAATGTCATTTAATTTTTGTATTCTTGAACTTTCATTCAATATATTTGGAGTACTTCAGAATATCTGCAATGTGAAGAAAGTGAGTTATAACGAAGTATCTATTTCTGCATGTAATTTGTATATTTTGTAATTACTGTCACTTGTCAGAGTCAAGATGCTTCTTTAAGAATATTGGAGTCAAAAGATAGCAAACTTCTGAAGAAAAGGAAGGAATATTTCCCCTTTACTGTTATTTGGCAAGCTTAAGATGCTTTGCACAACCTTTTTTTGTTCATACTTTCTTCTCATTATATACTGTAGAAAAAAAAAAACAGATACAACTGGAGATCCCCATTTTATTGTGACATGTTTACTTTCCAAGGGAAAGCTGCTTAGGTGAAAAACCAATGGGACTCAGATGTCCAAATTTGTAGGAAGTTATATATTTCTTCTGAGACTTGAGTGATAGACAACACCTGTCAATCATGTATCTTAGGATCATTACTTGAAGGATACTCCAGAATGTGCCAGGCACAATGGCTTATACCTATAATCTCAACACGTTGGGAGGCCAAGGAGAGCAGATCGTTCGAGTCTAGGAGTTTGAGACTAGCCTGGGCCACATGGCAAAACTCCATCTCTACTAAAAGATATACAAAACATTAGCCAGGTATGGTGGCAAGTGCCTGTAGTCCCAGCTACTCAGGAGGCTAACACTGCAGCCTGGGTGATGAGAGTTAGGCCCTGTCTCAAAAAAAAAAAAAAAAAAAAGGAGAGAGTAAAGGAAAGAAAGAAAGACAAAAGAAAATAACAAAGAATACTCCAGAATTTTTCTTGCTTTCTGTTTTTTTCCCTCAACATTTAACAAATTACTTATTAGTGGAAATATCAGGAATTACAGAATATAACATCTATGTGTGAGCAAATGATAGAAATCAAAAATACGTAATTGCTGTTGGATCTTGACATATTAAAAATGAGATTCTGCTGTTGTTGATGAGGCTGGAAAATGAGAGGTGACCTGCCTGGTTGGTAGTTCCTAGGGAGAAAATTTAATGGGAGTAGGAAATACTTAGTTGAACAGGGTTGGGCAAATCATTTTTGTTCTCTCAGCTTTCTTTCCATAATAAATAGAAGAATTTGAGTGACATTCCTTTGGCTCTAATATGGAAATATATTTTTATGTACATGTAATGTTTGTAGTAGGCAGAAAATGGTCCCCAAAAGTGTCCATGTCCTGTCTTCTGGAAACTGAAATTACATTGGGTTACATGACAAAGGGAATTAATTTTTCATGTGATATTGAGGTTGTTAATCAGCTGACCTCGAGATGTTGAAATTATTGTAGATTACAAGAATGAGCCCAGGGTAATAATCCCAAGCGTCTTTATATATGGAAGAGGAAGGGAGAAAAGAGAGGACCAGAGAAACAGCGGCTTAAGAAGAACCTGACCTGCTGTTTCTGGGTTTGAAGATGAAGGACGAAGGCCACAAGGCAAGGAATGCAGACAGTCTCTAAAAGCTAAAAGAATAAAGAAACATATTATTTTCAGAGTCTCCAGAATGGTACACATTACTGCCTACCTATTTTGGTTTCAGACCAGTCAGACCCATTTCAGACTTTTTACCCTCCTAAATTATAAAATAAAAAAATTATGTTGTATTTAAGCCACCACATTTGTGATAATTGTTACAACATCATCAGGAAACTAATACAGTATTAAAGCATCAATCATTTCACGTATGTTGAAATAAGTTATTTTAAAAATCAAATAAAAAATATTTTAATAGTTAACAATTTCCTTATAAGAATAGATTTTATAAAAAACATGATTAGTCAATTATTTATAAAACTAAGGATAATTTGATCTGAGATTTTCTATTTATTCACCAACATAAAAAAATCAACAATTTAAAAAATGTCATCACTATATTGCTAAGAAAAAGTAGGCACAAAAACCACCTTCTAGAGTCAGTTTGTCTACTTCTAAAAATGATGAAATTAATTCATTTGCAGATAAGTTAGGTTTGTTGCTATTGTTTTAATATACTGTTAAGCTCCAAACTTTGTATAGGTAACTCATCAACTAAGTAATGATTCAAATAAACTTTTAATATTAACTAAATTAACGAATCCATTTTTCTTCCCACATTGATTTTCATCTTTGAGACATTGTTATTGTCAATAATGACAAATTCAGTTTCCTTGACCAAGATACAACTGCTTCTCAGACAAGGTTTTACAGGGTCAAATGCTTATGCCCTTGCTCTCATCCTAATATTCACTCAGCATCAACTGAGACTACTGTGTGAATAAAAACAACAAAAAAAATGTGCCAGGAAGAATGAGTCTATGTAGGTAGCAGGCTCAAGGCTTTCCACGGAGCTCACAAAAGGACCTTCCAATCTGACCTGAATATCAGTTCTGTGAGGCCAGTGGGAAAGGAATCCCTCTTCCCATTTCATGACGGTTTTAGATCTAGCAGAATGTTACACGCCTAGCCAAGGACACAGTGGTCTTAGGCCTACTGTCTAAAATTAGAATCACAGTCTTAAGCATTAACCCTCAGATTTTACTTGTATTTGCTTACCTAAATTATCATGAGGATAAAATGACTCTTCTTCCAATTCACAGAATTATTGTTGCCAAGATCAATTGAAATAAGTCATTAAGCAACCTTTCAATTTACAATAGCATAAAATAAATAAATTACAGTACTTAGGAATATATTTAACCAGAGATGAAATATCTTGTACACCAAAAACTAAAAAACATTGCTGAAAGATTAATATCTTTCTTAAAGACATAAGTGAATAGAAAATCATGTTTTCATGGATTGGAAGATTTAATGTTGTTAGGATAAGCGTACTACCCAAAGTGATCTACAGATTTCATAAAATCCTTATCAAAATCCCAATGGCATTTTTTTTTGTATAGAAAAACAAACCCTAAAATTTGTGTGGAATCCCAAGGGACCTCGAATAGTCAAAATAATCTTTAAAAAAGAAGAACAAAGTTGTAAACTCACATTCCCTGAATTTAAAAGGTAATCTGAAGCTACAGTAATCAAAACAGTGAGATACTTGCATAACGACCAAATAGAATAGAATTGAAAGCCAATAAGAAAGCTATTTAATATATGGCTGATTGTTTTTGTATAAGCATACCAAGACCATTAAGTGAGAAAAGGGCAATCTTTTCAACAAATGGTGCGGGAAAACGGGATACCTATTAGCAAAAGCACAAAATTGTACCCCTGCCTAACACCATATAGAAAAATTAACTCAAAATGAATCAAAGACCTAAATGAAAGGCATAAAGCTACAAAACTATTAGAAGAAAACATGGGGGAAACATTTCATGATATTGGATTTGGTGATGATTCCTTGGATAGGGCACCAAAAGTATAGGCAACAACAACAAAAAAATAGATAAATTAAACTTCGACAAAATTTTAAAAATCTGTGGATCAAAAGACACTAGCAAAAGACTAAAAAGACATCCATAGAATTGGAGAAAATATTTACAAGTAATGTATTGATAAGGGATTAATATCAGAATATATGAAGAACTACTACAACTCAACAACAGAATAACAAACAACCCAATTCAAAAATGAGCAAAGGTTTGGATAGACATTCCTCCAAAGAAGATACACAAATGCCAGGAAGCATCTGGCAAAATGCTCAACTTCTTTAGTTATTAGGATGTTTATTAATTAAAAAATTAACAGGTATTAGCAAGAATGTGGAAAAATTGGAACCCTTGTGCACTATTGGTGAGAATGTAAAATGGTGTGGTTACTGTTCCAAACAGTTTGGTGGCTCCTCCAAAAGTTAAATATGAAATTCCCATATGAGCCAGCAATTCCACTTCTAGGTATCTACCCAAAAAATTTGAAATAAGGACTCACATTCATATTGGTATACCGGTGTTTATAGAAGTATTTTTCACAAAGGCCAAAAGCTAGAAATATCTAAGTGTCTATGAATGCATGAATAGACAAACAAAACTTCCTTAATAATAATGAACTATTCATTCATGTGAAGAACAAGATTCTGATGCATGCTATGACATGTGTGAATCTTGAAAACATTATGCTAATGGAAGTAAGCAGGACACACAAGGAAACATGTTGCGTGATTTTACTTATAAGAGGTACCTAATAGGCCATAGAGCCAAAAGGTAGCATAAAGTTTACCAGCTGTTAGCAGGACAAAGAAAAGAGGAGTTATTGTTTAACAGCTACAGGGTTTCTGTTTGGGATGAAGAATTTCCAGTAATGGATAGTGGTGATGGTTGTACAACATTGCAAATGTATTTAATGCTACTGAATTATACACTTTAAAATGGATAAAATGATAAATTTTATGTATATTTTAGCACAATAAAAATAAAATTCCAAAAAGCAGTTTGAAACCTATAAATTATAACAGATTAGCTAAGATGTTCATGCTTTTAATTTATGCTATGCATATTCTGACTGCTGTACTTGTAACAATTATTTTAATCTTCAAAATATCAGTATGTAGAAAAATTTATTATTATGCCCATTTAGAAAATGTAGAAACAAAGGTTTAATAACTTGTCTAAGGTTACATAGTAAACAGGGGTGGATCTTAGATCTGAATAGAAAATAATCTGGCTCCAGAGCCATGTTCTCATGTTGTCTCCAAAATCTTTATATTGCTTCCTAAATTACTGCACAATTGTAAAAAAAAAAAAAATCAAACGTATTAAGTTTCATGATTCAGTGTATACTTAATATGCTATTTTGAGAAACAAGGTTTTAGCTGTATGGATTGGAGATTCATTCTAGGTTTCAGGGTCTCAATTCAGTAACTAACTGGGAAAATCAGCTATGAATCTCCAGCATCATTTTCTACCCTCCTGTCTGGCAAGGTCATTGCTAAGGGTGTGGGGGTCACAGTAAAGGTAGTACCAATGCACCTGGGGAGGGTGAGAAACTGGATGACTTTCCCTTTTACCTCCCATCTACATCCCAACCACCTGGGACTCCTAAGCCCTTTCAAACCTGTCTCACATCAGGGATGACTCTGTGGATTTTTCAGACATATTTGAGTCCAGATTTGTATGTCTTTAAAACTTGTCTCATCAGCACTTCTGGAAAAGTGATTTCTAAAAGCAATTGCCTGTAAGACTCTGCATTCTCTAAAATAATTAGCAAATTTTTGCATGGTGACTTTCTTCCTGGGGGAGTCACTTCTTTATCTCGTAGTGAGAAATCTGACTTCTTTAGAAATCTTATTTTTCTAATCCAAAGCTTTTGATACTGTGACCCACACATGACTTCAGAGAGTGATGACCCTTCTTAAGAACAGACATGTGCCATCTCTGTCTTACAGATGGCTCCTGCATCCTGTGCCATTTGATATTTTTCTCTGTTCTGCAGTTAGGTGGCTCAGATTCTTAATTAAAAGATTCATTTTTATGGCAGCTTTTATAAAGCAAATATCCGCACATGAAGGAAGAGGAAAAAGAACAGAAGGAGGAGGGAACACGGCCTGCTTTCCACCAGATACTGAAACGTTCCACTAATCTTTTTCGCACCTTGTGGTTTCAATTTTCCCTTTAAAATGTGGATTAAACAAAGTTGCCAAAAAACATATGCTTTCGTGTCAAACATTTCACTTATTTGGGAGGCTGAAAGCAGCTTGAGAGTGCTCACTGACTCCGCCTGAGGAAATGGAGCAGGGTGGTTTGGGTTTTTAACTGGAAACGTTCTCCTTGAAAATTGAAGGGTGAACATAAGAGCTGTCATGTGGGTCTGGCCACTGGTGGACTGTAAGACCATCCCAGGTATTCCCTCTTAGAGGACAGAAGAATCAGACCAAGTTGCCAACCTAGATACTGGCCTTATCTTTTTGGCTTGTGACCTGATCACATTTCACAGCTAATTGGGGTTGAGACAAGTCAATACTAACACATGAGATCTCTAGGGCAAACCCATTTGCTGTAAGCTTCCTGAAGCCCTCACCAGAAACAGATGCTGGCCCTATGTTTTGTGTAAAGCCTGCAGAACCACAAGCCAAATAAACCTGTTTACTTTATAAATTACCCAGTCTCAGGCATTTCTTTATAGCAACACAAATGGGCGAACGCAGCAGGTAGTTATAGGGTATTACTATTTCCTAAACTATGAGCTAGGGTTTTTAGACTAACCATCTCATGTAATCTTCCCCCTTTAATGTGTATAAGATAATATTGTTCCCATTTAACAGAGGAAGAAATCAAGGCTTCCTGACACCTAAGTATTTTTTCTGGGTTGCACCACTAATACTTGGTAAAAAAAAAAGGACTCAAAGCTCAATTATTTATCCTATTCCACTGGTTTATATGTCTGTCCTTATGCCAGAATCACAGTATTTTGATTGTTGTAGCTTTGCAGTAACTTTTAAATTCAGGGAATGTGAGTCTGCAACTTTCTTCTTCCTTTTCCGTGTGGTCCTCTAGAATTAACAATAGAATGATGTCCTGCTTAATCTTTACTCCCTAGGCTATTTGTCATATTATATTTACAAGTCATTTGAATATCGTACGTATCAAATTTCCTCTCTTGACCCCCCGTTTTTGCCAAAATGTCTCATAAATTCATGAATTAAAAGTAATATTAAATAATCTGAAACTCACAAAGCATTGTGTCAGCTTCTCTATCTTGCCTTTGCTATATATTACTAACTTTAATAAATGTTTGTTTATTAATCAATCCATTCATTCCAGAAACAATTAGAAGACAGTATCTTGAGTTAGATGTACTTAGAATGAGTCCCAACTCCAAAATTGCAAACTTTGCACAAGTCATTCAACCTTTTTGTGACTAGGTATACTCACCACCAGTAAATTGGAAAAGTATAGTACTTTAGGGTTATTGTGAGGGTTAAATGACTACCTATAAGTGTCAGAACAGTGTCTAGTATTTAGTGAATGCTATAGAGGTTATGCCTCATATGCATCAATGGGTTGAGATCTGCCTTTGTGGTATGATTGTGATGGGCATATCCCTGTTAAATTTCCATCCTGGACCTCCTGTAAATAGCAGCTATTATTGACTACACTAGCCTGAAAAAAACTGTTTTTCATGATATTATAGCATTTGAGATTTATTCTCTTTTCTGGAAGACTTTTTAACCTTCCAGAGTCCCATTGGAGAGGTTGATATGGAGCTGAGTTATGTAAAAATTTTCTAATAACATTAGTTCAGAAAAAGATGTATAGAGATGGTAAGTTGATTGGAGATAAGGTAATTAAAGAGGCTATGGTCAGGCAGAAGCACATAGCTGTAAGTTGTGACCACATGAAACAAACCCTGCTTTCTCCAAACATTTGCTTCTGATTAGTTTTAGGGAAACAGCCAGTGTCATGGTGATTCACTGTATGATCATCTATATTTAAAGACACAGATGTCCATCTTTCCAATCCTTTCCTTTTTTCCTGCACTCTGGATTCTGGTTTCCAACCTCTTCTTGGAGGTCTCTCATGGTCACATCAAACTGCACAAGTCCAAGCATGAACTAATGACAACCATTCTCAAACCCACTTCTCGTCCTGCATTTATCTCCCAGAGAATGGTACAACCATTCCCTGTAACACCAGCTAGAAACTTGGGTGTCACTTGAACCTCTCCCTCAGAATCTTCTGTTGGATAAAATTTATATTTTGATAAATATTTGCTTTTTTAACCCTTTTTCTCTGTTCCCATTCCTTCAGAAGTTCATATCTCATTTGGATTATTGCAGCAGATTCCAAACTCTTCTTCTTCTCTTCTGTTGAGCCAATGCCAATCTTCGGCATTGTCATCAAAACAGACCTTCTGAATATTGAATCTAATTATGTCATTGCCCTGTTTGGACACTGAAAGATTTTTCAGATTAGCTTTAGGTTGACAGTAAAATTGAGAAAACGGTGCAAAGATTTCCCAAATACTCCTTGTTTGTGCACATGCATAGCCTCCCCTGTTATGAACATTTACCACCAGAGGGGTACATTTGTTACCATTTATGAGCTTACATTGACACATCATTATCATCTAAAGTTCACAATTTACAATAAGTTTCACTCTTGGTGTTTTACATTCTATGGGTTTGAACCAATGTATAATGACATGTATCCTCCCTTATAGTAGCATACAGAATATTTCATTGGCCTAACAATCTTCTGCCTATTTACCTCTCCCTTTCCCCTAAACCCTGGCAACCACTGATCTTTGTACATTCTCCATAGTTTTGCCTCTTCCAGAATGTCATATAGTTGGAATCATAGAATATGTAGCTTTTTAAGATTGGAATCTTTCACATAGTCATAAGCGTTTGAATTTCCTCCATGTCTTTTCATGGCAATAGCTCATTTCTTTTTAGTGCTGAGTAATATTCCATTGTCAGGATGCACCACAGTTATGTCCTTAATAACTGAAGGACACCTTGGTTGCCTCCAAGTTTTGGCACTTCTGAATAAAGCTGTTATAAACATACTTTTGCAAGTTATTTACACTGAATAATTTTAAGGTTGAAATGCCGTAATATTGGCCACAAAGCTTCCCAAGGTCTATTTTCTGCCTTTCTACACCACCTTCTCTCAGTGCAGCACATAAACTAAACAAAATTTAGTTCCAAATCCTCAAGGTGGTTTGTTTGTTTGTTTATTTGTTTGTTTTTTGCCTCTGACCCTTTGCACCTGCTGTGTTCACTCTGAGGAATGCTTTGCCTCCAGGCTCTGCATGTCTCTCTCCTTCCAGTATGTAGTGTTTGGCTGAGGAGACATCTCTTCTGCTCAGATGATCATCCCATGTTGTTGGCAGAAGTCTGAGTACCTGATTCTCCTTTCACTTTGGTCCTATCACATACTGGACCACAAAGTTTCTTGAGGGCAGAGATGGGGTATATCTTTACTTTGTATTCCATACACTTAACACAATGTCTAGTTTTAAATACATTTTGATTAATGAATAAACAGGTATCATATGAGAGTGAGCTGTGAGCTGACTTTGGCTACATCATCTACCAGAGAGAGGTTTCAGGCAAAAATATTCTTTGCTTCCTAACCAGGAGAGTTTAAAACAGGCAGAAAACATCTATATTTGGGAATAAATACACTGTATCGAATATATTGAATATCATTTCAAATTCCTGCATAGGGCAACAAATGTAGGTAAGGATCTGCCATGGTGACAAGCAGTAGGGCATCAGGAAAGGATTCATGAGGAAGATCAAAGTACCCTCTTTTTCTTCTCTTCCTAGCTCAAATAACATGTGATGTTAGGGAACCATATTGCTCATGAGGACCTTTCATTTGTCTTTTAAAGATGTGTGGGTTTAGAGTAGTTTAGAGTAGTCCACATTCCTTGCAGCTCTACAGTTCTCTAAATTGTTGGCAAAAATTATATAATCGTATCATGGTTTGAATTTTATCTTGATTTACTATATCTCTATAACTTGAGTCTTTGAATTTACAATAGGTATTAAGATACAATTTCAAGAGATGTGTGATGCTGGGGAATATGGCATTTGATGATTAAAATATAAGTTAATTCATTGAGCATTTATTGGGTACTTAGTAGGAGCACTATAGTATTTTAGATATAGTGAACATTGCAAAAAAGAAAAAATCAGGATGAAACAGCAGTCATAAATGGCTCTAAAATCTAACTGGGGAAGCAAAATTTAAAACAAGAAGGAGAAGAAAGAAGATGTTCTAGGATACTGACCTTGCTCAGGAGCTACAAAGTAGTCTGAAACACGTGAAATGTCAGGGTTGCTGAGGAAGGCCTGATGGTAAAATGATGGATTTATCTGGGTCTTTAAAGCTTTCCAAAAGTGATGGTAAGGGGGAAAATAGGATGTAAGCAAACACAAAGCCAAGGACATTGCCAAGCGTGTCCTGGGGATTGGAAGGCAAGGGGGAAGGATGTGGACCTTCGTGTGGGAGAATTGCCCACAGGGAGAATGGGATGGAAGCAGGGACTAGATTTGCCGACAGCTGAGAATGGAGCTGGGTAGCAAACACCACCAAACAGAGACACTCCAGAGTCTGAGCAGGGCCACAGATGAAAAGGAGAGATCTGCCTCAAGGGAAATGGAAAACATGAAGGGACCCCTCCGCAGGTATCACAATATTCTAGAGTTTAATCCAGAGTGGCAGTGTTCCTCCCACCTTGAGTGACCTCCCTTATAGGAGCGTACAAACTGGAACAAATACACATTTAAACAATATGAACCGGACTTGGCATTTTTGTATCATGTCTGGTGCTTCATCTGTCTTATTAACTCCCCAACTGTCTGTCTGCATGGGTCTCTGCCTGTAAATCGATAAATAAAGAGTTCTACCTTTTGTGCTTTTGTCTGTTTATTCTAGAACCAATGCCCCTTTCAGTGTAAATGTTGGTACCTTACCCTTTGTTTTCCTGGGTGGTATCATATTCCCAAACCAAGGACTCTCCTTTCTTTATTTCTTTACTCTAGAAGCTATGTTACTAAGCAGGCAGCCCCCACTTCTGAGGAGAGACAGTTTCTTGCTCAGCAAGCAATGCTTTCTTCCCAGCAGGGGATTAGATGGGTGCATATATATATATTTTTGTTTTTTTGCAGCCCGAATATCAAGGTTCTAGAGGCAAAATTCAAAGCAAATGAAACACTCATCTTATCTGTCTATGGTTATAATGATTTACTCACCCACTAAAATTTAGATTTATCTAAATTAGATTCACTTAAATTCTCTTGTCTGTCATCCCTGTTAGAAAACATGAAGGTTTTCTTTCTTGTCGATGAAGGAGCTGAGACTCAATTTTCAGCCTGTTTATTCTTTTTCTCTGTCTCTCTGTCCCCACCCTCTCCACACACATACCCCTGCTCATTCTGACACACTCACGTATGTTCTCATAGGGAGTGGGCCCAGCCTCAGCTGAGGGAGAGCTTAGAGGGAGGTGTATGCAGCTTCAGCTCCAGATTAATGAGCTATTTGACTGGGACATGACGTTGGTTTAACAGCATTTTTTCTCAAATGTGGTGTGATCAGGAATTTGCAGAAGTTTATTCTTAGCTCTTTCTTTTGGCTTCTGCAACATGTTAACAGCTTGTGCATTTTGTAATGCCTTTTTCATTACCATGGTAACCATTAAAACTTAAGGTATATGTGACTGAAGATCTGGCCAAGCTATTGGTTGGTGGCATGCTGGAAGTCAGTGAAATAAAAACCACATCTAGTCGGCAGCTTTTTACAGGTATGTCTTTCCTTAATTAACCTGGCATGTAAAATTTCTGTATAACAAAATATTAGGAGATAGTTATTCACTTCAGAGAGAATCGACAAATTCACTTTTATATGGTGAATTCCTTCGTTCATTTTAAAATAGGATTATTTTGACCACATGTTGCTTTCTCTTCAGAGTGAATATGCAAACCTTGAGTTATTAAATATTAGAAAAGAGTCATGAATTTGATTTTAGAGCTAAGTTTAATTGGTAGACAAACACTGTGCCTAGATCTCCTCATATTTTTAGTTTAGTTTAGTTTTGTTTTAAACATTGTATGATCAGCTCTGTCAAGAATAGTATGGCAATTAATTAACTATTATCATGTTTAGTTCACGTCGTCAGTGTTAAGCAAATCCAGGCAAGTATGTCAAGCAAAACAACAACAAAAACAAACAAGTTAACAAACCTAATAGGAATAACAGAAAACAAACAAAACCAACCAAAAACCCAATGACAACAAAAATTACTATCCCGACTATGAAAAGGTCAATGGCTGTTTAATATAACTGGTTGCTATTTTAATTTTATTTCCCAGTTCGGCAAAGCTTTATTCTCTTCAGCACTATGCTGGGCATCGTAGGAGGTACTGAAAACTTGTGAGGAAAAGTTCCTATTTTCAATGATTTTGGCAAACTATTCGGAAATAAGACTTGCATAAAGGAAATAGAGATAAAACACAGTTATGTGTTAAAATAAATACCCCCAGAAATAGGCCCTGAGAAAGTGGAAGACACTGTAGACTTGATAGTCAGAAAAATCTTTATTTAGAAGGAGTAACTTGGGCTCCATGTTGAAAGATCAGATGAGACTTGGCTAGCCAGACAGCGAGACTAAGATCATGGTATTTCTGAAGAAATATTTTTTCATAATAGGATGCATCAGTGATATAAACACGGTTGCTTGCAAGTATAGGACAGTGAATACTGGATGAGAAGATGATTCATGCTCAGGTGAAAATAACATTTTGCTTAAAATATTGAAATTCTTATGAAGTATGAGAATATTTTCTCATAGTTCAAATGAAGGTGACAGCCTTTCCCCATCTAAGAGGAAGATGACAAATTCATGCTGAACACAACAAAGTCTGACAAACTCTTATCTAAGGCTGTAACACATTTTAGGCAGAGAAAAAATATTTAAAAAATAATAACTTGATGAAACTCATAGATATTATAATAGTACTATGCAAGCCAGAAAAGTTTTCTTTTATTTATTTATTTATTTGAGACGAAGTTACATTCTTGTGGTCCAGGCTGGAGTGCAGTGGCGCAATCTTGGCTCACTGCAACCTCCACCTCCCAGGTTCAAGTGATTCTCCTGCATCAGCTTCCTGAGTAGCTGGGATTACAGGCAACCGCCACCACGCCCAGCTAATTTTTGTATTTTTGGTAGATTCAGGGTTTCACCATGTTGGCCAGGCTGGTCTCGAACTCCCGACCTCAGGTGATCCGCCCTCCCTGGCCTCCCAAGGTGCTGGGATTACAAGTGTGAGCCACCATTCCTGGCCAAAAGTATCTTTCTTAATAAAGATTTTGGGGTACAGTGTTTCTTCTCCTTCTCACCAAATTAATCTACAATGATTAAAATTTGAGTTGTGGTCATAGATGAAATAACAGATACAACCACCCAACATCTACCTGTTTAATAAACATAGTTCTGGAAAAAACCCCTCTTCAGTTGTTGTTTTTCACAAAAGATAGCATCTAATATTGCCTGCTTCCACACTCAATCACTGGCACATGTTAGTTTCATCAAAAATCTCATTCATGACAGGCACCCAAAGACAGAGCATTGTGCAAAATGTTGTCTTGATGCCAAAACTGTCAGAACTGTCCTGGATTCTATTATCTCTACTAAAACTAGGATACATTTTAGCATTTTATTTGTGATTCCAAGATTCTCTAACTCACCAGAGCACTTCCTGCTTTGAGCATCTCTGCTTGCCCTGTTGTTCATAGCAATAGAACTGTATGAAAACCTCCCCGCCAAATTAGTAGTTACCCATTAACCAATAAGTTAGTTGATAGAAGAGTTGACTACATAAGAAGTTAAAAAAGTGGGAACCCCTACTACCTGATTAAATGAGCAAGAAAAAGTTTTTGACATTTCCTTTTTTGTCATACTGTTACTTGATAACTGACCCCAAACTATCGTCTGCTCTGCTGTTACAAACATGAGGACCAAAGGACAAGTCATTACACACAAACACACACAAGCCCACCTTTCTCCTTCTGCTCTAACAAGGAAGTCTACATTAACGGTATCACTTCCCTTTTAGTTTAGTGTATTTACTTCTGTGAAAATAATAATACCATTATAAGGTTAGGAAATCGTCCTTAAAATGTAATCAGTCACTGGCAGCTCAGTGTGAGTGAGTTTATTACCATTCAACAGAAACAATTACCTTGGTTGAAAATGCACAAATACCTGGAGATACTTGGAAATCTGCAGAGTGAAAGCAAATACCCAAAAGTCGACGAAGGGCCTGTTGGTGAGTTAAATGCAAAGATGTGTTTTGTTTTGGAGTAGGGAGAACTAGATTTTTATTCTGACTTTAAATGGCAAAGCCCAGTGAGTTAGACTCACTAATTTTGTTGAGTGTCAATTTATTTATGTGCCATATAAAATAATTGAACTAAGTACCTCTAATTTATATTCTAAAGTTATATTTATATGATTATAATCACAAATTCACCAGTGATCTGTCCTTCTGTAGTGGACGATTGCTAATTGATAAAACACAATAGATTAATGACTAGTCTCATCAAATTGTTTTGCTTTGTTTTATTTTGAGAGGGAGTCTCGCTCTGTCACCAGGCTGGAGTGTAGTGGCGCAATCTCGGCTCACTGCAACCTCCACCTCCTGGGTTCCAGAGATTCTCCTGCCTCAGCCTCCCAAGTAGCTGGGACTACAGGCATGCACAACCACGCCCAGCTAATTTTTGTATTTTTAGTGGAGACACGGTGTCTCCACATTGGTCAGGCTTGTCTGAAACTCCTGACCTCATGATCCGCCCACCTCAGCCTCCCAAAGTGCTGGGATTACAGGCATGAGCTACCACGCCTGGCCATCAAATAGTTTTTTAAAATCCTATAGAATTAGTGAAATAAAATAGCCCTGAATTATTAATCTTGATCTTTCCTATTTTCACTAGAGCCCTGTTTTAGGTAGAATTCTCAAATGATTCCCAAATTCCTGCTCCTTTATGTGCACACCTTGTAGAATTCCTTCTTCTTGAGTATAGGAAGGACATGTGAATATGATGAGATCCCTGTTCCCTTGATTATATTATGTTATAGGAGACTGTATTGGCCTGTTTCACAGGGAGAAGTCAATGAGACACAGTCCTATTGGGCTGGAAGAAAGCAAGCATCCATGTTGTGAGATGCCTATGGCGTTCATGTGACAAGGAACTGTGGATGACCTCTAGCAGCTGAGAGCAGTCCCTGGCTATTTGATAGCTAACAAAGAAACGGGGACCTCAGTCACACAACTGCAAGGAAATGAATTCTGCCAACAACCAGTGAGTTGGGAAGAGATCCTAGAGCCTCCGATGAAATTCACAGCCCTAGCTGACACGTTTATTATCATTTGGTGAAACCCCAGGAGAAGATCCAGCTAACCCAGACTAAGACTTCTGACCCACACAAACTGTGAAATAAGAAATCTGGTTATTTTAGGCTGCTAAGTTTGTAGTAATTTGTCATACAGCAAAGAAAGCTAATACCACCCCCTTCTAGCACCACTCATTTTGGAAGACTTTGTTCATATAAGCAAATGCAAATATCTGAATTGAGTGGACATTTGAAAAATATTCGCCCACAAATTTGACAAAGAATTAAAGGGACTCTGTAGGCAAAGCTGACCATGTGAAGGTAGGTTTTCCTTGGGTGATTATGGTCTCATTTAAGACTTGGGCATTCAGACCAATACTCACCTCTAAGTCTGTCTAGTCCCTTGTGTGTGGCTGCTTTGGTAATTGTATAAGTACATGTTGGTTGTTTGTATTTATTTGGTAACGAATCACATCAGATATTTTAGGGGTAGGTGTTGAATCTCTTATATTGGGTATAACTATGCAAGCCTGTCATTGGGGAAATTTTCTCCTGACCTTAGCTGGTGATCAGCTTATGCCCCGAAGCATGAGAATTGATAGGCCTTATAATTTTACCCAACCTAATGTAACAGCAGCTGCTGTCCTTGGTGCTTGCTATCTGATTAAATTCCCAAATTAGGAATTGCCTTTTGTAACCTGAATTCTGTCATGGTGGTAAAATCTGACAATAACTGCTCTCATTTTTACCTCGCCCACCATAGAGTGTTTCTTCAATAACACATCAACCATCTCAGACCATCACATATTACTCTGGCACTTTATTAGAATTTGGGAATTTTGTAATCCTACTCAAAATGAGATTGCATGCTTTCTAATGTAAGAAAGGAGACAGAGAGGCCAATTCAGCTCTAAAACTGCAATTGTTTGCCTTCCTCCAGGGACACATCTCACAGATTGCCATGAAAATAAATTGGAAAGTTTACAATTCCAAATCATTGCCTACCATGTATTACTTCACAGACAAAAACAAACACTACCACCACCATCACCACCACCAAGAATACAAGAAAATATATCCGTGAACTTTCATCTCTTCAAGAGGAAAAATGCATTACAATTAGATTAGACTATAACCATTCAGCAAGTGTGTTGGTTTTCTGCTTCTCTTAAAATGATTTATTATTTATTACTATATTTTTCAAGATTATCTTCTTTATCCCTTTAGGAAAGGAGCAGTTTGGCTCTCTCTGTGATTACCAAACCAGAGCGAAAGCCTTCAACTACGGACCACTGCAATTTCCACCATAACAGGCAACCCAGCAATTAGAACCGTTTGTTACAGTGACAGCA